>NC_137073.1:23636477-24293482 GCF_951640355.1 Cnephaeus nilssonii | reverse complement strand
TGGAAGGATGCTGCTGAGTCTCTCAAAGATTTTCGTTCGGATGAGCCAAGCTTTTCTAATATTCTGGGACTAATAGCTGACAAAGGGTTCACTTCACATTGTAAAGTTCTGTCCCTAGAATATATATGCTGTTCAAAAAGGTGTTAAGAGAAATAAATAACATGGAAACCATTTCTTTGTTCAGGGATTGAGATGGCCCTGTCATTTCTCTACATTCCTCTCCCCTTTTTTGCGTATAGCGTATGATCCAGCTGTTGTGAATTATCATTAATTCTTTGCACAGTGCATGTTCTCTCAACCCTGGGTGTTTGCATACACCATTTCCTTTTATTGGAATAGTTTTTCCATCCTGATTCTTCCTGTGAAATCCATGTGGGCAACTCCTAGCCATCTTTAGACATCTGGCTCAGTCATTATCTTCTCCTTTGATCTATTTCACTTTAGCTTTCAGGGATGCCTTGCCTTCTTGATTCCACAGTATCCTGAATTTACTTCTGACACTGAACTCATCACACTGCATTGTAATTATTGATATATTTCTTTTTGTTTCATCTCTAGACTATGAGCTTCTTTGGGGGTGGAGACTGGGAGTTTTTCATCTTTGTATCCCCAGAGCCCAGCATGGGACCTGGAACAATAATATTTATGGAACAAACAAACAAACAAACAATCAAAAAACAGTTTCTGAAATCTCCATTCTTACTGTTGGAAGTGCTTTGAGGGTGTTTGGCCTCATATGTGTGTCACAGTGTAGTGGAAAATGGTTGCTTTCCTTGTATCCTTTCCCCCCCTTCTCTTTCTACCAGCCTTGAATTTTGGTATATTTTTCAGGTACTAGCAAAACTGACACCAACCTTTGGCTCTATGGTTAGAACATGTGACCCAGCCAATCAGCAGTGGTCATTCCCCAGCTATGGTGATTAGTTCAGGTGTGGCCATGGACCTAAAGTGATCCAATCAGAGTAAATCTCAGGCCTTTAGTTGGAACTCTGGACCACAGAAGCTCTTTCCTTCGGGATGCTGGGTTGGGTAGGTGCTAAGTCTCAGACTCCTATAGACATTTTGCTCCTGTGAGGAAAGCCATCCTGAGGCAACAGCTAAGGGAATTGCCGAGAACCCAGGCTGCAAACCCAATGATATTTTCAATCTCTGGAGCAACCCACATTAGAAAGCTAGCCAACTCTGGACTCTTCTGATGCACAAGCCGATAAATCTCTGTCTTGCTCATTTTAAAGCCAATTTAAGTCTAGTTTTCCATTACTTACAACACAAAGTCTTGATTGATACTCAGAGCCTCTCTCCCTGTGAACTTTTTCTAGCGAGAGCTATTGCTTAAAATCAAGTCCGTCATTCCAGTTGGTGTGATTGACTTCAGCTGAAGGCACAGGCTGTATTTTGATCTTCTGGGAATACTGTCCACCTTTTTGTAATCCACCTTGTCAGTACTTATTGAACACCTGCTCTGTGACATCCTTAGAATAGCAACAATCTCATGTGCAAGGTACTGGCAGTATAGTGAAATGGAAGGAGCGTTGAAAGATGATTTAAGAAATACAGGGGTGGTCCAGCTGGCATGGCTCAGTGGTTGAGCATCCACCTATGAATCAGAAGGTCACAGTTTGATTCCTGGTCAGGGCATATGCCTGGGTTGCAGGCTCGATCCCCAGTAGGGGGCATGCAGGAGGCAGCCAATCAATGATTCTTGTTGTTGATGTTTCTATCTCTATCTCCATTGCTCTACCTTCCTCTCTGAAATCAATAAAAATATATTAAAGAAAACATAGTGGTGGGTGAAAATAGAAAAAAAAGTACAATAATCTCTCTATATAAAACCCTAATATGCAAATAGACCGAATGATGGAAAAACCGAACAACCAGTCACTATGACCTGTGCTGACCACCAGGGGGTGCGCATGGAACATGGCAGGCATCTGCAGCAGGTGGCAGAGTGCAGAACATGGCGGGCATTGACTCGGTGGGATGGTGGAGCAGGTGAGTGGAGACGCCAGACCAAGGAAGGGCTCTAGTCTTGTCATCAGGGTGACCCTCTGGTGGTTACTGAAAATTCTTTGCTCCCGCGTGCCACAGTCCTGCCGGGTGGTCAAACCCGCTGCCGGCGCCGCTCACACCCATTGCCAGCGCCAGAGCTGCTGCTCACACCTGATGCTGGTGCCTGGCAATGGCCCCGATAGCTTGGCACTGTCAGTGGGTGCAAGTGGTGGCTGCCGGCCCCAATTACCCCTCAGGGCTTCTCCACCTCCCCCTGCTCCCAAGGGCCAATTGGGGGCAGCAGCCTCCACTTGCACCTGCTGATGGTGGCCCCACTTGCACCCGCTGCTGGCACTGGCCTCAATCACTCCACACCATCAGCGGGTGTGAGTGGGGCTGTCACTGTCTGCGCATGGGAATGGCGGCAGCGGGAGCGGAGCTACCAGCAGACAGGGGATGGGGGGCGGTATGAGGGGGAGGAGGAAGGGGCATGGTGGGAGGGGCCGGGTGGTGGTGTGGAGGATGGGCCGAGACCCATCCCTGTGCCCACCACAGCCTCGGCCCACAGTTCCTTTCAAGGTGCACGAATTCATGCACTGGGCCCCTAGTTAATTAATAAATAGTAATACAATAATAAACTCTGTGTTTTATGTACTCACAACTATAATCCTACTTTTGCCCACCATGTACATGCTTGCTTTTCATCCAATTTGCTTTGTGACCTTAAGGTGATCACCACCCCTCCCTGGAACTCAGTTTCTCATTGATGATGATTATTGGTTGACTGTTCTCTAAGATCCGTTCCAATATTCACATGCCACTCACTGTGTACAAATAATATGAATATACTTGATATTGTGTCTGGCCAAAATAAACAGAACTTCAGGCTTATTTACCCAACCAGCATTTGAGAAGGGTCTACTGTGTTCTGGGTGCTGGAGACACATCAGTGGACAAAACAGACAAAAGCAGCTGCTCTCTTGGAAGTGACATTCTGGTGGGGGAGTCAGATCATAAATGTCTAAGGAAGATATATAGTTGATCCTCAATATTCATGGATTTTGTATTTGCAAATTTGCCTACTTACTAATATTTATCTGTAACCCCCAAATCGATACCCGAGGCACTTTCGTGGCCATTGGCTGGAAGACTGGCTCAGTCATGCCCAGAATGATGAGAATTTGAGTCGCCTTGTGCACTCATTCCCAGCTGAGGTCAAACAAAGCAATGCTCTGCCCTCTTGTTTCAACTCTCACACTGTAATGTTTTAGCAGTTTATTTAGAGCCACATTTCTCACATTTTGGTGCTTTGTGTTAGTGATTTCACTGTTTAAAATAGCCCCCACGTGTAGTTCTGCAGGGCTGTCTAGTGTTCCTGAGTGCAAGAAGGCTGTGATGTACCTTGCAGAGAAAACACGTGTGTTAGATAAGCTTCGTTCGGGCATGAGTTACAGTGCTGTTGGTCGTGAGTTCAACATTAATGAATCAATGTATATTAAATAAGGTGCCTTTAAATTAAAACACAGAAAACAAGGTAATGTGTTGATTGGTTGACAAACACGTTGTGACCAGAGGCTTGCAGGAACTGGATCCTGTATGTCCCCTAAGAGCAAGGGGTTTAGACATTTGCTAATTTGGAGTTTGCCATAATTTAACACAAACAGAAAGACATAATACTATGTGGGAAGAGCTATGGAGAAGAGCAAAGTGTGGAAGCAGGAAAGGGAGTCCATATTTCCAAAGGGTGTCAGAAGTGTGTTGCAGGCCGAGGTTGCATGTTGGAGTTGCAGCCTGGGAGTGGGTATGACTGGAGATTAGTGAGCCGAGGACCAGTAGAGAGATGAGGCTGAGAAAGCAGCAGAGGCAACATCATGAAGGGCTTTGTGAGCGACTGCAAGACTTTGCTTCACTTTGAGCCAAGTGGGAAACCACTGGAGGGTTTTGGCAAAGAAGGGATATGATCTGAGTTCGTTTTAACGGGACCCTCTGGCTGCATCCTTGAGAACAGACTGAAGCAGGACAAGGAAGAGGAGAAGAGACCATTTAGGAGGCTGTTGCAGTAACTGGGATGAGAACTGAAGGTGACTCTTGAATGACAGGCCTACACTGTCACCATTAGCCTCCTAACTGAGCAGAGGTTGCTGGGAGTTTGAGAGGCTCTCTTGTTGCAAAAGTCCTTGAACTTGAGCAGTAAATTATCCTCAAACTTCCATTAGCGCACCTTGGCCTGCTTCTCTCCCTGGCCGCCCTGTGCTTGCTCCTCCAGAGAAGGGGCTATAAATAACCTGAGATTCTGCTCTCTTCAGGGAAACAGGGCCTGGAGTCGTCTTCCGGACACATTAGTAACCACCCACTCCATGCCCCCAAATTAATCTTGTTATGAGGCAGCTTTGCCACGGGTATCTTCTAATCAACATTTCATCCCAGCACTCAACAGTCCTGTTAGTCACCAGGCTGTGCTTCTGCTTCGTGGCCTCTGAGGAGCACTGTGTTTGGTTGAATTTCCAGCCAAATACCTTTTTTAGACAAATCCATTGCACTGCAATATGGAGATAGTATTTTTGATCTAACTTAACTGAATTTGTCTTGATGACTGGTCCATGATTCCATGTAATTTGGACTAATTTTGTGTAAAATCTAGGATTCAAGGAGAAGGCAAGAGATTTGAATTTGACTTACATTAACTCTTCAGGGATCGCAGGGGAAGGAAGAAAGAGGAAACAGATTTGTTGAGCATGTATTCTGCTCACTCATTCATTCAGTATTTTTGAACAACTACTCTGTGCTGGGCATTGTTCTAAGTATTGAGGATAGAGCTGAGAGCCAAGACATACAGTAATCAATTAAATGAGAAACAGAATGGCCCACCGGTTAAGAGCATGGGCTGTGAAGCCAGACTGCTCACCCACCAAACTTAGTTGTGTGACCTTGGATAAGACAAGCCACTCAACCTCCCTGAACCTCAGTTTCATCATCTGTAAAACAGGAAGGAAATTTAAAAAAAAAAAACCAACAACAACCAGGGTCACAGGTCATTAAATTAAATGAGTTCATGTTTAATGTGTTTGCTAGCAGTCTGGTTGGTAGTGCTTAATAAGAAGCAATTTAGAGGGGGACTGACTTTGACTAGTTAGGCACTGTGTTCAGTGCATCTAAACCTCTGCACAATCTCCAAAAGTTCACCATGGTTCCTCTTGCACAAATGAGGAAACAGAGAGCTAGGTGGGTCGCATCGCTGGCTGCTGAGCACGCAGAGTGAGATCCAGGTGACAGAGTGAAGAATTAAGCCTAGACAGGTTTGATTCCAAAATCCTGCTCCCTCAGGCTGAACTTCACTGTGGGGTTGAAAGGTGGAAAGTTATTTTACCCCTAAATATAAAATATCCTATCCCTTCCCTCCACCGAAGTAACACCGGGGAAAGAGGCTCTAGGAAGAGAACAATGAAATATCAGCATAACAGGCAGCTTCAGAGCTCAGCTTAGCCAACATTCCCTTTCTACTCCATCACTACAAATGGCCACAGTGGGTTTCTTAGACTTCTCTGGGGGCAGGAACTCCCTCCATCCCCGGGCAGTCCATCTTGTTTGTAGACCTCTTGGTTTGTCTGAGATGCCCATTGCACATGTTCATAAATTCTCTCTCTCTCGCTCATTTTTAAAGCAATCTGACTTCTTTCTTGTTCATTCACAAATGGTTTGTTCTCATTCAGCCCACGTGTGTCCTTTGTTTTCCCTGCTTTGAAAGCAGCTACCAGACCTTCCTGGATTTAGGTGAAAGAATGTTTCTTCCTCTTTGCAGTTTGTAAGGAGGGCTCTCCGGGTGGTTATACCATCTTTATTCAAGAAAGGCCTCTCTATGGGGAGCAGGACTAATGTTCCTAAGCCCAGTCTAGGTGTAGGGTCCATGCTACAAGTTTGGTACAGGTAGAATATTTGGGAGATAATAACAGCTAACACTTATTAAGTGCTCATTATGACCAAGCACTGTGCTAACACGGACTGCTTGCTCCCTTAATCCTCACAGCACCCTATGACATCGTTATTAGCCCTGCTTCATATAAGTGGAAATTGAGACTCAGGAAACCCAAGTCACTTATCTAATAACATGGAGTAAGTGGTGGACTCATGCTTTAAACTCATGCCATCTGACTCCGGAACCCACTTTCTTAATCCTTGCCTCCCTGGTTCAAGGGAGTTTGAATGATGTAATGTAAAATACTATGTGTACTCTAAATTACCACATGGCTGCAAGACTAACAGTTTGTCTTTGTGCCTAGAGGCATACTTGGAATATAATAAGTACTCAGTAAATGCAGCATGAATGAATAAATGACTTAGTGATATGATTGATATAACCTCTGAGTGACTTTTTTTCCCCCAAGATAATTTTTTATTATTAAAATCTACTCTTTGGGGCAGGGGAGAGGGGCAACCTGTCAATTATGTATTAAGTTAGAATTTCATATCCATAGTGTGCATGCAACATCAAAGTCCCAAGATAAAATAATTATTTACTAACATTGAAGTAAGATTTTTAAAATATTTTTATTGATTTCAGAGAGGAAGGAAGAGGAAGAGAGAGATAGAAACATCAATGATGAGAGAGAATCATTGTTTGGCTGCCTCCTGCACACCCCCAACTGGGGATCGAGCCCATAACCTGGGCATGTGCCCTTGACCGGAATCAAACAGGGGACCCTTCAGGCCACAGGCTAACACTCTATCCACTGAGCCAAACCAGCCAGGGCTGAAGTAAGATTTTTAAAAATTTATCTTTATTGTTGAAAGTATTACAGATCTCCCCCCTTTTTCCCATTGACCCCCACCACCCCAGGCCTGAGTGGCTTTTAAAACTTGCTTAAAAAATCAATTAACTTTCACTGAACATCAAAATTAACACTGAATATGAAAAGGCTAATTTCTTGGAATTGGAAGCATCCTGATAACAGTTACCTTGGGTTTGGGAGCATTTTTTGGACCCAGGAACCTACAATGACTCTCCTTCCCTGCTGATGTCAGCTTAACCTTGAAAACTCCCAGGCCTCTTCTTAGGTTCAACCTGGGCATTAAGTAAACAAATTTGAGAGCCCCAGTGTCAAAGAGACTCTATTGCTATTTATTTTTTCATGAATTGTTTATAAATAGGGTACTTGATGGAACCAATGAGCTATAGATCATTTGCATACTCATGTAGCCATTCATTTATGCACTGGCCCAGCTATGGATTGCAGTGAAGGGGATGACATTAATTGTGCTATAAGTAAGTGGAGAGTACATGCCACTTCATGCTCCATACTATGTAATGTGTGTGTAGAAGCTGGTACTTCAGAGGTGGCAAGTCGGGGGGTGTGGGGGGGAGATACAGTTGGAATTTGGAACCACAATCAGTTCAGGTGCAAAAGCTCCTAAAATGGCTGTATTCACAAATCTCTAATCACATTTAAAGAGTTTGTTTATAATAGTTGTACTATGACCTGAAGAAGTCCCCACAACACGGTTTCCACAGCAGGGAGCCATGTTGTAAGTTAGGGAGTCTTTGGATCCCAATTCCTCTATTTCTTCGTTGTTTTAATTCCTTATCAGTGAAAATGTCAGTCTGTGTGGAATCTGGGTGAGGCAAGGTGGTATAATGAAAGTGAGCTTTTATAGAACTGATCAAACTGGGGTTCAAACCCGATTTCACAACTTACCAGCCATGAGTCGTCAGGCAAGCCTCTTGGCCTTCCCAAGCCTCAGTTTCCTCATCTATAAAACAGCAGTGAGCCTATTTAGTCATTCAGGATTGTTGGAGGATAAATGCAGTAATGCATGTAAAGTTTCTGGCATTGTCATGACCTTCAAGGTCGGGTCTTATTCTCTTCCCTCCTGTATGCTTCCAATACAGAAAGATAAATCCTATTCCTAGCTCAATCCTGTTCTTGAAGTTAATAGAAAATCCAACTCAAGTTGCCTTGAACGGTAAAAGGGACTTACTGACCGGGGCAAATGAGCATCCCAGAAGAAGATCTGGCTTCAAGCAGTGTTTGGTGTAGCTCACGTGAATATTTTCCATCTCTCCTCTCCGAATTCCTCTTGTCTGCCTCATCCTAAGACTGACTTTCCTCATGATTCAAAGTGGCTGCTAGGAGCTTGCAGGAGCCTAGGCTTCCTTGTCCTGAGGCAACAGGACCCAAGAATGCCTTTCCCTATAGCTATCTCAGGTAGGTGGGGAAGATTATTTTTCCTCTAGCACGTATTTCATTGGTTCAAAATGCATTAGATACACTGAGCCAGAGTGGCTTCCTAGAGAATATGGATTGTTTTAAGTGAATCAGAGCCCATCCATGGAGGTTGGCGGGGCGGGGGGGCAGGGTGGGGGGCGGCGGGCCCACACTGGTGTGTAGGAGCTGGATGATAGATACCCAGATCAAAACTCCAGTTTCATTACCAACAGGACAGGGGAGTGGATGCCAGTTGCTTGTTACCTTTTTACTTTCCCCCTGGATAAAATAAGAGCGTTTCTCCAGAACACTCTGAGTTGTGTGTGGTCTTACACCGGTTTAGATCTCACAGGATGTTAGATTTTAACATTTTAGTAGGATGTTATCTTTAATCTTCCACAGCCCTGACTCATTTATTTTGTGTCGCAAAGAGATGAGGATCATCATCTGGGTCAGACTCTTACATCTCTGGGTTCTCCCAGCTGGAAGATTCCACACAGCTTCTGTAATAGTGGGAAATATGCTCAATTGTAAGGGAGTTAATTGGTACTAACACATGGTACAACAATTTGGTGATTCAGAGGGAAATGGTGGCAAAGGCTTCATGATGCCACAATAAATTTGCTTTAGAATTTGGTTCCACAATTTTTTTAAACCAGTGGCTCAGACACTCAAAATCACTACACCAGCTCACAAGTTAGGAAATATTACAAGGAAAGCCTGTGTTCTGGTCTCCAGGTTTCAATGTAATCTTTTTCTCTGCTATGGCAGTCACGTCTTAGACCTGGTGAGTGTTGATACTGCAAGTCACGTAGAGCAAGTTCGAATCCCTGCTACACCTTTTACTAGGTGGACCTCTGTTTTCTTACCTGTAAAATGGATATGTGAGTGGTATTCACTGCAAAGAGCTGTGGTGAACTTGCAATAGATCATGTACAGCACACTCCCTGCCACAGAGTGATGTGCAATGGGAGTTGCTGATTGGAAGTAGCAGTAGAAGACCGTAAAGGAATAGCTGTAACCTTAGTCAATTACAATCTACCCTCTTTGTGCTTCAGTTTTCCCACCTGTAGAATGGGAATATTGTTAGTACCTACCGTATAGAGTTGTTGGGAAGAGCAAGTGAATTAAAATGCCTCATTCAGTGCCTAGCATGGAGTAGGTGTTCAGGAGGGAAATGGTCCAGTAGTTCCTAACCAGCGATGATTGTGTCCCCCGGGGGCCATCTGACAATGCCTGGAGACATTTCCGGTTATTACAACTAGATGGAGGGGACCAACTGTCATCTAATATGTGGAGGCCAGGGATGTAGCTAACCATCCCACAATGCACAGGACAGCCCTCCCCATCCCAAAGGAATATTTGGCTCAAAATATCAAGAGTGCCCAAGGTTGAGAAACTCTGCTATGGTCAAAAGCCTAAATGTGCTCATTCTTTGCTCCTTCTGTGGCTCTTGTGACTGCTGCTCCTCATGGAAAGTTCTTCCCATAGGACAGAGGCCAACTACTAAGAAAAGAGAGTGAGATTGGCATTGTGAAGCGAAATTTGGTTATGTTCATTACAAAAGACTGTTAAAAATAAAGCTTTTTGAAAAATCTCATCATTTGAAAGCACCCCAGGCTCTACCACCTCCTGTGCCTGTTTTCCACCTGTGACCTGGGTTCAACTACCAGCCTCATTAGTTGTGACCTTGAGCAAGTTATTACCTCTCTTATCCTCACGTTACTCAACTGCAAAATGACGATAATAAAGCACTTACCGCTAGGCTTGTTGCAGGTGTTCCATGAATTAGGGTAGCAAAGGCACTTACCACAATGCCGGGCACCATGGAATACGTACCAAAGCAATTGTGTCCTGGTGGTTGTTAACTCTGACGTGGCATCATGACACATATCCTCCCCACTTTCTGTTGAGGCTTAAGAATAAAAGGAAATCGCAGATATGAAAGCATTTTTATTTCCCCCCAAAGTCAAAAGGAATCAGAAATGTAAGACTGCTGTTAATATTAATTTACAGACATCCTGGGAGACTCCCTCTGGTGAGGACTTTATGAATTTCAACAGTGCAGACCCAGCTCCCCGCGGAGCCTAACCGCCTCATCCTCCGCGTCTTTGCAGAGATGAATACCAGCCTCCGTGTTCCCCGGGAGCCCGAATCTTATTTTCTGACTGCTTCACTCATTTCACTACAATTGATTTTCCATTTCATAGCAGAAAACAACACAAAGCAGAAGCAAAAATGCATCCTCAGTCCTTTACTAGCTGCATTTCTTTGGACCTGATCATTCAGGAAAACAGTATAAAGCCCTGAGAGTGTGTGTTCTGTACAGCAATTGTGTGTTTGCATGCCAGGAGTCGGGGGAATGACCACATGTGTGTCATCTGAGTGTTTCTAAGTATGTATGTACATGAGTGCACATCCATGCATGTGCCCACAGTTGCATGTATGTCAGTGTGTGTGACCCTATGTGCCTATGTCTTTTTATATATTTGTGAATATCTCAGAACTCATAGGTAAGTCTATATATGTGTACCTACATGTGTGTGCAGGTGTGAGCTCACTAGTGCAAGCATGCATCAGTTTTGTTTGTGTTTGTACATACATACTAGTAAGTGGATGGATGTGCTTACATGACTTATTAGAAGTGTATTGGAGTGTGTGTGAATATACAAACCTGTAGGCACACACGCATTGAATATTTGTGCAACCTCTGAAGCTGTGACTATAAATGTGAGTTTGTGCTTGTGTGTGTTTTAGGGAATATTATCATTGGCTGTGCATCTGATGCATTTGTGTTGCTTGTAGGGGTGTATGTATGAACACACACATGCACATGTGTTTCTGTGTGTTTATGAGAGAGAGAGAGAGAGAGAGAGAAGGAAAGATCTTCAGCTGATTTTCATATTTGCCATCTCTACTTGAACTAATTGTGTTCTCCCCATTTAGTGAACCCGGGAAAGAGACAGACCATGTAAACTCAGAGGAAAATATCATTAGTCAATTAGTTCCTCTTTCCCCTTTCACAGAGACTACTGACTGATATTTTTAAAAATGAGAGTGTATTAAAAATGTAGGGAAGAAGCTATTTTTAAAAAGTTTCATTGTGTATCTGACATTCCCGGAAAGGCCTGGAGTCGGAAGGGCCAGACTCATCCATGAATCTCACTTCGTTTGCGTTCCGATGAACAGCAAGCACATCCAAGAGAATGTGCTAGGATCCTCCAGCTTAGCTGTTTGTTTGATGATCCATGATTAAGAGTTGCCACTTCAATGGTTTTAAAAATGATGAGGAGGACACTTTGCTGGTGCTGAAAGGGGAAGCCAGTGGGTTTTAACTTTATGATCTGAGAAAGTTAAAATTATATATAGAAAGTGTGAGCTGGAGAGGTGCTGACACATTGTCTAGTTTAACTTTCTTGGTGAATGGATGAGGACACTGAGACCCAGGGTGGGAGGGTTTCTCGGGGCTGGAGAGACAGCAGTGAGTGAGCAAGATGGTCAAGGTCTCAATGGAGCTTGAAACCTAACAAGGGAGAGGTGAGTGCCTTACCCCTGCTCACTCAGCTCCAGACACACTGCTTCCTTCCTGGTCCTCCAAGCTCTCCTGCCCCAGGGACTTTGCACTTGTTGTTTCCTTTTCCTGGAATAGTCTAGACTTCACATGTTTCATTCCTTCTTGTTATGCATCTCTCAGCTCCAATATTAAGAGTGTAGTCTATTTGAAATACTCCTCATCTCTGTAATCATTTTCGGACAGATCACCATTTTTGTGTTAAGGTGTTTATTTCCCCCCCCCCCCCAACTAGAATGTGAGCTATAGGAAGACAAGAATCATTTCTGTCTTGTCCACTGGCATATACCAATAGTAGGCACTCAATAGGTGTTTGTTGAATGAATGATTACAGTAGAGGAATAGGTGTAGAATTTCCCAAAGTAATAAGATTTATGAGGGAAAGTAACCAGTGTAATGATCTTTCTGAGGCACTTGAGTTAGGAACTTTGTGAGGAGGAGTCAGCTCTGTGAAGACAGAAGGGACTTTTGCCCTGGGCAAGGAAGAGAACTATGGCAGCCAGTTTGGCTATGGCAAAGCAGGATGGTGGTGAGCAAGGGTGAGCCAGATGGGCAGGGGTTGGCAAACATTTCCAGGTAAAGGCCATGTAGTAAATAGTTCAAGGTTTGTAGACTATACGCTCTCTGTTGCAACTGCTCAGCTCTGCAGAGAAAGCAGCCATAGATAATAAGAAGATGAATGGGTGTGAGTATGTTCTAATAAAAGAATTTTTGCAGAAACAAACATTGGGCTGGCCACAGATTTTGAAGCTCTGATGTAGGGCACCTTGAGCTGTGGGAAAGGGTTTGTCTTCATTCTCGGGGCATCAGGAAATTTTATGATCTAATTTGTGTTTTTAAAAACCATCACACTGTAGGCGGAGGAGAATGGAATGGAGGTGGCAGGAAGGACAAGAATCTTGTTGCTGTTGTCCAGGATTAAGGCCATAGCACAGAGGAAGTCAATGGAGAGCCAGACAGAGCTGAAAATGCCTAACTCCCCTCTCTGGTTACCTCGTTTCCTTTCTTATAGGCCAGAGACAGCTCTAACAACTTCAGATGTATCTGAACTCAACTGTCCTATTTGTCTTCCACAATCCCCTCAACTTAAAACAGTCCCATCTATAAAATGGGCTGCTTGGAAGACCAAAGCGGGGCTGAATGGACTATGTTGGGGCAGCAGAGGCAGGCCCCACGCACCCAGATAACCACAGCCCATGACTTTGTCCTCCCAGCTTGAGAGGCTGAGGAGTAAGTGTGAGAGCTCCTATGCTCAGGAGGAAATGGAAGACACACACCACACACCATGCACACACACCACAAAAATGCACATGCATTTACCGCACGTTACACAACACAATGCACACATGCATATAAGCAGGCGCAGAACTTAGACTCAGAAAAACCTAAGTTCAAATCCTATGTAGACTTGGACAGGCAACTCTTTCTCTGAGTCTTTCCTTCTTCAAAAGATTCATAGAACTTTGATGGGAGTGTCTTATGCTTCAATTCCTACATTCCCATCACAGTTGACATCCTGTTTTTATTAATATCTGATAATCATATTACCTATTAATTTATGATGATACAGTATAATGATAATAAATATTATTACTAAATTATTTAATGTATGTGGAGGCCTTAAAATAGTGCCTGGTGCATAGGAAGCACTCAGTAATCAATTATTATCAAATGTTTATTATGTGTTTTACTGTAGTATTAACAAATTTAACCATCACAACAACCCTATGAGATAGGTATTCTTATTTATTATTATTAAAGCAAGAAAGTACAAGTAAGATCTTTTAATTATATTTCTTCTGGTCTCATCATGTTGACAAACACTAGTATGGAGTCCCATGGGGTGTGTGTGTGTGTGTGTGTGTGTGTGTGTGTGTGTATACATGTATACATGTGCCTCACAGACTATAATAGACCCTATTGGAAGGGTTTATTGTTCTATGAAATCAGTGATTTAGAAAGAAATCTATTTGGGAACAATTTATAAACTAACCTTGTATGTAATATAAACTATGAGACAATATGTCCAGGGTTAGAGGACTTGACCAGGAAGCTGGGAGTGACCTGTGGTTCACCGGGATCATTTTCTACAGAGTTAAGTGGGAGATGGCTTGTAGGCTGGATCAACATGGGTCACTCTAAGAGTATAGCTGCATTGGGAGGTTCTATGGTAAAGGACTAGGGGTCTAAGCTTACATTCAATTCCAGTTTCCCCACTTGCTAGTTGTGTCATCTTCAGCAACCTACCCAATCTTATTGAGCTTCAGCTTCCATGTCTATAAGCTGGACACAATAACAGTTCTTAATACAAGGCAGTCAGGAAGATTAAATGAATTACTCTTTGTGAAATGTTTAGCTGGGTATAGCATAAAGAAAGTGCTAAATGGAAGTTTTCAGTCAAGATGGCAGATAAGTAAATGTACTACACACATCCTCCCACAACATCAAAATTGAAGCTAAACTAAGAACAACCATCATTGAGAATTGCCTGAATCTAATTGAACAGAAGTCTTATAACTAAGCATATAAGAAGAAGCCAGATTAAGACTGGTAGGAAGGCAGAAACCTGAAATGGTCTGGTCCCACACCCATATGTGATGGTTAAAAATTGGGAAGGATATCTTGGCTGTAGAGGTCCCCCTGAGGAGCGAGGGGTCCAACACCCACACCAGGCTCCTTAGCTGAGGGTTACAGTGCTGGGAAGAGAAGTCCCAATAACTTCTGGCTATAAAAACCAGTGAGGATTATGGCTGAGTGAGATGAAGGCTCCGGGAGTCCCAGGCATTCCTTTTAAAGGGCCCATGTATAGACATACTCAGACTCACTCCCTCTGAGCTCCAGCCTTGGGGCAGCATCTTGAAAGACCCATCAGGAAAATCCGGGAGGAACTGAATTTTCTGGCATCAGGAGAGGACTGAAGAGGCAGCTCTATCTCAGACAGAAGTCCTGGCAGAGGCCATTGTTCCTTTGCTAAGCCTTCCACAGAGCCAGCAGGTGGGCACCATATCTGAGACCCCATCAACCTGGTTCACACTGTTAACCCTGTCCTGTTGATTCCCTGAGACACTGTCTCCTGCACCCCAGCTTTTAGGCCCATTCAACCCATTTCCAGTGGCTTTATCATACAAACGGCCTGTGTTGGCTCATGCTTTGAACTTTTTAAAAATCTCTCAAACAGGCAGCATCTGGAATTGGCATGCCCCATACCTCTTGCTAAGTGGCCCAAGGCCTGGCACTCTGGCAGCTGGCCTTGGTCCCAGCATGGCCTCTCTCAGGTACCTCTAAGCCCAGCACAAATAGCAGCCATCTGCATATCTCTTTGTAGCTTATGCAGAATGACCCCAGGCAGGGCCCAGGTGGCAACTTACCATGTCCTGCATCTCCCAGAAGGCCCCAGACCCAGTGCACCTGTTGGACAGCTTCAGAACATGCTATAGCCACCTTCATGAGCAACACATTCAAAGGGCAGACTCAGTAGGCACCAGAGCCCCAGTAAAGGGAGTCCTGCTCCATGGGATTGGCCACAGCACTGCAGATCCTGTATGGTGGTAAATCAACCATGGAGTAAGTCTGTACCATTGATGTGCCAATAGCAATCAATGCTAACCTACAGCAGTAGGCAATGCCATTAGGCCCTATTGGACACCTACAATATAAGGCCACTCTAACAAGACTGAGACATAGCAGCTCCACCTAATACATAGAATTAAACACAGGGAGGCAGACAAAATGAGGAGACAAAGAAATAGGTCCCACATGAAATAACAGAACAAAACTCCAGAAAAAGAACTAAATCTAATGGAGAAAATCTGCAAAATGCAGAGTTTAAAACACTGGTTATAGAGATGCTCAATGAACTTAGAAAAAGAGTAGACAACCTTAGTGAGAATCTCAACAAAGAGACAGGAAACATAAAATGGAGATAGAAAACATAAAAGAGAACTATTCAGAAATAAATAATATATTAACTGAAATGAGGAATGCATTACAGGGAATCAACAGTAGAGTAGATGAAACAGAGGATCGAATCAGCAATTTGGAATGTAAGGAAGCAGAAAACACCCAATTAGAACAACAAAAAATAGAATGAGTTAAAAAAAAAGAAAGGATAGTGTAAGGAGACTCTCAAGTGTACCAACATTCATATCATTCATGGAGGTGCCAGAAGGAGAAAAGAGAGAGCAAGGAATTGAAAACTTATTTTTAAAATTAATGACAAAAAACTTCCATAACCTGATGAAGGAAACAGGCATACAAGTCTAGGAAGTTCAGAGAGTCACAAACAAGATGAACCTAAAGAGGCCTACACCAAGACACATCAAAATTAAAATGCCAAAGGTTAAAGACAAAGAGAGAATCTTAAAAGTAACAAGAGGAAAGCAGTCAGTTACCTACTAGTGAGTACCCATAAGATTGTCAGCTGATTTCTCAACAGAAACTTTGCAGGCTAGAAAGAATTGGCATGAAATAGTCAAAGACTGAAAAGCAAGGGCCTATGACCAAGGTTTTTGTATCCAGAATAGAACTTAGAATCAAATGACTGGTAAAGAGCTTTCCAGACACAAAAAGCTGAAGTCCATCAAACCAGTATTACAAGAAATGTTAAGGGGTCTTCTTTAAGAAAAAGAAGAAAAAAAAGTAAAAAACATGACTAATAAAGTGGCAATAAATACATACCTATCAATAATTATTTTAAATGCAAATGGATTAAATGCTCCAATCAAAAGCATACGGTGTCTGAATGGATAACAAAACAACACCTCTAGATGTGCTGTCTATGCTGTCTAGAAGAGACTCACTTCAGATGAAAAGACACATACAAACTGAAAGTGAAGGAATAGGAAAAGATATTTCATGGGGGAAAAAAGGAAAAAAAAATTGGGGCAGTGATATTTATACCAGACAAACAGACTTTAAAACAAAGGGTATAAAAAAGGACCCAGTAATATTTATCTGAAGACACCTAAAACACTAAATCTAAAAGAACTATGCATCCATATGTTTATTGCAGCATTATTTACAGTGACCAAGATATGGAAGCAACATAAGTGCCCATCAATAGATGAGTGGATAAAGAATAAGTGGTGCATACATACAATGGAATATGACTCAGCCATTTAAAAAAAATGAAATCTTGCTATCTGTAAAAATATGGGTGGACCGGGAGGGTATTGTGCTGAGTGAAATATGTCAGGCAGAGGAAGACAGATATCATATGGTTTCAGGTATATCGAGAATCTAAAAAAAAAAATGGAATAAATAAACAGACCAGAAACAGACTCATAGGTACAGAGAACATTTTGAAAGTTGCCAGATAGGACAGGGGTTGAAGGGGATGTATGAAAAAGGTGAAGGGATTAAGAAGAACAAGTTGGTAGTTACAGAGTAGTCATGGGGATATAAAGTACAGGGTAGGAAAAATATTATAAAAATGAAGATGTCATATGGGTACTAGATTTATTGGGGTGATCAGTTCACAAGTTATATAATGTGTAATCACTGGTGTGTATACCTGAAAATAATATAACATTGTATGTTAACTGCAATTTGAAGAGAAAAGAAAACATTTTTAGAAAGAATAATAAATCTATACATATTAATTTATAAAATGATCATATTTCCCAAAAGGGCAGAGCGTTTTGCCAAACTCTTTAACATTTCACCAGTAAAGGACTGAATATTTTAAAAAAGAAAAAAAAAGGAAAGTGCTCAATGAATTTTAGATTTTCTTAATGCCCATGTTATATTAGGAGATGCTATAATTTAGTATCAGCAGAACCTTGACCTAAAGGAGGAAAGTGAGACCTCATATCTGACCCTGCTCCGAAAGCTTCAATTCTCAACCCCTGTTATTCTGACTTTATTCGTTATCTTCTGGGCATGTAATAGCCTTGAAAGTAAGGGTCAATTCCTTTTATTTCTTGACCCGTACTGGACAGGGCACAGTGCCCAGCTGGCTCCTGTATTATGGGTGTTGTCACTCACTCCACTTCTCAATTATTACCCTTCCTTGAATCACAGCCTTTATTACTGAAACCAACCCAAGACTAACTTCCTGAAATTTCCTGGCAATGTTGTTTTTCTCAAAATTGCTACTCTAACTTCCTGCCCATCATTATGCTGTTGCACTGTGAGGTTGGAAATGGCCTCCGAAAGCCATCAGCCATGTTCATTGCTAGCCACTGATTAAGTACATAGGATCAGTCCGATACCCACACACTCTGTCCCAGGAAGAAAATCACCAGTAACCCTGGTGTGTAGTGATTCACCCAGAACTTGTCACCCATTCACAGCTTCCTCTTTCCTAGACTCATGGTTCTGGTTCCATTATTTTCTACTCTTGAGATTGTGTCCTACCACTTCTGAAGGCGCGGACCAATTGGGGCTAGCACCAGCAGTGAGTGCGAGTGGCAGCTGCTGCCCTGATCGCCCCTAAAGAGCAGGGAAAGGTGGAGAAGCCCTCAGGGGCAATCGGGGCCAGCAGCCACCGCTTGCACCTGCTGACAGTGCCAAGCAATCGGGACCGGGACCGGGCACCAGCAGCAGGTGCGAGTGCCAGGCAGGACTGTGGCGCATGGGAGCAAAGAATTTTTAGTAACCACCAGAGGTTTGCCTGATGACAGCAACCGGTGCCCGGCCTTGGTCTGGCATCCTTGCTCACCTGCTCTACCATCCCGCTGTGGCCAGTGCCCGCCATGTTCCATCCTCTCTGCCTGCTACCCACTCCTACCATGTTCCCCGCATGCCCCCTGGTGGTCAGCACACGTCATAACGACCAGTTGTTCTGCCAATCGGTCTATTTGCATATTAGCCTTTTATTATATAGGATCATAATATGGTTTCATTTTTTTCCTAGCACTTATCACCACTGAACAGTACACCATAATGTATTACTTATAATCATTTTCTTTTATCTAAATCCATCACCCCACCCACCCCTAAGAATAATGCCCTCACTGAGGGCAGAGATCTCACCCATCTTGTTCACTGCTGTGCCCCCAGCACCCTGCAAAGCCCCTGGTACAGAGTAGGTGCTCAATGAATATTTGTGAAATAAATGAATGGGTAAAATGTTGAAGTCAGAATGATGCAGTGAAATGGCAAAGGCATTGGAATTAGACTGACCTAGGTTCAAATTGCTGTTGGAATTGCTAAATTGTCAGGTGCAAAGCCCCCTGCTGGTGGTGGCCATCACTGAGCGGAACCTGCCTGACACCGTCCAGCACAGGGAAGCATATGGGATGAGGAGACAGAGACTGTCCTGATGATGTCACCTGAGGCCAGACTCACCATGCCTGAAGTTGGATTACTCCTTGAATTTTTATTATGTCAGCCAACAAATCCCCCTTTTGAGCTCAGTTGCTTATTTTGATTTACTAAGTTAACTCAGACTACTTGCAGCCTGAAGAGGCTGATACACTTGTGCATTTTCTGTCCTTGGATGGGGGGCAGGGGGCAGAGCAGAAAGGACAGATTATTCTGAGTGAGGCAGGTGCTGGCATACTTGTTTTTTGTGAGTTCCACAATGATACTTTATTTCAGTTTGGCCTCAGAGGCAGGGGAAAGATTGCCTGAGTCCAAATCCTGCTTTGCCAGCTAGGAACTTTGTGAACTTTGTGAGTGGTCAGTTACCAGCTCTGAAATTTAGTTTCCTCACCTGCACAATGGGGATAATGCTATCCATCTTGTGGGTACTTTGTGATTATTAAGTGGCAGGATGATTGTGGAAGTTTATCTCCTACTAGAGGCCCAGTGCATGATTGAATCATGCACGTGTAGGGTCCCCTACACGCTTTCTCTTTTGATCGCGGGGGAGCTGGGTGCCTGTCTGCTGGTGAACAAGGCCTTTAGGAAGCCTCCGGCTCAGCGGAGGCTTCCGAAAGGCCTGGTGCCGGAGCAGACAGGCACCCAGCTCCCACGCTTTCACTTTCGATCGCGGGGGAGCCGGGTGCCTGTCCGCTGGTGCACCAGGCCTTTCAGAAGCCTCCGGCTCGGCAGAGGCTTCTGAAAGGCCTGGTGCCAGAGTGGACAGGCACCCAGCTCCCCCGCTTTTGATGGTCCATGGCAGGACGTGAGCTCACTGCCCCAGAGGCCCCTTCTGTGCCGCAGCACAGCCAGTGGCGGCGCGAGCTCAGCCTCCCGCTGGTCCAATCGGCTACCCCGGCCACCCTGAGTCCCGCCCCCTGCGTCTCCTGCTGGCCCAATCGTGGGCGTAGCAGAGTGATGGTAATTTACATATTACCATTTTATTAGGTAGGATTCTTGGGCAATCATCCCATAATATTTTACTAAGGCTGTTGTAATAAATTACCACAATCTTGGTGACTTAAAACAATAGATATCTATTATCTTATAGTCCTGGAGGCCAAAAGTCTGAAATAAAGGTGTTGGCAGGTCCAGGCTCCTCTGAAGTCTCTAGGAGAGATTTCTTTCTTGACTTATCCAGGTTATGGTGTCCCTAGGCATTTCTTGGCTTGTGGCAACATCACTCCAATCTCTGCCTCTGCCTTCATGTGATCTTTTTCTCTGTGTCTGAGTCCTTTTTAAGTCTCTTACAAGGGTCCATCCTAATCCAGTATGATCCCATCTCAATCCTTACCTCAATTAATCTGCAGAGACTCTATTTCCAAATAAGGCCACATTCTGAGATTATGGGTGGCCATGAATTTGGGGGGAAACATTCAATCCACTATATCCCCTAACCTGAAAATTCTCTGGTTGTGTTGGATGCCCTCTTGTACTTCATTCTATGAGTTGACCATGTATTTTCTGAGTGATTGATCCACTCATGGGTATGAGTTCCCAAGAATCATCCCCACTCTGTTGAGCAGTCTCTTCTTTCAAGCAGTGGTAGTTGAATTAGATGGAGGTTGAATCAGAGGGTGATTTAGATCTTAACCTTATGAAAGAAATGCTGCCCCTCAACATCTCTGAAAACTACCCAAATGTCCATCAACTAATACATTCATACAATGAAATATTCCTCAGCAATAAAAAAATAAAACAATTGCTATATGCAACAACATGGATAAATCTCAAAAGCATTATGCTAAGAGAAAGACGATAGACACAAAAGAGGACATACTGTATAATTTCATTTATATGAAAATTTAGAAAAAGCAAAGCTAAACTCTAGTGACAGAAGACAGAAAGTAATTGTTTGGGGGATTAGGTGGGAGAGATATTGATTGGAAATAGTAATGAAGGAACTTTCTGGGATGATGGACATATTCCATAAGTTGAATATGATGGTTACCCCAGTGCATGTGTCCAAAGTTATCAAACTTCACTTAAATGGATGATTATTACTGTATATAAATTACATCTTCAGCCCTAGCCAATTTGGCTCAGTGGATAGAGCGTCAACCTGTGGACCAAAGGTCAGGATTCAATTCTGGTCAAGGGCACATACCTCAGTTACAGGTTCCTCCCAGACCCTGGTTGCCCAGAACTTGGTTGGGGCATGTGTAAGAGGCAACAAATGGATGTGTTTCTCTCTCTAAAAATCAATTGAAAAATATTCTTAGGTGAGGATTAAAAAAAATACATCTTCAATACAGTTTATTTTAAAATAACAACAACAACAACAACAACAAACAGAGTGAAGGAACATAAGAGGACACCAATAGTGTCTTCTATTAGGGGTTTAATGTGTGTGCAGATGTGTATGTTTGTGTATGTATAATTAGATATTAAGTTGAGGAAAGGATAAGCATTGGGTTGAAAATTAGACTAAAGGCCCTTAAAGGTCCATCCATCCCTAATGTTACATGATACTCCAACATCAACAAGATACATTGGTTGCTTGACCTTACCTCCCATGGGTTATCTCTCCTTACCCCCAAGATGATGTCAAAGGACCTCAGAAAGCCAACTTCCAACTGTCAAAGTTCTGGTTTTGCAATTAATTCATTGAAGTCATTTTTATTCTCAATGTCTTTTCTTATCATGCCTGTACACATTTTACATCCAATGGTGTTTTTTAATAATACCGTAATAATAAAAAAAGATTGTGTTATTAAAGTTTTAGGTGAAGCTGTGATTGACATCCTTGGAACTAAAGATGCAATCAGGGGGAGAGAATTGATGCCTTATAATTCAATGAATGGATGTGCTTCTATGGTAATTTCTTCAGTAATTACTTGTATAAACTGTGTGTTTCAGTAATTGAAAACTCGACAGTGTGGGATAATTTATCAAAATCTATAATTTATTATAGCTTTTCCATATTGTTTCTTGGTTGCTCTTTTTGTCCTCATTAGGATGTTTTCCCCTCACTACCACTTCACTCCATCATAACCATTTAGACAAAGAAGCAAAAACATATGTTGCATTGGGGGGAAAGTTTCTGATGGACTTAGATGCAAGTTTAAAATCCATTTTGAAAAGTACACAATTGTTATTGTTGTTTGCAATATATATTTTCTGACAGGCTCTAACATATGATTTATGAAATGGTTTTGAAGAGATTGTCTACTTCAGGTGTCTAGATAATAACACCATTTTTCTCCTGTGGTCACCAAGTATTTCGAGTGTCTGACATTCGTTCACAAATCTTGGGGAGGGAGTCAGGGACTGGGGTGTGTGTTAGCTAGCTTAGAACATTCAACCACAGAGCTGTTTGAGAGAAAAGCTATGTCTCCTGATCCAAGGAATTGCATTTGGGTGATGGGAAGAGGCAGCTGTTTGAGTCTCATTCCAAATCCCTGTAAAGCCACCTTGCAAATATTGAGGAGCTGTCCTAGGTACTTACCACTATTTCCTCACCAGTAGATCACAGATATCAAGCAAAATGCCAAGTGAGAAATCTCCATAATCTCACATATTTTAAAACAAAATTTACTTGTTTCATCATCAGAATGAAGCACAGAAAAGAAGAATAAAAGGTAGAAAACAACATTTGCTCTTCCACCACAAAAAGATAATATATTGTTAGTATTTTGACACAGTTTCCTCTAGTATTTTTTCTCTGCATAATTTCTATGTTACTTAATATTATTCCATATGACATATATTATTTCTAAATGGTATTCAAAATCATTAAAATATCATTTCAAAATTTCCCTCAGGATGTTTGAGGTATATTTTACATACAATAAAATTTACCCATTTTAGTGCACAGTTCTTTTAATTTTGGCAAATGTATATAACCACTATAATCAAGATATAAAACAGCCCCAATACCACTAAAAATTCCCTCATAAACCTTTTAAATCATCCCTTCTCCATTCCCAGTCCCTGGTAAACACTGATTGTTTATTCTGTCCTTCTAGAAATACATTATTTTAATGACTTTATAACATTACAATGAATAGATATATTTTTAAAAAATTTTGTTTCTGTAAAATATTTAGTTTATTCTAATTTTCCTATTGTAAATAATACAGCGATAAACATTTTTTGTGCATAGATAGCTCTTCTAGCATTTTTAGGTAATTACCTTGTTATGGAATTCCAGAAATGGGACTTATTCATGAAAGGTTATAGAAAATTTTAAGCTTGACTTTAGAAACAGACACCAAATTAATACCCTTGATACTAAAAACCTTATATGAACTATTATTTTTCTTTAAATATATTTTATTGATTTTTTACAGAGAGGAAGGAAGAGGGATAGAGAGTCAAAAACATCGATGAGAGAGAAACATCATCAGCTGCCTCCTGCACACCGCCCCCCTACTGGGGATGTGCCTGCAACCAAGGTACATGTCCTTGACTGGAATCGAACCTGGGACCCTTCAGTCTGCAGGCCGACGCTCTATCCACTGAGTCAAACCGGTCAGGGCTGAACTATTCTTAAGAGAGGGGACAGAATGTGAAATTTGGAGTAGGACATCATGAGTGCTGGACACCAGCACTTCTGGTCATGCCATTGTCCTAGTTAGCCTTCACTAACTTTGCAATGACCTTAGAAAAATATAAATATCTTAGCTTGATATTCAAGGTCTTTTATCATCTTTACTATGCCTATTCCCATACCCAAATCATGATCTGTAGGTATATCTATCATATATTCTCTATGTGCCTATTACTTGTGCTCTCCTAATTGGGCTGCCTTCTCTCATGGTTCCCATCTTTGCACATGTTTGCCCCCTTTCTGGAAAACCTCCTTTCCCTACCACTGTCGCCTTATTTTCTGGCTTTTTAACCACATCTCAATGCTAGGATGGGCTAAGTGCCCGTGCTTTGTTCTACCACAATCCCATCTGCTTCTATCTATGTTAGGACTCATTTGTTCATTTATTCCTCACTTATATGTTGAGAGTCTACAATGTGTTGGGTGCTATGGACATGGCAGTGAATTAGAGAGACAAAATCCCTGTCAAATGGGAAGTGGCATCTTACAGGGGAGAAGATGATATTGGAAGAGAGACCTGAGTGATGAAAAGAAGCAGCCACAGGACTATGTGGATAAAAGGTGCTTTAGGCAGATGGCAAAACAAGTGCAAAGACCCTGAAGGGTGAAAGAGCTTGTCCTATTTGAGGAACAGTAAGATGGCTATGTGGCTGGAGTCCATGAGTAAGAAGAAAAGTTGTAGGAAATAAAGTTAGAGAGGAAAGTATGTCCATATCATTTAAGGCCTTATAGGCTTATGACACAGTGTAGTTTTTATTGCAAAAATGATAGAGAAATTCACTCATCTGCTGATGGGCACTTAGGCTGTTTCCAAATCTTAGCTATTGTAAATTGTGCTGCTATGAACATAGGGGTGCATACATTCTTTCTGATTGGTGTTTCTGTTTTCTCGGGATATATTCCTAGAAGTGGTATTACTGGGTCAAATGGCAGTTCCATTTTTAATTTTTTGAGGAAATGCCATACTGTTTTCCACAGTGGCTGCACCAGTCTGCATTCCCACCAGCAGTGAAAGAGGGTTCCTTTTTCTCTGCATCCTCTCCAGCACTTGTCGTTTGTTGATTTGTTGATGATAGCCATTTTGACAGGTATGAGATGGTATTTCATTGTTGTTTTGATTTGCATCTCTCAGATGATTAGTGACTTTGAGCATGTTTTCATATGTCTCTTGGCTTTCTGAATGTCCTCTTTCGAAAAGTGTCTATTTAGGTCATTTACCCATTTTTTGATTGGGTTGTTTCTCTTCCTTTTGTTAAGTTGTATGAGTTCCCTGTAAATGTTGGAGATTAAACCCTTATCGTAGATAACATTGGCAAATATGTTCTCCCATGCAGTGGGCTTTCTTGTTGTTTTGTTGATGGTTTCTTTTGCTGTGCAGAAGCTTTTGCAGAAACTGTGGTACATCCAATGGAATACTATGCTGCTATAAAAAAGAAGGATTTCTTACCAGTTGCAACAGCATGGATGGAACTGGAGAGCATTATGCTAAGTGAAATAAGCCAGTCAGTGAAAGAAAAATGCCAGATGATCTCACTCATTTATGGATAATAAAGAACATTATAAACTGATGAACAAAAATAGATACAGAGGCTGAGAAGCATCGAACAGACTGTCAAATGACAGCAGGAAGGCTGGGGAGGGTTGCTGGGTGGGGGGAGGTAAGAGGTCAGCCGAAGGACTTATATGCATGCATATAAGCATAACCAATGGACGCAAGACACTGGGAGGGGCGTGAGGGCATGTGCCGGGGGGTAGGGGAGACTGGGGAAAGGTCAATGGGGCGGGGGGGAAGGAGACATATGCAATACAATTTGTAATACTTTAAACAATAAAAAAAGAAAAATGATAGAGAAATTAAAGCTTTTTAATTAGGAGAGAGACAAGATCTGATTTATGTTTTAAGAGCATCATTCTGACTTCTGGGTGAAGAAGAGGAAACATAATTGAAGAAAGACTACAAAATGGGAAGCCATGGTAGTCACATAGGCATGAAACAATGGTGGCTTAAGTTAGTGGTCAGCAACCTTTCTATATAATCAGCCAGGTGGTAAAAATTTTGTATTTTGTGGGACAATGGTTTCTGTCACAACCACTCAGTTCTGCCATTGTAGCATGAAAGCAGCCATAGTCAATATGCAAACAAATGAGGGTGACTATTTTCCAATAAAACTTGATTTACAAAAACAGATGGTGGGCCAGATTTTACCAAGGGCCATAGTTTGTTGCTCCCTGTTTTCCTGATGAAGGTAGTGGTAAATGATTAAACTAATCTTACTTTTTTTTTTTGATACTGAGTAGGTTTTCTCAGGGAAATTAAAGGTTCTGTTTTTGATCTAAGGAATTTAAGATGCCCACTGATGTTTACATAAAGATTTTAAATCAACAACTGGAGAGCTGAATAAACATAGACTACTGTGGAAAGATTGGCTAGCAATATTCATTCTGGACTTATCAACATACATGTGATATTTAAAATAGTAAGAATGGATGTGGCCATCTAGGAAAAGAGTTTTTAGATGGTGAAGAGAAGAACAGAGAGGAGGAGAGGAAAGATGAGGTTAAGGACTGAGCCTTGGAGCATTTCAGCAGTTAGAAGTTGGTATACGAGGAAGATCCAGCAAAAGAGAATAAAGAGGAATTTCCAGTGAAGAAGAGCAGGGCATCTCCAAATCAGGTGAAGACGACATTTTAGGAAGGAAGAGTAGCCCAAAGTGTCAGGAATAGCTGAAAATTCTTGTAAGGGGGGACTGAGAAATGACTGTTAATTTTGACAACATGGAGGTTATTGGCAAACTTGTTAAATGGAATGGCGTAGATTAAGAGTAATACGGATATGGTTAGAATAAGTCTGGAATGTGGGGTAGTGGCTGTAAAAAGGAAAGAGAAATGGGGTGATGGATGAAAGGATATGTATTACCAAGGGAAGTGTTCTTAAAAATGAGAGTTACCATAGCTTCTTTACATGCTTATGGGAATGGTCCATAATGAGGGGAGAATTGGTGCAGGAGAAAGGGAAGTTGAAGCAGTTAAGTCTTTGAGTAGGAAAGAGTCATAGTGTAGGAGGTGGTTTCCCAAGATAGTTCACCCAGCATGACAAGGAAGTCAGAATTAGTCTTTTTTTTTAATATATATTTTTATTGATTTCAGAGAGGAAGGGAGAAGGGGAGAGAGATAGAAACATCAATGATGAGAGAGAACTATTGATCGGCTGCCTCCTGCACACCCCTTACTGGGGAGATCGAGCCCAAAATCCAGGCATGTGCCCTTGACCATAATTGAACCCAGGACCCTTCAGTCCTTGGACCAACGCTCTATCCACTGAGTCAAACTGGTTAGGGCAGAATTATTCTTATAGATGCTTGTAAATTTGGTGATAGGGTAGGATGAAAAAGTTCTTTATATGCTTCTAAATTGTCAGTGAAATAAGAGAGATTATCACTTTTCCACGGATGGGAGAAGAGGCATTGGGGTTTTTGGAGAAGATGTTAAATAGTCATCGTGGAAAAATAAAATGGCAAACTTTCCAGGGAAGCACAGTAAGGACTTTCTGGTAGGACTATGGCCATCAGGGTAAATACAGTGAGTTCCATCAGCTGGGTGTGTGTTTCTCCCACCATGTTGAGCTGCTGGGCTGCAGGCACAGATGAGGCAAAGTATTGGGTTTAACCTGGGCTTGCCTAGGGAGACAAAAGTAGAGCAAATAGGAGGTAAAGTGTTAAGGTTGCCCCAAACTGATATGCGTGAGTGCTTGACCATAAATGAAAACTGTGTGATAAAAGTAACAGTGGACAAGAGTTTATCAATAATGAGATAGTGATGGGGACCTTAGATTAGAGACCTAAATGGTGAGGAAGAATT
This sequence comes from Cnephaeus nilssonii, assembly GCF_951640355.1. Classification (NCBI taxonomy): domain Eukaryota; kingdom Metazoa; phylum Chordata; class Mammalia; order Chiroptera; family Vespertilionidae; genus Cnephaeus; species Cnephaeus nilssonii. The sequence goes on along the minus strand of NC_137073.1, from coordinate 24,266,007 downwards.
ATTGGATTAAAGAGTTCCACAAGGGGTGAGCTGGAAGGATAAGGGGGTGTACTCAGAGAATGGGTTTCTTAATTTAACCCTTTGCACTCGCTTGCTTTTTTCTCGACTCCTTTATTCTACTCGGGATTTAATTTTTTAAATACCCCAGATTTTACAAAGCGTGGCAGTTAAATAAAAAACTGGAGTTTCTTTTCATACAAACTTATTTATTTGGATTTTTTTAATATTTCAAATTATTGATACATTCAAAGAGTAATTTGCACTCGACATCCGAGTGCAAAAGGTTAACTTTGAGATCTTAGATCCAATGCACTCAAAGTTCTAGGGTGTAACCATGTAAATGGGTGGCTGAGGCAGAACAGATTTGTGAAGGTCCTGGAAGTCCATGGATGAATAATTGGATAGGTAATTACTTAATATTGATGTGATAAGGGGGGATGGTAGGAATAATGGTGGACAGGAAGATGGTGATCCAAGTGTGTGACTCTTCAATGAATGAGTGACTGAGGTTAGCAGAAGACTACTAAAAGAAAGGGTTGTGGAGGATAATGGCTTGGGGTGAACTTTGAAGGAGCTGAACTTTTGGAAGCAAGAAGGAAAAGAAATGCTGGGAAGCAGCCATGTGAAGCAATAACACTTTCAACCTTTTGGCATATGAGGAAAAAAATCGCTCTTCAGAGGACAGGCATATTTCTGTTAGCATATATATATATATATATATATATATATATATATATATATATAGTGTTACTCCATTATATTGGCAAGAAAACTGAGGCTCAGTAATATTAGGCAACCTGCCACAGGGCACCTTGAATTTGAGCCAGCATCTGCCTGATTCCAGAACCTGTGCTCTGGTTGGTATGATTCATGAATCTGAACATCATTCTTTATTCATTTCTGCCATATGTTACCTCTTCTGCCCTGGCCATGTAGCTTCTTCCTTCAAAGGTCATCCCCTGAGGTTACTCAGAAGGTTCTTGGCATCTGCAGCCTCGTCCAGGGCAAGGATTGGCTGAGAATCCTTGGATGTTGTCCTTGGAGTTAATGACCTCTACAGAGCAGGGATGAGTTGGTTGTGACAGCTGGTTTTCATTCTCCTGGTGCTGATAGCGAGATGGTGAGTCAAATTGGCTTTGGTTGTGAAATGAAACCCTGGACAGGAATTATCATCAGACTCCTTGGTGGGCAGAGCAGAGAAAGGGATTTAAATGACAGTGGTAACTGACGACTTGTTTGGCATTCAACTAGTCTCCTTAAGTGTTCTTCTTCATGTCACCATTCAATGAGACAAAGCAGGTGAATGGGGAAAAGGTAGGAAAATTCTCAAATACTGTGATAGTTCATATTTAATAGCTCTCATTTAGGCTCTGAGCTGCACAAAATATGAAGTATTCTACCTAGTCCACACAGCAATCCTACAAGGTGAGTATTTCCCATACCCCTACAGGTTGGCAATTGAGTCATATTGTCATCTTACTTGAGGTCACAAATATATCTCTGACTTCAAAATCAGCCCCCTCTCCACCTCATGGTGGTCCCTCCCAAGGGAACTTATTCATCATCCTTGACTTTGCTTAGAAGCCAGAGAGAAGAAGAGAGGCCATATCAGGAGGTCAAATCAGATTTCCTCGTGGTCTTCCTCTGTATTATGGAGCCTGGTGCTTGGCTGTCTGAGGTTAAATATTGCCACCATCACCCACAAGCTGTGTGACCTTAGGGAAATTATTTAGTCTCCCTGAACCTCATTTTCTCCATCTGTAAAACTGGGATAATTATGACATCTACCCATGGGGTTGTCATGAGGATGAAATAATTAAAAGATATTAAGCACTTAAAACTGTGTCTGGCACATAGAAAGTGTTAGCTATTATTTTTCTAGTTGCTGTTGTTGTTTTTATTATTGTTAACTAGTAACGATGATAATGATTCCGATGGCATCAATGATAAGAGCTAATTGTTGGGATATAGTTGTGCCCTTACTGGGGTGCCATATCTGACTGTGACAAGTGATTTACGTGTGTTATCTTAATTAACTCTCATCATTTGGGATACTTTTGAGTGTAGGTAAAAGATATTGCACTTCCTGCTGGCTTAAATGGTAGGTTACTTGTTATTGCTTGTAACTAGAAACTCAGAGGTAAAGCAGGTGTCTGTGTAGGTTGATTTAGAGGATCAACAGTGATCCAAGGATCCAGGCCCTTTTTATCTTTCTGCTCTTTTTCCTCATGTTGGCTTCACCCAGAGGCTGGTCAGAAGATGATTGAAGTAGTTATAGGCATCACATCTAGACCAGACAACAGCTAGGGATGAAAGAGGTTCTTGAAAGAAGGGAACTTTTCCCAGAATTCCCCAGTAATCTTCTGCTCTTTTTTTCTTAAAATTTAAAAATTGATTTCAGAGAGGAAAGGAGAGGAAAAGAGAGATAGAAACATCAATGATGAGAGAGAATCATTGGTCGGCTGGCTGCCTCCTGCATGGCCCCTCCTGGGGATTGAGCCTGCAACCTTGGCATGTGCCCTGACCAGGAATCCAACTGTGACCTCCTGGTTCATGGGTCAACACTCAACCATTGAGCCACACTAGCCAGGCTGATCTTCTGCTCTTGTCTTATTAACCAAAATTGTGTCACATGCCCATTCTGAACCAATCAGAGAATAGGATTTCTTCCAGACCAATCAGGTCACCCTTGGAGCTGAGAGTGATATCAGTCCTCTGGAAGCATGGAAAAGTCATGGTACCTGAAGAAAGTCATGATCTGTAAGGAAGAAAGAAAGGAAAACAGATATGTGTGAGAAAAATTAGGGTCCTTTTAATAGTGAAAAGGACTTTTTTAATAGAGAAAGAACATGAGGGTCTGAAAGGTTAAGCAATTTCACATAGTCATCAGATCAAAAGTGGAACTTGAACCCAATTGTGTCGGACCCTAAAATACACATTATTTTAGGTGCACACTAAAGCTTTATGGGGTATGGACAGGAGAGGTGACAATATTTATTGAGCACATACCATGTACTGGGCATTTTGAAGACACTTTACAAGAACCTTATTAATTACTTTAATCAACCCAATGAATTAGGTATTTTAGTTCCTAACTGTCTAAACTGAGGCTAAAACAGAGGGTGTGGCTTGCTGCAAACCACTAATCTAATAAGTGACAAAGCCAAAATTTGAACCCAGCTCTGTCTGGCTCCAAAGTCAAAACATTCCTCTGTTATTTGGGATTCATATGAGAGAAAAAAAATCAAACTTTTAATGAGAATCCTTATGGATTTTAATTCAATCACCCAATTGTTTCTAATTTTTATTTTAGAATAAGAATTTCAAAGCACATACTGCAGTGTATTTTTTCTTTTTTCCACTCCAACCTCCTCTTTCCACCTGAATACGTCTAGGAGAAAACAGCTTAATTGGCTACTCTGATGCCCTGTGGGCTGCATGGGGTCAGGAGTGTGGGAATGGCTTCCTTGGGTTGTGTGATGGCACCCCTCCTCTTCCCCCTTAGCCATGAACAAGGAGAGAGGTGAGGAGATTATAATCACGTGGAACCAAGGTCACACTCAGATCTTGGATGGAAAGCCCTTAGCAGTTTCTCCTCTTCGTTCTCTAAGATCCCTTCTAGTTCTAAGAGGTGGAAAGGAATTCTGGTTAGTGAGACCCCAGTGAAGTGCCAGGCAGTATTCTAGAGTTTAATATTCACAACATGCACGTGAAATATTGGTATCCTTGGTAGAGATGAAGAAACTGTGGGTCACAGAGGTTAAATAACCACCCTGAATAACACTGCTGGCAAGTGAAGGTTGGAGCTGACTTGTACTTGACTCCAAAGCTTTCATTTTTCTATTGTTTTCTGGATTGTAAATCACCACAGGGGATCTGCCCAAGTCATATGTTTCTTTGTACTCCTCCTCTATATCCTATGCACAGTCATGTTGATTTCTTTTGATCATAACTAACAGAAATCCCTCAGACTAGCTTAAGCAAAATGAGGAATCAATTTTAATAATACTGATGTCTCACACAGCTCAAGAGCAGATCCGAGTCTCAAGAGCAAATGGGAATTATCATGGTCTTGATGGCCATGTAAACTCTCCATTATATGAGCTTCCCTGTGTGTTTGCTACAGTCTTTTTGTTTATTGCATACAGCCTAGTTTACTTCCCACAAAATGAAAAAAAAAAAGGAATGATTGCTGGTACTTCTAGTTTACATGTAACCAGATTATTCATGCAGAATCTTTCTTTTTTCTCCCTTTCTCTCCCTCCATCTCAACCATCTTCAAGTTCTATGTTCTCCTGGAAGGGATTAGTTGGCCTAACTGTATTTTTCTTTTTTTTTTTTATTGTCTCAAGTTTTACATATGTCTCCTTTTTCCCCAATTGACCCCCTCCTTTTCCAGCCTGGGCAAGCCCCCACCACCCTAGTGTCTGTGTCCATTAGTTATGCTAATATGCATGCATATAAGTCCTTTGGTTGCTCTCAAATGCCCCCCCTCCCTTACCATTTGTCTCTAGATTGAGCTATTCTTGTTCATCAAATTATGTTGATCATTATATCCCACATATGAGTGAGATCATGTGATATTTATTTTTCTCCAACTGGCTTATTTCGCTTAGCATAATGCTCTCCAGTTCCATCCATGCTGTTGTAAATGGTAAAAGTTCCTTCTTTTTAATAGTGGCATAGTATTCCATTGTGTAGATGTACCACAGTTTTTTAATCCACTCATCTGCTGGTGGGCACTTAGGCTGTTTCCAAATCTTAGCTATTGTAAATTGTGTTGCTATGAACATACGGATGCATATATCCTTTCTGATTGGTGTTTCTGTTTTCTTGGGATATATTCCTAGAAGTGGGATTACTGGGTCAAATGGGAGTTCCATTTTTAACTTTTTCAGGAAACTCCATACTGTTCTCCACAGTGGCTGCACCAGTCTGCATTCCCACCAGCCGTGCAGGAGGGTTCCTTTTTCTCCACATCCTTGCCTGCACTTGTAGTTTGTTGATTTGTTAATGATAACCATTCTGACAGGTGTGAGATGGTATCTCATTGTTGTTTTGATTTGCATCTCTCAGATGATTAGTGACTTTGAGCATGTTTTCATATGTCTCTGGGCCTTCTGTATGTCCTCTTTTTTGTTTTTGTTTTTGTTTTTGTTTTTTATTTATTTTTTATTTTTTTTAATTTATTGATTAAGGTGTCACATATTTGTCCTCATCCCCCCATTCCCCTCCCACACCCCTCCCCATGGATGCCCCAACCCCCTGGTGAACTTAACCATTGGTTAGGCTCATATGCGTGCACACAAGACCTTTGGTTGATCTCTCCCCCCTCCCCCCACCCTCCCCTATCCACCCTCTGAGGCCCGATAGTCCGATCGATGCCTCCTTGTTTCTGGTTCTGTTCTTGTTCATCAGTCTATGTTGTTCATCATTTCCCCTAGATGAGCGACATCATGTGTCACTAGAGATATACTTATAGGAATTGAATGTGCGCGGAGCAATAATAGTTATGCTGACAGGCAAATGAATCAGTCTGTAGTGAGTTTCTTTCTGGACCAACAGTTCTTTTGAGACCCAATATCAATGTCCACCAGTTCCTTATGAGTACATGTCGATACTGACCCCTCAGCTCTGGATGGTGGACAAATGGTGGTAATGCAGGTCCGACTCCCTCTGGTTTGGTCTCGGCCGGACCCAGGGGCACGGCTTCACCCGGATCCAGGGGCCCACGGCCTCACCCGGACCCGGGACCCAGCCTCACCTGGATCCAGGGGCACACGGCCTCGCCCAGACCCAGGATTCAGCTTCACCCGGACCCAGGGGCGCATGGCCTCACCCGAACCCAGGGGCGCGTGGCCTCTCCCGGGCCCGGGATCCAGCCTCACCCAGATCCAGGGGCACACGGCCTCGCCCGGACCCGGGATCTAGCTTCCCCCGGACCCAGGGGCACGTGGCCTCACCCGGACCCAGGGGCGCGTGGCCTCTCCCAGACCCAGGGTCGCGTGGCCTCACCCAGATCCAGGGGCCCACGGCCTCACCCGGGCCCGGGACCCAGGCTCACCCGGATCCAGGGACCCACGGCCTCACCCGGACCCGGGACCCAGGCTCACCCGGATCCAGGGGCCCACGGCCTCACCCGGACCCGGGACCCAGGCTCGCCCGGATCCAGGGGCCCACGGCCTCACCCGGACCCGGGACCCAGGCTCCCCGGATCCAGGGGCCCACGGCCTCACCCGGACCCGGGACCCAGGCTCACCCGGATCCAGGGACCCACGGCCTCACCCGGACCCGTGCCAGGCTCACCCGGATCCAGGGGCCCACGGCCTCACCCGGACCCGGGGCCAGGCTCACCCGGATCCAGGGGCCCACGGCCTCACCCGGACCCGGGGCCAGGCTCACCCGGATCCAGGGGCCCACGGCCTCACCCGGACCCGGGGCCAGGCTCACCCGGATCCAGGGGCCCACGGCCTCACCCGGACCCGGGACCCAGGCTCACCCGGATCCAGGGGCCCACGGCCTCACCCGGGCCCGGGACCCAGGCTCACCCGGATCCAGGGGCCCACGGCCTCACCCGGGCCCGGGACCCAGGCTCACCCGGATCCAGGGGCCCACGGCCTCACCCGGGCCCGGGACCCAGGCTCACCCGGATCCAGGGGCCCACGGCCTCACCCGGGCCCGGGACCCAGGCTCACCCGGATCCAGGGGCCCACGGCCTCACCCGGGCCCGGGACCCAGGCTCACCCGGATCCAGGGGCCCACGGCCTCACCCGGACCCGGGGCCAGGCTCACCCGGATCCAGGGGCCCACGGCCTCACCCGGACCCGGGGCCAGGCTCACCCGGATCCAGGGGTGTATGTCCTCTTTTGATAAGTGTCTATTTAGATCCTTTGACCATTTTTTGATTGGATCGTTTATCTTCCTTTTGTTAAATTGTATGAGTTCTCTGTAAAATTTGGAGATTAAATCCTTATTGGAAATATCATTGGCAAATATGTTCTCCCATGCAGTGGGCTTTCTTGTTGTTTTGTTGATGTTTTCTTTTGTTGTGCAGAAGCTTTTTATTTTGATGTAGTTCCATTTGTTTATTTTCTCCTTAGTCTCCATTGCCCTAGGCACTGTGTCTGTAAAGATATTGCTATGATATATGTCTGCTATTTTGCTGCCTATTGAGTCTTGTTGGATTTTTATTATTTCCCATCTTACATTTAAGTCCTTTAGCCATTTTGAGTTTGTTTTTGTGTATGGTGTAAGTTGATCGTCTAGTTTCATTTTTTTTTTTTTTTTTGCATGTATCTGTCCAAATTTCCCAGCACCATTTATTAAAGAGGCTGTTTTGACTCCATTGTATGCTCTTGCCTCCTTTGTCAAATATTAATTGAGCATAATGGCTTTGGTCAATTTCTGGGTTCTCTGTTCTGTTCCATTGGTCTATATGGCTGTTCTTATGCCAGTACCAGGCAGTTTTGAGAAACGTGGCTTGATAATATAGCTTGATATCTGGTAATGTGATCCCTCCAACTTTGTTCTTCTTTCTCAGGATTGCTGTGGCTATTCGGGGTCTTTTCTTATTCCAGATGAATTTTTGTAGAGTTTGTTCTAGATCTTTGAAATATGCTGTTGGTATTTTAATGGGGATTGCATTGAATCTGTAGATTGCTTTGGGTAGTATGGACATTTTGATGATGTTGATTCTACCAATCCATGAACATGGTATGGTCTTTCATTTGTTTATGTCTTCCTCTATCTCTTTTTTTAATGTCCTGAAGTTTTCTGAGTACATGTCTTTTACATCCTTAGTTAAGTTTATTCCTAAGTATCTTAATTTTTTTGGTGCTATGGTAAATGGGATTGTTTTTTTCATTTCTCTTTCTGTGGGTTCATTATTGGTGTATAAAAAGGCCATAGATTTCTTGTTATTAATTTTGTATCCTGCTACATTGCCAAATTCATTTATTAGGTCTAGTAGTTTTTTGATGGAGTCTTTGGGGTTTTCTATGTGTGGTATCATGTCATCTGTGAATAAGGACAGTTTTACTTCTTTTTTTCCAATTTGGATGCTTTTATATCTTCTTCTTGTCTGATCGCTATGGCTAGCACTTTCAGTACTATATTGAACAGGAGTGGTGAAAGTGAGCATCCTTGTCTTGTTCCTGTTCTTAGGGGAAATGAGTTTAGTTTTTGGCCATTGAGTATGATGTTGGCTGTAGGTTTGTCATATAAGGCTTTTATTATGTTGAGGTATGATCCCTCTATTCCCACTTTGCTGAGAGTTTTTATCGTAAAGGGTGTTGGATTTTGTCAAATGCTTTTTCTGCATTGATTGATATGACTATGTGATTTTTGTCTCTCAGTTTGTTTATGTGATGTATCACATTTATTGATTTGTGAATATTGTACCATCCTTGCATCCCTGGAATAAATGCCACTTGGTCATGGTGTATGATCTTTCTAATGTATTGCTGAATCCGATTTGCTAGAATTTTGTTGAGAATTTTAGCAACTATGTTCATCAAGGATATTGGCCTATAGTTTTTTTGTTTGTTTGTTTGTTTGTTTTTGTGGTGTCTTTATCTGGTTTTGGGTTAGAGTAATGCTGGCTTCATAGAAAGAGCTTGGAAGTGTGCCTTTCACTTGAATTTTTTGGACTAGTCTGAGGAGGGTAGGTTTTAGTTCTTCTTTGAGTGCTTGGTAGAACTCCCCTGTAAAGCCATCCGGACCAAGGCTTTTGTTTGCTGGAAGATTTTTGATCACTGCTTCAATTTCTTCAGTAGTTATCGGCCTATTCAGGTTTTTTGATTATTCTTGATTGAGTTTTGGGAGCTTGTATTTTCCTAAGAATATGTCCATTTCATCTAGGTTGTCCATTTTGTTGGAATAGAGTTGTTCATAGTATTTTTTCTTAATCGTTTGTATTTCTGTGGGATCGGTTGTTACTTCACCTCTTTCATTTCTGATTTTGTTTATTTGGGTCCTCTCTCTTTGCTTCTTGGTTAGCCTGGCTAGAGGTCCATCAATCTTGTTTATCCTTTCAAAGAACCAGCTCTTGGTTTTGTTGATCTTTTGTATTTTGTTTGTTTGTTTTTGTGTTGTTGTTGTTGTTGTTTTGGTCTCTATGTTATTTATCTCCACTCTGATCTTTATTATTTCCTTCCTTCTGCTTACACTGAGCTTTTCTTGTTGCTCTCTTTCTAACTCTTTGAGTTGTAGGGTTAGATAATTCATTGCCATGGTTTCTTGTTTTTTGAGGTAGGCCTGTAGAGCTATGAACTTCCCTCTCAAGACTGCTTTCACTGTGTCCCATAGATTTTGGATTGTTGTGTTTTCTGGCCTAACTAGATTTTGTGTCCAACCCTAGCCCAACCTTCTGTGTCTGGAGGGTGGGCATAATGTTGGACCAAAATGATGGCTCCCCTTGGAACTTAGTGGATGGAGGGAAATAAATGCAGCAGGTTGTAGTATTGGCCACTCAACAGTATTTACTCATTCCCTTCTTTGAGTCTTGAGGTGGAAAACAGGTTGAGATGCCATTTGGAGAGGAGAAAAAGCCAGTGTATGAGCTCAAGGGGACATGATTAAAGTTCTAAGTTTTTTTTTCTTAGAATTGAAATTGGTGTGTACTTATCTCTAAGGTTAGAGGTCCTTTGGTTACAGGAAGGCTCAAGGTATTTCCTCATGTTGTTTCTCCTTCACTTAAAACTATGTTCTTAATTATGGGTGCACATATGGATTTTTAATGTGGAAGTTATCTCATCTATTTCTGCTTAGACCCCACCTCCAGGGACTCTTGATCCAATTAGTCTGGGGTAGGAACATGCACCAAAGCTTTTCCACAGAATTTCCAAGGTGAGTCTGATGCACATGGAAGGGACAGCCACTGATTTAACATGAAAAGCAGTTGCCTGGGAGAAACCAAGATGGCGGCATAGGTAAACACCTGAAATTGCTGCCTCATACAACCACTTCAAAACTACAACTAAAAGACAAAACAGACATCATCCAGAACCACAGAAAGGCTGGCTGAGTGGAAATTCTACAACTAGAAGGAAAGAGAAAAGCACACTGAGACTCAGAGGAGGTACGGAAGTAAAGTGCAGAGGTATGGAGGCGCTCACGGAAAGGGCTGGCAACTGAGGATGCTGTTGTCTTTTTCAATCGGGAGGGAGACACAAGCTCCCAACTGCTCTGAACTCCAGTTCCGGGTGGGATTCTGGAGACGCAGACTCATACAGGGAGAAACTGGACTGTCTGGCATCAGGCAGAACTTGAGGGCGGCTTTCTCTCAGAGGTGCTTGCAGCAATTACCTAGGGACACTGAGACCCAGGGGCCTTCTAAGGCAGGGCTGAGGAAAAGCCATAGCTGTTTGCTCCGCCCTGTTAATTCCCTAAGAAAAAAGAATCCAAAAATATGAAGATAGTGTAAGGAGCCTCTGGGACAACTTCAAGCATACCAACATCCGAATTATTGGGGTGCCAGAAGAAGAGAGAGAGCAAGATATTGAAAATCTATTTGAAGAAATAATGACAGAAAACTTCCCCTACCTGGTGAAAGAAATAGACTTACAAGTCCAGGAAGCACAGCAAACCCCAAACAAAAGGAATCCAAACAGGACCACACCAAGACACATCATAATTAAAATGCCAAGAGCAAAAGACAAAGAGAGAATATTAAAAGCAGAAAGAGAAAAACAGTTAGTTACCTACAACGGAGTACACACACGACTGTCTGCTGATTTCTCAACAGAAACTATGCAGGCCAGAAGGGAGTGGCAAGAAATATTCAAAGTGATGAATAGCAAGAACCTACAACCAAGATTACTTTTCCCAGCAAAGCTATCATTCAGAATTGAAGGTCAGATAAAGAGCTTCACAGATAAGAAAAAGCTAAAGGAGTTCATCACCAACAAAACAGTATTATATGAAATGCTGAAGGGTATTCTTTAAGAAGAGGAAGAAGAAGAAAAAGGTAAAGATAAAAATTATGAACAAAAAATACATATTTATTAACAAGTGAATCTAAAAATCAAGTGAATAAAAAATCTGATGAACAGAATAAACTGGTGAATATAATAGAATCAGGGGCATAGAAAGGGAGTGGACTGACAGTTCTCAGGGGGAAAGGGGTGTGGGGGATGTGGGAAGAGACTGGACAAAAATTGTACACCTATGGATGAGGACAGTGGGGGAGGGTATGGGCAGAGGGTGGGGTGGGAACCGGGTGGAGGGGAGCTATGGGAAGGAAAAAGAGGAACAACTGTAATAATCTGAACCATAAAGATTTATTTAAAAGAAAAAAGAAAAAAAGAAAAGCAGTTGCCTGAGTACCTGAACCTATTCCAAGAAGACACTGAGACCAAAAAGTCACATGATCACAGGCAGTCAGGGAAGGAAGGTATCATTTCCCACAGGCGGATAGTGGCAAGGCTCCGAAGTGCTGGCCTCTCCAGGAGATGCTGTGTTGAAGCCATCAGTTGGTCCCTTCAGGGGTAAGACCTGTTTTTGACAATTATAAGAATAATAACTGAAACTCAGGTGGATCTTGTTAGTGTCAAGTACACTCCTACAGGCTCCAATTTTCTCTGCCCTTTTAATTCATCATCTCCCATTTGAAATGGTATTACAGCATTTTAGGAAGAGCTCTTGAGACCTAAAGTGATGGGATAACAGGTGAAGTGGCCATTCCTGACATACAGCCAAACTTCAAGGACAGAATGGAAACACTTGCTGCATTAGCTTCCCCGGGAAGGCCACCTTCGTCTCATTATTTCTCTCACTTCCTAGACAGTCACAGCACCTTCCCTACCTAGACAAGCTAATAACAGCACCTTGAATCTGTACAACATTTTGCTACCTATAAAGTTCCCTTACAAATAGCTCAGTGCTCCCCAAAGTGCGATAACATAAACCATAGGAGAGGATTTTAAGTGGTACATAGAGATATGTAATACATTATCTTAATGTATATTAGGGAAAACATAATTATCAAGTGAATACCATGGTTTCACAGATGTTATAATTATGATAAAGTAGATGAGTAAGCCCTAAAAACTCCCCCCACCCTTTTAGTCAGTTGATTTAAAGAGAAGTATTTATTTCAAGTGGTGGTAAGAAATTATGATGTGTTTTGAGGATGATCAAAGTTTGGGGAACACTGTGTTATTTCCCTGAGTTACCAAACAATTCAGGGTAAGTAGGTTATCATTTGTTCTCAGCTTTATTTTATAGGTTAGGAAATTGGGCCTTTGAGAACTTAAATAACTCATCCAGTGTTGGGTTTTTTACAGGCTTGAATTCCTGTCTACTGAATCTAACTTTAAGTTTCTTTTCACTACCTGCCTCTTCTACAGAAAGTCAGTGTCTAAGTCAGTGTGTTGTTTTTCTAGCAGGTGAAGAAGAGCTTCCCAGGGCCCCTCTACTGTGCCTTTTCAGTATCAGTGATGCACTTGGCTCTGGATATGTAACAGAACACACTAATTCAGTGGATATAAAAGTGGTTCATGGGCCAATAGTTTAAGCATCATCTAGAACATATTAGAAATAGAATTTCTTAGACCTACTCTAGAACTACCGAGTCAGAAACTTGGGGGATGAGGCCCAGAAATCTTTTATCAAGTCCCTGATGCATACTAAACTTTGGGAACTATACTATATTTTCAACAGGGGTTAATGGTTTGATTCTGCCTGCTAGGAGTCATTTAGCAATGTCTAGGAACTCCTTTGGTTCCAACTGGGTCAACGAGTGCTACTGGCATCTCATGGGTAGTCCTACTGGCATCTCATCATACTAAACACCCTATGATGATAAGACATTCCCCACAATGAAGAATTATCCACCCCAAAATGTCAATAATGCTAACATTGAGAAACTCAACGCTAGACTAATTGATCTTGGCTTGAGTAGCATTGCAGTTAGGTCAATGAGGCTATATTTGAGAGACCAAACATGGTTTTAAAATTGTCTTATGTTGGCCTCCAGTTGACTGAGTAGTATGACTTCCACTTGTCAGTACTCAGAAATGAATGGCCAGTGGGCAAGACTGTGTGTGGCCCAATCATGATACCTGAAATGGGTATCACATTATGGTCAGAGATGGAGGTAAAGTCCAGTTCAATAGACCAGATTAGACTGAGGCAAATGTGTGGGGTCTTTGTTTGGTACAACCTACCTCATCTCTCTCAGCACCTACTCTTCAAACAGTTCCCTGAATGCTAAGATCCCCCCCCCCCCCCCGAAAATAATGCATATTTAGATCCCTATTAATGAAGCAGGGTAAAGTACTAGTCAACTGTACCATTTGGAGTTCAATTCCAAGCTTCACCATTTCTTGGCTGTGTGACCATAGGCAAATTTCTTACTTTCCTAAGCCTCAGTTGCCTCATCTGTAAAATAAGGGTGAAAATAAATAGTAGTACTATCCTCAAAATGGACAATGCATGTAAAACTCTCAGATCAGTGCCAGATCCATAGAAAACGCTTGCCACATGCTAACTATACTAGTAATTATCAATTCTCTGTACTGTCTCTTTAAGTCTTACATCTTTAAAGTGCCTACCAGTGATGGGCAACCTTTTGAGCTCCGTGTGTCAAACTTCGCCAAAAAACTGCGCATAAATCGGGTAGTGTGTCACTTTGAGGAAAAAACATTATTTCGCAAATGTTTCATCCTCGGCATGCGGCCGCCTCAGCGGCCGCGTGTCATCAGAAATGGCTACGCGTGTCAGTGCTGACCTGCGTGTCATAGGTTCGCCGTCACTGGTAGTCTATTCCTTTTGTGCTCAATAAGAATGCTTGATGCCCACCTCTTTGAGCTCGTTCTGGATCTGGTCTTCTCACTCCACCTCAGATCTGACATTGGATGCTGCCCAACCAGAACTACTTTTCTCTCCCTTCTTATCTCTCCTCTCTTTTCTCACCTCTGATATGACAGGTGGTGAATTGCATTATACACCCCCCTATTCATGGACTTTACCCCTGGCCCTGGAAGGTTGTTGTTACCACCAATGGGGATAGGGAAGGTGCCTGGCACTACACTAGCTGCCCTAAATATCAAAGAATGCATTTTTTTTTTTAAAAAAATATTGATTTTAGAGAGACAGGGGAAGGGAAAGAGAGAGTGAAAGAGAAACATTGATTTGTTGTTCCACTTATTTATGCATTCATTGCTTGCTTCTTGTATGTGCCTTGACTGGAGATAAAACCCACAACCTTGGAGTATTGAGATGATGCTCTAATCAATTTAGCTACCCAGTCAAGGCTCAAAGAATGCATTTTGAATGATGGGTTATTAGCATCGGGGAAGATGATTTCAGGCAAAGGATGGCTTCACCCCATCTAGGCAGGCTTTCACAAGGTCAGCCTAGCCCAGGTTAATGCGGTTTTCAAAATAATAAAGGGGAAGAATAAAAATCTGTCTGTTTTCATTAAGTCCAATCCTTGCCTGTATATTAGAATATGTTTAAATCAGCACAGTGTAGACAGATGGCTGGCCTCCATGTCAAGCTAGGAACAAGGAAGGGGGCGGGGCTCCTCATTAGTGGCCCAGGAAGCAAACAGGGTCAAGAACATCATTAATAGGAGAGCATTCCTAATTTGTCTTTAGATGATTAAGCCACTGAGGGAGGAGTTGATGGGGGAAGTTCTGAACATCTCATTAGAGTGAGAACTGTTCTAGGTTCTTTTCCTTCTACATAATCTCAGAAATAGGCCAAAGGTCTCTCAGGAGGCTCCCAGCTCACACCATCATCTACCTGATGCAAAAGCCTCTTCTGGCTTGGCATCTGAGCATCACAATGAAAAATCTCCAAGTCAAAACAGAGAAAAAGAATGGGGAAATCTCACACAGATACCTATGCAGTCCTCCTGATAACAGAGCCCTCATATTAAATGGAATTATTAGAGAGCAGTTTGAACAGTCTTTGGAGACCAAGGCTGGGTGAGGTGAGAGGCTGTTGAGTTAAACATTAGGGGTGCTCCTGTCAGATTTGTTGTTGTTGCTGTTTCAGAGTTATGTTTATGGGTCACAGAGTATCTCCCAGGGTATATGTGGGCTTCATGCAAAAATAATAAAATCAGCAGCCGGCCTCCCTCCTTCAGAGCGGTTATTTCTTGAGTGTTTGTATGAGACACCCTAGGAGGAGAGCGCTGATAGATGGAGACTTCTGTTTCTAAGGTTTGTTCAGTTTTCCAGGAAGAAGCAATATTTTGGTGATTCATACTAACAGCAGTTGTAGGGAGAATCTGCCAAGGTTAAGAACATTAAAAGTAAGGAACACAAAAAGGTTAAGTGGCTGACAGTAGAATATACTGATCCCTATGCCGAGCACCAGGGCAGTGGTTCTTAATCTTGGCTGCGCATTAGAATTGTCCTTGGCATTTAAACGCAATCCAATAAAAATGTGCAATTCAATGTCAGACAGGCTAATTAGACCAGAACTTCTGGGGAATCTCTTAGGAATCTCTTATCCATAGTTTTTAAAGCTTCTCGGGTGGTTTCAATGTGAAGTCAGTGTGAAGAACCACTGACCTAAATAGATGGAGTTGAAGAGAACGCAATTTGCTCCCTTTAGAAAGTTGACAGAGGCCATCATGTAAACAAGTATATGTGATACAGGATATTAGATGTGCTAATGGGAATGCGTACAAGGTTTAGGGGTTTTGGAGAGAAATAATGACTCATTTTCCTTGGGAGAATCAGGGAATACGTCATGGCAGAGAAGATGTCAGGCAAATATTGAGAAAGATAGAGAAGTTTGCCAACTTGGCAAGTGGGGAGGAAGGTTGAAGGAAGGAAGCACACATGCTATGCACGCAAGTAGAGCAAAGTCAAGAAGATGCCAGAGATTTCTGACCCATAACTATCCCATATGGAACACTTGGTGCAGAGTGGTCACGCCCAACCTGGAGGCTGCTCTTGACTGATGAGGAATCAGTGGCAAAAAAAAAAAAAAAAAAAAAAAAAAAAAAAAAAAAAATCTCCTTTTCTCTTCAGTGGAGCTCTGAGTTGCAGCTGAGAGGGCAGTACAAGTGCAGAGATGCCCTTCCCAGATTAAGAGGTGATGAGAGGACATCGAATGATATCCAATCTGTTATGCCGTTCATGTTTTTTAAAACACCTGTTAGCATTTAATGAACTCCATGTAGCTTCAAATCAGGACACCAGGCTCCTCCACCTGCTCTGAATCTTCTCATTGGCTCTTCATGACAAGTGGTTTTAGGAGCTTCCTCTTCCTCAAACATCTTAATAGCCTGTTTGCACCACAGCAATAATGGGGCCCCTCCAGTTATGTTTCTGGTAGCATGTACCTGTATCTGCTCGCTGACCAAGGTCCATAGTTTATTGAGGTTGACAGTGGACAGAAGTTTTCATTCCCCTTGAAGTGGTAATGCCTCATACTAACCTTGCCAAGTTACCTGGGTGGCATCTAAGTTGATCCCGTGGTGATGCCTGCCACTAGCATGACCCTGGTTTGCAGGTGCCTCTGGTGCTTGCTTATGTGGCCATCTCCAAGGCTCATGTGGCCCTGCCATTTCTGATCTCCCTCATCTTGATGGCATGTAAGTGACTGATATAAATGTGATATTACTGGTTTTAAAGTTGCAGCATTGCCATGAGTGGGTGCTACAGCTAATAGAAACAAAGACGGCTGTGGCCACAGACATGCAATTTGTGAACACTTGGTACTTGGTGCAGATTTGGAAGGTGTACTGTGAATTTTGGCAATGGCATTCATATTTGGAAATACTGCTTGAGGTCAACACCAGTCAAGCCATACCCCCATCGCCAGCTGAGTTGTGAACAGGCTTCTCCATCTTCTGACATCTCGTTGATTACCACAGTTAACAGTGGAATTACCCATAACAATGCCACAATTAAGGCTGCAACCACAATATTTTTTTTAAAAAAAAATTGAGGGTTTACTATGCCCTGAATGTGTTAACTATTTTAAGAAACTTTTTATTATTTTCTGCCACTTCTGCTCCATTTATTCTATTCTTAATACTCACCAAATGTTTTACTTACATCTTGATTTACTCATGTACTGAGGGTAATATTTTGAGAATGTTAGAGATGTTTTTTCCTCCTTTTTGTGGAAAATCATGTTCTTCTGATAAAGTCCTGGCGTACGAGGGAAGAAAGATGCCACCTTGGGAAGGAGAAGGGTGCAGAGTAGGGAATGTCACTGTGCGAGGAAGAGGTCTCTGAGGGCCGGTCCTGCTGTCGCAGGCGGGGTGGGAAGAACAAGTTAGCAGCTCAGTGACGAAGGTGGCAAAACACACATATCTTTATCAGCCTCTCCGGGCTAAAGTGCAGGGAGGGGAACGCTTCTAGGTAGATTTAGGAGGAAGATGAAAACAGAAGAGGGTTTTTTTTTTTCCTGCTTCCTATTCAGAATCTAAGAGGGGAGGCTACGTCTGAGCCGAGTCAGAGGCATGCTGTGGTTAGGGGAAGAGCTAGTCTGAGATAACAACGTAAATAAAAATAAAAAGAAATGTAAATTGGCTCTTGTGGGGACTGGAAAAAGCTAGATTTTAAAAACATCCTTGAGGGACCTGGATGTGAGCTGAGAATGGCCAGGGAGCTTGCCTTAGGGGCTGCTCTTCCGGAGGCAAAGTGATCCAAGGTCGGTGCTGCAGGGCGGGCCTCCTGGCCTGAAGCTGAAAGGGAGTGATCACCCCCAGAGGGAAGTGCAGCTTGTGGAGGAGCAGAGAGAGACATACCACAGGCCCTGTCTGGAGTGAGAGAGCACTGATGTCAAGTTCACCAGTCACTGGCCTCCAGGTTGTCTGCCAAGCAAGGTTCTAGACACCAGGCGGCAAGGATACCAGAGAATCCAGGATTCAGCGGAAGGGCCTGGACAGTGGCTCTGAGGAGAGAGGGAGGACATTGGAAACACTGGGCAGAAAAAGGCTGAGTGACCTTAAGGCATTGAACTATTACCTCTGCCGGAGTCAATGTGATTAAACTAAATTTGGGTTTTACCTGCCATCCCTTGGGATGAGGGTTTATGAGGATTATCAAGTTAATTCAGGAAATGGAAATGGTGCATTTTCTTTGAAATCTGAGTACGATGAGCAAATTTGTGACTCAACTGTGTTCTTTTCCAAGACCACCTCAACAAATCTCCACACACTGGGTGGATTAAAATAACAGGAGTTTGTACTCTCAAGGGTCAGGAGGCCATGCAGAATTTTGGAAGGCTTTTGATCAGCCTGCCATGTAATTAGGAGATAAAATAGGACCTAGGCAACTGATGGGGGGGGGGGGGGGTTGGGCGGGGGAGAAGGTTATTCAGTTAGTTTGTGGCATTGTGCCTCTTCTATGGCATAACAATGGTTACTTCTTATATTTTGCTGTATGCTTGCAACAAAAGAGTTACCTAGGCAGCCTTGTTCAAATAGTTAGGACCTGCAGACTAAATTTACTGTTATGACCAGGTGCCACAACTGCTCTCAAAGCCCTGGAAACCTGCATTTTCCCTGGAATAACTGCATTCCAAACCCAGATCTAAATGTGGTCAAAATCAGACCCCTCCTCCATCTTCAACTCTGCCAATCTACTCTAACCCATCTCTTTCGGTAACTCTTCTCTTACCTTTGCTTACACACAATGAGACTCAAGGCCATGGCCATGAAGTTGAACAGACCCAGCAGCCGTGCACTTAGTTGTGTGTCCTGGACTAGTCTTCTCAGCCCTGGCTGAATGCTAAAATGATCAGGGGATCCTAAAAATCCTGACATCCAAACCCTACCCCAGACCAATGAAATAATAATCTTTGTGGGTGGGGCCTAGGCATCAATCAATATTTATTAAAACTCCCCAGGCAATACAATGGACATCTACATTTCAGAAACAGTGACCTTGGATAAGTCATTTGTCTATTCTAAGTCTCAGTTCGCTCTTCTACAAATGGAAGTAACATCTAGTCTCAGAGTTTTTATGAGGATTAAATGACAATGTGTGAAACATGCTTAGCACAGTGCCTGGAATTTAACCTTTTGCACTCGGATGTCGAGTGTGACTCGACACGGTTAGCATTAGAATAAAGGAATCGAGAAAAAAGCAAGCGAGTGCAAAGGGTTAATAATCTCTCAGTATATGACAGTTATTTTTTATTAGTTTTGGTCTTGTATTTTTCTCAAATTGTTTCTTAAGTTTTGTTTTCAAAAGGAGATGGTAAGTTTTTCTTTAGATACTAATACATTTTCTCCATAATCAACTAATTAAGCAAGTATTCACTAGGGTATGTCTCTGTATTAAGTACTATAGGGAAAAGGGTTTAAAAACAGAGAAGATAAGGGTCATTATCTCCAAGAGTTCAACATATAATAGGGAAAGATAATGTAACGCCCATGGCTCCAATGTGAAGTATGCTGTACGATAATGATCTTTCTATATAAAAGCCTAATATGCAAAGTGTCCCCTCGGGAGTTCGACCGACTGGGAGTTCAATCGCTCTCTATGACGTGCGTGCGCTAACCACCAGGGGGCGGCACAGAATGAAGTGAGGATCCGGCCTCTAGGGATCCTACCCATGCATGGATTTTGTGCACTGGGCCTCTAGTGTTAATATAAGTAGCCATGGCATGCGATGGAGGAGAGCTCAGTTAATTGTGGTTGGGGTACTTGGAAGACTTCTTAGAGAAAACAGAGCCTGAACCTAACTGGACCTTGTAGAATGAGGAAATCTGAGACAAACATCTCAGTGGCAGACAAAGAGCATGCAGGGAGAAAGAACAACTCTTATAAAGACAAAAAAAGCAAGCAATTCATGTCTTGAGAGTTTATTCCGCACTCTGTTGTGCACTCAAAACTAATATAAACTTTATTGTATGTCAATTGTAATTGAAAAAAAAACTATTTAAATTAAAAATAAAAAGAAATGTAAATGGCACTTCTAACCCTCACCCCATTCTGGGTGGAACCACATAGTATTAAAAAACATAAAGGAAGGTAGAGGTAATTTATGGATGGCCTGGAAATCCAAGATAAAGAACTTGGACCTTTTTATGTCTTTTACTAGTTGGGTGCACAGGTTGTTAGTTGTTATGATCTTGCTTTTGAGTTGAGTTGTACAAATAAAGCAAAGTCCTGCTGGCAGTATCCCATGAGACCCATTAGCCTCAAGCCTAGTACAAAGATTTGTGTACGATACACACTGGTCAAAATGTGGTTCATTGAGCAGCAGCATTGGCATTGCCTGGGGGTTTGTTAGAAATGCATGATCTTAGACCCACCTCAGATCTATTCGATATAAATCTGAATTTTTACAAGATCCCCAATGATTGATATGCACATTAGCATTTGGGAAACATTGGCCTGACCTCTTCTCTTTGTAGCATCTTTCCCAACCTCCATCTAACTGAACACTTCTCTCATCAACATAATAACTTGTATTCCATAATAAGCAATAAAAATGTTAGCAGAAAGGACAAAAAGAGCAAGTTGGCAAGTATAACCTTTGCCCCCAATGTAGAAATGTTTTGTTTACAGAAGTCTTTTGTGATGAAACCAATTTCTTCTTTTGGGCCCTCCTCATGTTTTAACACAATATTTATTTACTAACGCTGGAAAAGTCACCAGTAGATGTAGGCATTCTTATCACCAGTGACCTCAATCAAACATGCATTTTCCAAAGTTTAGCAAAAATACTAAAAGTACCTAAGTCTTGATTGCCAACAGAGTATTTATGCTCTATTACTAAGAGTTTCACAAATAAGTTCCCTAGCATAAAATTAGTATGGGAAATAGCATACTAATAAAATACCACTTAGTTCACCACAGAACACATTTAATGGATGCATTAATTTATCATAGAGATTAGTTAGAGAAATTCTGCTCTAGGAAAGGAAGGGATGAAAAATGTCAGACATCAAAGGAATGACCAGGAATGTATTTTACATAGAGAAATAAAGGGGGAGAGGAAATTGTGCCAAGATAGACTTGAAATTATCCATTGGCCTCAGATTTCTGCCTATAAGGAGGTACTTAGTTAGTTCAGATCAATTCTAGTTGACTGAATACCTTTTTA
This sequence comes from Cnephaeus nilssonii, assembly GCF_951640355.1. Classification (NCBI taxonomy): domain Eukaryota; kingdom Metazoa; phylum Chordata; class Mammalia; order Chiroptera; family Vespertilionidae; genus Cnephaeus; species Cnephaeus nilssonii. The sequence goes on along the minus strand of NC_137073.1, from coordinate 24,244,977 downwards.
AGCCTAGGGCTCTACATTTCTGCATATATTGTTGGATCATTGAAAAAATATTAACCAATTTCACAGTTAGAACCATATAGAACTTTATGAGAGGGCCAGGCCTTTGGTGTCAGACCTATTGGTGACCCTGGGTAAGTTCTTTACTTGTAATAATCTTAGTTTTCTGTCTCTAAAATGGGCATAATGATTTCCTCATAACACATCTTTATGAGTATTGTTTTTGCTTTAAGCAGTCAATTATATGTTAAAGAAATGTAAAATATAATACAAAATCATTATATACCACATAGTTACCGTTTTATTTCATGTAGCCCTGGATTTCCATTTAAAATTTTTATTCTTGTGCTTGAAGAAATTCTTTTAACATGAATTCCAGTGGCTAATCTGCCTCTACTGAATTGTTTTGATTCTGTGACTGAAAAGTCCTTTATTTCACTTTTATTCTGAAAGGTATTGTTAGTGGGTATAGAATTCCTGATTGACAGTTGTTGTTTTCCCCCCAATATTATAAAAATATTGCTCCACTGTCTTTTTGTTTGCATTGTTTCTTACAAGAAGATTACTTTCATTTTTATCTTTGTACTTTGATGTAATGTATATTTTTTTCTAGCTACTTTTATGGTTTTCTTTTCATTACTAATTTTAAGCAATTTGATTTTAATGTGATTTAGTGCAGTTTTATTCATGTTTCTGGTACTTGGGGTTGTTGAGCTTTTTGCATCATGGAGTTTATAATTTTTAAGACATTTGTAAATTTTTTGGTCATTATTTCATCAAGTGTTTTTTTCTGTTTCCCACTCTTTGGGGTCTCTAATTACACATATATTAGACCAATGGAAGTTAGTCATAGCTCACTGATGCTCTGTTTATTTTATTTATATTCTCTCTCTCTTATTTTTTTTTGCATGTCACTTTGGAAAGTTTCTATTGCCGTGTCTTCAAATTCACAAATCTTCTTTTACAATGTATAATTTTCTGTTGATCTCCTCTAGTGTAATTTTTATCTCTGAGAGTTCAGTTTAGGTATTTTACATGTCTCCTATGTCTCTACTTAACATGTTCAATTTTTATTCTACATTCTTGAACATATATGTATATATATATATATATATATATGTATATATGTGTGTGTGTATATGTGTGTGATATATGTGTGTATGTAATAACATTCCATATCCTTGTCATTTTTGCATCTGTTTTGATTAATTTGTTATTCTTCTCATTATGATTGATATTTTCCTGCTTCTTTGAATGCCTAGTAATATTTGTTTGCATACCAGACTGGTAAGTCTGTCTGGCAGTTACAATTTTGTTTGAATAATAAGATTGAATGAATGAATTTTTACCAGAATAGTATAGTCTGCCAGAATGATGTCATAAAATGGATATGGTCTTTGGGATCAGACAGACATGGATTCAAATCTCAGCACAGCCACTAGTTTTGTTATCTTAGGAATATTAACATATCTGAATGAGTCTCAACTTATTTACTATTAGTAAAATAACTAATTAGTAAAGAATAGTAAGATCAGCATAGCCCTGGCTGGTGTGGCTCAGTTGGTTGGAGCATTGTTCGGTACATTGAAAGGTTGCAAGTTCAATTCCCCATCAGGGCATATACCTAGGTTTCAGTTTCAGTCCCAGGTAGGGGCGCATATGAGAGCCAATTGATCAATGTCTCTCTCTCTCTCTCTCTCTCTCTCTCTCTCTCTCTCTCTCTCTCTTTCTCTCTCTCTCCCTCCCTCCCTCTTTCTCTCCTTCTCCCTCTTTCTATCTCTCTAAAATCAATAAGCATTTTTGATTCTCAGGTGAGGATTTAAAAGTTAATAATAATAATAAGTGTATTGAAAGTACACACTCCTCCCCCATTATTTGAGCTCTTGCTATGTGCCAGCCATCATATTAAAGTAAAGATGGTATTATTATTATTATCTCCATTTTACAGGAGAGGAAAATAAAGCTTGGAGATGTCACTTGCCCTTAATCATGTAAATAATAATTGGAGAACCAGGACTTGAACCTTAACTCACAAGAGTATCTTATAAAATAGGCAAAACGATACATATCTTAAAAAGTCATTGGTAAGGATTAAGTATCACGACATATGTGGGTTTTCAGTAAGTAGTACTCCCAGTAATTGCTGAGGAACGAGGCAGTCTTTAAATCCAGGGAGTCCAAGTTCAAAGTTCTAATCCTAACTACTAAACCCATATTGCCTCATCATAGTTCTTACACATTGGTTTTGACCAGCATTTTACTTTTCTGACAAACCAACTATGGGCTTGCTGCCAGGATTATTGTAATCATCCAAGAAGATGTTACCCCACTCATGGAGGCAGCATCCCATTTAAAGTCAACATCAAAAATTCAAGACAGGTTATGCAAATATTTATATCACCATTTCCATTGTGTAAATTACCCTCCTGCTACAGTCTGAGTTCAAATGCCCATTCATGAAAGCCAATTTGGAGCCAAGGAGAGTTGAACACACAACATCCTGGAAATCATATGAGAAATCCTGTTTCCTCCCAGGTTGATGGTGATTAAATTCTTGATAATGAATTGCTCATCAGTTCTGCAGGTGATGGAAGTGATTGCCTCTGCAGGTAGCAATCATTTTGTGCAATTGCCACAATTATCAATCCCCTTCAGGATGATTGGAATGGAGCAATGGGGACCAGAAGAGTGAAAGAGGTTTCAAGATATGAACTAATATTAGAAACTTGCCAATGAAAAATTATGTTTTTCCCCTGATGAAGGTCTCTTAGAAAGTAAGCAGTGGTTAAGAATGATCAGCAACTGAGCCTCTTCCCATATAGAATTAACGCAGCGTATTCACTCAAAATGACTTGCTGGTTTTTAAAATCTATAATGGATTTTGTCTTTCCTCCTCATTACTCCCACTGTTTATTATGCTGACACACATTCATTACTGGCCTAAGTGTTAAATTCTAGGTAATTTTTAGGCTGGTGATGGTATTGGAAATATACACTCGTCCCCCCAACAGAAAAATAATTTGGCAACATGCATAAAAAGCCTTAAAATGCTTATACTCTTTGTTCTTGTCATTCCTCTTCTGGAAGTCTATCCTAAGGATACCAGAGAGATGGGGAAAGATTTAATTAGAAAAATGTAGAAAACACTTCAAAGCTCAGTAATAGGAGAATAGTTAAATAAATTATAGTTCATTAAATCATGGTGTATTATGCAGCCATTAAAAGTCGTGTTTTTGAAGAGCAGTTAATGGCACATGGAAAATGTTCATTATAGAATGTCAAGTGGAAAAAATAAACATAATCAAGTTGAATAATATGTGTAATGTAATTTATTAAGCATCCATTATATAAACCTGAAAGGTATTTTTATCCTCATATTAAAGAAAAGGAAACAATGGGAGAGAGAGAGAGAGAGAGAGAGAGAGAGAGAGAGAGAGAGAGAGAGAGAGACTGGGAGAGAATTAAAAAAATGTGATATGGAAAGACACATAATTTATTGGTGGTTATCCTGGATGACTGGGACTTAAAAGCAGTTGTTTCTTTTTTCATGGTGGTAATTTCCACAAGTATGTGTTATATTTGCAGCCAGGAAAGAATAAATGTACCAGCTTTGGAAAAGAACTTTTTCTTGAGCCAGGTGATGTGAGTCAGAAAGCGCACTTCAGTTTGAGCCTTCAACACCCAAACCTAAGCACACTCTTTTTTTTTTTTTAATATATATTTTATTGATTTTAGAAAGGAAAGGAGAGGGAGAGAGAGATAGAAACATCAATGATGAGAGAGAACCATTGATCGGCTGCCTCCTGCACGCCCCCTACTGGGGATCGAGCCCACAACCCAGGCACGTGCCCTTGGCTGGAATCGAACCTGGGACCCTTCAGTCCGCAAGCCAATGCTCTATCCATTGAGCCAAACCAGCTAGGGCCCTAAGCACACTTGCTGAGCTGCTCCGGCCTGGTTAGGAGTGTGTCAGACACGAGGGATATGCCTGCCTGGCCTGGTACAGGGCTGGCAGGCTCCCTGCAGCTCCCCTGTCATCATGTGTGATTCCCTGCCTCAGAATAAAACATCTGGTAAACTTCCCCACTCTCAGATATTAGGCACTGATAATAGTGTTTCTCAAAAGCATGGCCCTGGGACCCCTGATAGAGCAATGCCCTGGGCTCCTTGTTAAAAAACACAGATTTGTGGGTCTTTCAGATCTTCTGGATGCAGTGGGTGCAGATCAGGGCCGTAGTGTGCTTTGTTTAGACAAGCTCGTGCTAGCATATCATCTCACCAGATAATCTAATAACAGTTCCCAAATTACTAAAACCAGTTCTGACTCTGCCTTCTCTAGGTTTCTCTCAAGATGCTCCGACAATAGGCCTCCTGGTTCAGCAATCACAATGTGTGTAGTGGGGAAATACTATAGGCTGGAAAAAATACCATGTCTTCTGGGTGAGTGGGGGGGGGGGGGTGTTATTATCATTATTGTCATTTTTATTATTTATTTGCCCAAAGCCATACACATGAAGACTCTTGGTAAGTGTTCCTGCTTCCTTGCCCTAAAAGCCTTCCAATTTGCCCCAAGTTGGACTGTGATGTAATTAGCCCAGGACAGCCACTCATTGTTATCCTGATCAAAGCAAGTTTTCTCCAGGCTGGCTTAGCTCTCTCTGTGACCCCAGGCTTCCATGGAGATGATCAGTAAGGATGTACAAAGCACCCGAAAGGCACCGTTCTAGGAAAGGGGACCGGGGGGACGGCATCACAAAAAGCTCTTCTAGGAAAGGGGACCGGGGGACAGCATCACAAAAAGCTCTCCGTCCTGCTTGGATGTCCTTATGCCAGGCCTGCACTTTAATGATTGTTTTCTGTCTTTTTCTGTGAATCAGAACAGGATGCTCATCTCTTGTGCTTGGATATTTTTCAGATAACTAGATGGGAGCTCATTATCTGTCCCTTGCAGTGGCACAAACCAAAAAGCAGGGAGGGAAAAAGTGGGCAACTTCTGGAACATTCAAACGACATCTAGCAGCCGTCCTCTAAGTCCTAGCACACAGGGCGCAGGTCAGAAAGCCTGGGGAATCAGACTGAATTTAACTGAGGATATAAAACACCATCTGAAATGACAGGGCAGTGGGGTGGTCCTTGGGTCTCAGCTGAGGAAGACCTGGATTCTAACCTTGGTTCTGCTACTTTCCATCAACATGAACTTGAGTAATTTATCAAAACTTTCTGTGACTTGGTTTCTTCATCTGTGAGATAAGAACAATAATACTTCTTGTTGAGTTGATGTGAGATCTAGAGGTGATTACTCAAAGATCTTGGCACATAGTAGGTACAGAATCGTTATAATAACTAAGTGCAGAAATGCCCATTTCGAATCCCCCGAGTGCTGGTAGCCCGTATGCTGTGAACGGTGGGTTTCATCAGACCTTCCTTAGGCAAAGATCTTTCCCCCTTAGGCAAAGATCTCCTGTGATGGCAATGATTTCCATAAGCTTGTCACCTTAATTGCTGCTGTCACCGTAAGTATTGAAATTAATTTTGATTTCTTTTTTGTTTCTGCTTAGTGCTTCCAAAGTGACTAATGGGATATTTTTAGCTTTGGCTTGGAGTAGTGTTCCCGGCAGCTTCTAGCGAGATGCTGGTCTGAGTATTCCCTGTGCGGCCGCTTCCTGCGCAGGGACTGCCCGGGGTCTTGGAGATCTCAGGGAAGGGGATCAGTGGGTTGTGGTCATTTATGTGGTCACCAAATGGCACATAAATGGTGTGTGTTTTCTGATTGTCAGCTTCCTCTTGTATATCTCAAGGAAACCTTAGGTGTTGGTCTTACCACAATGTGGGTACTGTAGGAAGGAAAAGAAAAGAAAATGTATTGAATGCCTGGGCAGTATGTTGCTTTATTTGAATTATCTGACTCTTCATAAAAACTCCAGGATCAAGGGAGGGCCACCTGACTCATGCTAGACCCTCAAATGGTCCTTCCCTGGAATTCAGTCTTGAATGAAACAATGGATTCACCGTGATTAACCCTGTGGCAGCTTCCAGAAGAGACCAGTCTAGCATTCTAGATCTTTCTGAGCTTCATTTTTATACTTTCTTGGTGATTCTTGGGGCCACCTTACATTCTTCTAGCAAGGTCCCCTTTCCCTTTGTTAGTTAGAGTCAATTTCTGGGATCTATGACCCAAAAACCCTAACTGGTGCAGTTTTCCATCCTTCTGTGCACTTTACAATTTTCAGAATACCAGCAGCTACATTTCCTCTCATTCTCTTTCTTTTCCTCCCTCCCTCCCTCCCTCCCTCCCTCCCTCCCTCCCTCCCTCCCTCCCTCCCTCCCTCCCTCCTGCCCTCTCTCCCTCCCTTCTGTGCCTGTAATATCCTGCACACCTCGTCCATCACCTTGCTCTTCATCCTTTAAGACTCAGATCACATACTATTTATGTTCTTTCCTTCCCTGAATATCCCAGGGAGATTGTACAGATTGGATGCTGGCTCCTCCGTTTTCCCCACAGCGCCGTGTGTCTGCCTCGAGTAGGGCATCTATTACCCACAGTGCTTGCTATATTTGTTTGCATGTCTGCCTTCCTGCCATGTATCATTCCTTTGGGTGAGACAAACCTCTTAAGGCTACACATGTGACGCTGAGCACAGTGCCAGGCACAGGGTCCCTGCTCAGTCATCGTACTTCATATCTGTCAGTAGGTGGACGGAAGCACTGACCTTGTGCAGGGACGAAAGGTCTGAGTGTGATCAGATGCCCTGACAGAGAGCCCTGAATTATCTCAGAATAAACCTTTGCTGGGTTGGTACTCAGATGTTCAAAGTGCCCTGGGCCAAAATCAGAGTTTATTCTTCCTGATGTGCAGAGGCCAAATAGTGCAAAGTCATGATGACCTCCAAGATGCTACCTTTTTCAAAAATAACATGGGCTTTCCCCCCCCCCCCCCCGATTATCAAAGCAGTACAAACATATTATAGAGACTTTATATAATACAAAAAGGCAGGAAGGATAAAATAAGAATCACCCATGGCCCCAGCACTCAGAGATAAATGCTGTCATTTTGAAGTACTTTTTTCTGGTCTTTTACCCTTCCATGTATTGCAATGTGCCGATGTATTTATTTATACACCATCTTTGTGATGTGCTTTGTCCAATTTTATCTTAAGTACGGCCCATTTTCCTTTTATGTACCACTTTTAGAGTCTGTAGGATATTCCATCCTATAGGGAAACTAACATTGAGTAAATAAATTCCCTTGCTTGCCCTAACTACGTTTCCTGTTTCTGGTGCACAGTTATAAATAACACTGAACTGAGGCTGTAGGGTGGGTGGGCAATAAGTAGCATCCTTCTCGTTCCCACCGACTTCAGAGCCAATTGAAAGTTAGCCACTCAGGGACTTAGGACAGGTGGGGGTCAAACTGTCAGCCTGAATGGTTACTAATTCAGAGGATTTGGCTTGAGTGGGTGTCAAAATTTATAACAGGGACCTTAACCAAGACAGGAATTGGGAGGGCCTGTGGGAGGAGCTCACACACACTATGTCGGTGTCCAAAGCTCTACAGGAAGAACTCTGTGGTCACAACAGAGCTCTGTGGTTGTAACAGACCCGCTCCTTAGCTGCCTCTTTCCCCAAAAAAACAACTGCTCTTATTTCTTTCTATTTTTTTTAAAAAGTCAGAACTTTATTGGACTTCTTTACACTTATTTCACAAGTTAGCGTACATATCCTCTCTAATAAAATGGTAATATGCAAATTAACCATCACTCCGCTACATAAGCCACGCCCACCAGCCAATCAGGGCGAGTATGCAAATTAACCCCAATCCAAGATGGCTACAGCCACAGTGAGCAAGGTTTCCCAAGTAACAGAGCAAGCCAAGCTTTCCATAGCCATTACAGGCCTAAGCCTCCACTCAAGCTACAAAGTTTCAATTATAGAAGGTAAACAAATTCAAACAAATGGCGGCAGAATGGAGCTTGAGAGAGAAGGCCAGGGTTGCCGGCGGCAACAGGGGAAGCAAAGCTTTCCGCACACCCTGGCTGGGCTCACCCGCTTAAGGCTACAAAGTTTCAATTGTAGAAGGTAAATTAACTGCCACAGAGATGGCTGCCGCCCTGGAGGGAGCAGCAGGCTTGGCTCTGCTCCAGGCTACAAAGTTTCAATTGTAGAAGGAAAATAAATTCCAGATACCAGGGCCTCCCCTTGGGTTGCCAGGGGGCGTGGCCAGCCTGCAAATCACCACAGGCCCCTCGCTCAGGCCGCTCCATGCCCCAACGGAACCCCACCCTGACCCGGTACACCCTTCAGGGCAAACCAGCTGGCCCCCACCCGTGCACCAGGCCTCTATCCTATCTAATAAAAGAGTACTATGCAGATTGATCATCACTGCAACACACAATATAGCTGCCCCCATGTGGTCAAAGATCCTGCCCCCATGTGGACACAAGATGGCCACTACAAGATGGCCAGCAGGAGAGGGCAGTTGGGAGGCACCCGGCCTGCAAGGGAGGGCAGTTGAGAGGGATCAGGCTTGCAAGGGAGGGCAGTTGGAGGTGATCAACCCTGCAGGAGAGGGCAGTTAGGGGTGACCAGGCTGGCAGAGGAGGGAAGTTGGGGGCAAACAGGCTGGCAGGGGAGCAGTTAAGCATCAACCAAGCTGGCAGCGGAGTGGTTAGGGGGTGATCAGGCTGGCAGGCAGAAGCGGTTAGGGGCAATCAGGAAGGCAGGCAGGCAAGCAGTTGGGAGCCAGCAGTCCTGGATTGTGAGAGGGATGTCCGACTGCCCGTTTAGGCCCGATTCCACTGGGATCAGGCCTAAACGGGCAGTCGGACATCCCTCCAGGAGTCCCAGATTGGAGAGGGTACAGGCTGGGCTGAGGGACAACACCCCTCCGTGCACGAATTTCGTGCACTGGGCTTCTAGTATAAATTATAACTGCCTTTCTATCTTATGCTGGGGAGCTTGAACGTGGTTGCCATGGCCGTGCAGATGGATTGCAGTCTTCTTCCTGAATAAATCCTTTGTGCTGAAGGAATACCTAGTCAACTTTTGGCTGACCATTGACATGGGGCAACAAAGAACTCCCTGACACCACACCCCATCATATCTTTCCCAGCCTTACTGAGATATAATTGGCGTGTAACATCGTGTAAGTTTAAGGTGTGCAATGTGATTTGGTGTAAGTACATATGGTGAAATGGTTACTATAGTGGTTTAGTTAACACATCCATCATATTTACACAGTTACAATTGTTTTTGCAGGAGAGAATTTTCAGGATCTACTCTTAGCAATTTTTAAGTACACACTACAGTATTTCCAACTCATTTACCACAAAGTTTGTTTCAATTTACCTTTGTTTCAGTTTGCCATCAGCAATGTATGCGGTTGACCATGACATTGAATCTACATCAGCATTGGAGTAGTGTCACTTTAAGACTTTCTGCTCATTATTTGTTAGGAAAAGAGGCAGCTTATTTTTTCATTTTTGTTTATCTGAGTAATAACAAAACTGGTCACTTTTTCATTAGTCTTTCTTTTGAGCTTCCTTTGCTCTGAATTGCTTGTTCATGTCCTTTGGCCATTTTTGTACTGAATTTTAATAATTTTATGGATTTATATGCAAAGTATACCACATTTATCTGATATATTTAAAATTTGTTTTCACTTTTATTTGTAGATTAAATAAGTTATGTATTGTGGAATTTCTAGAGTGTTTACTTTGTCATTATCCCATTGCTTACAAATTTCTTCATTTTCAGATGCAAAATAAATATTTAACTACACATGTTCATGATTTTAATATTTTAATATGGTTAGAATTTATTTTGGAGCATACTGTCAGGTCAAAGTTTCTTTTACTCTGTAACAAATAGATAATTAACTGTCCCAGAACCATTTATCTTTTACAGTTATTTTATGCAGTATCATACTAGAGTTTTAATATTTACAGCACAAGATGCCCCTCATTTTACTCCTACCCCATTTTCTCCTAAATCTCTTGGTCAGTCTCATCCATTTATATTTTCAAGTGAATTTTAGAATAATTTCATAAGCTCTAAAACAATGCCTTTTAGAATTCTGATTTTCATTTAATTAGATGCATTAATTGATTTTAGAATAAGTGATATTTTAATAATATTACATTTTCCTATTCAGAAAAGTGTGTGTATGTGTGTGTGTGTGTTGCCCATTTGTTTCTGAGTATTTTCTTTCTTTCTTTTTTTATATTTTTGCAACTCCTTCCTTTCAGAACATACTTACTATTTTATATTTTTCCAGCTCATTTTTTTCTAAGTAGGCAATCATATCTTACGGCGCACATTTCCTTACTCCTTTATTTCTCATGAACTGCTGGATAGACCTGAATATCTGGCACATTAATAAATAATACTGTACTTCCTTGTCAATGGTAATATCTCCTATATGATGTGGACCATTGACTTAAGACAATTAATAAAAACCTTGTGTTGAGGCATTTTCATTTTATTCTAGTTGCACTAAGCTTTTGTTAGTAATGTAACAAAAGTTGACTTTATCAAATGCCTATTGTTTCTTATTAGAATGATTTGCCATTGCCTCATACACTTGGATATTTGGTGAAAATTATTGGATAATAATCTTTCCTCCTCAAAGTTTGATGTTATGGAAGAAAAGTTTGAAATCAGTTTGATGTTTTAATCTGTCTAGGGAACCCATTTTTAAAAGTTGTTTGCCTGGTTTTCTGACTGGCTACTTGTAGAATTTTTATTTATTTTATTTTTAAATTTATTTATTTAAAAATAAATGGTGCACAGATTTATGCACATTGAAAGGAAATTAATTAGAAGGTGGCCAGTGGGGTGGGACTGGGCAAGATGGGCCAGACACACCCTGGAGCCAACCTCCCCTGGTCCCTCCCTGGCCGGCCGCACCTGGGGCGGCTCCATGGCTCGAAGGGCATCTGCAGGGCGAGCAGGGTCCCTCGGGCAGGTGGGGTCCCTCAGCCTGGCCTGTGGGGATCAGGCTGAAACCGGCTCTCCGACATCCCCTGAGGGGCCCCGGATTGCAAGAGGGTGGTTCTCGGGTGACGCACCCTGGAATCAGGCTCCCTCCTCTCTGGTTCTGGGTGTGTCGCTCGAGAACTAAGAACCGCTGCTGCCAACTCACCACAGTTTGGCAGCTCCTGCATTGAGTGTCTGTCCCCTGGTGGTCAGTGCGCGCCATACCTACTAGCCAGTCAGACCGTCAGATAGTTGCTTAGTCTTTTATATATATATATATATATATATATATATATATATATATATATATATATATATATATATAGACTAGTGGCCGAAATCGTGCACATTGAAAGGAAATTAATTAGAAGTAACATTTTAATATTGCTATTCGCCCTTTTTCTTTAATAGAGATGCCAACCAAATTCACAATTGACAATCACAGATGGAAACACATCCAATTGGTGCCAGCGAGAGCTTTATATGTATAGCGCATGCATGAGTCAACTTAGCCTTTTATATATATAGAATAAACTTGCTTAATTAGACTTGCTTTCTGATTTAGCTAAACTTTTTACAGCCCAGTGAAGCACCCCAACTTCTCTTTCAGGTAATAGTCAGCAACACAGCAGTAAATATGAGCATAAATCAGATTATTATTATAGATCACACAGGGAGAACATGGGAATATGCCCTGAACTGGAATCAAACCTGCAACCTTTTGATGTATGGGGTGATGCTCCAACCAACTGAGCCACTCAGCCAGGGCTTAAGTTTCACTTTTAAAATATATTCTGTGGTAAGCATTTCTCCATGCCATTCTTCAGCCTTTGAAAACATTTTTAATGCTGTATCATATTCTTCCATATGGATGTAACTTAATTGATTTAACCATTTCACTTTAAGTTCATGTTTCCTTGACTTTTATTGTGAGTATACCAGATGCTTTAAAATTCGTTTTTTTCTCGGTAAACTCTATGCGTTTTGAGTGCAATGTTTCATGTGTTTTATAACAGGAAGTTGTTGTATAGACCCCAGGTTGTTGGATTTTTATTTTTCTTACATTTTCTAAAAAAAATGAAAAGAGGTTCTAACCAGGTTGGCATTTTCTGATAGACGGGTGGGTAGATTTTCTCCTGTGTCTTTAATTGTCCACCTGGGTCCTGTTAGACCTCCCTCCCACAGACCTTTTGATGGACGGCTGCTGACCCTAGCCTACTGCCGGCCTATTTCTCAAGTTTGGTGCCTGGATTTTGAGTGTGGGCAGAAGAGTGATCTCTGTTCCACTGATGTTGCAGTGGGATGTATTTATGGATTATTTAACATGGTGCGTGGTCCTTCCCTTGTCAGAAGCAGCATATTAAACACCACTCAGGATGCACTGTTCCGACTGCGGGTTTTCTCTCCTCAACTCCTCTCCCTTAAGTTCTTACATCTTGTGTCCCAGGTGGCAATAAGTAACCAGCTCACTCTTTCCCTTTATACCCTCCACCATGTCAGGATGACTGGCCATCACCTCCTTCAACTGAATGTAATAGAAAGGTATTGATGGCATGGGGGTCAATGAAAGAGTCATGACCTCATCAGAATGTACCTCCTACATCTCACAGCCCTGGCTGTCTCAGATATCAGGGGTCAGGGAAAATCTATTACCTTTTCCCTTCCTGATTTTGCTGTTCTGCCTCAGGTGGTCAAGAGTGTGGGTTGAAATTATTTTAACAGAAAAGTGGTGCTGGAAAAATCAAGTGCCTCTTGAGGTCCACCCTCATTCCCCAGAAGTCTGTAAAAGCTTTGTGACCTAAGAGAATACTATTAGGAGGAGTGTCTTATTCTCCTCCATATGCTGATGAATGTCAGTTCCGAAACACTTCTTTGTTTGAAGAGCAGTTGATATGCATTATCTCAGCTCTTTCATCCAGGTTCCAAACACCTGTTATATGCCAAGCATCGAGGACACCAAGTGAATAACACATCTTTTTTTTTCTTAAAAAAACTTTCAATGGCTTCACATAACACTTAGAAGAAAATTTCAATTCCATGCCCTCACTACAGGAGCTGGCTCTTTCTGTCTCTCCAACCTCATCTCCTCTCACTCTATCCATTCTCCATTTTTCTCCAGCTACAGAGGCCTCCTGCTGTTTCTCAAATATATGTTCCTTTCCACCTCCAAAATCTGTTCTTTCTTTTGCCCCAAATTCTCTTTCTCCATAGCGATACAACTTGATGCCTCTTGTCATTCAAACCTCAGCTGAAATGTCACCTCCTAGGGAGGTCAAAGCCTCGTGCTTTGAATTAGCTAATACTAAACAAAAGCATTCTGCCGCAACCAAATCATTGCTTGTGTTATCTGCATTCAATCATTCAATCAATCAATAATTAGTAAGTGCCCACCATGTGTCAGGCACTGTTAGGCACTATGTATTCCCTGATGAATAGCTTAACATGGCCCCCAACTTTTTTTTTTTAAATATATTTTATTGATTTTTTTTTTTTTTTTACAGAGAGGAAGGGAGAAGGATAGAGAGTTAGAAACATTGATGAGAGAGAAACACCAATCAGCTGCCTCCTGCACACCTACTGGGGATGTGCCCGCAACCAAGGTACATGCCCTTGACCGGAATCGAACCTGGGACCTCTCAGTCCGCAGGCCGACAGTCTATCCACTGAGCCAAACCGGTTAGGGCGGCCCCCAACTTTTGGGAGGATCCATTCTTTTAGAATTTGATAGACTTCACACAAATCAGACCTTGGCAGAGGATGGGCGACAGTGGTGAGGCAAGATGATGTCAGCCTCAGGAGAAAGCTGTGATGCTCTGAAATCCCTTGCCAGGAACTCTCATTCATTTCTCTTCTTTGATTTCTAACCTGCTCATTTATGAGCTCAGATTCTGAAGAAAAGATGATTAATTTTCCAAAGTGACCCAATGGCTCTCCAAGGGCACCATTAACCTTACCTATTTAGGAACCTGGCCTGCCTCCCAGCTCCAATTCCAGGAGTGATTCACCCTCTTTGCATGAAGACAGAGGCCCAAGCACACTGGTCCTGGTGTTTGCCCACAGAATGTTCTCGGGAAGCTCCATTTGACTTTTGCTTTTCCCTTCCTTATGGGGAAATTGGCTAGGGCTTGTTGTCTTGGGCACACAGCATGCTGAGAACCTTGCTCTGAGTGAGAGAGGGGAGGTTTTCTTTGTTTTCCCTTCCTGGTGGAGGAGGAGCAAAATGGGCAGGGCCAATAATTAGGCCTGGAATCTAGAACAGGCAGACACCTCTGCTCCAGTGGCCCCTTGCTCTGGTTTACAATCCCAACCCTGCCACAAATAAGCTGTTTGATCCCAGCAGGTTGCTTAACCCTTGTTAGCCTTAGGTTCCTCAAATTGGGGGTAATAAAAAGCTTTGTTTTAGATGATCTCTAAAAAATAAATGAAGTTATTTCTTTAAGTGCTTAGGACAGTACCTGGCATAGCGAGGCAGTCCATGTTAGACATTATTCTTTTTTTTTTTTTTTTACAAAACCATCATCATTGCCTTTAGCACCAATAGATTCCCAATAGCATCTTTGTAGAGAAAAGAGCCTTGGCAAAGAACAAAGAGAACCAAGTTCAAATCCCAGCTCCATGATTTATGAGCAAATCTATTCATGTACCTGTCTTAGCTTCCTTATCTTAAAATGGAGGCAATAAAAATCTATTTTTTCAGGTTTTTTTTAAAGTTTCAATGAACTTAAGTAAAAGTATCTGGCACATAAATGCTTGATACAAATTAGTGGAACCTGAATTTGAATAGAGATATTTTAGCACATAGCCTTTGGGTTTGGGATGTCTTTCACTGATAAAACTTGAAAGGGACTTAATAATTAGAGAAAAAATAAAAACAGCATTCCTCTCGCCTGGATAGTGAAAGCCATAGAATACCTGACAGCCTGTTTGAAGTAACAACACAGTGCTAGCCTCTCTGACAGTCTGATATTATCATCACCACAATGTAGTGTTGGGTAGTCCATGGGCAGATCCACAGGCATTTGTTGAGCACCTTCCAGGTGTCCAGTGCTGCGCTTGGTTCTCAACAGAAGGAAAGAAGACACAGGGTTGAGTAGATCAACACATACATTGCACCAGGAGGAAGTTGGCCAAGGGATCAGAAGATCCTGTAGTTCCCAGATGAGAGGTTCAGACTCAGTTTACCCCAAAGATCCCCAGGTTCTGGCCTCTATATGTCTTCCTACCCTGAAGTGCCAGCATTCTTCACAAACACCCAAAGCCCTGGTTAGTGTTATGCTCCTTCATGCCCCAGTATCTTTGCTCCTGTTGTGGCTTCTGCCCGGATCACCCTGCCCCAAACTTTCTTTTCCTCTTCATTTTTGCAAACTCAGTGAAGCCTTCCCAAGGATGCCCTCTTCACTATACCATCCTCTGTGTCGACTATATTTCTATCAATTTTCTGTTCAGTTGAACCATATGAAATTGCTATTTTGTAGGTTAAAAGTGGTTAAATAGTGTCAATTTCATTTGATTCTATTAAATCTCCCAGCATTCTATATATGACTTTGTGCACAGGTTCTAACCACTCCTCTGCCTCTGTGCTTCAGTTTCTCCAATTGTGAAGTGGATATAAAATAACCTATCTCATAACATCAATGGGAGGGGGGATTAAATGAGACTATATATAATTTCTATACCTGAAACATGTAATAATGTTAAGTACTGTCATGTTATAATCATTACTTTATTTTATTGGAATCCTCTTTTAGACTATTAAGCTCATTGAGGGCATGTACTGAATATTATTTGACTTTATTACTCTGTTGCCAAGAAAACATCATTGATAAGTGACTGAATAATGTCAGGTTTATGTTCCAGTTCAGACATATACAGGGTGCGGCAAAAGTAGTTTACAGTTGTGAGTTCATGAGACACAGAGTTTATTCTTGTCTTATTATTTATTAATTTTTCTATTATTTTCCATATGAACAACTGTAAACCTACTTTTGCCCCACACTGTACTGTTTGTGTGATCTTGGACAAGCCACTCAGCTTCTTTGAACCTCTTGTGTTTTCATCTGTAAAAGGAGAATGATTATGTTAAAATGCCCTTTTTATCTTCTTACATTTCTGTAGCTACTGAATGGCATTCGTTAATTCTTCAAATATTAATTTAGTGCCTGCTATGTGTGTCCCTGGGAGTATGCATCCTGCCCAAACATTGTGCAGGTGAAGATGCCTGGTTAGCTGTAAAACTCTAATCATATTTAAGGGGTTACTTACAGAAAGAATAAGCCATTGAACATGAGAAAAAAGGTGTCTCAATATGAAAGCTTCCCAGATGATAGAGGAAAATGAAGAATTTATACTGATTCTGAGACCTGAGGTCTGACAGTAGGTCAATAACAGTCTATAATTAGATTTTTTTTAAAAATGGTCCTTAAATACACACTTTACACTCTTTGATATAAAATTAGAAGTTAATTCCTTTTTCTACAGTTTGAGGAAGTTTGATGTCCTTAGGTCAAATATATTTAATGCAGAGGGAAGAAGGGCAGGGTAATAAAGCCATTATGAGTTTAGATAGGAAGAGAGGGGAGGGATGGCTATTGGGGTCAAGTTCACTGGCTAACAAGCTTCTTGGTGGCCCATCATTTTCTGAAACATTGGATAGAATTCTTGGAATGGATACTATGGTTTGTTACTTTGAATGTGAGCCAAGTTCAAGTTCTAGCCTTGTTAGAAGCTCTCTTTACTTTACTGAGATACTTGCTTTAACAGGGATTCTTTTCCCTCATTATAGACTATCCCAAACATCCCACACTCCCAAGGTATCTTCATTGTCCCAACATAAATTGTCCCAGCCCAAGTGCATATATAAGCAATGGGGAAGGAGGTAGGAGCCATTTATTCGGAAAAGGGATCAGGAAGACAGGCAGGCCCCCTATTTGGGATTGAGCACACAACCCAGGCACGTGCCCTGACTAGGAATCAAACCATAATCTCCTGGTTCATAGGTCCACCCTCAACCACTGAACCATACTGGCTGGGGCTCAAGACTTACATTTTTATAATCCCGAAGACAGAGTTTCTTTCTCACTGCTAGACCCCCAGTTCTCAGGGAAGGAATCTGACTGGATTAGATCCCTATCCACATACCACCAGGAATCAACTCTGCCCAGGAGTGGGGTAGCATTTCTCAAACATGGCAGCTTCTGAGATAACCCTCTGAATGGAGTGGAGAGGGCTGACAAAGGATGTCTAGGCAGATACTCAGCATGGAGGTGAAGAGGCTAAATGGTATAAGAACAACGAGTTAGGTGTTGTTACTGCAGCATAACTTGACTGATACACCTGCCATTCAGAAGCTTATGCTACAATCAAAGAGGCAACAGTTGCAAATCTCTGAGGCTGGGGTGTAAGTGTGATGGGTCCTCAGATTTGACTGTGGACTGGAATAATATGAAAGGGAGGAGGGAGTTCAACAATTATGCATGTATTATTTGTGTCTTGTTCTGGTGCTTTATATAAACACATTTCATTCAGTTCTTACCTCCATTTTGCTGATGTGGAAACCGAGGCTTAGAGAGGTGAGGTAACTTGTCCAAAGTCACAACTGTGATAATTGGTAAAAATAAATTCTAAGAGCTGAGCAATTTCTCAAACCTTTAGCACTTAGAAATCAAACTCATCTGTGACCAGTTTTCTATCATCCCTGGTATCATTTTAAACTGAGGAAACATTCTCAGAATAAAGTGAGGCAACAAATATCTGGTTTCCTTCCAATTTCTGCAAAGCCTTTGGATTCACTCTGGCCTCAGGGGTGCTTGCCAACATCTCTGAGTCAGTCAAACCATCCTTAAAAAAAGAAATGCAACCAACCCAGCCCTAAATGATTCATGGGGCCCAACATACATATTTATAGGTTATATCCAAGAGTCCAATCCACTCGAGGCCCTCTTGTTCACACCCCCACCCATCTGCACGCCTGTATTAGGCACTGAGAAGAACCAAAGACCCTGCCACTAATCCGCCCACACGTGTCTGTGATGGAGCTTGAACTCTCAATGAACCACCACCACCCGTGGAGCCAAACTCTAAGTGCCCATCTGTGGAAACAGGGTTCCAAAATGAGAATTCAGCTCTTGCCCCCGCTGAACATTCTTCTAGTCTGTTTTTCTGTGAGTTACATCTCAAGCTTGAGATACCAGCCCCTCTCTTCCCTTGGAGCAAGGAGGGAGGGGCATTAGAGTTAGACAGATCTGGGTTTGACTCTGACCTTGGACATGTCTCCTCATCTCTTTGAGACTTAACGTCCTCTCTTTAAAATGGAGCTGTTAGCCTGGCTGGTGTGGCTCAGTGATTGAGCGTCCACTCATACACCAAGAGGTCACGGTTCGATTCCCGGTCGGGGCACATGCCCAGGTTGTGGGCTCCGATCCCCGGTAGGGGGCGTGCAGGAGGCAGCTGATCCATGTTTTTCTCTCATTGATGTTTCTATCTCCCTTCCTCTCCCTTCCTCTCTAATATATTTAAAATGGAGCTATGAATAACCTGCACCGAGGGACTATTGTCCTGAGGAAAGTGTGAACAAACAGGGGTTCAGGAAACACACAGGCATAGTGAATGCCCCTGAGGCCGTAACAGAAGGCAACTAACTGATAGAGTTCTGAAACTTGAAAGGATAAGAGGAGGAGGAGATGACCTGGCTGGAAGGAAGCAGGGGACTAAATACCTTGACCATACTCTACTCCTTCTCCCTGACTTACGCTGCTGCCTTCCATTGGTTGAATCCATGTAGAAGCTGGAGAGCGAGAGGGACCCAAGCAGTCTAGACAGGTGACATCCCAGGCACCTCCACTGCGCAGCTGGGGCTCCAGGCTGATGCCCTCACTGCTAAGCCATTGGAAATGAACACTCAAGGATTAGCCACGAGCAGAAGCTTTTCGGGAAGAAAGATCAGCCTTGAAATACAAAGGTTTGAGGCTTAGCCAAAGCAGTCGTCAGCCCCAACCTTGGTGTCTTTCCAACTCTTTGGTGTGTTTCCAACTTTGTGACGGGCGTGTGTTTAAATGAATAAGATTAGGGTAGTTTCTAATTGCTTATAGAAAAAAAGGCTCTTGTTTATGTGCTGAGCACATTCTTTTTCAACTAATTAGCTTGACAAAGCTGAACAAAGAGTCATTTCTGACCCTCCCTCGGCAATTAAGCATAAGTGTTTTATACCGTCTACAACCCTTCCACCGCCTCTGAGTTTCTGCTGCCAAGGAGTGATGTGCAGCATAGAGCTCCTTTTCCAGCACAGGAATCACGGTGGCCTCAGGAGCTGTAGTTGTGACGGCTGCCTTGCCCCATTCTCAGCCTCTTATCGTTGCCTGTCTACAGTAGAAAGCAATTGGAATGAGGGTCTGACTTGGTTTATTCCAGAAGATACCCAGCGTATTGTGGTAGAAAAAGTGCAGCTCAAGAATGGCAAGACCCTAGAATGCCCTCTCTGCTGCTGTCTTCTGAGAGGAGCAGAGGATAAATGGAAGCGGACAAATAGATGGACTAAAATTTCCCAGAAAATGAGTGATGATCGTGGTGCAGAGAGCAGGCGATGCTGACAGAAGGGGGAGTGCGCTGGGTGTCTCCCTGTTCCCCCAGGCCTGAGAAGGAGCAGCTAAATGTTTCCATGCTCAGGAGAGCCTGAGGGCCTGAAGCTTGGAATGGCCATGACTTTGACCAGAAGGGCTAGGACAATTCTCAGGGAGTGCTAGCACAGACTAGTAATGACAGAAACAAACAAACAAACAAACAGCTTTCTCTCTTAGCACAAAGTCATTCTAGAAGCCCCAGAACTTAGCCCCAACCCCTTGAGAAAGAAGAGGGGAAGAATCCTGAATAGTCTAAGATTTTGTTTTCTCTGCTTGATGGAATTGAGGCTCAAAACAAAAATTAAGGTGTATTATAGAAAAAGAAAGAAATGCTCCCTTCTTGATATTGTTTCTCTGCCACACACACACCAAGCAAAGCACAGGTCCAGGAGTCAGAATCTCTGGGCCTAGGGTTCTCGTGCTACCTGCCAAATAATAGCTGGAAAAGCCATTTTGCAGATGAGAAAACTGAGAGACAGAAAGGTTAAGTAACATGTGGCTAGTAAGTGACAGAGGCAGGATGCTAATTCAAGTCAGTCTGGCACCTGAACTGGTTTATTTGAGTAGAACTGGCTTCTCTATTTTCTGAGAATATATTTGCATTCATGACATGGGGGAAGGTATGGTTCTGACATGATGCAGGTAGTTGCCGATTACCTGGGGGGCGGGTGGAGGGAGGATAGATTATTATTGTCAAGTGTTTCAGTGGCATCTTCTATAATCAGTTCATTGGCTTTTACAAGAGAAAAAGTGCACCAACAAATTCTGAGACCCTTCTATCAGCCCCAGCAAAACCCAGGAGGCACATGATTGATGAATAATGGCTCCAAAGCTGTTTACATCCAGCTCTGGCCAAGTAGCTCAGTTGGTTAGAGCATCATCTCTGGATGATGCTCAGTTGGTTAGAGCATCATCTCTGGATACACCAAGGTTGCAGATTCAATCCCGGGTCAGGGCACATACAAGAAATAACTAATGAATGCATAAATAAGGGGAACAACAAATCAATGTTTCTCTCTCTAAAATCAATAAAGGAAAAAAATCAATAAAGGAAATTAAAAATTAAAACTGCTAATAACAACCAAAAAAGCTGTGTATATCCTAATGCCCAGAACCTGAGACTGTATTACCTTATGTGGCCAAAGGGACTTTGCAGGTGTTATTCAGTTAAGCATCTTGAGATGGGAAGATTACCCTGAATTATCTGAGTGAGCCCAATGTAGTCACCAAGATCTTTAAAAGAGGGAGGCAGGAGGGTCAGAGTCTGGTCTGAGAAGGAGAGGTGACAAAAGAAACAGCAGGAATGATGCAGGTCCATGAGTCAAGGGATCTGAGCAGCTGTTAGAAGCGAGAAAAAGCAAGGAACTGAATTCTTCCAGAAGGAGGCCCTGCCAACACCTTGATTTTAGCTTAAGCTGATTTAGGACTTGCAAACCTCCAGAACTATAAAATAATACACTTGTGTTGTTTTAAGCCACGAAGTTTATGGTAATTTCTCACAATGGCCATAGGGAACAAATACAGGATGTTACCTATGGAAACATCAGATGCCCAGATGGTGGATGAGAGTCACCTGGGCAGCTTGTGAAACCCTTGTCCTTAAGCACCACCTCAGACGTTCGGATTCATCTGATCTGAGTCCAGCCTGTGAGTCTGCACTTTTAACCCCTTCCCGACCCACCGCCCCCTCTTAATCCCTAGGGGCTTCTGATACAGGAAGACTAAGAAATACTCAGGGAAATGGAGACTGAGGGGATGTGGAAGGTTGTTTTTCAGGAAACGGATGATGGTTTTTGAAATATATTTGGCAGAATCACAAAATCATAAGTAAGTTATTTATAAAATATTAGACTGTTAGAACAGACTTTGAGGGATGATCTAGTTCGCTGCCTATTTATACAGACAGAGGATCAAAGGCAGCAGGAGGTCCAGGGTTTCGGGGCAAGGTCTGAAGGCCAAGTCTGGCCCAGACTCCAGGGTCCCAGGAGGACTCCTTTTGATCAAAGCAAGAGGGAAACACTGGCTCCTCCTAGGACCTGACCTTTTGTTTTGGGAAGACAGCATTAATTTGAAAGTGTATTTTTTTTTAGGTCTAAGTGTTCTTTCTTTGGTCTCCAGATAGATCAAAAGCAAATTAGAAATCCAGCTTCCCTGCTTATATATAATTTTATGGACTGAATATTTGCAATTATCTTTTCTCTTTTCCCTTCCTATTGTCTCTCTACCTATTTATCTATTTCCCTAGCTTTGAATTTGATTGGTTGAATTTTATTAATTTTTATAGGTCATTTTGGATTCCTAATGGAATGAAAAGAGGGATGTGTTTTTAAAAATTCTCTGAGCTGCCGAAACCGGTTTGGCTCAGTGGATAGAGCGTCGGCCTGCAGACTGAAGGGTCCCGGGTTCGATTCCGGTCAAGGGCATGTACCTTGGTTGCGGGCACATCCCCAGTGAGGAGTGTGCAGGAGGCAGCTGATCGATGTTTCTCTCTCATCGATGTTTCTAACTCTCTATTCCTCTCCCTTCCTCTCTGTAAAAAAATCAATAAAATATATTTAAAAAAAATTCTCTGAGCTGTTTCTCCAAAAGTGATATCAAAGGCATTAAAACCAAATGTGAACATGAAATAACCATAGGGGGTCCCCCCTGAAGCGCTCTGCAGTATGATCAGGTGCAGACCCTGGTAGACCAGAACCCTGAAGTGGGCCACTGTTCTCAGACATTCCCGCAAAGGTACATTTCTGTAAAAACAAAACAAAACATTTTTTAAATAAAAAAATCTCGGGAATGTAAGTGTGTGTCTAAGTGTGCATGTGTGTCTGTGGGCATGTATATGTACACATGTGTGTTGCACAAGTGTGCTTGTGTGTTCATGCATATCTTGAAGTGCTAAAAAATAATGAGAACACTCAGGAGAATTAAATATTTTCCCTCAAATATTACTTTCTAACTACACAAAGAAGCCCCAAGACTCTCAGCATTGAGAAGTGAACTTTGGTGACAGCCCCTGGAACAGAAACACAAGGAACCGGGGATGCCCTAAGTGACTTAGGAGCCTTTTTATGTGTTTAAAATACACACAGAAAGTAGATTCTGTCAAGATCCTGAAATGTTGCCCCTAACAGGTTCCCTTTTCAGTTAAAGAAATGGCCCAATAGAAGAGGGACAAAAAGGATTTCAGATAAAAAGCTGAGCAGTCCCCCAAACAGAAGAGGGTCTATGATGAGAATGGCAAGTCCCAGAACAGAAGATGGGGAGAAAACCAATGAAGTCTATTATTTTAAATGCAGATTCCAGTTTACACTGGGAAGTCTTTTCTTTCCTCTTTTCTTTTCTTTTCTTTTCTTTTTTTTCCTTTTCTTTTTCCCTTCCCTTCCCTTCCCTTCCCTTCCCTTCCCTTCCCTTCCCTTCCCTTCCCTTCCCTTCCCTTCCCTTCCCTTTCTTTTCCTTTCTTTTTTTTTCCTAGAAGAAGGAAAGGAGAAAGGGAGAAAGAGAGGGAGGAGGGAGTGTGGGAAAGAGAGGCTTTGTAATGACTTCCATGTGGGGACAGCCTGGGACCCCTTTCTCCAACCTCATCTCCTTTCATCCTTTCTTTCACGTTATGGTTGGAACACATCATAATTTCCCAACTTATATACTATTTCAAGCCTCTGGGGTCTTGTTTGGACTGCTCTGTGTCCAAGTAGAGTTCTTTTTCTCTCCTTTTGGTACGGATTCAAAACCCTCTGCTCCTCTTTTAGCACTTCCTCTGGGAGAGTCTTTCTAATTACCTTTTCCTGTCTGTGCGAGGTGCCCTCCCCTGGGGCCCAGTGCTATCCTGTGCTTATCTCTGTCATGGTTCTAGTCATACTGGATGGAAATAATCACTCTGATCCTCTTTTCTAATTAGATTGTGGACTCCTCAAGGACAGGAAGATCTCTTACTCAGTTTTTTTAAATATATTTTTTATTGATTTCAGAGAGGAAGGGAGAGGGAGAGAAAGATAGAAACATCAGTGATGAGAGAGAATCATTGATTGGCCACTTCCTGCATGCCCTCTACTGGGGATCGAGCCTGCAACCCAGTCATGTGCCCTTGACCGGAATCGAACCATGACCTCCTGGTTCATAGGTCAACGTTCAACCACTGAGCAACACTGGCCAGGCTCTTACTCATTTTTTATTCTCTAGTGACCATTCCAGTGCCTGACACTTAGTAGGTATTCAGTAAGTGTTTATCAAGACGATTTCAATAATCACCAGTGGAGCATGTGAGGAGAAAGATTAAAAGAAAAAAAATTGAGTTACTTGCATCTGATGACGAGAACCCAAGCACAGAACAGGGTGGGCTAAGTGAAGTGGCAGGGAGGGTCTACACAGTCCTGACTCCTGGGTTTCTCCTTTCAAACCCTAGTAAATTCAGTCAACTGTAACATGAAGTATAGTATGAGCTTTGGGTTATAAAGACTGAGATTAAATTTCAGATTCTTTTAAGCACTTTAATAAGGAAGTAAAATATTCTCGGTGTGTCTGTACATGTGTGTGTGATTATTTATATACTCTCTCTCCTCTACAGCTGTGAATTCTGTTGTATCTCACACATATTGGTTGAATGAATAAATACATTATAAGTTCATTTTATAACTATTGGCAAGGTGTGCATCTCTCTCATACTAGTAGTCTCTCTCTCTTCATGTATAAAATGGGGTGATAATTCCTTAGCCGAATTCCTAAGAGCAATTCTTGATTCTCCTCTCTCATAGCTCATAGTCAACCCATGAACAAGCTCTAAAAATCCCAGTTCTAAAACATATTCCAATTTCATCTCCATCCCTCCATCTTCACTATCATCATATCCCAGCTGAGTCTTTTCATCCTCCTGACAGCTGCGAAGCTTCCTAATTCATTTTCTTACTTCCATTCTTGCTTCTTATATCTATTCACTGAAGAGCAGCAAGATTGATTCTGTAAAATATAATCAAATCATAGCACTACCTTGCTTACAATCCTCTAATGATCTAGCATTGAACTTGGAATGGAATAAAAATTCCTGACCTTGGTTTACTAGGTCATGACTCAGCTCCTACTAACACCTTCAACCTTGTCTCCTCTCATTCTCCACTAGCTTTTTTTCCCTATTCTTTGAATCCACCATGCTTGTTCTCAACTTAAGACCTTTGTCCTAGCTGTGACCTCTGACTGGAATGTCCTATTTTCACATGGTTGTCTCTTGTCATTCAGATTTCACCTTAAATGGCACATCAGAGACACCTTCCACAGTAACCTGATCTAAAGCAACACATTCTATCTTTATCACACGTTTTAGTGATCTTCAGAGATCTGTTCATAGCCTTGTATTTTTATTTTATTTATTTATTATCTGTTGTCTGTCTCTCTCACCAGAATGTAATTTCATGGATTAAAAAGTAGCTTGTATAATTCAGGGTGATGTCCACAGTATCTAAATCAGTCCTAATGATCCAGCAACCTGTCATAAATAAATATAAAAGTACCTACATCATAGTGCAGTTTTGACAATTCAATGAGATAATTTAAGTAAAGCACTTAGCCCAGTGTCTGACACATAAATAACATGCCATAATGTAGCTTTTCTAATCATGCATTACCTTGCTTTAAATAAAAATTTCCACTTCTGAGTTTCTGTCTTCACATCAGTTCTATCAAACCTAATGGGAGCTGGGATGCGGGGTCCTCCAAGCATAACTGACTTGTTTCTGCTTTTTATGTTTGGGGGATGGTACTGACCAAAGTTGTTACCTATGAAGGAAGGGAACAGAAGGATATGAGTCAAGATTATGCTCAGCTACAGTCACAAAAACAAGGAAAAGCAGTGACTTAAGCAGGTAAAGGGTATTTATTGCTCACATAGCAAGACCTAAAGAGGGTATCTATTGAATATTTGGCTGAGTACTGATTAGCCCCCACATGTGAGGAAACTAGCTGGTGTGAGGGAAGGAATCACCCAGAGGATTAGAGGTATCAGTGCTTCTTGCTCACATGGGGCTGGGCATAGTGCCTGCTTCCACCAGCCAAACTAGAGAACCTCTGATTTGTGAGGTATTGGGGTGAGTACACAGGAGGATCTTGCCTCATAATTGGGAGTAGTTAACCTAAGACTGAGAATTGCTTTGTTCTGCCGAAAAAATAATAAAAGCAAGATCTGAAAAGCTAAAACCTTCCCAAGGAATTGAACTCTGTCTTGTAGCAAAGCTCAAGAATATTTATAGAAATACAGAGACATTTAATACCTAACAAGCCATAATTCACAATGTCTAGCATCCAATTGACAATTAATAGGCAGGACAATATGACTGATAATGAAAAGAATAATTGATTAATCAGAATTGACCCTGAATGGACACAGATACTACAGTTATCATACAAGGAGATTAAAATAGTTATAACTACATTCAAAATATTCAAAATTTAGGTAGACATTTTAAAAAACACTAGATGGGATTAACAGGAGATTAGATGTGGCAGAAGAAGTGATTAGTGAACTTCAAGACATAGCAACAGAAACTATTCAAAATTAAATAAAGTACGAAAATTTTAAAATATTAACAGAGCATTAATGAGCTGTAGGATGAATTCAGTCAGATATATGTGCAATTAGATTCCCCAAAGAGGGAGCAGAAAAATATTTGAACAATGTTTACAGAGCCAAGATTTCAGAGCTAGTTTTCATAGGAAAATGTACTAAAAACAAATTAGAATAATTATGGGTAGGAGACTTGCTTCAATCATTCATATCTGTCTGCCAACAAGTATATGTTTTATAGATCAATGAACCCACATAGAGTCAAGAGCAGGGCAGAGAAGCAGAGCACCCAGATCATGTTGATTTTTCAAGGAGAGCTTGTTTATGTCTGCCCTCACCAAATGTTACCGTCTTGACCATCTCATTCTGCAGAAATAGGGCATTTCCATGTAGTGCGTGGGCCACTGGTTTGATCCTTTATTCACTTGTCTTTATGATTCTCTGTTAGTTATAGTACAAAACACAGACAACAATTCAGTCTTTCTATATCCTCTCCTGGTTTTCTGCTATAATACCGGCTGCCCATATCAGATATCAGTGTAAGGGATACCCTAGATTTACAATGACTTTTGCTTCTCTAAGGCTGTTCTGTTGTTGAGAATAGGCTGGGCTTTGCCGTAATAAACAAAGCCTTAAATTCCAAAGGATCAACACATTAAAACTGATTTATTGTTTACCCCAAATCCATTGCAGGTCAGTCAGCTCACCGGGGTCATTTCTTCCAGTGTCACTCAGGGATCCTTCTGCTTCCTTCTAGGGGCCATTTCAACAGATACATTTAGAGTTGCCACTGCGGGGGAAGAGAGAGATGAAGAGTTTGGCAGAGACTGTTACTGCCTCAGCTTGGAAGTGACATATATAACTTTACTCTCAGTCTATTGACCAGCACTGGTCACTGCAGGGGGCTGGAAATGTTGACTTTTATGTTCCAGGTGAGGGGTGAGTGGTGGGAGGGAGAACTGGATATAGATGACACTATAGTTTCAAACAGAGCAGCATTTCCTAAATGATGTACATAGAATACATGTATTTTAGATGTCAATAACTTAGAATTCTAATTTTTAAAGGAGTATATAATATAGCAGGTGCTTGTGATCACCATGCCACACCCCTTTCATCCTCATGATTTCAGCAATGTTGTCGTAGATAGCTCCATATTCCATGCCAGTATCCCATATTGAGTCAGTCTCTACAGTCTGCTTTTCCAAAGCTGGAGAAGGCTTATCAACTGATGAACTCAGTAGTACACAAAAGTTAAAGTCCCTTAGAGCAACTCCCAAACAATAAGGGATGTGAGTCAGTGGATGAATGCCGAATCTTTTCTATCCTCAAGCACAACAACTCTGTGGTGCATTCTACAGAATCTTTAGAGAGTTCTCAACAAAACTAAATCCCAATTGTTTATAGCAGTAATGAGTTCATTAATACACTCTTGATGGTCTTTCTTTCCTATCTTGCCTCACTTTCCCATCCCCTCACTTCTGTTTTCTGAAATTGTCTCTCAACAAACTAACTGTACTCAAGTCCTTATCTTAGGATCACCTTTGAGAGAAAAACTAAAATATATGGCAAAATAAATTTGGGAAATCTTCATTTAACTGTAGTTAAAAATATTTTCTTTGTTACAGGAATTTAATTGCTTTAATATGCTAATGTTGATCATGGCTCTTCAAGAGGGGATAAAGAAATTCGAGCTTCCCAAACTTGAACTGTAAACTTTTATCCCAAGGCAACTTGTAGAACTAGCACTCTCTGAAACTCATGTTAGGGATGCTTGATCTAAAGTTTTTGCAACTTCTCTTTTTTTTAAAAAAAAAAAAAAGATATTTTATTGATTTTTAGCGCTTTCAATAAGCGCTAAAGAGAGAGAGAGAGAGAGAGAGAGAGAGAGAGAGAGAGAGAGAAAGAGAGAGAGAACGAGAGAGATTGATGTGGGAGTGAAACATTGATCAACTGCCTCCTGCACACCCCCAACCAGGGATTGAACCCGCAACAGGGTCATGTTCCCTGACCGGGAATTGAACCATCAACCTTTAGGTGCATGGGATGATTCCAAACCAACTGAGCCACACCACCCAGGGCCAACTTCTCTTATATTTGATAAGAAAAATATATATTTAAAATATTAAAGGTGCTTAAGAGTAGATAGGGGAGTGAAAAGGATTTTAAAATGTATCAGAATACAAGTACCTCATTTTGTACCACCATCAAGAAAAAAATGGCTATAGTGCTGGTACTTAACCTCAAGAAGATGTCCAGTGGCAGGTCCTAAGAGGGGAAATTAAATGGCTAGACAGTCCATGGAAAACTTCCTGCAGCTTCCATTGGAGGATGGAACAATGTGCTCCTTAGTTGAAAAGAGCAAACTCCTCTAACTGCACCACCCACCTCTCTCCTCTAATTACTGAGCTGGATGGTGAAATTAAACCCAGCAGGTAGGCAGCTCCTCTACAGATTTCTGGAGCTATCTCATGCTCTGGTTAATTGTGTCAGCCTGCAGAGGCTGATTAGCATAATTAATCTTATCTTGTGATTACCCTGAGGAGGAAGTTCTGAATGCCCAGGTGGGATGTGATGATTGAGTGACTGTGTCTATCTCCAAGTGACAAAGAAGCACAGGCTGGAGAAGTTTGAGAACCAGAGCTAGAGTCATTTGGGGGAGCTTGGAACTAGGCTTAGAAGAAAAGAGCAGAGGAGGGGCAATTTGCACAGGTCAAGGCTCATGGGCCAGGATGTACCCACACATCTGTATACAACTATAGAGTTCCAGATCTCCTCTCTTTGCTAGGAGCTCCCTGAGAACCAGGTCTTTGTCTTCTATATTGCTCTCATCACTTAGTTCACTGATGGACCGCCTGTTAGTTTTGGTGACAGTCCCTGGAGGTAAGGTACCGATAATAAAAAGGTAATATGCTAATTAGACCGGACAGCCGAACAACCTTCCAGACGTCCTTCTGGATGACCTTCCGGATGAAGCCGGGGCTGTGAGGGCCGAGGCAAACTGCCATAGCTGCGAGGGCCTCGGCTGTGAGGACCGAGCCCCTTGCACAAATTTCGTGCATTGGGCCTTTGGTTTAAGATAAGATGGGAAAAGCAAATAAAAGAGAAGAATAGGATGGAATCAGATGGAGAAATGAAAGTACTATATTAGAAAATATAGAGGAAGATAGATGGTTAGGGAGACAGATGGTTAAGTAGATGGAAAGATGGACTGGTGTGTGGCACTGACCATGTGCCAGGCTCTGTGCTATAAAACGGCTCCCAAATGCTTTATATAGAGCATCTTACTTAATCATCACAACCCAGGACACCCATTGGTTCTCAACTTAAAGGTGCATAAGAATCACTAATAATACTTGTTAAAATGAAAATTGCATGTAAAGAGATTTTAGTTTCATAATCTTCACATAGGAACTAGGAAGCTACATCATTAATAAGTAGCCAGGTGGTTTCCATGCAGTTGGTCCTAGGACCTCACTTTGAGAAATGCCATTTACTGAATAAATGAATGAATGGATGGTTGGGTGGATGAATAAACATACCCTTTGAGGCAGTTATTCTAGGAATCATTTGGAAAGGTAGAGACTGAGGAGCAGAGCAAGTGAGTACTTGTTCATCTCTTACTGTTAGTAATTGAGGGCTTTTGTATTTGCCCTCCCTACTGTAGGAGGCATTTAGAGAAGGTTATATAAGAGACTGTCCATGCTCTTCAACTCATTTTCTTAGAGTAGAAAAGGGGGCAGAGACTCAAGGTGGATGTATCCAATTTGAAGAAATTCTTCCCTATTTATTCAACCATTTTAAGCACACACTCCATGCCAGGCATGGAGGTTGTACTAATGAACAAAAACAACAACAAAAGGACAGCCTTTCTGGAGTTTAAAGTCTAGAACAGATAGACATTAATAATCTCACAAATACAACCTTATAAACTGCTCCAAATATTTTTTTTTTATAAATGCCCTGTTTGTGGTGTTAACAAGCTATGACAGGGGAGCCTACCTGTTTATGGTGTTAACAGAAGCTAAGATTCAGAAAGGGTTCTTATTTGCGTTGTTGTCTTAAGTATGAGTCTGAGTTAACCAAGTGAGTAGAGTAGGAAAGAGAACACTCCTAGCAGTGGAAAAGCATGTGCAGAACTCTGGGGGTTGAGGGAGCAAAGGACTTGAGAAATGGAAAGGCTGTGAATCAGGCTGGAGTATCCATAGAGCTGCATTTGGGGGGAACCAGAACATGGACAAAGCACATCTTCAGCTAAGGATGGAGCTCCAACCATGGTTTGGGGATGGAGAAAGGCAAAAACTATCTGGAGGCAGTGTTATATGCAAGAGAAATGAAATCAGAGAAGGAGACTCTCAGAAGTGAGAAGTACCCAATAGCTATGAGAAGAAAGAAAATACACAGGTGACACACTAACTTAGCTATGTGACTCTGAGCAAGTCATGTCCCCCTTCTGAACCCCACCTCCTCCTTTAGCTACCAAGAATTCGGGCCCACCACTTAGTAAGAATTTGTTGAATCTTTGGAGATAAATAGACTCACTTCCCAGCCATGAGCTTTGTCTAGAGTGGAGCTATTATTTTTCCCCTTTAAAAGGTCTCTTGAAATACAAGAACATCATTTAAAAGTGAGATCTTGCTGTAGATGGATATGTTCCAGTATTAGATGAGAAGGGGAATAAAACCACATCCATTTAAAATCTGACAGAGGACCAGGGAGAATAAAACCCTCTTGGTCTAATGATAGGACTAAATTGGGTTCTGTTTCAAGTTGCCATTGAGTTTCTGAGTTCTTTTGAAGGAAGATAAAACAACCTCAAAAAGAGTGATGTATATAACGGATTAATTTCCAGAGCATTCACAGATGCCATTTGTGTTGCAAGTCTTCCTTCCTGAATTGTTTTCACTTTTCAATTGAGGGGTTCTTTTAAAGCAAATAGATGAACCTGGTGTTTGATGAATAGAGAAGAAAGCAAGAGTCATGGCTGACAACCCAAGATTCCATGTGGGAATAGAAGAAGGAGTGAAATAAGACAAGCCCAACATCTTATCTGTCCCCACATGTTAATAGTGCTGAGTCATTGCCCTATATGGTTTGGCTAAGTGGATAGAGCATCGGCTTGCAGAATAAAGGGTCCTGGGTTCAATTCTGGTCAAGGGCACATGCCTGGATTGTGGGCTCAATCCCCAGTACAGGAGGCAGCCAATCAATGATTCTCATCATTGATGTTTCTATCTCTCTCTCCCTCTCTGAAACCAATAAAAATATATTTAAAAAATAGTGCTGAGTTATAGAGACCCTGCTAGAAAGTTAACGGCTAATAGTAAAATTCTCTATGATAAATGGTGACTTTTTAGAATAGGGCCTCCATTATTCTTTACAACAAAATCTTTGGTTTTCCTAGATCCCTAAGAATGAACATTAGAAGGGCACTCTCCACCTGTTGGAGGGTTTATGAAAGTCTTTACCTAGATGTAGGACTTAATGAATTTCTTGGATCTTTATTTTTCTCAGCTATAAAATGGAAAAAGGACTAGAACCTACTTTAGAACTTTTATGAAGACTAAAGGACATTAGACACTATATAAACCCCTTAGCAAAGTGACCAGTACATAGTCAGCACTCAATCTGAGTCACATTGGTTTGTTATTCTTACTGTTATTAATCATCATCATTATTATTTACTGTGAAGAATTTCCAGCTGCTCTATACAGGAAATGGATCAGTGGTTTTGGGAATGAAAGAGGCGATTTCAGTTTGAGCCCAACAAGGAGTCTTTAGCTTAAGACAAGAGAGTCTGGTTCAGACTTCAGTTATAAAACTAGACTTTATATCTACAGCATCGGGACAATTAGGTTGAGATGGAAAGATCAGAGTGGGGAAAATACAGCCTTCATTGTGGTTGCAAAGTGGTGAATTTTGGGTTAATCTTGGACTAAGCTTAGCAGCCATTGTGAGAAAGTCATGGTGAGATAAACCAATGCAGAAATGATGAAATCTACCTAGTGCAATTCTAGAACTTTGAGTTCCTGTAATAGATCAGGGTATGTGTGTATGTGTGTGTGTGGGGGGGGGGAGTCGTTGGGGGGGGGCTTTAGTAACATCTTTCTAAAAATGAATAGAATAACAATAATAATATAGCTACCAATTTTTAAATCCTCACTAAGTGCCAGGCAGTACACTCGGCTAGAAAGTTTCCCCTATTCCTCACAATTACTCTATAAAGGAAATAATAGAGTTCATATAATTATGCCCACTTTACTGCTAAGGTAACTAAGGCAGATAAAATTTGAGTGATGAATCTGCTGTGCAATTCTCACAACACACATGGAGTGGGGTGAGGAGAAAGAATATAACTTTGAATCTGGGAAAGGATGGACTTTTCTATTAATTAGCATTCCCTTAGGGCATAAGGTAACTAGGAAAATTAAAAATATAAAAAGAACAACTCTGCCAACTAAATACTGAAGTAATTAGATGGAAGTCAATATTAACCAGCTTCTGTGATTGCAGGGACCCAAAGGCAAGGATTCAGAAAACTCTGCCATTTAGCAATTTTGTAGACTTGTGGCCTAGAGGCAAGGATGTGACATAAGAATTAATTCTTTGCCAGCTGACTAGTTGCTCGATATTTCTCCAGCAGCTAACAGTCCCATCCCTGCCAGAACCACGTGGATGTTGCAGACAATCACTAGTTAAATGCTTCGTCTGCTGAGGAAGCTCATTCTTTCAGGAAACAGAGCCCCCTGCCCTGCACACATACACAATTGGCAAAGGCTGTTTTTTCTACTTTTGACCTTGGCTACCCAAAGCACCAAGCCAAGAACTGATCACCACTCTCAATGTAGCTGACATTAAATTCTCTCATTTCTGCAACTGGATAGAGTAATGGAGCTCAAGGGCAGTTCTTCAGGGCATAGGTGGAGCCCTCCAGCCAGAACAGGCCCATGAATCTTCCTTAGACTCTTCTTCCTGTTCCACAACCTTAAGCAGTCCCTCACCCAGTAATGTTGGCTCTACCTCTGTGCCCCATCCCTTGCCCACCCAACAGTGTTCGTTTCCATCTTCAACTTCCTGAACTACTGCAACAGCTTCTTAACTACTCACCCAGCTTCATGCTCCCTCTTCTCAATTTGTGCATCCATTACACCAAAGCCACAGTGAACTCTCTGAGGTGCAGTTTTGATTGTGTCATCATCCTGATTAGAGGAGCCAATACAATAGGGTGAAACATGACATAATCTCCTCTGAAATCTAGACCGTACCTACCTCTCCAGCTCATCTCTCACCCCTACTTCATCCAGTCCCCCATTATATTGAGTGATTTTCAGTTCTCCAAACTTATTTGCCTTTACACATGTTATTTCTTCCTTCCTTCTCTAAGCTTGTTAGGATTAAACAAGTGGTGGTTCAAACCCACGTGCACAAATTCTTCGACACATCTTCCCTTCAAAATGTGGAGACTAAATTCCTACCCTTTGAATGCAGACCAAATTTAGTGAATTGCTTCTAATAAATACTATGTGGCAGAATCAATGGTGTGTGACTTCTGAGGCTAGATCATAAAAGACATTACTGTACCCATCTCTTGCTTCTTCTTAGATCACCTATTCTGGAGGAGGCCAGCGCCATGTTGTGAGGACACTCAAGCAGCCTGTGTAGAGGCCCATCTGGGACTTCAGCCAGCAACAGCAACATGTGAGTGGGTCACATTAGAAGTGAGTCTTCCAATGCCAGCCACACCTCCAGATGATTGCAGCCCCATCCAACATCTTGACTATATCTTCATTGGAGACCCTGAGGTATTCCTGACTCATAGAAATTGCAAGCTTAATATATTGTGGTTTGATGTTACTAACTTTTGGGGTCATTTGTCATGCAGCAATAGATCACTGACAACACATCTAGAGCCAGACTGTGTCATTATAAATGCAGTCAACCTAGAGCAGATCATACCAAACATAAGAAGACAGTGTATGCCCAGTTGTGGAGGGTTGATGGACCTCACTACCTCAGGCCTTGTCAGTATTAGACCTATTAGGTCTCATGAGCTTCCCTTGTCCTTAGACACCTTCCGATAAGGTCTGCCACATTCATTAATGTATCCAACATGTCTGTTGGAACTTATACCGTGTGAAAAACACTGTGTTTGTCCCCAGAATACTAGCTACTGGAAAAAAAAAAACATGGGCTTTGGAGGAATCAGACATTCTTGAGTGCCAGCTCCGATCCTGGAATTCACCAGCTGCCTGACATGGGGCAATGCACATGACTTCTGAACTTGAGCTTTTTCATACATAAAACAGCTAATATGATAAGTCTCAGGCTTGTTGGGAAGATTTGAGAAGTGAGCATAAAGTTTATAGCACACAGAAAACAGTCAATGAAAGCTAAGTCTTCATACAGGAATGGGCAAAAGTAGGCTAATAATCCTATATAATAAAAGCCTAATATGCTAAGTGTCCAGTAGTCCAGTCGGCCATTCAACCAATCAAAACATAATATGCTAATAATATGCTAAGGCTGCTCAACCGCTCGCTATGACATGCACTGACCACAGTGGGAAGACACTCAGACCGGTAGGTTAGCTTGCTGCTGGGGTCTGGCCAATCGGGACTGAGTGAGATGGGTCAGACACTCCCTGGAGCCCTCCTGCAGTCCCTCCCCAGCTGGCCAACCTCCCGCGTCCCTCCCCGACCCCGATTGTGCATCGGTGGGGTCCCTTGGCTTGGCCTGTACCCTCTCGCAATCCAGGCTGAGGGCTCCCCCTCCCCCCAAGTACACGAATGTTGTGCACTGGGCCTCTAGTAATAAATAATATAATTAAAAAATAAATAATATAGGAGTAAACTGTGTTTCACTTTTAACTGTAAACCCACTTTTATTATTATGATGTGTTATTATCATTGTGACACTAATGATACATTTTTCTCCCCTGGGCACTCAGAGCTGACTCCTTTTGAGGGATTTTTTTTTAAATGTGCTCTGTTTATGTATCAATAAGCACCATCTCCAAGAGGACAGAGTCCATATCTCTCCTTTGGTGTTTTCCATGAATCCAATGTCACTGGGTATGCAGTAGACACTCAATTAATGCCTGTTGAATATGTGTAGGGATCCTATAAATAATCATATGAAGCTTGATGCTGACCTAAGGACACCTAAGGATTCATGCAAGCATGTTACTTCTCAATATCCATTATGTTAAGACAGAGCAGCTTCTAGTGCCTTTCTTTGACCACTTTGCTTCTAAGTTGATTGTGTTAGAACATCTCCATGAATGCCTCCAGGCCTGGTACGTGGGGTCATATGCAGCCTAATGTTAGCAAATGCCAGGCTGGAAAAGGTAAAGAGGAATGCACATTTTCCTTCCCTCTGAAATATAAACTCTCCTTACCTGACATATAAACTCCAATGATTTCAGAGTTTGATGTATGACCTGGGGCACCAAATAATCTGGTTATGGCTTATTTGGAAAAACAAAGAAGATAAGGCACCATGAGGGGGGGAAAAAAAGAGAATAAAAAATCGATAGGCTAGAACATCTCCAGGCAAAAGGTGAAGGTTATACACTAATTTATCTTGTTTCTCATAATAATGCTTCCTTTGTATCCTGCTCCTCTTGTCATATGCGTGGTGACTAGAGGGAAGGAGAGTGAAATTGAGGGAGGGAAAGTGGAGGTTTGCTTTATAAAGTGTTTATGAAATTCTTTCTCCCTGAGGCATGCCTAGACCAGGACTGTGCTTGACTCATAAGGCATGGGCACATGCTAAGAATACCTAAGATCCCTCTCGTCAAAGAATTCCATACCTTTTATGATATCCTGTGACCCCAAGAGCCACAGTGTTGGAAGGAGAGGTGAGCTATAACGGACTAAATGTCCCCAAGAGGTAATTCATATTACCCCCTTGGTTCCCTTTAGAGACTTCCTGGTTCAACATTAAAGTTGGAACATGTCTTTATTATCCATTACTGTATCTCCAGTGCCTAGAACTGTGTATAAAATGTGGTAGGTGCCCAGTAAGTTAGTTTATCCATTCATTGAACAAGTGCTGAAAATATTTGTTGAGCTTCTAATGACATGTCAGATATTGTCCTTGACATAAATGAATGAAAAGGAAGGAAGAAAGGAGGGAAGGAGGGAAAGAAGGAAGAAAGTGAGGAAGAAAGGTGACAAGTGAAGAATTCTCCCTGGGGATTTGCATAGAGAGCCCTAGTCGTGTTTTTTTAGTTCTCATATGGAATCATTACTTTATTCCATTTTCTTCTTGTTGCTCAGGTAAATTACTTGGATCCTTAGGTTCATATTTGGGGGCTGTCTTAAGTATAAAGGGTGACAATTGGAAGTTCTGGAGACTGAGTTTATTGATGGCTTTGTAGCTAATACAAAGAAACCCAGTTTAAAAGAAATTCATAGTATAGGTGGTAAAATGGTTCTAGGTCCCCCCGCCACATCCCCCCTCCAAAAAAAAAGGACAAAGGAGAACAAACAGAAGCTGGAAGCAGAAAGGCCACACAGAGCTGGTATCTGTGTAGAGAAGCAACCAGAGGGAGGCATTCAGAACACAGGCTGTGAGCTGCAAGCATGTGCGGGATTTTTCTTTTTACGTGATGACAAGGGGCAGGCATGTGGTTGCAAGGGTTAGACAGCTGTACAGTTAGAGAGGAAAACATCCCCAAATGACGCCCTCATTTCTGACACCAACTGCAAGTTCAAAGGGTCCCCCAAACCACCCTTAGTTTTGATAACTTGCTGGCAGGTTTCATGGAGCTCGGGACAGCTGTTAAACTCACGGCTGCAGTTTATTACAGGGGACGCACACAAATTAAAATCAGTCCAGGGAAGAAGTGCATGGGCTGAATGGAAACATTTCAGAACTGGAGCTTCGATTGTCCTCTCCCTATGGAGTAATGGGCAGCATGACTTTCCCAGCGTGGATGTACCACCAAAGCACAGAGTATTGTCAGCCAGGGATGCTCACTTGAGCTTCTCTGTTTTTTCACTGGGGCTTGATCACATAACACTCAAGGAACAGCTTTTCTGGAGCTAGAACTGATTACATGGGCTGACCATTAGTTCACTTCCTTCATAGGTGGGGCTGATACTCTATGGCCCAAACCTCATTATAAATCTTATTTTTAGACCATCTGGTGGCCAGATCCCCAGGCAAACAAAGATACTCCTATGGGGCCTGATAGTTCAAGGGCCTAGAGATTACATCCCAGACACCAAGGCCAAAGGCTAGACCTCTCTTTAGGTAAGGAATAGACATTGGTGTCCAAGAATTGCCCCCAGTGAATCATTCATTCATTCATTCATTCATTCATGTGTCTGTGCAAAAGGCTGTGCTAGACTTTGTAGGGGAAATCGTGGTGGGAAAAGATGTGATTCTTGAGCTGATTCAGTTGTGAGCAATAATGGGTGACATGGAGCAGGTGGAGGCTGGAAAGCGACCTAGCTAGCTAGAAAGGAGAGCACTAGAAAGGGAAACATTAAAGTTCAAGTGCACAGGCTAAGGGGAAATAGCCCTCCCAGTTCTTATTCCAGAAAGGTGAGATCAGGGAAGTCCAATTATGTGGCCAGAGCATGGGGACAAATCATTCAAATTTATAAGAAACAGGCATAGAGAGTCATCAGCCAGATCTTTATCCTATTTTATTTTCTTCTTAGCACTTATTCCATCTGAAATTATCTTGTTGTCTGTTTATTTTGGTTTGGTGTTTGTCTCTACCAATAGAATAAAGGGAGGGTATTTGCCTTCTCACCACTATATCCTAGGTCCTTGCCTGGCACAACATAGACACTCATTGATCCATTAAATGAATTTTGTTCCAACTCCATGCCACAAGAAGGATCTCTGAGCATTCCACCTACAGGGCTTAGGCTTCTCCAGCTAAATCAAAGTGTGTCTAGCTCCAACTCAACTCCTGCTCACTTTTTTCCCAGCGGGAGAGTCATGCATTGTATGAGGGGGAACAGGAGGCTTGCTGGTATTGTGGTTCATTTGTCCATTTAGATCTGTCTGAAAGTGGAGGGGAAAATTGTAGATGCAAACCTGCTGTCTTTAACTGTAAAAACCCCACATCAAGTAAATAAAGAATCAGGTACTTACTAGTAGCTTCACAATTTCACAACTTAACACACGAAGGCATTTTTGCAAAAGTTTGAATGAACATAATTATCAATTTCCACATGCATATTATAATTGAGCTGAGGTCAGGCAAATGCTTCCTAAATACAGGTTGTTGACAATGGCAATGAGCATTTACTCACTCCTCTCAACCACCATGTGCAAATTTGTGTCACTATCTTTTGACTCCATTTTTCGATTTCCACATAAATCCCTGATGAATGCAAAACATGAAGATGCTCTTGAAATCAATTCAGTTGGGGCCTGGGGACGTACATCTTAATGGGGGAGGGAGGTGTAAATTGGCAGATAATGACTTGGGGCAAGACAGTGGTGAACTTCTTTTATTTACTGGGAGTCAAGAAATTCAGACAAAGGTTGGGGCAGGAGATGATGCAAACTACTGAATAGAAGGGGAATCTTGTTTTGGAAAGGGAAGATGTATTAAATTATGACTATAAAATGAATTTGGATACATGGTTTATAAAGGTATAATGATGTAGTTCTATATATTTGGCAATATCCTGTTGTAGAAAATGAATGGACTATAATAGCAGAGTTAGAACATGACTTGGGAAGTAAGACTAAAACACAAGAGGTGCCTGATTACGTTTTTGTGACTTCCTATTGACGCACATCCAACGTCAAATGCCATGTAATGGGCTACAAGGCACAGTGTGGCTCCTTTCCTCACGGCAGTGTATAAACAGGCATCAGAGCAAGTCTGCCTGGATTTGAATCCCAATTCCCTCCCTTACTACCTGTGTGACTTTGGGAAGTTACTTTCTGACTCTTTTCTCCTCATCTGCAAAATGAGGCTGACAATCCACATCTAGAATTATTGTGAGCATTAAATGAGTTTGTACAACACCTGGCATGTAGCAAGCACTCATCAAGCATTTTCTACTATGATTGTTAATACTTTAAAGACCCATATGCGTGAGTCTGAGTGTCATAAAGGCACAATCCTTCCTGAAGTGCCTCTCATACTCTGCCAGTATCTGTTAGTCATTTCTCCTTCTGCCTGAACCTTTCCCCTCCATTACTTCCTTAGTGGTCTACATTGACATAGTTTCTCCTTCACTTCCAAAAACACACTTACAGGGAAAGGGGGTGTACATTGGTTTTGGAGACTTCAACTTTCATAACTGTGCATGGTTAGTCCAATATGTCCTGTAGGGGGAGCCATTCCCTTTCCCTCTTCCTACAACCGGCTCATAAGAGAACGTTCTGTCTTCTCAAAAGGATCAAGTAGCTATGGTTGCCATCTCCTTATCTCCCACTGGTACCCCTTGAAGGGGAAAGAGTTCTTTATTTAATTTATGAGATGAGGGGTTTATATCCTAAATTGGACCCGTCTTCTCTATTGGAAAAAAAGTAATGTGCAAAAGGCAGTGGACCCCTATTTTCCTCACATCTCTATTCTTGATGAGAGTGAAGTATGGTCTTTCATGCAGCTGGTTGGACAAGGACCAACCAGACATAAACCTTCCCTACGTGGGCCTCTATGTCATATAGCAATTGGCATAAGACAAGGTACCTTAAAACTTGGCGGCTTAAAACAACAACTTTTTTTTTTTTTACAAGTCTATAAACCATCTGGGTGGTTTTACTGATTTGAGTGGGCTCATTTATGCATCCTCAGTAAGCTTGAAGGTTGGCTAGAGGCTGGCTGGTCTCTGATGGCCTTGGTCAGTCACGTGTCTCTCATCCTCCAACAGGCTAGCCTAGGCTTGTTGCTGTGGTGGTGGTGAGAGTCGAGAGTCCATCTAGGTATGTGAGAGGATAATAAGAGACCCACACAGGCTTTCAAGCCTCAGATTGCCTGACACATGCTATAATCTTATCTTACATCTCAGCTGGGGAATCATACATCTCAGCTGGGGAACTACAGAATGACAAGCAAAGGGTGTGGATACTGGCAGGCATTAATGAGGACCATTCATGCAATCAACCCCAAAGTCTGCAACATGAGGTTGGGGGATACATTGGTCAAAAAGCTGAGAACAGTCTTACCTGGGTAGGCTAGGACAGCTTAAAATGGAGGAGAGTCTTGAGCCAACCTTTAGGCGATGAGCATGTATTCTTAAAGCGGAAGGGCACAGGAAGAGAGCATAGCTCACAGGAAAGCTCAGAGACCTGACAGGGCTTGGTGCATTGGAGGAACTGGCAGTAACTCAGCAGAATAAGTACAAAGGTACGTCCTGAAAGCTGCGGTTGACAGGCATGAGCTAAATAGCTTAGGTTTTATCTTATAGCTACCAAAAAGCACCCAAGGTTGTTATACTCTTGAATGATGTGATCTGCCTTCTTTGGAAAGATCAGCCTGTCTAAAGGTCAGGAAGAGGAGGAAGAGCCTTACCCTCCACTCCCATCTGTAGGTCAGGATTTTGTTGCCAAATAATGCTCCTCCCTCCACCCATCCCATTTTGTCTAGCTCGAGTGTTCCTTGCAGGAACACAGCTAAGTGGTTCTAATTCACAAACCTGGAAGCCAGCTCTTTTCATAGCTGCCAGACAATAACATATCCGGACTCTGGCCACACGCACAAGAAGAACACCAGAAATAATGGCAGGAGTAAGTAGTAAGGCCACGGTTTAAGGCTCTTTCTGGCCTTTTCATCCTGAAGTATCTGTAATTAGACTGGGGAGAAATGATTTCTTTAATTCATGCTATTTCATGCAAAATCATTAGCACCATTCAGTCGTATCTTTATTACTCCTGTGCACACTACCTCTACAACAGTTGAGAGCAACAATGGGGCTCTACTTATCTTCAGGAAGCCAGCCCATTCTTTTGGTGAAGGAAAAGTGGTCCCAGCCCCAGGTTGCCATAGACACTGGAGAAGGCTGTCACCGGGCTGCAGCACACCTATTTCCTGGTGACATGCAGAATTAGAGGTATTGAGGAATCAAAGGGAAAACTAGCCCAATGAAACAAAGGGTCCTTTCAGCTTCTCCTGACACACTTCTTTGCAAAAGCACCCCCCGCCCCGCCCCCCGCCCCGCATGCCCCTTCTCCCTCTGCCTTCCTCCCCGAGGCCAGGATTTGAATCCCAAGGATGGAAGCAGTAACCTCTGTGAATGGTTCAAATTCATTTGAGGAACAAAGACCTCCCTTAAACCACATCAGTGGCTTCCTGTGGTCCAGAACTTCATGATGTGCCCACAGTCCTGCCTGTTTGTCACCTGCCTGGTCTCTCCACATTCCTCAGCCACTTGCTACTGCTGTCCTGTCCTCCTTTGAGTTCATAAATATGCAATGCATTTTCCCACCTCAGAGACCTTTGTCCTTGCTGTTCCTCCTTCCCACATTCTCTCCTTGCCCTTTGTATAGCTGGCTCCTCCTTGTTCCCCAAGTCTCAGTTTGAAGGTCGCTTTCCCGGAGACCATGCCTGACCTCTGTGTCTAAAATAGCTCCTCTACCCAGTTATTCTCTATCTCGCCATCTTGGTTCCTTCCTGGTAATTTTCACAGGCTATAATCATCTTTTATTTACTGTTTGCTTATTTATGCCTGATCTCTCCCACTAGGGTACAAGCTGCATAAAGGCAGGTGTCCAATAGATGTGTGTGCTTATCATCGCTTGGTTTCCAGTCAAAGCAGATGCTGAGGATTCAAGTGCAAGTGGTTTATTTGGAAACTGAAGGAAGTAAGGAATGAGTGAGGGATAGGAGTGAGACAAGGAAGGAAAGGCAGCCACTAAAGAGGGCTGTGGAAAGCAGTTGTCAATAGACTGGGTAGCTTATAAGGAGGAACAACAGACATTTATTTCTCACAGTTCTAGAGGCTGGAAGTCTGAGATCAGGGTCCCCGTATGATCATGTCCTGGTGAAAGCCTTCTTCCAGTTGTAGACATGCAGTTCTACTTATGTCCTTTCATGCTGGAAGGGTAAGGGAGCTCTCTGGGATCTCTTATAAGGGCACTAATCCCAGTCATGAGAGCTTCACCCTCAGGACCTAATCACTTCCCAAAATCCCCAAATACCATCACACTGAAGGTTATGTGTTTGTTTTTTTTAAAGAACTAACATTCTTTTTTTAAAAATAATATATTTTTATTGATTTTAGAGAGAGAAGAAGGGAGAGGGAAAGAGAGATAGAAACATTGATAAAAAAGAAACATCGATTGGCTGCCTCCTGCATGCCCCCCTACTGGGGTCAAGCCCAAAACCTGGGCATGTGCCCTGTCCAGGAATTGAACTGGTGACCTCCTGGCTCATGGATCAACCACTGAGCCATACCAGCCGGGCTGAAGATTATATTTTAACATGTAAGTTTTGCAGGACACAAGCATTCAGTCTATAGCAGGTGTGTTATCAAGCAAGTTACCATTGGGCAGCTGGAGTTTAAGCCACTCAGGGAACTCTACAAGCCACTGTAGAGCACACATTCAGAGTTGCTCCACCTGAGGAGTGATAGAGCTGGGGTAGTGGCACATCAGCTTCCACCACTCACTGCGGGCTGTTCCCAGGGAGTAGGAAGTCTCCCGCACTGTCAGCCTGCCATGTCCATGGGTGGGGTGGGCTCTGTGGGCCAGAGAACATCTTGAGGTGCAAAGTTGTGGATGTGAGCACTGAGAGTTGGGTTGTATGTACTGTATTTGTAAAGAAATGGAGGGGATGCCGATGGCATCTGTGACAGTGATCCATAGACATTTGTTTAATAAATGAATGAATGGTCACTATGATTTGTGCTGCAACTAATATCTGGCCCATAGGAAATGTTCAGCCTAATAGGGCAGACAACTAGAACACATTAAAGGAGAAAAAGCACAGATTTGGGGCTCAAGCAGAGCCTGGTTCAAATCCAGCTGTGTGACCCAAAACAAAGTATGTGACCTCTTGGAATCTCAATTTCCTCACCTGTAAAATAGGGATAATAATTCCCACTTGACAGAGTTATTATAAAATGACTGGAGATAGTATAAACCAAATTCATAAATGTGTCTGGTATATAGTAGGTGACCAATAAATCTTATTTCTCTTTGCCATGAAAAGCTATACATGGCAGTGAGTGGTTAGGAGCTAAATTGGACAACAAAAACTAGGCGAGGTCCTGGCCAGGTAGCTCAGTTGGTTAGATCATCATCTTGATAGGCCAAGGTTGTGGGTTCAATACCTAGTCAGAGCACATTGAAGAAGCAACCATAGATAGGTGGAATGGTAAATCAATGTTTATCTCTCTCATTCTTTACTTTCCTCTCTCTCTCTAAAATTGATTAAAATTTTTTTAAAAAAAACATACATGCACAAAAACTAGGAGACACATGAAAACTGGAGTGGTCATGAATGGCTTCTAGAGAGGTACATATGTTTGAAGAATGGGTGCCATAAACATGGACCAGTGTGAGATGGAAGGCTCGTCTGGGTAAGAATAATATTCACCTCTACTTAGCAGATGCTTACCGTGTCTTAGACCCTGTGGGAGGCACTTTATATATGTAATTTCTAATCTGCAAAAGATAATCCTATATGGTAATTATTAACTCTCTGCCCTCAACCCCAAAAGTAAGTAGCAGAATATGGACAAAAAGTAAGAATTGTCTTTAAAGAGCTTTGTAAGAAAGAGACAATTCAGTTGCTCCCAGGAGGTATCTACAACATCATGATGGGGGTAGGGCATGTGGGTGAGAGCAACTTCTGAAGTGATGGGAGCCATGTGGAAATAAAGGGCTGGCCAAAAATACCATGGAAGAAAGATACGTGGGGGCTTTACATAAATAAAGGGATGAAAGGGTCGACAAGCTGCATTTTGAGGTGAAATTCACATACAATGGAGTATACACATATTGATGGTACAGCCCAATGAGTTTGTCCTTCTGTGAACACCCATATAACCACCACCCAGATCAAGGTATAGCATGTTGCCATCTCTCCGGAAAGTTCCCCCATGCCCTTTCCAATCAATAGCTCCATCCTCCTCCCAGGAAATCACTCTTCTGACTTTTATCACCAAAGATTAGACTTTCAAAGTAATATCCCTTTAATGTATAAAAGAAATCCATGCTTGTTGTAGAAAATTCAGACAATGATCAAAAAATTGAAGAGAATCAGTTAAATCATCCATCATCCTATAGCTTAGAAGTAACCACCTTGAACATTTTGGTCTATTCTTTGCTTTCTTTAGTGTACTTTTTTTATGTTAATGTGAGTCCACATTGTATATTCAATTTTACATTCTGTTTTTTAAAGTGATCAGTAGGACATAAGCATTTCCCCAGGTTAATTCTAAATTCTTTG
Source organism: Cnephaeus nilssonii (assembly GCF_951640355.1). Taxonomy (NCBI): domain Eukaryota; kingdom Metazoa; phylum Chordata; class Mammalia; order Chiroptera; family Vespertilionidae; genus Cnephaeus; species Cnephaeus nilssonii. Next base: position 24,200,477 of record NC_137073.1, on the reverse strand, counting down.
TAAACTTGACTCTACATGGCTTTAAATATTGCATTGAGGAATTCAGCAAAAAGTACTTACCAATCCCTTAAATGTTAGCTTTTTAATTCATTTCCAATGTTTCTTAGCAATTAATGCCATTTTTCATCATACTCTGTCCGCATTTCAGACTCTTTTGTTAAAATGGGTGTGAAAATACTGGGTTAAAATAATACACGTTTTTTAAATCCTTACTACATTTTGCCAAAGAGCTTTCCAGAAGAGGTCAGTTTACATTCCTATCATCTGGGTACACAAACTGCCTCCCCCCGTGCTTCCCACTCATCAGCATTGAGCACCGTTGGCTTTTTTGAAACTTGAAGTACTATCTGGGAAAACTCAGAAAAGCTCTCGAGCAAATTTCTCTGTTTAGTGTCCACTCTGAAGAACAAACTGGTTCATTTTTCCTCTCATATTCTGTAATGCTGAGATATTCTGAATAGGTGACCTCAGAAATCACTTTGGTTCAACATCTGGAGACATCAATGGGCACTGAGCAGGACAAGCAGACAAGGGACATTTGTGGGTTGCCTTGGAGCAGGGTCACAGATGGCCTCCCGTTACATAACCTCCTTCAGAAGAGAACCTTCTATTTGCCTCTCATTTCATCATGGCACGGAGGAGGAGGAAGTTGACAGACTCCGTTTGGGACTTGGGCAGCTTCAGAGGGTGCCTTTGTGAGCACGGGAGCAGCGTGAGAGCTGATAGTTACAGTGCAGGGCACAGCTGGAGGCAGAATGATCAGGGCCAACCTAACATTTAGGTCAGGCTCGAAAATGGCCTTTGAAGGCCTGTTCTGCTGTTTTAAATTTTCCTCCCATCTCCAGGAAAGGTGGCCTTTGCACTGGAATGAAAGGCCAGGGTATATGTGCCTGCTCTCTATAGGACTCTTCCAAACTTGCTTTCAGGAAAACCACTCCAGGAGGAATTCTGCACCATGAGCAGGAAAACTCACTGCACACAGACTTTCAAAAAGCCCAAAGTGTAACTCCAGTGATGGCCGTGTCTGGGATAAAGAGGTTCATGTGAAGGGTAGTCTCCATCACCGTGGAGGTACTGCTTCCTTGCCTGAAGTTAGATACCCTGGACCTGTGCTTATTGAACCCAGTTTCCCTCTCTAGGCTCCCCCGCTAAGTGACTTTGGACCACAAGATGCTCACCATCACCCAATTACTTTGTACTTCTATCCTTAAATGCGTCTTACATTAAAATGAAGGGCACAATGGTTTTTGTTGTGAATATGTATATGTTCTGCCCCAAGATACATTATTGGATGCTGTAATGTTACCCACAATAGTAGCTAATGACATTTTTTGTGATTAACTTTCACTACCTAGAAAAAAGAAAACAGTTTTCATGTGTAAACAGTGTGCAGCTGGTGAGTTTATGCTCTTAGGGTCTCCTGAACCCTGACATTCTTGGTTCCTTTGTGTTTATTCTGTGTTTATAATGCATGTCTACCACCACCACCCACCCCCGCCACAAAGAAAACAATTCTGATTTCGACTGATGCCTGGATGCTGGAACTCCAGGTAGCCCAGGTCTACCCATAGTGCAGCTTCTGGTGGAGTTGGCAGGTATTTTTCGCCCCCACCTGCACCACACTGCTGGTTCAGCTGCCTCATCATGCAGGCATGCTGTAAGGCCAGAGACTGTGTGACAAGTGGCCAACCTTCTCTGTCATTCCTTCCAGAATTCTTGCCACCTCCCTGAGGCATGGTGAATGTGTAGGGTACAAGTCACCAATGCATTTAGAACACCAAGCCACCACTTCTAGACTTAGGGACCCTCCTGTTGCTCCTGTAGCTTCAATTACAGGTACTCAAAAACATCCCCCTCCCCTGATTCACTTACCCTCTAAATGGATTTTGGAGAACTGGAAGGGGTGTGGTGGCTGAACACACTCATGACACAAGGTTCACAAATGCCAGGCTGCCTTCTTTAAATGAGGATGGGGAGAGAACACAAAATACAAAACAAAATACACATGGATTCTGTCCTTTCTGATTCCCCCACAGCCACACACACACACACACACACACACACACACACACACATACTCACACATATAATCTCAACAAATTGTCCTGCCATCCATATGTGTTCTCTTGCTTAACTCCTATTTATCGTTTAACCCCCATTCACGCCCCCAGCTCAGAATCTCATTCTCTGGGACATTTTATTTGTCCCACTCCACCAATTCAAAACAAATCACCTCTCCCTTCTGCTGACCTTGTTTTATTGCCTCACTGAACTCATAACACCAAATTAGATTGTGGGTTTATATAGACTATGTGTGACTTGCAAGTAAGGACCAACTTGTTCCTCCATATTTGCTTCCCTAAGGTTTAACCCAGTTTCAAGCACATAACAGCCTGGCTAGTGTGGCTCAGTAGTTGAGTGTTGACTTATGAATCAGGAGGTCACAGTTCTATTTCCAATCAGGGCATGTGGTCAGAGTAAATGCCTGGGTTGTGGGCTCTATCCCCAGTAGGGGGCATGCAGGAGGCAGCAGATCAATGATTCTCATCATTGATGTTTCCATCTCTCTCTCCCTCTCCCTTCCTCTCTGCAATCAATTAAAACAACAAAAAAATCAAACACATAGCAGGTGGTCAGTAAATGTTTTCAATTATATTAAATATTACAGTAAACATGCCTCCTAGTTTACATAAACAATAATACTTACAATGAGTATTCACTATGTGCTAGGCACTATTCCGAGTGCATCAGTTACCCTTTACTAGTCTGGGAGGTAATATTATATCCCCCATTTTACAGATGAGTAAATAGAGGTCCAGCAACTTGCCCAAAGTCACACAGATGGTAGGTGATAGAGTCACGATTTGAGTCCAAGTGATGTGGCCTCAAGTAGAATCTATGAGTTTATTCTATCTTATATTGTCCCCTGAATAAGTCCATAGCAGTGTGAAATAAGACCAGAGGGTTCAATCACAAGAAAAGGGCAGAGTAAAATGATTTCAAATTGACCTAAAAATAACACTCCCTTTCCACCATCACTAGTATGTAAGCCACTATGTGTTCATTCATTTGTTCCTTCCTTTGCTCCTTCTACAAATATTGATTGACTGACTACCATGTTCCAGGTACTATTTTAGGAATTAGCTTTCACTAATAAACAGAAAAGGACACAGCCTTTATCTCCACAGAGCTTAGAATCTAAATTCATTCCCATTTATCTCTCTCTCAAAAACAAACAAACAAAACAAAACAACAACAACAACAACATCTCCTGAGGACCTGCTTTGTGCTAAGGCTAGGTGAGGTTCTGGAGATATGAAAATGAATCAAGAACAGTATGAGCCTAGCCAGTGTAGCTCAATGGTTGAGCATCAATCCATACATCAAGAGGGCACCTGTTCGATTCCCCATCAGGGCACATGCTCAGGTTGTGGGCTTGATTCCCAGTAGGGGGCATGCTGAAGGCAGCTGATCAATGTTGATGTTTCTGTCTCTTTTTTCATCACCCTTCTTCCTTCTCTAAAATAATAATAAGAAAACATTAAGGAAAAGCCTGAGTTCCTTGAAGAACTCATAAGTGGTCAGGGACACAGACACAATAGCAATAATTGAAATGGAAAAGGGTGAAAAAGAGTAGAAATTTGCATGAAGGAGACTGAGCCCAACACCAGGACTTTCTGAAAGGCTTCCTGGAGCAGATGTGGCTGCACCTGAATTTTGAGGGACCTGCAGATGTCAACCAGGTGAAGAGAGTTGGGAGAGCTCCAGCACAGCTGTAGAAATGAGGGATAATTCTCTGTGCGTCTATCTACAAGCACTTTGCTGGAGCATACAAGAGCATGGGCAATCTGAACCCACTGGAGAAGTAAATAAAATATTTCCAGAAGATCTATGAGAACTTCCATTTTCCATATTATATTTAACAGAAATGAAAAGAAAACAAATTGGTCTTTATGAAAGGTGGGGGGGCTTCCTTCTAGGATGGTTGTATAAAACATAGATCTTTGGGAGATAACTATTAGGGATAATTATTGCTTCTCCAGGCCACAAAGTACTTTTGAAATAAGTCACTAGACTTATAAGTCTAGGCTGGACTCGTATTTTGTACAAGAAGGAAACTGCTCTTAAACAAGATTGATATTCAGGTTATTCCTTCAGTGACCAAAAATAATGTCAAGGGGGAGAAAAATGAATAAAGAGAGGCATGAGAAGAAGAATAAAGGGGCATTAGGAGGGTGGTTTATGATGCAAGGCATTTTGTTAATGTTAAGCTTTCCCAGGTGTGTCATATAAGTCACCGAACAAGGCAATGGATGAAAGTTTTATTTTCTTCTTGGAAACAATGAGCCCCTATGAACTAAATAAAAAATGTTGGGAACAGGGGGAATTGATTATGAGGGCATAAAAGTGATCGTAGGGATATGTCCCACCATGAAACAACAACAACAACCATCACCATTTTATGTTTGTTTGCTGCTTTAAAGATTATCAAGTACTTTTATGATGTATCATTTCTTGGGATCTCATTTCAGACCTGGGAAGTGGACATTATATCATCCTCAGGTTACAGATAATGGAGAACGGGATGGATGAGTGTTGTTCAAGGTCTTTCTGCCAGTAAGGAGCCAAACTGGAATTCAAAGTCAAATTCACTGACTCTTCAATAAGCTCATTTTGTCTGTATAACACCTTCCCCCAAACACCCCTTTCTGGCAGACATCCTCTAAAGAAGGTTAGTTCGAACTTCTCCAAAGTTCTAGTGACTAGTCCCAAAGTTCTACTTAACTATGAACCTTGGTAAAATCCCTTCACTACAGATGAAGTTCATATATATTTGGAATAGTTAGAATTTCAGTAACATTGTTTACCACCTTCCTCCAGCGAGCTTCGCCAGAAGAAATGGCTCAAAAATTAAAGGTCCCCTCCTAGGCAGCCTGAGCCGGAACTTGCCCCGTGGTGAGTTATGACTGTGGAGCCGCAAAGCAGCCCCTCAAAGCGGGAGGTGAGCAGGGTAAATCGAGTGCCCAACCTAGTTTTATTTGATTTGCAATGTTTTGTTTGGGGCCACTTCCTTCTTTCATTTTTAACTTTTTATTTAGAAACAGTTATAAATTCCCTGCAAGTCGTAAAAATAGTAGAGAGCTCACATACCCTTTACCCAATGGTAGCATCTAACATATTTATAGTACAATATCATTTTAGAGGGTTTTAAATTCTTTTTTATTTTCTCCGAATTAGTTACTAAAACTATAGCAAAACAAGCAAACGATCATCAGCAACAAAGCTGGGTGTCACATAGATTTCTGGTCTTGGAGACTTGGTAGACCTGGCACGTGCTTCTGCCGGGCACTAGCTGGTGGCTGTCCCGTGTCAGCAGGCAAGCGCCCTCCACCTCTGAAGCTTGCTTCACTCGTGCTACCTGCCTGGCCTCTGCAGGTGGCCGAGTTTTAATTGCATTTTTCAGAAGAGGAGGTTTTGAATGAACTGGGGTACCTCTCCAGCACTTCCCTTATGGCACGGCTCCAGACCCACGCATAACAGCTCCAGGCCAGGACACCTCTGACACTGGGCTTCTTGAGCTGGGCCCACAGATCCTTATTGTTAGGCTTTGGTGATTCCAGGAACCTCTGGGACACATTTTGTATCCCTATGACCCAAATGGCTTACCCATTTTTAGTTTAGCAGGATTCTTTATTTTTGCTTACACTTCCTCCTATGCTCCAGCTCACTCCTTCCCTGTGGACAGGCATGGAGTTCCAAGCACACTTCACATAGTTTTCTTCAACTGCTGGTATCTTTCCTTAGATCACCGTGAAATAGAAGCTATTCCCTCTCTGCCATCCACTCGTCCTGTCCACTCCCTTCCCAGTCCCCACCACTTGACCTAATGATTGTTGTGAGTTAGATTAATCCCAGGAGTACAGACAAGCTCATGACACTTCTTTAAACAAAACATTTGCAGGCTTTAGGCTAATAAAAGACACACATACACACACACACACACACACACACACACACACACACACACAAACATTTGGAAAGGAAATTTGAAGCAGAAAAAGGGAGACTGTGAGCAGACTAACTGGGAGACATGCTAAGGGATCATCATACATGTTTAGATCTGGTTTTTGCTCTGTTTTAAAATCAGACCATGGAAAAACCCTCCTTCCATGAAGGGGTTTAAATTCAATCCCTGATCTCTAACCACCAGGAAACTGGATAGATGCAATTGAATAACTGATAACACTCCCCTAAAGCCAAAGAGAAAAAGAGAGAAGGGGAAGTGAAGCCATTAAAGGGATGAGAATGCCATGGGTTAGGAATGGGAAGTAGAGGAGATATAAACAGAACAAATTTCCTTCTGAGAAAAGGAAGCCCCAGGAATCTAAAATAACCCCCCACCCCAAAATAAAAACAAAAACAAAAATAATAAAATAAAATAGAGTGACACCCCCCCACACACACACACACACATAACTAAGAATCTATCTGTAAAATCAGTCTCTGTGGGGGCATTTGATGGGCTAATAGTAAGGCATTATTTACCAGGTCTCCCATTCTCCATTAAGAAGATAAACTTACCAATAAGTGTAAGAAGACTATGACCCTCCCAGAATACACATCCTCTTCCGTGTGGCTGCCAAAGTATTAACTCGGTCCTTTAATAGCATTTCATCTAATCATAGTCACAGCTGCCCATGCTGGCAAATCGCTGAGATCGCTGCCCTTCTAATGGAAAGTTTGGAAGGTCAAAAGAAGCAGAGCTGGCTCCCAACTGGGCTTTTGAGAGCTGACCTTTTATTTCCTCCATGGCTCTGCGGCAGAAGAAAGTCCTCATTTTGCAAGAAGGTCCCTGTAATTGGGTTTAACACAATGGCTGCCACGTAGATCCTTGGGGAGGTGGAGACTGACTCAATTTCAAGGAATTAAGAATTTGAGAGCACAATGGGTCACCAAAAGCCATTTGGTTCAGTCTCTTGCCTTTGGTTTTGACCATTCCTTCTGACATGTCGCACCCAAAAGACAGGCTTTCCTGCACAGACAATGTTAGAATCACTTCGGGTAACCTTTAAGTGTTTACTTTGTCAAATAAAAGTGTCCCAAGAACTGTGGCTACTTTCCTCCGCTTTCTTTTTAAGGTCAGCTCTTCCAGTTTTCTCATTAGCGGAGATGGAAGCGATAGAGGGCACCTCATTTTGTGAAGGGACGAAGACAGTAATTAAGTCTTTTTCGTTCTGGGCTAACTAGTCCCAATTATTTTTAACCTTTTCACATGCCCTCCCCCACTTTTTTCTGACCTTTTAATGAATTTTCACTGCTTACCTCTGGTCCTTACATATTTTTTCACAGTTTGCCAAAGCTTTTCAATAGTAATGATGAAATGATTACCATTTCCCCCTAGTTATAGCAGCAGACTCTCATTGTTGAGAAATATCTAATAACAATCAGATGCCTAATTTTCAGCTGCATTTCTGCAATGGCATTTCCACCAAATGTGTCAGCTATGCGCTCTTCTTTTGCAGAGTGCTAGGTATCGTAAGAGAAAGAAAGCAGGTAGATCTTAAGTCCTTGTAAAATGAGCACCACAATGATGAGCATGGGAAACTGGTATCCTTTAAGCACCTATTGTATACTGGATACATGGTTAATCTCTTAATCCTCCTTGGATTCCTACAAAGGGGATGAGATGATATCATGCTACTTTCCAGAGGAGCAAACTAATGCTCAGAGCCTTTGAATGCTTTGCACAAATTCTCACGGTGAATTCAGTGGTAGAAAAGTGCTATAAACCCAGGCCTGTTCTGCCCTAAAGTCAATATGTGGAGTTTTCCAGGCTTTGGTTGTTTTTGCTATGTTCACAGTTATGACCCTTGGATTATTTGCCTACAAATCAAGGGTCACTTTGAAAAGACAAAGGTGATATTAGTATCTGTGATATATGACAAATGCTGCTATTCCCAAGAAGTCAAGAGGGAGTTCAGAGGAGAGAGAATTAACACCTATAGGATCTTCCCAATGGGATCACCATGACCCTGTTCTTTAGAGACAGGGTGGGGTACAGAATAGATGCACCCTGGGACCAGGCTGCTTTTCATCCCAGCTTCTCTACTGTGCAGCCTTGGGCAAAATGCTTCACCTCTCTCTGCTTCCAATCTCTCATCTGTAAAATGGAATTATTGTCAGCAACTACCGAATTGTGCTCTTAGGTGTATCAACAGGTTAAAAGTGTATAGGACTTAGCCTGGATTAGTAAATGCTGAGTAATTAGTAATCGTCACTGTCACAAAAATCTCTTCTCCCCTAGGGTGAAACCACCTTTAATGGTTTGTTTTTGTGTTGTTGTTTTTTTTGTCATTTCATCTTTATGGTAATCATGACAAAAGGTATTTCCATGATATTTTTATTCTTCAGTAAAAACTTGAAAATCTCATTTGATAACCAAAGTTATTTAATTTTTCCAGGCCAAAGGGGATCTAGGTTTCTATCAGAGCCATGAAAGGCTTTAAGCAAGGGATATTAGGGATTGGACAGGATGTCCTCAAGCAATTAACGATATAAGCGGGTGAGACAAAAATCAAGTCTATCTGAAATACAAGGTCATTATGTTTTAAGACAACTGGAAGTTTCAGCAGGAATGAGAAATGGGAGAGAATTCTAAAGTTAATCTCCTTCTGTTGTCTCAAATGTAAAATTTAGATCGAAGAACGTGGGACAGGACATTTACCATGTAAACACATCGGCATAACCAGCACCCAGATCAGAAGACAGAACAATAACAACAACAACAACAAATAATAACACAACAAAAAGAAAAAAAGAAGAAAAAAAGACAGAACATTGTCAGAACCTATTTCATTGTTTCCTTTGTGCACACAGCCCTAATGAGGAAATGATAGTATCCACATGTTGAAAAGTAAACCATTTTGCTTGACCTGTCAGAAGCTCTGGGATGAACTTTTTTTCTTTCTCAGATTTTGGCCAAGATTGAGTCCACCATTTTTCAAAGGGTCTGGATAGTTTGTATATTAGCTACTCATCGAAAACTACCTCTTCCCAGTTCTTGCAAAATTAAATGAATACAAAATTTAAAAAAGGAAAAAGAAGAAAATCCCATTAAAATAGATGTCATTTTCTTTTTTTTTAAATCCTCACCCAAAGGTATTTTTTTCCCCACTGATTTTTAGAGAGAGTGGAAGGGAGTGGGGAGAGACAGAAACATCGATGTGAGACACTTGTCTCCCGCTTGTACCCCTGGGGATCAAGCCTACAACTGAGATATGACCAGAATCGAACCAGGGACCATTCAGCAGTCCTCAGGCCGACACTAATCTCTGAGCCAAACTGGCTAGGGTAGAATGGGTGTCATTTTCCACCAAGTTGGGCTCAAACATGCAGGGGGTTCTGTCTTTCTTGTGATGTAGTTTACAGTCATTTGCCTGATGTTTTGCTATTTAACTTTAGTGTGGATGGCTGTCTTCTCTTTTCAACCACATTTCAGATTCCTTCTGGGGAGACTTCCTGTTGCACTTCTTTGAAGCCTTTGCAGTTCTGAGTACTCAGGATGTATGGTTATCTCACTGTATTTACCAAAGAAATGATCCAATGAATGGGTGCATCCATCCTCTCAGGCAATCCATATTGTTAAAATAATGGAAGACTTACTAAACACAAAACAAAAATAAAACCTTGGAACATCCCTGAAAGCTATGTTTTTATTCATTAGCATAATGAATCAGGAAATTATGTTTGAGAAAAAGCACATTACCTACAGGACTGAAATCTTGTCATGCGATGCATTTGCACTGTCAGTGCATTTTTCATTTTAAAGAGGGATTATGCATTAAGCTCAAATACCTTCTCTGTTGACAGTATATCCCAAAAAACACCAATCTCTTTCCAAACAAAAGAGAATCCAATTACTTTGTAATAAGAAGACTAGATAGTCCGATGGTTGGATGTAACCCAGGTACTTAGCTGAAGTTAAGCTAAAACCCTGGAAATCCAATCCCCCTTAACTAATTCATTCATTTCTCATGCCAATGAGAATTATTGAGTACCTATTGTGTAGTAGGCACAGCTTGTCTAACACAGAAATGTCACCAAGCTGACAAAAATCAGGGGCTATATGGGCAAAACAAGTTGGCAAATTCTTCCTTCAAGTTCTGCTCAAATGCTACCTCCTCCATAAATCCATCCATTTCCCCCTGCATTCCCAAAGTTTTTACCCAATAACCTTCATTTTCACTTATTTCCATTTGTATTGCACTGTTACCTTGGATGCAGTGAACTATGGAGTTAAGAACATGAATTTTAGAGCCAGATTGAGATTTGCATCCTAGCTTTAACCCTTACTTGCTTTGTGTCCTCCAACATAGGAATTAACTCTTCTGGACCTCAGTTTATTCATCTGTGAAATAGGGATAATAACAGGTTGCCACGAGATATAATAAATGCAATGTGCTTCATACACTTAGAGATGATAGCCATTAGTGCTAACACATATAGCGGTAACTGAATTTTCCAAGTACTTCCCGTATATTAGCTCATTTGATTCTCACAATAACACCCCAAAGTAACCACTTCAGTTATTTCAGATTAGAAACTGAGATGCAAAGAGGTTAAGGAACTCTCTCAATGTCACAAAGCGAGTTATGTAGTGGGCCCGAGTTTTGAATTGAAGTGTATTGCCTCCCACCTTCATGATCTTGCCACTCTGCTATCCAGACTTTTCTAGAAGAACAGGTAGGAATTAATAAATGGTAGCTGTTATTAAGCTTATAATAAACACAATTTTAGTTGTATTTTCTCACCACTCTGTTAATAACATCTTGAAACAAAACCCATGTCATCTGTTTTCCCTCTTCTGTGCTTAGTATATAGTAGGTCCACACTACAGGGTGGTGGCAAAAGTAGGTTTATAGTTGTGAGTATATGAGACACCGAGTTTATTCTTGCACTATTTATTAATCATTGTATTATTTTCCATACAAACAACTGTAAACCTACTTTTGCCTCACCCTGTATTTGTTTAATTACATTGCAATGACATTCCTAAAAACAGAACAAAGCAAAAGAAAGCAAACAAAAATATAAAGAAAACAAATAAAAAGCTGAGGAATGTACTCTGTTAAATTATAATTCTGTCAGTTTTTTTGATAAATGGTTTTTCCGTGATCCTAGAGACGTAAAAATGCAAATTTTTGAACACTTTAGAATGTCACCCTCCATTTCAATCATTTCACAACTCATCAGCTTCCAAAATTCCTTTCTTCCACTCAACCCCTCACCATAAGCCATACTTAGAATATAATTCTCACCTTCCATTCCAGATTTGCAACTTCTGTTTATTTGCAACCTTGCACAGAGTCAGCTGTGCACTGGCCCAGGGGAGCAGGCATCAATGCTAGGAGGTTTAAGGAGAATACAGATGTTCTACAGTTTCTGAACCTGGAAGTATAGAAAAGGGGAATGAGGGCAGACTGACCAGCCTTATCAATTGGTTGTGTAGTTTTTCATACTTTAGAGATACAGCATAGAAGTTCTTAACATGAGACTTTATAAGCCTGGGTACAACCTGATGACAACTTCTTTTTATTTTGTTCTTTAAATTGAGTACATATTTCCTTACAAGTCTTAATTCCCCAATAGATCTTTGACCTTAAACTAACTCTCTGATAGAAGGCAGGAAGCTGAGTCAGTCCAGAATTGGTCCTTTAAGCCAAGTGACTCGCAGATTGGCAAAAATCATGCCTACCACAAAAAGGACCATTGGGCATAGCCTTGGAAAACAAAACAACAAAACAGTGACCCAAATGTTTTATTCCCCCTTTCTTGCTTCAAGCTGTTGTTTTGTTCCTGGATATTCAGCTCTATCAGGCATTGGTAAAAATAAGTTAGATGTTCAAAAATATAACCAAGAAATCATCACATATTTGAGTTGGATGGAAATTTATAGGTCATCAACTTCAACCCCCTCCCTAAATCAGAAACCTCTTCTGGCCATTTAATTTTTTTTTTCTATTTGATATCCTCTGAGAGACTGCTCAGTTCCAGGCATTGTGATGGGCACTGTAGCTAAAGAAGTGAACAACCGAGTCCTTGTCCCAAAGGAGCTCAGCCTGTAGATGTGGAAAGAGGCAGGTAAACAGCTGTTTATGTAAAATATTAGGGGGTCAAGTTTCAGATGCTGAATTCTGGCTGGACCCATGAAGGTGATCTGGGCAAGCTTCCTCAGGTAGGGATATCTGAGGTGGGTCTTGAAGGATGTATAGGAGTTTCTGGTTATCCAGCTGAAGAGGTTTCCCAAACAGCCACTACCCAACCATTTCTTGTGGGGAGACCTGTCTACTTTTCTAGTAGTTAGATGTGCTGATGAAAACCTTCTGGCAAAAAAAAAAAAAAAAAAAAATACACCTTCCTCTACACCTCTTGCCTCTAGTTCTGTGTTTTGGAAAAAAACTCTTCATTTTTTTTACAGGTCCCATCAGATGCTTGAAAATAGCTCTCATGGCCCGTTTAACTCCCTCTTATCAAAATAAACATATTTTAATCACTCTTCATGCAACTTTATACCCAGTTCCTTCACTTTCTCATCACCCTTTGCTGGTAAAAAATAAAATTAAATATTTATTGAGTCCTTTTCAGGGGCTATAATAAGCACTTTTCATTTATTATCTCCATCCTCACAACAAATCCTTTGAGAGTCTATTTTTACCCCATTTTATGAATGAGAAAATGAAAACTCAGGAAAGTAACTTGCCCAAAGTAACACACCAGAGCCTTAGCTTTTAGCAGTTAATAATACTGCCTCCTGGATTCCCACTGATTTCATTAAGATGATCAGACAAAGACTGGAGATACCCTTTGTCACCTTTTCGCTGAGTAAAGCATTGATCAGAGAAGCAGAACGCACTAGAACCAATTAGGAAACAGAAGTGAAGTCCCTATCTATAATTGTACTTGGCTTGGCTAACCATGTTCTGAGTAGGGAGGACAATGTGTTTGTTAGAAGAAATGTGATGTAACTGTAACAAGTACATGGAATCCACTGTCTAAATTGAGAAGCACAAGTCACAGTTGTATCTGTGATAAATACATCACACTGTGTGCCAAGCCCCCATCCAATCCATGCAAACTAAGACTCAGAAATCGAGGGACTCTGTGGGCCCATGTCTACCTCCCTGTCTTCCTACCTTTACATGTTTTTTTGTTTCTTCACCTCCTGCCTTTGTTCTGGAAAATTAAAATGACTTCTTATATATTCTATGAGAAATCATACCATAGACCATGGGTGATTTTGCCAGCAGGGGACATTTGGCGGTATCTGGAGACATTTTTGGTTGTCACACCTCGGGTTGTGGGGGTGGATGCTATTGGCTTCTAGTGAGTGCTGGCCAGGGATGCTGCTAAACATCCAACAATGCATGGGTCAGCTCCAGAGAACAGCCTCTTATCCAGCTTCCAAGGTCGGTAATGCTGAGGCTGAAAAACCTTCCAGTATCTACAGTAGCTCATTTGTCTATCCTTCCCCATTTCCCCTATTTTTTCCTTCTTCTCTTTTGTTTTTCTTTTCCCATTATCTCTTCCCTCTCTCTTCCATTCAACTTCTTTTCCTTTTCAATGACAGTTGAATAAAACACAGTTTTTCCTCACTGAGTAGACTTTACATCTAAAAATCCAAGGGGTAATAATGGTCACCAGAGGCCAACAACATGGTAGCATTTGGGATGCCAAGACTTGTTGAAATGGGAAGCCCTAGACATATTTCTTCCTCTGAGCTTCAGGCCTGCTGGAGTTGCAAACCATCAGGCTACTAAATGGCAACACTAATCTTGTGCCTTGACAGATAAGAAGAATCCAGTCACCTCAAACGACTTAATGTTTTCCATCTCCAAGTGTTATCTCCTGCACTGGTCAGGTGCAGTATCTTAAATAATCATCATTAGGTGATTGAGGACTCTATCAATCTTCTTGGGCAGCCATCACAATTCCTGGTGGGTAGCTTTGGTCAGTGTACTCAATAATTCAGTCCTTGTCACCTCCTTGAGGGTACATCCAGGAACTCAGCCGTAAAAGTATCTCTCTCTCTCTCTCTCTCTCGCTCGAGATTCTAAGCATTAATAATTGGCTTCATTATGCTGGGTTAAGAGGATGCTCTTCCACAGAAAATTACTCACAGCAAATAAAAACAATTCCATATGGCAGCCCCATTCGCTGCAAAACTAGTTAAACCTTGACCACCCAGCTTGCACTAGCATTTCATCTTTCTTACTGTCTTGGCTATTTGTCAGCATGTTGATGTTAGCTGTCCTCAGTGACAAATTCAATCCAAAAAATTCCTTTCAGTTCCTTTCAGAGTTCCCTTTATCTCTAGGTTTCTAGAGTTCTTTCTGTTCTATCCTCAGGGCAGACTCTAAACCTCAAATATACCTCTCCTGGAAATCATTCAAGGTTCAACAAATATTTATTAAATACCTGCAATGTGATGCACTCTATAGAACTCCAGAAATGCTATCCCTCTGTAAGGGCGAGGCTTTGGACTCATTATTGGGTGTGTGCCTTCGATGCTTTACCTCGTTGTGAGTTTGAGTTGTTATAGAAGAATAGGGTACTATTCTTCTATAACAACTCAAACTCACATCTCTCTACAGGTAGGAGAATAAAACCTATAGTCTCTCTCCAATCTGCTTTTTACCCCATCTTTTCTGCATCTCTACTTATCTTCTCTCCAGGTGCCTCTCACACTGGAGCCACACTGCGTTAGTGTCCAGCCTTCTCCTGTGCTCTGCCTTCTCTATGCATTTGTTTGCCCTCTACCGTGTACCTGGGATGCAACTTCCCATCTCTCAAGATTCAACTCAAGTCACCTCTTATCCACAAGGCTTTGTCTCTTCTTTTTCAGTTCTTCTACCTCCCTGTTAGAATTATTCATCCCCCACAATTATTTTGAGTTTCTTTGTTATTGTTGTTGTTTAAACTGTGATTACATCTCAATCCATTTTGTATTACAGTAACCTGTTTATACATCTATCTCTACCTGATAGTGTGAGAGTGAGTCAGAAGGTCAAATCTTGGCTCAACTATTTATCAAGCTATATAACCGTGACAGGCTCCTTAGCTTCTCTTTCCTCTATTGTAAAAGGTGAGATAATCATAGCACTTGCCTCTGAGCAAATATTTAAAGTCTTTCCCTTTGTTATGTGACTCTGGCCGATGAGTTTATAGGAAAGGGACATGTGGCATTTGTAGGCTTGAACATTAAATTGTGAAGTGAGATGCTCCAGAGCCTTTTCCTCTGCAATGTTAGCCAGTGAAGATCCATATACCAACCAGAACTATTCCAGATGAATCCTGCTCCAGTACCTGGTCTCAGAGTAGCAGTCTCCAGCCGACTGTAATAAACATGGAGCATGAGCAAGCATTAAACCTTTGTTTGTGACCCTCTGAGATTTAGAGGTTGCCTATTAGTTAGCATAGCCTACCAGTGGTCGGCAAACTCATTAGTCAACAGAGCCAAATATCAACAGTACAACGATTGAAATTTCTTTTGAGAGCCGAAAATCGACTTCTGCGCATGGGCCACGAAGTTTCAATTGCGCGCCCGCACGTGGTATTTTGTGGAAGAGCCACACTCAAGGGCCAAAGAGCAGCATGTAGCTTGCGAGCCGCAGTTTGCCGACCACTGGCCTAGACCATCCTGACTGAGGCAGAGTTACTATGAGAAGTAAGTATGATATGTAAGTAGAACACTTTGATACTTGGCAGACAGGAAGTGCTCGATCGTTAAGGCACATGGTGAAGTGTTGATGATGTCAAATCCAAGTGATCTATGTACAGCTAGACATTCGTTTTCAGAGTTATATTTTGATGTGGTCTGTAAGATCCCACAAGTAAAGAAGCTTTATTAAGTTAGCTCTGAGGCACTTGCTTCTTCCTAAAATATTGTTCTGTCTTAGATTTAGCCCTCTAGCCTGTCTTGAACTTATTTACCAGAACATCAATAGAAGTACTTTATTAAGTGGTCTTGGTCTTAAGAGAATGTCAAGACTCTCTATGGTGCCCTTTATGAGATGGGCCGTTTCCTTCCATCACTTTAGGGGCAGAAGGAATGTACACAGCCAGTGTATCCCAGGGGGACAGCCATCTAGATGCAGAGGCTCCTTGTGGGTAGTGGCGAGAGGAAATGGTTTGGGAGTCAGAGAGACCTGTGTTCAAAATTTGACTCCGCTGCTATCTGGCTCTGTAAACTTAGGGGAGTTGATTACCTCTTGATACTAGTTTACCTTGCATAGAACGGAAGAAGGAATAGTGCCTCTCTCACAGAATTGTTGTGAGAATTAAATGAGATAACACATATAAAGCACTTGGCAAAGTTCCTGGCATGTATAAGCTCCCAATAAATGGTAGCTATTATTATTACAGCAAGTTGCAGCTCAGACTACATTTTCTGCCAAATACTCTATAGAACCCATTGAACTGTGAAGTTCTTATTATAACAGGAAGGAAAAAAAGAAAGAAAATAGGGACCTTTGATGTTGTCTAGGAAAGGGGAGATAACTCTTCTGTGGTCTGTTTCCTGCCCATTAGTGTCCCTTTCCAGAATAGCTGTAGCAAGGGAAACACCATTCACTTGACCTTGAACAGCGCCTAAGAACTCCATTTACATCTATAGGATCAGCAAAACAACAACTCTAATTTCATAATTTTTCCTGGTCTTTGTGTTGCTTAAGAATTCTTCCCAGGGAGGAAACAATCAAATATGCATAAACAATAAGAACTCTCAGATTGGTTTGTCCAAAATAATGTTAATCCAGAATGAAAATCAGGACAATGGAAAGTAAAAATTATTTTTCATGTTAGTGTGAATGTGTGGTTCTTTTTGCAAAAAGAGCTTATAGGGATGTTATGAAATTTTTACCTTCCTCTGGTGACCTGAGACAAGAGTTTCCTCCACCTTGGAGGGGTGAAGAGCTAAATCTGTGGTCCCCTACCCTGCCGTTTCCCAAAGGTCAGTGGGTGGGGGACCACAGATTTAGCTCTAATCACTTGATCTTTCCGGTGACCAGCCCAATCCTGAGGCTCTCTGGGGTCCCACCCTAGTCACCTCATTACTAAAAACTCAGTTGTGCCCAAAAGAGGTTCCAATGAATGACAATAGACATTCCTACCACTCAGGAAATTCCAGTGGTTTTAGTCCTCTCTGCCAGGAGCCAGGAACAAAGAACAAATATATTTCTTGTTATACCACAGTCTTGGCCTAAAGCAAGAGATTACCAGTAAGGGACTTCTTCTGATGGAGTATGACTCAGACTAAAGGAGTAGTAATGCCTGTTACCCAGTTTCATTTTATGTCATTATTTCCTGTTTTGTTATTAGCCTTACTGACATTTGCTACTGCTGCCTTGGAGGGCTGAGGTCTGTGGGCTTGATATAGAAGCAACAGGCAAAAAGGCATAAAAATCAGTATTGAGCCCGCTGGTATGGCTCAGTGGTTGAGTGTCATCCCATGTACCAGGAAGTTGCTGGTTCAATTCTGGGTCTGGGCATATGCTCAGGTTGAGCTTGATCCCCAGTGGGAGGCATGTATTAGGCACCTCAAGCATGTTTCTCTCTCATCAATGTTTCTATCTCTCTCTTCCTCTCCCTTCCTGTCTCTGAAATCAATGAATAAAACCCAACTTTTTTTAAAAAATCAGTTATGATATGGCCAGAAGTAACCAAAAAGAGGGCTATATTTGAATAGCCAATGAGACTATGCTGCCTGCAACAAGGTAATTAAATTCAGGGAAACTTTGATTCACTTAAAATGTTTATTGAGTGACAGCTATGGGCTGAGCAATGTGACAGATTACTTTCTAGTGAAATATTCAAGAGATGTCAATGGACTTCCTGTAGCTAGACAAAATGGAATTCTTGCCTTCCCCATACCAGCTCATAGAATCCTCTCCCCTTGAGAGTGATGGAAGCAATGAACAGGACTGGATAGAACTCCCTTGATTAGGTTGCTAATCAGTTGGTTTCAAGTTAAGCAAAAGTGAGATCATCTCGATGGGACTGATCAAATCGGAGGAGTCCAGGAAAGGGACAGGGCTCTTCCCTGTAAAGAGTTAAAGCATGAAAAGACTCAAAGTGCTCTTTCTGGTTTAAAGATGGGGAGACAGATGTGCTGAGGAATGCAGGTGGCCTCCTGGAGCTGAGAGCAGATGTTCATTGAAAGTCAACAAGGAAACAGGGACCTCAGTTCTACAGTTGCAAACAATTGAACTGAGCCAACAATCTGAGTGGGCTTGGTACTGAATTCATTCCCAGCGCCTTCAGAATGGAACATGCCCAGCCAACACCTTGATTTTACTTTTTTTCTTTTAAATGCTCACCTGAGGAGATGCTTATTGTTTTTTTAAAATTAATTAATTAATTATGTTTTTTAGTTTCATGAATGTGCTTATTGATTTTAGAGGGAGGATAAGGGGGAGGAAGAGAGGGAGGAAGAGAGAGAGAGAGAGAGAGAGAGAGAGAGAGAGAGAGAGAGAGAAGAATATTGATGTGAAAGAGAAACATCGATTGATTGCTGGATCAAACTGAAACCTAGGTATTCTACCCTGACTGGGAGTCAAACCAACAACCTTTCCATGTACAAGACAACACTCCAACCAACTGAGCCACAACAATCTGGGCAACATGTTGATTTTAGACCATGAGCAGAGGACTCAGCCCTACAGTGCCTGGACTTGGTCATCACCCTTAAATTTGTGGAAATTTGTTATACAGAACCAACACAAGGAAAATGAGTTATATTATTATATAATGAAAGACTCGCCCTAGAAAGCTGAAGAACTTAGAAATGATTTGGGTAAATGATGACTCTTACTTGGATATTAAAAACAGGTCCAGAGGGTATAAAACAAAATATAATTCTGGGCATCTTTGGGAGAAGGGGTAGATTACCACTTAGATGTAGTTGTTTCTCTTTGCTTTTCTCTTCCTTTGAACACATCTCACTTTTGTAATAAGACAAAAATAAGGGAAACAATTTCCAGGTAAACATGGGCAGATACCAGATACCCAGAGGTGTGTGGTCTTTCTGCAAAATGAGCAAACAGCCATTTCTGCGCTACCTGCAGGTCACAGCCTTCATTCATCTCAGGCAAACATTTGGATATCCAGCCCTCATGAGCTCATGGATGCTGCTCAGAGAAGGCACACAGAGCCCGCCCTTTGCATCACTGACTCATAAAACTTGGAGCTGATCAAACCCACCAGAGGGATAAAATTATTTACCAAGACCATGCAACTGATGTGTGGTAAAGACAGGAGAGAAATCCCAATTCTCTAACTTCAAGGGCACAGCCTTCCTTCTCTCCTTCAGAGCTGCCATAGAAATGTTGGATTTTAGAGCTGAGGAGCCTTCCCTCTCATCCACAGAGAGCCCCTTATTAGATATATGAGGACATAGATATAGAATTGGTGAAGTGCTAACGTTGAGATCACTCACCAGGAGTGGAAATGACAGGGTTAGACTTCAGACTTCACCAGTAACCCAAGTGCTTTCTAATAGCCACTTCAAATGTAGTTTTCTCCAGTCTATTCGAAAGCTGGTGGCATTAAAGAACATTTTTTTTAATGTGAAGCCTATAGCAGGAAGAGGATCATATTTGCTACTTGCTTTGTGCTTTAGCCTAGGGCAGTGATGGCGAACCTATGACACGCGTGTCAGCACTGACACGCGTAGCCATTTCTGATGACACGCGGCCGCTGAGGCGGCCGCATGCCGAGGATGAAACATTTGCTGCTCCTGAGGATGAAACATTTGCGAAATAATGGTTTTTCCTCAAAGTGACACGCTACCCGAGTTATGCTCAGTTTTTTGGTGAAGTTTGACACACCAAGCTCAAAAGGTTGCCCATCACTGGCCTAGGGCATAAGTTAGACCCCTTCCACTCCTGTCTTTGGTGCCACCCTGCACCTCTGGGCTGACTCTAGGGAACATTTGAGTCTGATATTAAGAACCACATTTCTCTCTTGCGTGGATCTGGGTCATTGAGAGTGACCTCTCCTGTGACTTTTCTTTTCCTGTGGCTGCACAGGGAATGGAAACTCAGCAAGCCCACCTGCAGCTGGCTTTGCAAACTCAGTTCTATAGTAGAGGACAGGGAGTAAAAAGCCCCATGTAGGGTTTGAGCCCCAAGTATGCATTCCCCATGCTTGTCACCAGGCAGTTAGCTTTTCCTCTGCATCCTGCCCAGCAGATGTTTCTTTTAGTGTGACTGGAAAGGATTGGCTCCTGTTAGTGGCAGCAGAAAAATGACATCAGGTGTTAACTTTGGTTCTGCAACCTCAGTCCTGAGTTCTGGCTAAGCAAAAGACTCAAATTATAAGAGAAAGTTTATTCATAAAGTCACAGAGGTCGAAGAAGTGAGCCACGGAAGAAATGGGCTCAGGAAACAAGTTACAGCCAAAGAAGAGCTCTTGGAATTTAGGGGGGGGGGGGGGAGGAGAGAGAGAGAGAGAGAGAGAGAGAGAATATGCGCCCTGGGGAAAGAAAAAAGAAGGGGTTGCGGGCACACTCCATAGAGAGAGCCTTGCTGCTTTCAGGGAAGGATCTCAATAGAATACTCATCAGCTTTCCAGGTGTACCTCCTCTGGGTAGTGGTCTCCACTGATTGGTTGGCGCTAGGTAGGGGTGTCATTAGTCATTGCAGCTAGTCCTGATGTCAGCCATGGCATCGCTCCACCTAGTTTTGCTGCTTTTCTGGGCCAGGATCTGAAACACAGCTGAGGCCTAGAAGGCCTAGATGTCATCTCCAGGGGTTAATGCTTAAGGGAGTGTTGGTGCAAAGGCTTGTAGTTTTATCTGTTGCTAGGCACCAGGAGCTCTCCACTCTGGGTGACCATCTGCACCTGACGCATTGTTCCTGCTCTGCTCATGTCTAACTACCTACTGCCTGCCCTTCAACCTGGGATTTGTTTATGAAGATGCCCCAGAGGCATCCGATGAAGTGGAAAATGTGGTTCATGAGGGGTTTTATGATATTTCAGGCAAGACTTGTGCAGTAAAATAGCCTGGAAGAAAGGAAAGAGAACGGATATTTGCTGATACCCACTGTGTGTCAAGCATTGTGCTGGGTCCTTTTGCACACAACACAACCATATCAATTAAAATTTACTGAGTGTTTACTGTGTTCCATTGGATGGAGTTTACGTCTCAGTTAATTAGAGCCCAAGGATGGTATATTGGAATTACATGGAATGCAGACAGTGCTTGTTGTCAGAATGACACAGAAGGTAGGGCACTGCCTCTAGGAAGTCCGAATGCAGTGGACATTCTCTTACCTGGCATGGACAAGGGACGAAGAGTTCCAGCCACTTACACATACTGTTGAGGGGAAAGCCTCACTTCCACGTGCTCTCTGGGTCTGCATTAGTTGGTGCCAATTTAATCAGTATTGAAGATGACGTGGAAATCGACTATCTCATCGCCTGGCGTGTGGAAACTGTAGAAGTTGGGTCACGCTTTCCCCTGAAGCACATTTTAGCTGATTGGCTTGGAGTGGCCATAACACCACTTTCCCAGGAGTGGAATCAATGCCTGGGTGAGAGGGTTTCAAAGTGTTTGGCATCTGCAGAACCTCAGCTGTTTCCAAACAAGGCTGATGATAAAACAACCTGATGCTGAAGAGGACATGGGCATGCGCTAGGATCAGGGACATGTCCCCACTGTGTATTTCTTGGGGGTAATTCCAATTTCTTGAGTCCTCTGATTTCACCATTCCCTCTTTCCGTTGCAGCCATACTGAACTTTTATTAGTTTCTCTAATGAAATGCATGTTCTCTCTCCTCCGTGGGTTTGAAGGAGCTGTTGCTTCTGCATGGGACACTTCTACATCCTTAACATCCTTACTTCCACAGACCACCTAAGATATGCTAAGAACCAGACTCTTCCAGTCCCAGGTTAAACGTCACTTCCTCAGAGAAGTCATCCAGCTCCGCTGTCCCCTAAGATCAGGTTAGATCCTGCTACATCTTCCCTCCCCACCTCCAGGCTTCCCTCCCAAATGGGAAGCTCTAAGGGGAGGGTCATAGCTACTTGTCCAGCTTGACAGCCCACTTTGATCAGCATGGTGCTACACACATCGTGGACCTAGATTAAATGCCCACAGAGTGAACAACTTTTGTATCATGTTCTTATGCACAATGGTAAGCTTAGTGTAGATTTTCATGAACATTCACAGGATGAAACGGAATGTCTAGAGCTAGGGTTAGCAAGCTCTGGCTCCTGGGCTGGCCACCCACTGATTTTTATTGGATCTGGTTTTATTGAAACAGGGTCCTGTCCACTTGATTATGGATCATCTATGGCTGATTTTGTGCTGTAACAGCAGAGTTGAGTAATTATAATAAACACTGTATGGCCCACAAAGCCAAAAATATTTGCTAACTGTCCTACTCCTAGTCTAGACTCTTTCAAGTCCAGGAAGAGATATAAGCAACTAACCACTCCAAAATACCTCCTTTTATTTTGATATTTCAATCCCCTTTTAAAACCACATTTAGTCTTCCCATTAATCTTCAAATCCAAGAGTTCCAGGCATTGTATACTAAAAATAGCTAAGGTTTAAAAATTAAAAATGTTTAGAAGAAAATAATTGTGTCTTGGTCCAAAAGTCATTTAAAACCATTTTAAGTTTTGAGATTTCTTTCATTCTCTACTTCTTCTCCGCCTAATTAAATTTTACCCACTTCCAAAGCACAGATCAAATTTCCCTTTTCCAGGAGGCCCCGCTGTTCGTTCCAGCTCTCAGACTGTCTTCTTTCTCTGAGGTATTCCTATAAAACTTAATGTGTGAGCCATTTATTTGGGTTTCCCTGGTGACAGCTCTTATGTCGTCTTATGCCATTGCTTAATATATATTAATTTTATTTTCCCAATTAGATGCTAACTCCCTGAGGGTGAGGTCATTAAGCACAAAGCTTGAACTAAAAATGCTATCCAGTGTAAATTTGTGTCTTCACAATCCAATTTGTACAATGGGCTTATGTAAGATTGAATATCCACAATCACTAGTTTTACTTCAACTACTTATGAAGCATCTCCATTTCCCTGCACAGGGTCCCTAGTTTATGTCTTGGAATCTCCCAAGAATTGTCTAATTTGTGCTTATTACCCAGGCTGTTAGCTTGGCCACTGTGTGGTATGTACATATTATTCCTCTTTTGCCCTGTCCTTTGCTATTTACTCTGCCTCTTAGGCTGGCTGAAGTTGTCTCAATGTGATAAGCATACTGTCTCCTGGGTCCCGAAGGTTAGATTGTGACTTGTAGGCCTTAAGATGTTAGAGTCACATTGTGTGGCTGTAAAGTCATGCAGAAGGTGAATAGGCTCACCCACGTGCTGCTTTGCCTTCTGGACCACAGAGCACCTCTTCTGGGTCCAACATGACCAAAACTCCTATAGTTTCTGTCCTCTTCATGGGTCCAGATAGGAGTCTCTGGGTCTGGTTGGGGAATCCACGCAGACTCCTTCTTATGCACTTTATTTTCTCTGTGACAATGAGTCTCCAAAGATGCCCCATCCCCAGGAACCTCACTTTCTGGTATCCTTGCCCTTAAATTGTCCCATCCCACAGTGAATCTGGGCTGGTGCTGTATAAGTAGTAGAATGCACCAGAAGTGATGCTGTGTGACTTCCAAAACTGGTTTCTGAGAGGCCTCGCAACTTTCACATTGGCCTCTGAACATTTGATCTGGGGAAGTAAGCTATCACATAACTAGGTTGAGTATCCAGAGACCACCATATTGTAAGGAAGCCCAAGCTAATCATTTGGAGAGAAAGTAGTGGAGGCAACTTCCAAATGTTCTAGCCATCTCAGCCCAGAGGCCAGGTATGTCAATGAAGTAGTCATCTTGAACATTCCAGTTCCAGCAGATAACAGTGGTGAAGAGTAGAGGCCCCAGACATACAGTTCCAGCTGAGTTATTTTAGCCATCTCCAGCCATTAACTTTATCTCAGACATTGTAGACCATGGACATGCTTGGAAATGCCAGCTATCCTTCCATGTAGTTTTAAATTTCCCCATAGAATCATAAGCTTTTTAAAATGGTTGTTCTTTTATGCCACTAAGTTTGGTGCTGTATTGCTATGCAGCAATAAATGATTAGAACACCTCTTCTTGAGAGATGCTAATAAATATGTGTAGGTCAACCACTCTAATAGCAAATCAGACATGCCTACATAAGCGTATTCTCAGCGATGAATATAATCTAGTTTTAGGCTGGGTCCTCCACTCTAAAACATGTCAAGTATCTGTTGAATGAAGGAATAAAAGAAGAAAAAAAGAAAGGATTGAAAGAAGTACATGAGGGACAAAGAAAATAAGAGACTCCTGGATCCTGCAAGAAAAATGCAAGATGAGTTTTATTGAAGATATCTTTTGGCATAAACCTTTCAAAGTGATTTTCAAGGCTCTTCCAGCTTCACCACACCAATGCTTCAAGCACCTTTTGTTTTACTCCAAAGTTTGGTAGATAAGTCATAATGACCATGTCCATGGGGCAATTTGCTCCACTCTCCTTGCTCTGCTCCTGGAAATTAATCTGCCCATTGTCTCCACTCAGGGAGCTACAGTGGGCTGTTCCTTGAGCAGGGGTGGCTACACATCTTCCCACCATCCATGTACAGGCTTTCTTTGCAGGTGGCATCTACCAAGATAGCCTGTGATGGTGAGGTCTGACCAGTGTGTGTGAAGCCCAAGATTATCCCATTTAGGCAAGCTGCTTCTGGTTTAGGAATAAGGGACCCAGTGGTAGTTAGTAGCTAGAAAAAGACTAACGTGAGGACGTGAAGAAAGCAGCAAAGACACTATGAAAAAGCAAGTTGAGCAAATAGCTGCTTGCCCAGCCTTCTGCTGTTTCTGACCACTTCCAGGTTCCAATTGAATTCTTAGGATTCTTTAGAGGACAGTCAGTCTCTGATTTTTTATTTCAACTTAAAACCTCCCAAATAACACAAGTGACAAGAAGAGAAAGTTGGCTTCCATTTTCACTTTATAAGTGCCTCTGCCTCTGAATTCCCCCCAAGTGACAAAACATATCATAAAACATGAAATATACATTATTCTCTCCTTCAGGTGCCAACCATCCTTCAACACATCATCACGAATCCTGTGCTGATGTTAACAGTTCTCTGACTTCCCCAAAATGACTGCATCCATCCACATCTTTTCCAGTTGCCATGGAGGGATATAAACAGTGTTTTATTTGAAAGGAGCCTTCGGCAAGCAGAAAGTTATACCTTGCTGCCCTAAATATTTTATAAACAACCACTCTCCATCTCAGTTAACATTGGATTTTGATTCAAACATTTTCTTTTCTTTCAAAGGTAACTTAAGGGAATTTCTCCCAATTTCTTAGGTTTCTCAGTGGTTTGCACAGGGATAAACTTGTGAATCAAAGTGCTCTGAGGTGTCCCGGGTCCTTTCAGTGTGTGAGAGGTGTTGTCAGCATAATGGTTAAGATGTGGATATTGGTGGTAGGTTGCTTTGGTTTGAATACCTCTCCTACAGCTTACCTGCTGTATGGTCTGTGGTAAGGTCATTAAGGTAAAGTAATTAAGGTCTTGTAATACCTGCTGAGAATTGGGAAACAATTGTATTCCCTTTGTGATGTTGACAGAAATTAATACACTAATGCAAAAAAATATATAAGACTCTAAGTAAGCCTATGATAGAGTGCCAGCTGCTATGATCATTTATAAATATTGCTTTGTCTAGCTTGTTTCTTTGTGTGACTTTGCTTTTATTTATTTTTTTTTATTTTTTTTTTTACTTTTTGAGATTTTAGTCATGTATAGTATATGTACAAAGGACACACATGTCTTAAGAGTACAGCTCAATGAATTTTGGAAAAATGATCACAGTAATATAACCAACCCCAGATCAAGAAGCAGACATCACCAGGACCCAAAAAGCTTTCCCCTCACCTCCTTCTGGTCACTCCTTCCCAATGAGACATGCTATTCTAATTTCTAATACCATAGATACAGTTTTGCCCATTTTAATTTCATTTTTTAAAATTTTGTTTATTGATTGATTTTAGAGAGAAAGGAAGGGAGAAAGAGAGAAGCATCAATTTGTTCCACTTGTTTATGCATTCATTTTTAAAATATGCTTTTGCTGATTTTTTTTTCAAACAGAGGAAAAGAAGGAGAGAGAGAGAGAGAGAGAGAGAGAGAGAGAGAGAGAGAGAGAGAGATTTCTTTGTTGCCTCCTGCACGCACCCAGACCAGGATTGAACTGGCTACCTAGGTATGTGCCCTGTGCCCTGACCAGGAATCCAACCCATCACCTCTTGGTGTATGGGATGATGCTCTAATTAACTGAGCCACCCAACCAGGGCTTATTGGTTGATTCTTGTATATGCTCTGACCTGGATTGAACCCGCAACCTTGGCATATCAGGCCGATGATCTAACCAATTGAGCCATCCAGCCCCAGCTTATTTTTAAATTTTATATAATCTTCCAGTATGTTCTCTTTTGTGTCTGGCTTATTTTGACCAATATAATATTTGTGAATTCACCCATGTTGTTGCATCTATAACCAATTATATAATATCCTACCATGTGAATGTACTGTTTATTTATTCTCCTGTTGGTGGGAATTTGTATACCTTCCAGTTCAGGGGTGTTATGAACAGTGCTACAAACATTCTTGAACATTTTGGGGTAGATATATATAAACCAATATTACTGTTGGTTTTAGACAATGTCAAACAATGTTTCAAAGCCATTGTGCCCTTTTACACTGCCACCAGTTGTATATGAGAGCTCCAGTTGCTCCTCATCCATGCCACTGGTATTTTCTGTCTTTTCATTTTAGCCATTTTGGTAGGTGTATTGATTTTGCTTTTGAAAACAAGTCTGGCAGAGAACAATGAAAAGAACACCACAGTAAAAAAAAAAAAAAAAAAAAAAAACAACCGAAAAACCTTATCTGAATCGTGAACTCTAATTTACATATTCACTTCCTTGTACTTCTCTGAGACCATTTTCTTGCATTTAAAATGAGGCTAATGATATCCCCAGGGAATCCAAAGCCCTTGTTTCAAGGAATACTGTGTGGGCATTTGAAGGACTACTCCATCCTGTTTTCAAGTCCATTTTCTCCCTGTAAGCTAGAACTTGGTTATTTTCTGGAGCTGTACACCAATAACAAATCGTAATCATTAGATCGAGGTAGTAATTTCTGTAACTGGAAAGTCGGGGATTAATGGGTCATGCTGCTCTCTCAACAGGACTTTTGAATACAAGATTACAACACAGAGAGGTGGTACAGGGTTTATTTTCCTTCTGTTTGCCAAATTAAGAAGTGAAAACAGAACCTGGTGATCATTTAAAACTGTACACATACTATAGGACACCTAACTCTCTCTCATTTGTTGGCCAAGTGGGATATCTTAGCCATGAGAAAGCAAAATCTAACTCATGAGGGGAAAGCCACAAAAAGGACTTACCAAGATGATCCTTAAATGGTGGGAATCAAAGAAAACAGAATAATCCGGTCACAGAAATCCCCTATTGGCTCTGCAATTGCCTTCAATTTCAGCAATTGCTACAATTCCAGGTGACTTCAGACAATACGATTAAATGGCTCAGGTTCAATTTAAAGAAGACTTGTTGCCTCTTCTCCTTAATATCCCATTAAATATATATTAGTAAGCACTCAGAATATCAACTAGCTGATTCAGACATCTAGTAACCCAATTTTCCCCCATACATATACTCATAGACTCCTTAAAGCAAAATAATGCACATTTAACAACAATCACAACATTGAAGGCTCTTCCATTCACTACAAGGCAAGGGTCTTCAATATTTTCAAGGGATAATTTTTTTTTTTTTTTTTTAGATCTGTAAGGAGCTGCAGAAATAGTTCCATCTGCTTATTTTATAGATACTAAAAACTGATCACAGGAGAAGATAAATGATTTCCACAAGGTTAAATTTACTGACAGGCTGTGTTTGTCCAAATCTCCTGATTTTTTGATCATGGGATTCTCTTCAAATTTCTTGAGGAAATTTGGAGGTTGGCATGCAACTGACAGTTAAAGACCCTAATTATGACTGCATGGGGTCTCCGTGTGCTGCAAAATGTTATAACCTGCTCCTCATCCTTCAGAGTCAGTATGCATGCCTCCTTTGTGAAAATCTTCTTTAGCTTTTACTTGATCCAAATGAAAATAATCCCCTTTCCTGTGTGCCTAGAGTAATTTTGCATATTTCTCTTATACCATTTCATTCATTTATTCTTTATTTATTCATGTATGTATGTATGTAATATGTATATATGTATGACTTCAATCCCCAAACATGTCACATATTAGAATTTGTTATCTAATTGTCCATATTCTTCTTGAATTTCAGTTGTGCCTAATGTCAAGGACCACAAGAGATTCATCTTTGCATCTTCCATAATGACTAACAGTGAGAGAAATACATAAAGAGACAAAGAGAGAGACAGAGATACAGAGAGAGAAAGAGAAGAGAGGAAGGAGAAAGAGAATGTAAGAAAGGGGACGGAAGAAAGAGGCAAGAAAAGAGAAAGGAGAGAATTTAGGAGATGTTATGGCATCTGCTGTTTTTGCCTACTGAACATCCATATCCTTTCTTATTCTTTAGCATCTATATTTTTAACTGGAAAACGAGTCCTCTCTGCTCCCACCCAGCCCATGTATTTTATGTGGAGCTAATTTCACAGTCTCCCACTCCAGGGATTAGCACAAAAGTCAGGCTATCCAGTCAGCATGTTTCACTCTTTTGACTGTAAAGGTGGGCATGTATGACCAAGTCAGATTGGTATAACTCAATTCTGGGTAGTTTTAGAACTAGTGGAAAGAGACACTCTCTTCCCACTGGTTTCAAGGGAGTGGGTTTGGGTCTGCCAGCAGTAATTTTGTCACCATGAGGGGAAGAATCTGCCAGTAAATGAAACTTACTCAGATGGAAGTAGAGATGGAAATAGATTCCTGATGTTGTGATTTGAGCTCCTTAACCAGCTGTGCCTGAAACTTATCTCTGCATCTAGTTACATGAGCCAATATATGCGTTTCCTTTTTCCTGCTGAAACCAGTTTTTAAACTTAATTTCAATTTTTAAAAATTAAATTTATTGGGGTGACTTTGGCTAATAAGATTATATAGGTTCCAAGTATACAATTTTATGATACATCCATCATCTGTATATTGCATTTCGTGTCCACCACCCAAAGTTAAATCATCTTTCATCACCATATATTTGGTCCCCTTTACCCTTTACTACCTCCCACCCCCTTCCCTCTGGTAACCACCATACTGTTGAAACCAGTTTGAGTTAGGTTTCTTTCATTTGTAACTAACAGAGCTCCAATTAATACCAGAAAGATAAAAGAGAGAAGAAAGAAAAAACAAGAGAGGCTTTGGAAACCTTTGAGTTCTCCTGGTAAGTCCCCTCCATTGATTGGGGATTCCTGGTCTAATACATCAATAGAGCTATGAATGGAATTTCTGGTTAAGCAGAAGAGAAGGTTATGCTGGACAGACCCATGATGGAGGTATGCTTGGAAAATGGCCTCCTTAGTCCTCTGCAAATTACGCTACACTTAAGGAATGGCATAAACATGGGAAATCTATTTCCCCTTCTTATGTACAACAACTTTTATCACAAATTGAGGGTTTCACCTATATTTTCAAGGCCCCTTTTATCTCTGACACTCCAGGTATCAATTGGTTCTCCTGAAGCTTCTACTCAGTCTCATCCCCAAAGGACTCTCTGAGATGGATGAAAAACCATCCCAGAGTTCCCAGGACTGAGGGGGATCCTGGAACCCAGGACTTTCAGTGCTAAAACCTGGAGCATCCCAGGAAACTGGGACAAGTTTGTCATCTCAAATGGACACCTTCCTCTTAGCTATCACAGCCCAATGGTAAAGCTTCCTCTGACAGATCCTATATTAAAGAGCTTAATATGACTGTGGTCCATCTCAAAGCACTCCAGAACTTTGCAACAGGAAGTGCCTTGTCAAACCATTGTTTTAAGTCTCATAATGATAAAAGTCAAAGGTGTTCTTTGTGAAAAAGTAGATATGTAGGTAGGTAGATAGATAGATGATAGATAGATAGATAGATAGATAGATAGATAGATAGATAGACAGCAGGGGTCAAATATTTCAGCATGGGCAGACAGTCCAATAAGGTTTTCCAGGATTGATATCACTTCTAACTGACTAGAGGATGAGGGACTTTATGGTTGATAACCCAAAAGAATATTTAATGTAGTCCATTTGTAGATCTCATAGAAAATTGCCCCTTTCTGTACTTAGAGCAGAGAAGAGGCCTTGTGTATACAAAGGGTGAAACTAGTCAGAAAGATGAAGAGCATTGTGCACCAGACCAGACTTAAGGAGAGAGGATTAACTGGGATCTTCCTGTAAAATATTTTTTTCACACTTGATGACCCTAAATAGTAATAGATAATAACAGCTACAGTATTGGCCACTCATATATGCTAAGAAGTTTGGATACTCTGGCAGACTCAGCTTGGTATCTCCCTATGTGAGCTCTTTTTCTTCTTCCTGGCAAAGAATCCCGTGCATTTTAGATGGACTTGTACTCTCCTAGAATAAAGTCCACGTGACCTAGTGTCTCTTGAAACTATGGACAGCCACATTCCTAAGTTTCAGACTATGAAACGTGAGCAGCAGTATCATGTGCAATTTATGGGTTGTATCCTTAAAGAAAGGGGGTATGCCTGAATTCCCCTTACCTTGCTTTCATTTGTCTTGCTGCTTGAAATTCAAATGTGCTGTCTAACCATCTTTGTTGATGCAAATAAGAATAGCCTGGGGGTGGCAGAGCAACCTGAAAGGGGGATCCTGGATCCCTGGATGACTTCATGGAGCAGAGAGACCACACTAGCCTGAATGCTTGCCATGGGTCTCATCTTCTTTATGTTTAAGTCATTGTTATTCTGGGCTGCTAATACACTCTGGTGAACTGACTAATTCCACACATTATTTCATCTGACCATTGATGCATCCTTTTCTGAAGAAGAGCAGTTAAGTTGCCTGCCCTTGATTACCACCCGATTAGTGGCCGAGCTTCTAGCAGAGTCTAGTAATCTGGGTTCCTCATCATCATCCTCTCCTGGCATTGCCACTTTTATTTTATGTAGCACCTTCTGGCTTACAAAGTGTTCTAAAATTATTCCTGAGTTAAGGCGTTCTGAATTATTATTGACCTTATTATTCAGATCAGTTAGGTAATGTCACTAAAATCATCCAGTGAATTAGTGATTGATTTGGGATGAAAATACCAGTTTCCAGACTTTGAAACTTTGTTCTTTCTATAAAACTCCACCTTTTCACTTGACTCTCTCCTAGAAGAACACCAGCACATGTACCAGGTAAGTTAACCAGTATCTCTCTCTCTCTATATATATACACACACACACACACACACACACACACACACACACACACATATATATATATATATATATATATATATATATATATATATATATTTAACACTCTAAGCAACTCATTCCGGTTTTAATTCAAGAACACTAATGATCGTTGCTTTCTTTAAATTAAGGTGTATTTGACAGAAAAAAAATTGTTAGTCAAACGGAAATGAAGTTATGGTCACTTTCAGTGTCCTTCCCACAGATAGTATCCTTTCCACCAGGTTTATTCATAATTTTTTTATCAGTGAAAAGGAATTTAAACACCAGCTCTTTGAGCGAACAAATGATCTAATTCAGCATGACCTGACAGGATTTGTTTATTGAGATTTAACAGTACATTCTTATCATCAATTTAGCATCCTTAAAACAGTCAGCTTATCTCCTCATTGCTAACAAACACTCTATTTTTCTTGCATATTTTCTGAACTGTAGGTTCTAATTGTGTGTTCCAGTTAATTAGCACTGTCGGTAATTTTAGACAGCTCATATCTGTTAAGGCACCCAAATTTTCATCTTTGTTTCCAAAGGTGGTTGTTTGTTGTGCCAGAAGGTGTTTAGCTGCTGAAATAAAGAGATGATGTATCATTTACAAAAAGCGCTGTTGCCTCATTGGGCAGATGTCTCTTGGTGATGGTGACTAAGTATAGCATGCCAATTTTAAGGCAAAGATGTCATTTT
Source organism: Cnephaeus nilssonii (assembly GCF_951640355.1). NCBI lineage: Eukaryota > Metazoa > Chordata > Mammalia > Chiroptera > Vespertilionidae > Cnephaeus > Cnephaeus nilssonii. The sequence goes on along the minus strand of NC_137073.1, from coordinate 24,168,305 downwards.
TTAAACTACTGATTAGGAAGATGTCACTTTGATATCTGGTCACTGGAATTATAGAGACGTTCACTCTTTTCAGGCATGTTTAAGCCCTGAAAACTATGGCTCTCTCGGGGACAAATTTCTTATTGGAAAACCACCTTTAAATTGTGTCCACTCAGAGGTGGAAAAGTGTAAGTCAAAGGCTTCAGTCCTTTGATGACAACAATGAAAACACATTCAGGAGGAAAAACAAAAATTCCTGTGGGAGGTACCATCTTAAAGAACACTAATCCTGCTAAGAACATCTTAGTGGTGACCATATTCCAAAGCTCACCGTGTGCCAGAGATTGTGCTCGGCACTTTATTGATATTATGGGTTTGTATTCACACGGTGTGCCTGTGATCAGAGGAGGAGGTATTTCATGTGAAGCAAACAAAGCTGAAGTTTCAGGGTCCCCTCACTCGCATGGACTTTTTCTAAGGACCTGGCAATGTGCTGACATGGTGACATACATTGAAAATTTGCAAAAGTAAAGCATGTTAAATTGCAATGGTGCGAGTCTGCTAACTCTGTCATGCCTTCCCTCATGTTGGTTGGTGTTAGAGAGCCTGGGGGCATTTGGCGATTGGGGGTTGGGGATTCAGCTACAATAATATATTAGGACGGTGTTTGATGTGGTTCTCAGTCATTTCTACGTGTAGTTAAGTTACTCCAAGATGCCCAGAGTAGGGGTGGCTTCCAGGAATATTCCTGCCACCACTGTGCAGATTCACCTGCTGTCTTGATACAAAACATCAGGACCAGCCCTAGCCGGTTTGGCTCAGTGGATAGAACATCGGCCTGAGGGCCAAATGGTCCTGGGTTCGATTCTGGTCAAGGGCACATACCTGGGTTACAGGCTTCTCCCTGGTCAGGGCACATGCAGGAGACAACCAATTGATGTTTTTCTCTCACATCAATATTTCTCTGTCTTTCCCTCTCTCTTCCACTCTATCTAAAAATCAATAGAAAAATATCCTTGAGTGAGGATTAAAAAACAAACAAAAACACCACAAAACATCAGGACCAGAGGTGGTATTGCAATAGGAACAGAAGAAATGTAGGCAACAGAGGAGAAATTAGCTGTGAAATATATGGAGCCAGAAGCTAGTCTGTGGGAAATTCTTCTAAAGCATACAACTCATACTAGTATATGAAACGAACACATCAGAACTTCACCCAAATTTGATAAGAATCCTAAAAATTTACATGACATTGCTAGTACTAATGAGTTGTGCAGCTGAAAGGAAACTTTCGAAACCATCAATAATAAAATTAATATTTTATCAACCATGATAGAAAAAGTCAGAATTATTTATTCTCTCTCTTAGACAATTTTAAATAAAATTATTATCATATGCAGCCTGAACATATAAGGATAAAACTATTATAGAGGTTCATTATTATTAATAAAATTTATTATTTTAAAATACTTTTTGATGTTTTGGCATCTATCAGCTTTTAAAATTTGGAATCTGCTCTGACTTCCTTTTTAATTCTAAGTAAATATGCATTTTCACACCTAATTTTTGTATTCTAAATTATGTGTTATTTTAGTTAAAGAGTATACAACATAGTGTAACACTCAGATCCCACAAAAGTATAAAAATGACTTCACAGAGACCTTTATTTCTCATACAATAAAACATCCTATATAATAAAAGGCTAATATGCAAATCAACCAAATGGCGGAACAACCAGTTGTTATAATGCACACTGACCACCAGGGGGCAGATGCTCAATGCAGGAGCTGCCCCTGGTGGTCAGTGCACTCCCACAGGGGGAGCGCCGCTCAGCCAGAAGCTGGGCTCATGGCTGGTGAGTGCAGCGACGGTGGCAGGAGCCTCTCCCACCTCTGCAGTAGCACTAAGGGTGTCCGACTGATGGCTTAGGCCCGCTTCTATTGGACATCACCTGAGAGCTCCCAGACTGCGAGAGGGTGCAGGCTGGGCTGAGGGACCCCCTGATTGCATGAATTTCATGCACTGGGCCTCTAGTCTAAAGATAAATGGTTTCAGGTAGAGCATATTTAGCATGTCAGAACTGTGTGTGGTTTTCCTGTCATTTTCTCAGCTTTCTCCTCATGATTGCAATATGGCTGCCATCATCACAAAACCACACAATAATGCCTAAAATTAAGAAGGAAAGAAGATGGACTTACCTGCTTCTCAAGTCTCTCTCTTATTGTTAGGGAGGGAAATCTATTTCCAGCCTTCTCCAGCAGATTTCCCTTTGTATCCCATAGCCCAAAATGGTCCTATGGCCTAACCCAAAGCAATCATTGACAAATGGGAATAGGATTATTATGATCAATCAAGAGCTCAACATTCATCCCTGGGACAGGACTCTGCTACCAACAAAGATGAAATGACGTTTAGGCAACCAACAGTATTCACAATAGCATCATTGTCTCCTTTTTGTATAAAAACAAATTACGGCTTAGTAATAAAAAAAAATGGTGTATGAAAAGTCACACACTGAGAAAGTGATGAAGTTAGAAGACCTATATGTGTTTGGCTCTGAAACCCAACTGATGCCTTTTACTAAGTCATATAGCCTTCCCAACACACACAGTCATGTCCCTGGTATATTCTAAGGTATTGTAGAACTTTGGGGGACATGGTTAAGTGCTGAGAAAAAAAGCATAGGGCAGCAGAATACTGGCCAGAAAGTCTTCCAGGATCAGGGAGAAAAAAGGGTGCTCTGGGTCTGAGTCTGGAGATCAAATTTCAATAGTGACCCTTACAGGAACGCAAGATACATGGACAGTTATTGCTAAGTGAAGAAGGGAATGCCAGGTGGTGGGGGAATGACATAAATAAAATAATAGCAGAAAGTGCATGGGTTGAGGGTAAGGAAAGACTGGCTTTGAATCATAAAGCTACCATTTACAAGGTGTGCTTCTCTGTTGAGTAATTTGCTCTTGCAATATATTGTCGTTTTAGAGAAGGGATATCTAGCTCTGGCCTGGTGGGGTCAAAGAAAAGTCAGAGGTACCACCAGCTTTATAGCTCTTCCTTTACATGGGAGGAAACTGAGAACCATAGAGGTAAAGTGACTTACCCAAGAATGCCCAGCCAGTTGGTACCAGAATCCTCATCTACAAAATAGGGATTCTTATTTCTCAATCCATCTTTTCAAGAGCGTCACTCTAGAGCACCATTCTGTCCTCAGTTCCTTATACAACCTACTCAGAAGATGATTTAATGCTAATAACATGCTTCTTTTCCTGTGGAAGGTGTGTATGATGACTCTACCTGCACCATCTAATACTGTGATTAAGTGCTGCTTTTTAATTACTACCTCCTCTTCCAATACAGTGTTTGGAAAGTGTCAACACAATAGTGATCAGGGATAATATTCCACGTGAGATCAGCATGCTTGCTACTAATAGTGCATTTCACAGGGGACGCACCCTCATTTTGGGTCCTGCAGTCACTCATTCATCCAATCATCCATTCATTCACTTCACAGAGATGTACTACATGCCTGTGCTGAACTCAAATTTTGATTGTAATCAGAAAAAAAAATACATTATTTTTAAAAATTAGGTCCTGAAAAGCAGTTGAATTTTATTTTAGTTTATTTCTGGTCACATTGCAGGGGTGTGAGACAATGGACATGGGACAAGCTTTGATAGGGGAACTCAAGGAAACCTCAGGAAGCACTATAGGTCAGAGTCTATATTAGTCTGCTGGATCAGATATAACAAAATCTACAGACTTAAACACCAGAAATTTATTTTCTCACAGTTCTGGAGGCTGGGAAGTCCAAAATCAAGGTGCTGGCCAATTTGGTTTCTGGTAAGAGCTCTTCTCGCATGGTTGAGAGAAGAATGTCTGGTGTCTCTTCTTCTTCTTATAAGGGCATCAAGCCTATGGGATTAAGACCCAACCCTTATGACCTCATTTAACCTTCATCGCCTCCTCACAGGCCCCTATCTCCAAATTCAGTCACACTGGGTTTAGGGATTCAATGTATGAATTCCAGGAGTTGGGGGGAATTGGATGCAAATATTCAGTCCCCAACAGGATCTTTATAGGGAATAGAGGTAACATGTGTGGGGCCTGCTCAGTCTTTCAGCTCCAGTGTGGTGGGAAGGGAAGGGTATGGCTCTGAAACCAGATTGGCAGTTTGAATCCTCGTTCCTTTGTGTCTAGCTGTGTGACCTTGGGAAAGTTCCTTAACCCATCTGTGCCTTAGTTTTCTCATCTGTAAAATGAATCTGATAATTGCATCTAACTAAGAAAGTTATTATAAGGATTAAAGAAGTAAATGTGCATAAATAGCCCAGAAGAGTAACTGGTACAGGCACTCAATAAATTCTCTTTAATCCTTAGGAGATTCAGTGGGAAACAGGCAAACTGATGTGTTTAGACATGGAGTGAGGCTCCTTGGAATGAATTTTTCACTTGTCAGCATTATGGGGTATCCTGGCAGCAATTGTGCCTTTATTTGAGATGATGCCATTGGGATGGTGAGGAGAACTGTGGCTGAAGCCCCCAGACAGACTTGGTGGGTGGTGTCTGGATGTAGCCTCCATGATCAAACTTAGTCCTTCTGAAAAAAACTGTGATTTTATATTATGATGATTTGGCCCTGTCAATAATCCAGAATAGCAAAATTAAAATGACCAAATCAATAAATAGTATTTAGTAAGAGTTTATTGTGCATATAAAAACAGTTCTGTACTGGCCAGAGTGGCTCATTTGGTTGAACATCAACCTATGCACTGAAGGGTTGAGGGTTCGATTCCCCATCAGGGCATGTGGGGAAAGCAACCAATGGATGATTGATGCTTCTCTCTCACATTGATGCATTTCTCTATTCTCTCTCCCTCTCTCCTCTCTAAGTATGTCCGTGGGTGGTGAGGATAATAAAACAGTTCTCAGAATTCTAAACTGATAGGAAGTTCAGGAGAACATGAGGAAGTGGTTTGACCTTTACAATTATTGGTTATTGCAGTGGGGGTTCCAGACGGCAGGGGATTGGTTAAAGTGATTATCTTATTCCCTCACCATAGGAGAGATGTTGCTTAAGAGGACAAACTTGCAGCTAGTAGCTAAGGAAGTCCTGGGGATCTAATGCACAGCAGAGTGATTATAGACAACAGTATTGTAATATAGACTTCAAACTGGCTAAGAGACTAGATCTTAATTATTCCCACCACAAAAAAGAAATGATAACTATATGATGTGAAAGAGGTGTTGGCTAATGCTACAATGGCAATCATATTGCAATATAGAAACACATCAAATCAACATGTTGTACTCAATGTCATATGTAAAATATAGTTCAATAAAAAATAGACAAAGAAGTGATTCTTATGCTATTTTTAGGGAGATGAATGAAGTTTCTTTTACAATTATCAGAGGCATTTATGATACATAACCTAAGTTATGTTTCACTTATGTTCATAAAATAAGCTAGATTTGGTTTTGCTTATGGGCTAACTGGTTTTGTCTGCTCAGGGAATTTTCAAGTCCATTCTCCATTTTGTGTTTAACAGCCCCAAAGGGCAATGAGCCTTTAGTCTTGATTTAGATTCCTCCAAAGCTGACCCAGAGGCAAGGATTTGAGTGAAAGAGTTTAAATGGGAGATGGTTGCTGGCAACACAAGGTTGGGGAGGGAGAGCAGAGGGAAGTGAGATGGGGAGGAGAAGAAAGCCAATTAATGAGGGATCATCAAGCAAGTCACTAATGTGGGTGCTGGGTCCTTTGTTCTCTGGGGAATCCTGGGATCCCATATCTATATATATAAAATCCTAAGCATACTGACCACCAGGAACAGACGCTCAACGCAAAAGCAGAAACCATGAGCATGGAAACATGGAACTACCTGATGAATCTCAGAGGGAAGGGGGCGGGGGGGAAGATTAACCAAAGATCTTATATGCATACTAGAGGCCAGGTACACAGATTCGTGTACCAGTGGGGTCTCTCGGCTAGGCCTGTGGAGATCAGGCTGAAACCAGCTCTCCAACATTCCCCAAGGGGTCCTGGATTGCGAGAGGGCACAGGCCAGGCCAAGGGACCCCACTGGTGCACAAATCCGTACACTGGGCCTCTAATAAAATATATGCCTGAGAGTGATTCCACTAGAAGGCAAAGGAGATGGAACATGGATTTTCCAGTTTCCTGTTTAATCACTGGTTGATATTTATTCTAGGGAGCATTTACCTTCCAGCGTCTCTGGCCTGCCTCACAGGAGGGCCAATCTTGCTGGAAGTTTGGGGCATGTAGAGGTGAGTTCTGACACAGGTGGGCAGGTTACAGACAGTGTCTGCTACACTTCGAAGCCCTGCAAACTCACAGCCCCTGTGGCAGGTGCCTTACAGGCATGAAAATCATAACAGCCAAAATGAATTGAGCATTTACTGGGCCACTACAAACATCCTCTACATCCTCACTACTCAAAGTGTGGTCCATGGACTAGCAGGGTCACCATCACCCCAAGCCTACTGAATCAGAACCTGAACTTTTTGTTGTTGTTGTTTTTAAATATATTTTTATTGATTTCAGAGAGGAAGGGAGAGGGAGAGAGAGATAGAAACATCAATGATGAGAGAGAATCATTGATTGGCTGCCTCCTGCATGCTCCCCACACTGGGGATCGAGCCCACAACCCGGGCATGTGCCCTGATGGGGAATCGAACCATGACCTCCTGGTTCATAAGTTGACACTCAACCACTGAGCCACACCAGCGGGGCCAGAACCTGAAGTTTAACTAGATACCACCTGACTCAGATGTACACAGGCAGCCTCCTCCATTCTGTGCTGGAGGACCACCCTGGCAAGTCTGTTGTGCAGCAGTGAAGTGGCGAACTCCATAACAAGGCCAGAAAGCAACACAGCCATGAAAGCCACACAACCATGAAAGCCACCAGAACAGTAGTGCAGAGAGTGACATGGCAACTTATCCAGGAGGTTGGTGGTGAGAACATGAGTGGGCCAGTCTTGGAGTACACGTAAAGCATTCCTGGGGACTCACAGGACATATCTGAGAGGAATCTTAGAGGAGGGCAATATCCTGTAGTGCCTTAGCAGGGACAAAGAGCCACTTCAATGTAGGTGTTTGTGTTAGTTTGGCTCCATTTGTGGTTAAGCCAGGTGAAGCCTGAGCCATTTAGGGTATACCTGTGCAGGTGTCTTCACTGGACTGTGAGCACCTAGAAGGAAGGACCCAGGTCTTGTATAACTTTGTATTCCCAGCATCTGGTGCACATAATTGGTGCTCAGTTGATGCTTGCTGAATGGCCCAAGGAACTCCATTGATTTTTTTGTTGTTGTTCATTAAGAAATAGAACTTCATTCTATTATAGTCCAGGCACTGTTAGAGTTAACATTGGCAAATAAATCACATTGCAAGTTATCCTTATGAAGCATGTAATCTAGTGGGGGATGAACAAGCAAACTAACAAACAAATCCTACCTAATAAAATGGTAATATGTAAATTACCATCACTCCGCTACGCCCACGATTGGGCCATAGGGAGGCGCAGGGGGCGGGACTCGGGGTGGCCGGGGTAGCCAATTGGGCCAGCAGGATGCTGAGCTCGTGCCACCACGGGGCAGCGAGCTCACGTCCCGCCGCGGACCATCAAAAGCGGGGGAGCTGGGTGCCTGTCCGCTCCGGCACCAGGCCTTTCGGAAGCCTCCGCCGCAACGGAGACTTCCGAAAGGCCTGGTGCACCAGCGGACAGGCACCCAGCTCCCCCGCGATCCAAAGCAAAAGCGTGTAGGGGACCCTACACATGCATGATTCAATCATGCACTGGGCCTCTAGTTAATATATAATTGAAAATTATGAAAAGTGCTGTGTATGGTATGGAGTTATAGGGATTAATTAATGAGGAGGTATGCCTTCAGACAGGGTCTCAGGAAGACCCCTTTGAGGTCTGATATTTAAGCAAGAACTGAAGAATAATAAATATGGAACCATGGGAAGGTAGAAGAACATTCCAGCTCTACATCACAGAATGTGCAAAGACCCTGAGGCAAGAATTAGTGGAGTAGTTATGTGATTTATCAGAAACATAACCCACAGCCGAGATTTCTGCTCACTGAACGAATGCCTCATTTAGGCAACAGAAAACCTAAAAGAGGAGTTGAGTAAAGCCTGCCTGAGGAAAACCACCTTATGCTGTGGGCCCTTGAGATTGATTTAGTTTGTGCTCCTAATAAAAGCGAAGTAATCATTTGGAAAATCCAGGAATTGCAGAGTTTGAGATGCTATGCAACTTTATTTTGTTTTTTAAAATATGTTTTTATTCATTTCAGAGAGGGAGAGAGGGATAGAAACGTCAATGATGAGAGAGGATCATTGAGGCTGCCTCCTTCAGGCCCCCTACTGGGGATCAAGCCCACAACCCAGGCATGTGCCCTGACCTGGAATCAAACGATGATCTCCTGGTTTATAGGTTGACGCTCAACCACTGAGCCACACCAGCTGGGCTCTACTCAACTTTAGCATCTGGGGCCTCCACATAAAATCCTGTCTTATGAAGGCTTCTAATTCATAACACACACACCCACCTTGATCATAGAAGATAAAAGTATGAGTCATGAAATTTGGGATGTGTCATAGTGTTACATTTCAGGGCCATGTTCCAAATAGAAAGGAATAATCTTTTTCTGAATATAATGGAAATGTTCTAGCTCTGCTGCTCCTATTTATGTGCACTGAACATGTTAACTAAACTTCCCATACCTGGTTTCATCCTCTCTAAAATGGTCATGTGAGATCCACCTCGCGTAGATCACATGGTGCTTATGAGAATGGTTCAGTTTAGTTCAATAATTTATTGAGCACTTAACAGGCATTCACTCATTTATTGATTCCCTCTCTGCATGTTCCAGGCATTGTGTTAGGTTCTGCAGATGGTTAAGCTCTTAACAATAAGCAAGCAGGAACATCCCGCTTCTAAGAGCTTAGGGTCTACCAGGCAAAACAGAGGATTCAAGTGTAGTGGATGTGAATTTAAAACCTAAATATGAGAAATAGCAAAGATTTATTTTCTGTAAATCAAGTTAAGTTCCATTCCCAGTCTCAATCATGTCTGCAGGTAATTCACTTTCAGACATTATTAGGGCTCTCTCCCTTAATGTGGAACTTTGCAAAGGCCTTGATTTTAGCTTTGTGAGTCTGAGCAGAGAACCTGGGTATGCCCTGCTCAGACTCCTGGGAACTGAGATAATACATTTGTGGGGGGTTTTTGTGTGTGTGTTTTTTAAAAAATATATTTTATTAATTTCAGAGAGGAAGGGAGAGGAAGAGAGAGAGAAACATCAATGATGAGAGAGAGTCATTGACTGGCTGCCTCCTGCATGCTCCTAGTGCACTGGACCTCTAAGGTCTTGTGATGAGCACAGGCCCCATTCATGGGCCCCCTGTCCATCCTCGAGCTTTCTCTCACAGATCCATCCCAGGGCCACCTCTTCGCGCACCATTCTCCTTCTGGCTGGCACCAGAATGGCTTTGGATTTTCACAAGAGGCAGTAAAAACAGATTCTGGTTTTGTTTGATAAATGACACCGAAACAAAGGCCTCTATAGACTTTTTGGGATTGGCGGGGAGGGGAGAGAAGCGGAGAGTGACTGCGGAAAGCAAAGGGTTGCTATTCATTGCCATTTATCATTTTTTTTCTGGTCCTTCCACAGCAGTGAAAATGAAATACAAATAATCATCTCAATATATTTCCCGGCCATACCCGTGATGACAATGCACCGTGACAAACGCTTGGATAGCAGAAGCACATGGTGCAACAGGAGCACGGAAGGGCCATTACCATTTCCTAGCGAGCCTTAAGGAAGATTTACTGGGACAGGGGACATTTCAATAGAGAGCTGTGGAATGAGAAGAAGGTAGCTGGTGAAAGAGGAGTGGGGGCCGGGGTGGTGGTGGAAGGAGAGAACGTGTTATTGGTTCAAAGCCAAGCAAGACCATGGCGCCTTTGAAGGATAAAAGAACTGAGCATGTAGTGGCCAGAGAAGGGGATGGAGGGGAGGGGAGGGAAGCTGAGTAAAGGAGGAGCAGCCAAGGGCCAAGAAAGGCCAGGACAGCCCAGTTAAAGAAATCACATCCTGTTGTAGCAGTTGGCTTTGCTGTAGTAATGCTGCATAACAGAGACCCCCAGGCTCCCTGGGCTACAAAAACAAGCCTTTAAGTTTTGCTTCTGAATCCCTGCAGAGCAGTGGTTCTCAACCTTTCTAATGCCGCAGCCCTTTAATACAGTTCCTCCTTGTGGTGACCCCCAACCATAAAATTATTTTCGTTGCTACTTCATAACTGTAATTTTGCTACTGTCATGCATCGTAATGTAAATATCTGTGTTTTCCGATGGTCTTAGGCTCTACAGCAGCGGTTCTCAACCTGTCATGACCCACAGGTTGAGAACTGCTAGCAGCGTCGCCTAACACCATCGGAAAACACAGATATTTACATTACGATTCATGACAGTAGCAAAATTACAGTTATGAAGTAGCAACGAAAATAATTTTATGGTTGGGGGTCACCACAACATGAGGAACTGTATTAAAGGGTCGCGGCATTAGAAAGGTTGAGAACCACTGCTGCAGAGGCTGTGAGGTTTCTGGGCTTGGTCGGGATCAGCTAGGAGGGAATCTAGGCTGGGCATTGGGTCAGCTCCACCTGTCTCGTTCTCTTCGGACCAGCAACTACATGGGGCAGGTTTTCCTCATGGCAGATGGCAGATAGGCTAGAAGAAGAGAAGAAACACATAATGTTTCTTAACGCCTCAGCTGGGAACTGGCACTCTGACAGTTCCATTAGCCAAGGAAAGTCACCTGGCCAACCCAGCACCAATGGGGCGGGGAAGGTCACTTTGCCTAAAATGGGATGCACTGCAGAGGCCCATGGCAAAGGGCATGAATGTATGATTTCTAATTCAGGGAGGGAGGAAAGTCATGGGAACAGTAACCCAACTTGTCACAGCATCCTAAGAGCAACAGGAATCCATGCCAGGGTTTCAAGGAGAGCTGTGAATGCAGTGATCAGGCAGCAAAACATTATGCTAATAGGAAGTCCAGAGAGACAGCATCCTGAGGGGCTCAACACTCCTTCCACACTTCTTGGCCATACTTGGTCACCTGACCCCAAAGCCGACTGCCATTTCCCAGAGTTAAATAGTCTTTCATAATCTGCTGCTCCTCCCTTCAGCCATGGTCCCTAATAGGACTAACAGTTTAATAAATGGGAGAGTCCTATTCGAATAGGAATATTCTACTTGGATGCCCGACACAGTCCCCTTCTGCCTCCCCTCCTGCCCTAAGTCCCGACAGATGACCCAAACACTATTATTAAAAGGAGTTCATAACATCATTGGGAATGCAAAAGGGGGTGATGTCAATGGACTGAAAATTCTTAGGAGGAGGTAGATGAGATTTGACTGAAGGAGGGAAAGTTGATAGGAGGCTTGGGGGCAGGGCTGGCTACACAATTTGCAGGGAGCAGTGCAAGCATTGGGCCCTTGTTCAAACAGTATTAAGAATTTCAAGACGGTGGCACCAGAGACAAGCAGGGACCTCTTCTAAGTGTGGGGTCCTGTCATATATATGCCCATGAAGCAAGCCCCACTTATGGCATTTCAGTCCCCCTGACAAGGATCCAGTGAGCCAGAGTGGGTGGAGAGCCACCACTATCCTGATTGGTTTAGAGCTGGGACAGCTGGTTGGTTCAGGGCCACCTTCTCCCAGCCCCGACACCCTCCGTGTGCTGCAGTCAGTGGGCAGAATTGCCCTCCCAGGCTGGGCTACTGTATGGTGCTAGGGCTGCCGTAACACTGAACCACACAGGGGGTGACTTAAACAACAGAATGTACTGACATGTGAGATCAAGGTGTCAGCAGGTTGGTTCCTTCTGAGGGCTGTCAGGGAAGGCTCTGTCCCACGCTTCTCCTCTAGCTTCTGGCAGTTTGTGGGCAGTCTCTGGCTTCCCTTGGCTTGTAGATTCATCACCCGATCTTGGCCCTCAGCTTTGCATATTGTTTTCTCTGTGTGCATGTCTCTGTATCCAGATTTCCCTTTTTATAAGACATCAGTCATACTGAATCAGGGTCCCATCCTCCTCCAATATGACCTTATCTTAACTAATTACTGCAATGACTTCATTTCCAACTAAAGTCAAGTTCTAAAGCGCTGGGTGGTTAGGACCCCAACATACAACTCAGCCCACAGCAGGTGCATCGTGGGTGCTTGACCCCTCTGTCCTAGGAGCTGGCAGGTAGGGAAGCTGTCCTGCCGCACACCTCACTGGCAGCACATGGCTCCTCTCCGCCACAAGCACAGGCAGCAGATGGCCATCAACAGACACCAGCAAACCAGGGACGGCAAATGGGACAAACCAAATGTCAGGGAATGAGGTAGCTGCTCTTGAAGAATATTATCCGGTAAAACTGCATCACTTACCCAAAACGATGGGCTTCAAATGGTCCTCTGACAGTTCCTGAGTTGGTACCTTAATTACCCAACAGGTGCAGTCATTTCTTGAGCCATCTTACCTGCAGTCAGGTGACCCAGCTCGAAAACGCTGTGCCTCGGCTCAGTTAGGAAAGGTCAGAGGTTGTCCACCTGGGCTAGAGTCACCCAGGGAGCTTTCAAAATACCAATGCCCAGGTCCCTCCACTTAATCAGCCTGGGGGACCACCTGGGCACTGAGATTCTTCTTCTGAAAGCTCTCAGGTGATTACCGCACACAGCTAAGCTCAACAACCACTGGCTTGTAACCCTCCCAGCAGGCAGCCATCTGGGTAACTATACTGATGCAGGAGGACTGCAGATGGCATGGCCTGGGTTTGTTTTGTTTGTTGCTTCCAAATTAAATGCTTCAATATCTCGATGCTTTAACTCTGTAACACCATGTGCTCTATTTGCTTTTCTTTAGCCTAACAGCTTTCAGTTGCTAAGGAGGCAAATCTCTGCTGTATGGAGTTTCACTGTTGCCTACAAAGGCGGCTACTCAGCTGGCAACTGAGGCCTGCGGCAGTACAATGAATTGTACTAAAACTGAACTGAGCAGACAGAAGGCTTGCATTTGGTGCCCTTTGTGAAGAGCAATAATGTGGGCCAGGTCATCCTTTTCTCCAAAACTGCAAGTTGATCTTTCTTATTCTATTCAGCAGAAAACACTGGGACATGTCTTCAGTAAATCTCATACAATCTCTTTCCCCTCCTCTTCTTCTCTCGCCTTCTCTTCCTTTTGTCATCTCTCTCACTGACTCTTTCTTTCCATCCTCTCCTTTATTCTCGCCCACTTTCCCCTTCTCTTTTGTGTTCAACTTCACGTTGTCTTAGGAGATATTTTATACTGCTTCTAGCAAAAGATGTGAGGAAACACCATACAGGCAAGAGCACTAACCTGGGTCTTGGTCTCTGTTTTCCTCAGCCCACGAAGTCTTTCCCCGCCAAAGTCTTCTTTTCTAAGCTACTATGTAACTCTTTGCTGGTCCCAGAAACTGCCTGAAAGCTGGCTACACAAATGTGGGAAATAACAGTGAATGATTATAACAAGCCAATTACATGCCAGGCACCCTTCTATGAACATCTGACAGAGGGGGAGACTGACACGCAGAGACGGGAGGTTGATCTCTGGAGGTGTCTGCTGCAGAATCTGGGCTCAAGACACGTGACTTTGTATTGCAAGATTCCAGGAGGAGGCAGTGGGAGAGGGAGAAAGATCACAGACAGAGGGATAGAGAAAAAGAAAGAGAAAAACAGACAAAGACAGAGACACAGAGAGATGTAGAGACCCAACCACCAAGATGCAGAGAAGCAGATATGAGATGGAGCCATAAAACCTGACACAATGTGTGACCAGTATGGCTCAGTAGTTGAGCATCAACCCATGAACCAGGAGATCATGGTTCAATTCCTGGTCAGGACACATGTCCTGTTTTGGGTTTAATCCCCAGTAGAGGGTGTGTAGGACACAGCCAGCTGATCAATTATTCTCTCTCATCACTGATGTTTCTATTCCTCTCTCCCTCTCCCTTCTTCTCTCTGAAATCAATAAAACATATTAAAACAACAATACCACAATGACATAGCAGAGAGAGAGAGAAAAAGACCCGGTGGCCACACTTCCTGTTGCCTTTATGAATTGAGTAGAACAGTTCCATGTCTGAGGCTTTCTCCTGACGAGAGCCTCCCACTGTATGAAATGCAGGTTCGGTTCAGGTGCGGGTTGGAGAATATTCTGATATCATGGTTGGCTGGCTGTAGAGAATGTATGTTTGTTTCTGCTTTACCTGGTGTCTTTTGAGAAGGCAGAGAAAAAAATCTCCTTTCATTTGAGGCTCAGTCCAGAAAAAAAAATATCCCCCCTCCCAAATAGTATTTAAGTTCTGTTTAATTCAGGCTTTAGCAAAGCAAGGCAAAGCATTCTGATTTTTCCCCCAAGTCTTATCATTTGCACTTGCCAATTGGGGTCTTCAAAGACCCTGTTAAATCAGGTGCTTACCCCCTATTGTCCTTAGAAGTAAGTGGGGGTAAGGAGGCCTAATGGAGGTGCACTTCCCAGATTTGATCTTCCTAAAACACGCATCCAAGGAAAGTGGCCAGATGAAACTCATCAGCAATTATAACAGAGATATTCCCAGCATCCCCAGCAAATCGGTTTTGTTTCTTTAGTGTCTTAATACAATGGGTTTTGTGATGTTAGAGAACTATGTGGTACATTGGTGGGACCTTGGATCATTGGGAGGACCTATTTCAATTCCAAATAATTTTGGAATGCTGCCATCAGCTCATTCTCTGCTGTAGTCATTCAGCTGTAAGATGGAAACATTTAACTCAATGAAAGGTCTATGTCCTTCAGCCGGTGAATGTATAAATAAACTGGTACATCCAGACCATGGCATATTATTCAGCATTAAAAAAGAAATGAGTTATCACTAGGGTTAAGACCTTCAACATATCTTCTTTGGGGAACACAATGCAGTCCACACAAAAGTGCATTATGGCGCTGTCCATAAATCTGTGTAATTTGACATAAGTAGATGAATTTTAAAATAGGTAAACTATACCTCCATCAAGTAATTTTTTAAAAAATAGCAAGGAGAATTTTCAAACCATTGCTGGGGGTCTTGAAATTTATATAAACAGCACTAAACCTTAATAAATTATCTGAAAATTTCAAAGACAAATTCAATGCTCCAACTATTCCATTTCTTATCACAGCTCAGAGACGCAGTCACATGAATTTAGATAGCAAAACATTAGAAACAACCTAAATCTCCATCAATAGGGAAATGACCAATTTAAATATAGCCAACCACAGAATAGTATGTGACAATGACAAAGAATACAACCATTTGATATTTAGTGACATGGAAAGGAATCTAAGATGTTGTAGGGAGAAAAACCAAGTAAAAGAGTGATATATGGAGCATGATACCATGTACAGAAAACAAACAGCAATTAATATCAAAGAAAAATATGCTGTATGCTTTCTGAGGATATATGTGTAATAAAAATAGCATCTAGCATGCAGCATGTGCCAAGTACTGTTCTAACAGACTGGCACGTATTAACTTGTTAAACTTTCCTTTTGTTATATGCCAGTTAATGAAGAGAAAGCTAAGGCACAAATAAGTTAAGTTACTCCTCTAAAAGTACTGAGTGGTGGAATAGGAATTTGAATCCAGGCTTGTCTGAAATCAAAGGGCTATTTCTTCTGCTGTTATATGTATTCTTGAAGAATACACATAAACTTCATGAGTTACCTCTGGGGTGAAGTAGAGAGGAGTCCATGATTTTGGACAGTAATCATGGGATTTTAGTCTTTAATTATTTGACAATTATAGAAAATAATATAAAGATTCTGTGTCCCACTTACTCAGTTTATTCTAATGATAATGTCTTGCAAAACTGTAGTATAATATTTCAATCAGAATACTGACATCGATATAATCATAGTCTTGTTCATATTTACTCTCTTTCATTTGTCCTCATTTGCATATATGTAGTCTATGCACTTTTAAAAAGCTTTTTTTTAAAAAAAAAAAAAGAAAAAAGCAGGACTGGTGCAGCCCCTTTGGAAAGCAGCAGTATGGCGTTTCCTCAAAAAATTAAAAATGGAACTGCCATTTGACCCAGTGATCCCACTTCTAGGAATATATCCCAAGAAACTAGAAACACCAATCAGAAAGGTTATATGTACCCCTATGTTCATAGCAGCACAATTTACCATCGCTAAGATTTGGAAACAGCCTAAATGCCCATCAGCAGACAAATGGATTAGAAAACTGTGATACATCCACACAACGGAATACTACTCTGCTGTAAAAAAAGAAGGAATTCTTACCATTTGCAATAGCATGGACGGAACTGGAGAGCATTATGCTAAGTGAAATAAGCCAGTCAGTGAAAGAAAAATACCACATGATCTCACTCATTTATGGATAATAAAGAACATTACAAACTGTTGAACAAAAATAGAGGCAAAGAAGCATCGAACAGACTGTCAAACTACAGGGGGAAGGTAGCGGAGGATGTGTGCGGGGTGGATAAGAGATCAACCAAAGGACTTGTATGCATGCATATAAGCACAACCAATAGACACAAGACACTGCGGGGGGGGGGGGGGGGCAGGGGGTGAGGGCAAGTGCTGGGGTAGGGGGTAGGAGAGGCCGGGGGGAGGTCAATGATGGGGGTGGGGAAGGAGACATAATGTACTACTATTTGTAATACCTTAACAATAAATAAATTAATTTTTTTTAAAAAAGCAGGACTTACCATTGCCATCTTGTTAATTATTTTCTGATTGTTTTGTGGTATCTTTCCCAACTCTTCCAATAAAGTCAGATCTCAAATTTAATTAAACTTTCATTGTTTATATTATAACCACTTATTCATTGATAGGTCACAACCTCATTAGTACTTATAAGTTACCTACTGAGTCAAATAGTATACTTTGATTATCTTTTCTCAGTTATATGAATTTCTGTTTTCCTGGAGTTAATTACTTTATTTTTTATTTGCTTAGTTTTCTAGGTATAAATTACTTCACACTCTCCACAGAACTCTAGAAATCATTTCACAACTATTTTCCTCACAAATGAATCAGTTATTCCATTGGTTCCACAGTTTTCCCTGAGAGTCTCTATTCAGATCTCTCAAATCCCTGTTTCCCTTCTCCAGTCTGTCTTAGTTGCTCTCTAGGCCTACTTTTCAGCTATCATCTAGGCACTTTCCTTCAAA
This sequence comes from Cnephaeus nilssonii, assembly GCF_951640355.1. Lineage (NCBI taxonomy): Eukaryota > Metazoa > Chordata > Mammalia > Chiroptera > Vespertilionidae > Cnephaeus > Cnephaeus nilssonii. The sequence continues at coordinate 24,151,071 of NC_137073.1, read as the reverse complement.
ACCATTCTATCTATCATCTATCATTTATCTATCTACTATCTATCCATCTATCTATCTATCTATTTTTCTACAACACATCATCTGTACACTGTATTGTGTGTTCACCACCCCAAGTAAAGTCTCTGTCCATCAAAACCATTCTTGAGATGACCTATGCCTCTATTCTTTGCTAGACCGCTTCCTTAGGAAACTTATTTTCTGTCTTCTGGTTTGATTCTTGTAGGTGGAGCACACTATCCCTCAGCTTTTAGAGAAATTTCAAATGTGAAAAAGAAAATAGATTCTTCTATATATTTGATCTATAATTTGAATGGGTATAAAATTATTACCTGGAAATCATTATTAATCAGAATTTGGAAATTCTTGATCTATTGTCTCCCAGTTTCCAAGGCCATTGCTAAGAAATATAATACTATATTGATTTCCAATCCTTTGTACATAGCTACTTTATACTCCTTTGAAACATTTTTAATTTTTTTTCTTTACTTCCCTTCATTTAAAACTTAATTATATGTCTTAGTTGGCATTTTTTAAAACATTTTTTTTTGTTCTGGGCACTGGGTTAGGAAAAGAGTATTTTTCAAACCTGAGACATGTTCTTGAACTTTTTTCTTTGATAATCTACTTACCTCTGTCATCCCTGTTCTATTTTTTGAGAACTCTTTTTAGTGATATATTGGACCTCTTGGATTGACACTCAAATTAAAAATATGTATATAAGCCAGTCAGAGAAAGACAAGGATCACATGATCTCACTCATATGTAGAATCTAATGAACAAAAAAAATTGATGAACAATATAGATCCAGAGATATAGAGCATGGAACAGACTGACGAATCTTGGGAAGGGGGAGAAAGGTATCAGAAAGAGATTAAACAAAGAACTTACATATATGTGTACTAGAGACCTGGTGCATGAAAATTCGTGCACTCGGGGGGTCCCTCAGCCTGGCCTGCACTCTCTCACAGTCCGGGAGCCTTCAGGGGGTGTCCGACTGACAGCTTAGGCCCACTTCCCATGGGGAGCGGGCCTAAGTCACAGTCTGGTCTCTCTCTGAAGGAGGTGACCAGTGGGCCGATCAGGGGATGGCATAGGCGAGCAGCCAGCCCTGCCTCCCCCCAATTGCCCCTCTGCTGCTGCTGGTCACTGTCACCACACACACACACACACCCATCACTGTCCCCTCCCTTTGCCTGATGGCAGGTGCTTTGGCTGGCCTGGTGCCACCTGCTCGCTGGCCCCACCCCCCGCAGACCTGTCATTCCACCATTCAGTCGATTTGTATGTTATGCTTTTATTATATAGGATTTGTATTGTCCATGGATACAGACAAAGGGAGGTAAAAGACTGTGAGGAGTAGGAGCAGGGTGGAGGGGGTCAATGGGGAAAAAGGGACACTTCAGTAATACTTACAACAATAAAGATAATTTTTTAAAATGTGGGTGGTTTTGCCTTTTGATCCTACTTTCTGAGATGCCCTTTATTTTATCTTCCAATTTTTATGCTTATTACATTATTTTAAAGATAAGCTGTGATTTTTAAAAAATATTTTCATTGATTTCAGAGAGGAAGGGAGAGGGAGAGACAGACAGAAACATCAATGATGAGAGAGAATCAATGACCAACTGCCTCCTGCATGCCCCACACTGGGGATTGAGCCCGCAACCAGGGCATATGACCTGGGGAATTGAACTGTGACCTCCAGGTTCATAGGTCGACACTCATCCACTGAACTATGCCAGCCGGCCAATGTTTTATTTTTAAAGAGCTCTTTCATACACTCTGATAGTTCCTTTATTTTTGGTATCCTGTTTCAGGGTGTGTTTCATGAATTATAATATTCGATAGCAATTGCTAATATTAATTACTAGAGGCCCGGTGCATGAAATTCGTGCACGGAGGGGGGTTGTCCCTCAGCCCAGCCTGTACCCTCTCCAATCTGGGACCCCTCCAGGGATGTCCGACTGCCCATTTAAACGGGCAGTCGGACATCCCTCTCACAATCCAGGACTGCTGGCTCCCAACTGCTTGCCTGCCTGCCTTCCTGATTGCCCCTAACCGCTTCTGCCTGCCAGCCTGATCACCCCCTAACCACTCTGCTGCCAGCCTGTTTGCCCCCAACTTCCCTCCTCTGCCGGCCTGGTTACCCTTAACTGCCCTCTCCTGCAGGGTTGATCACCTCCAACTGCCCTCCCTTGCAGGCCTGGTCCTTCTCAACTTCCCTCCCTTGCAGGCTGGGTGCCTCCCAACTGCCCTCTCCTGCTGGCCATCTTGTGTCCACATGGGGGCAGGATCTTTGACCACATGGGGGCAGCTATATTGTGTGTTGCAGTGATGATCAATCTGCATAGTACTCTTTTATTTGATAGGATAGAGGCCTGGTACATGGGTGCGGGCCAGCTGGTTTGCCCTGAAGGGCGTCCCAGATCAGGTGGGAGTTCCCTTGGGGTGTGGGGCGGCCTGAGCGAGGGGTCTGTGGTGGTTTGCAGGCGGGCCACGCCCCCTGGCAATGCAAGCAGAGGCCCTGGTATCTGGAATTTATTTTCCTTCTACAATTGAAACTTTGTAGCCTGGAGCGGAGCCAAGCCTGGGGCTCCCTCCGAGGCCAGTAGCCATTTGTGTTGGGGTTATAATTGAAACTTTGTTGCCTTAAGCGGGTGGGCCCGGCCAGGGTGTGCGGAAAGCTTTGCTTCCCCTGTTGCAGGCGGCAACCCTGGCCTGCTCTCTCAAGCTCCATTCTGCCGCCATTTGTTTGAATTTGTTTACCTTCTATAATTGAAACTTTGTAGCTTAAGTGGAGGCTTAGGCCTGGCAAGGGCAGGCGGAAAGCTTGGCTTCCTCTGTTACCTAGGAAACCTTGCTCTCTGTGGCTGTAGCCATCTTGGTTTGGGTTAATTTGCATACTCGCTCTGATTGGATGGTGGGTGTGGCTGGTGGGCATGGCTTGTGGGTGTGTCGGAGGTGTGGTCAATTTGCATATTTGTCTATTATTAGATAGGATGCCAGGGAATACTTTAAGAACTTTACAAAATTAGCTCCTTTAATCCCCAATTGAGGTAAGGGACAGGTTCTCCAAAATAAAAGGAAGGTATTGATCACAGAAGAAAAGAAAATGGATGAGGAATGCCCAAAATAATAGATGTCCACAACAGAATGATTCAAAGTACATCTACAATGACCTAGGCACTATTGCTGGCACAGGGGCTGGGAAACCCAAGGGGGTAACACAGCACCATGCCCACTGTGTTCACATCCTTTCACATAGTTGGAAGCTAATGTCATTTGCCACTTGCCAGTCCCTGATGAATTCCTCCCCCAGGGCCTTGAAGCAGCCAGAATTGTGCAGGATAGGCAGGCTAGAGCAGGAAGAAGGAAAGGAGGGGACCTGGGAGTTGCTCCTTCTTCATGAAAAACTCTGATGGGAAAATTGCCAGATGCACTCCCACTCTCTCTGAAAGCCAGTGTGATGCTTCATCCATCTTAATCACCGTCAGAGAGAGCAGGCATTTTAATAAGCAGCATTATTCACGAAAACTGTTCTCCGTTCCCAATCCCTTCCAAAATAAGATAGACATGAACTTGGAATGAACTCCTCATTTGTCTCCTCACTCTCTTCTTCGTTTTCAAACTCACTACCTTCTCCTCAGGGCCCCCATCCTCTGAATATCTTCTGGGTAATAGGTGAGAAGCAGCTGTCTACCTGGAGAGAGCTAGGGTGTGGCTGGAGGTGCCTGGGTCCCTAGAGGGTTGGGCTCACTGGACCTACCCCTGGGACTTAAGAGATGGAGGAGATAAGATCCCAGCTGTGATAGAACTTAGAGCTCATTCTCTCAACTGATTGCTTAATTAACAAGTATTAATGGTAGTTAACGTGTACTTTGCTAAGAATACAAACAGTGAGTCAGATAGGATTTCCCATCTCTTAGGAACCATCGATTCATTCAGCAAATATTTTTGAACTGTGGAATAGACCCAAGACTAGATCATTAGAATGCACATGGCCTCTATAACTCATTGCATTGTAGGAACAATCATTGATCATGTATATGTTTCAGTCTTTGTACTAGACTCACAGAGTCCAAACCCTTGTGCTACTCAGCGTCTAGAAGAAGAGAAAGTTAGGTCTCTTACTCTTTGGAATAGCATGGATGGACCTGGAAAATATTATACTAAGTGAAATAAGCCAATCTGAGAAAGACAAATATCACATGATCTTACTTATTTGTGGAATCTAATGAACAAAATGAATTGACCAACAAAATAAGACCCAAAGCATGGAGGCATGGAACAGACTGACATATCTCGATGTGGGGTCAGGGGGACAAGTAGAGATAAACCAAAGAACTTATATACTTATATGCATAGCCCATGGACACGGGCAATAGGATAATGAAGACCTGGGGGGTAGGTAGGAGCTGGAAGAAGGAGGATAAAGGAGGGGGGGAATGGGAGATATCTGTAATACTGCCAACAATCTATACTAATAAAAGAGTAATATGCAAATTGGTCACAACGCCCTCACAGTAACAACTGAACAGCAGGCTGCATGGGGCAATAAGGCCGGCGGGGGGGTTAGCGAGGGATGACCAAACGACTGACCAGCAGGCTGCATGGGGCAACCAGGCCGTCAGGGGGCCTAGCAAGGGACAACCAAACGACTGACCAGCAGGCTGCATGGGGCGACCAGGCCGGCAGGGGGTTAGTGAGGGATGACCAAACGACTGACCAGCAGGCTGCATGGGGCAACCAGGCTGGCAGGGGGGTTAGCGAGGGATGACCAAATGACTGACCAGCAGGCTGCATAGGGCGACCTGGCCGGCAGGGGGTGCAGTGAGGGGCGACCAGGCCGGCAGAGGGGGGCAGTGAGGGGCAACCAGGCTGGCAGGGGGGGCAGTGAGGGGCAAACAGGCTGGCAAAGGGGGCACTAAGGGGTGACCAAACAGGCAGGGGGGCAGCTGGGGGCAATCAGGCTGGCAGGCAGAGGTGGTTAGGTGTGATCAGGTTGGCAGGGGGGCAGTTAGGAGTGATCAGGCAGGCAGGCAGGTGAGCAGTTAGGAGCCAGTGGTCCTGGATTGTGAGAGGGGTGTCGACTGCCAGTTTCAGCCTGATCTGTGGTATCGGGCCGAAACTGGCAGTCGGACATCCCCCAAGGGGTCCCAGATTGGAAAGGGTGCAGGCTGGGCTGAGGGGACCCTCTCCCCCCACCACCACCACCACTCCCATGCATGAATTTCGTGCACCGGGCCTCCAGTAAAAATATATTTTAAAAGAAATGAAATTGATAAATACATTATTTATTGTGGTAAATGCCATGGAAAAGAGGCCCATTTCCCACATCTCCATGTTGTTCAGAGGAGCTGACCCACTCTACACTCAGGGATGGTGTGTGAGCAAGGGCTGGCCAAGTAGAGGGTTGCATCTTCTTGGACACCCTGGTTGTGTCAGAGATGGGTGTGGGACTCATGCAGGATTGATAACACAATCCAGAAACTGCCTGAACTATTGAGTAGTGGTACTCTGTTGATGCTAGGGTTTCCGAGTGTGTACAGTCAACCTGCTACCACATGCAGAGAGCCTGCCTGTGAAGAAAACCAATGCAGAATAAAATGGAAAAAGGAGATGGGAAGAGACCAAGTCCTCATGCCATCATCTGAGTGTCTGCAACCAGTCATACCAAGTAGCCACATCAGAATAATCCCTGACCCATTCCCATATGTGGGTCATTAAATCCCTACCTTAACTGAAACGAGTTTGAGTTCTGTCCTTAAGTAACGTAGGACCCAAGATATCATCTCTCTCAACTCTGCAGGCTTTTTAGCAACAGGGAGGGCCACAGGTCAGGTCTCTCCAATTTCCACGATGGTTTTCATGCAGAAAAAAATTTCAAAAACTGAGGCTCAGAGAAGTTAAGTAATTTCCCCAAAGGTCACACAACAAGCACGTTACAGAGTTTGATTACAAAGAAAATGCTCTTAATCATTATAGTTGAGTCCCCTTATAACTCCACTCAGAAAAAGTACTCTTAACTGAAAGTCCCCAGAAGTTTTGTGCAGAAATTGTGTGTGTGTGTGTGCATACAAGTATGTGTTATCTAATGCTCACAAAACTTATGTGAACTGAGTAATTTTATGCTCACTATGCAAATGGGGAAATGAGTTCAAAGAGGTAACCTGGGCAACATCACATACCATTAAGAGGCAAATCTTGGATTAAAACCTAAACCCTCTAGTTCCAAAAGCCCATTCATGCTCTTTCCAGCAAATCAATTTGCCAAACGTATTGGATAGTGACTACAGGTGACCTATTTTTGTCCCAAAGAATGTGTACTTTATGGTTCACAGCTGCAGCCCACCTTGCCTTTGTCCCATAACTCTTCACCCTGTGCACATTCCATATCCCAGAGGGAAGCAGGTGATGAGTTCTTTGGTCAAAATGGCACTTTAAAAAAATGCTCTTCCTACCTCCAGCTTCAACAATCATAGAGATATCATTACTTTTCATCTGATTTTAAATAACACACATGGTAAAAGTCAAACAATACAAAAATATTTACAGTAAAAACTGGGTCTGTCTCTCATCTAGGATCCCAGTCTCTCAGACGCAGCCACCACCAGTGATTCATATGGTTATTTCAGAAAGGACCTGCGCACACCAACAGCCATAGCTCATAGGATTCATGTATATAGATCCTAAATATCATATAGAAATATCATATAGTTCTCAAGCAGGGATGTTTTTTACCCCTGTTCACCCAGGGGACATGTGGCAATGTCTGGAGACATTTTTAAAGGATTTTTTAAATTGATGTTTAGGAAGAGAGAAAGGGAGAGAGAGAAACATCAATGTGAGGGAAACATTGATAGGCTGCTTCCTGCACACCCCTGACCAGGGACCGAATCTGCAATCTGGGCACGTACCCCGACAGGAAACGGAACCCGTAACCTCTCGGTGCACGGGACGACCAAACATCTGAGCCACTGAGATATTTTTTATTGTCACAACTTGAGAGTGGCAGGGGTTGCAGCTGGAATCTAGTGGGTAGAGTTCATGGATGTTGCTAAACACCCTGTAATGCACATGACAGCTGCCACAACAAAGAATGATTTGGCCCCAAATGTCAATAGTGCTGAAGTTGAGAAACCCTCATCTGAAAGAATCATTTTCTAACTTGCTTTTAACACTTAGCAACACATGTTGGCGATCTTTTTGTATCAGCTTACACTGATTTGTTCTTTCAGTGTTTTGAACAGCTTCCTGGTATTCTGTTATGTGGATATGCCTAATTCATTTAATTAGTCTGCTATCGATAAACATTTAGGTTACTTACCATAGGGGGCAGCTACAATGCAGCCAGGGGAAATCTGGTCTGAATACATCTCTGCACACAGATTGCATCTGTGAGATATGTTCCCAGAGGGTGGATCCCTGAGCCAAAAGGGAAACACCTTTTCTTCGCTTTGACAGGTATTTCCCCTCTGCTGTCCTGGTTCACACACCCATATCAGGGAATGCGCATGCCCGTTTTCTCACACTCTCACCCATACTGTGTCTTACCTAACATTTAAATTGTTGTCAATTAGGTAGATAAATAATTGGATCCCATAGCTCTTTAAAATAGCATGGTGAGCATGGCTGAACATCTTGCCTGTGCCCACGGTACCTGACATTCCTAGAAATGGAGAGCAGGCCCTTCAGGAGGAAGCGTTATTCTAACACCTCTGTCCCCCGCTCCCGGAGCCTGGCTGATACTCTGGCAGAAACTAAGGAAGTGTGAATCTGATGCCAACAACTCATGACTGCATGCTTCTCAGAAGCCTACACACTAGAGCCAGGTGGGGAATCCCAGGTCAGCCCGCCCACTCCCTGACGGGTCCTTACCTCTATGACCAGAGGTGATTTTCCTAGACAGCCCAAGAGAGGTGAAAGTTGCAGACAATTGGAAGCTGGGCTATGGCTGTAAAGAGGCAGATTAATTCGTCTTAGGTTGATTTAAAAACTATATTTCTGTTTTCTAGGAGTGGAGCTGAGAGAATATTCCTTATTCTGTAACTGATAAGGTTTCTGTATCAGGAAGGCAGATACCCAAAGGGAAAGTCAATCAGAAGAAAGCTTTCATTCCACCTCCACCCTCCCAGAGGGCAGGGAGGAGGACGGGGGTACAGCATCTCACCACCCAGAGAGGCACCATGTGCACCAGTGGTGAAGAGCAGGTGACAGTCCCCAAGAGCTGACGGTGCCTTGAATGGGCAGGGAATGAAAAGCTCTACAGGCAGCATTCATGTGTTGTTGCTCAGGCTGCCCAGGGACAGAACGCTCTGGGCTGGCTCTTTTATGGGGCAAACTATATATATATATTAATTCTCACCCAAGGATATTTTTTCATTGGAAGAGAGAGGGAAAGACAGAGAGAAATGTTGATGTGGGAGAAACACATTGATTGGTTGCCTCCAGCAAGTGCCCTGACCAGGGCCTGGGCCAGGGAGGAGCCAGCAACCAAGGTAAGTGCCCTTGACCAGAATTGAACCTTGGGACCCTTCCATTCGCAGTCTGCAGGCTGATGCTCTATGCACTGACCCAAACTGGCTAGGGTGAGGCAAGCTGAGTATTGAGAGCAATCAGGTATTCAAGGGGATGGGCTGCCCAGGTTTTGGTCACTCATCAGTTCATTTGCATTATGTTGTCAAATACCAATCATTCATTTATATTTTAAACACCACATTTGTTCTGAATTGTAATGCCTCACAAACTTGCAGGGAGGAGAGGGCAAAGAGGATTGTCCCAATATACCTATCCTTTTGTTGACTAGATCCCAAATTACTATGCCATTAGTCTATGTGAAATATCACCTGTGACTTACTCTATATTCCATATTCTATGTTCACTGCCCCTTCTAAGGGAGGGTTACACATTTTTGCCCATTGATTGCAGGTCTGGCCATCTGACTTGTTTTGACAAATGGAATGTGAACCAGTGATGTGAGCCAATTGTGAGCAGAAGTTTGAGTCCTCCAGCTTTGCTCTTTTTCAAGATTGTTTTGGCTGTTTGGGATCCCTTGCATTTCTATATGATATTTAGGATCAGCTTGAAAAGTGTTGTGAAAATGGAAGAAGGATTTTTTAAAAATATATTTTATTGATTTTTTTACAGAAAGGAAGGAAGAGGGATAGAGAGTTAGAAACATTGATCAGCTGCCTCCTGCACACTCCCTACTGGGTATGTGCCCGCAACCAAGGTACATGCCCTTGACCAGAAATTGAACCTGGGACCCTTGAGTCCGCAGGCCGACACTCTGTCCACTAAGCCTAACCGGTTAGGGCTGGAAGAAGGATTTTAATAGACATTGTGTTGAGTCTGTAGGTCAGTTGAGAGAGTCTTAACATTGTCTTCTGATCCATAAATGCAGGCTATCTTTCCATTGATTTTTTTCTCTTTCTTTCTCTTTCTTTCTTTTCTTTCTTTCTTTCTTTCTTTCTTTCTTTCTTTCTTTCTTTCTTTCTTTCTTTCTTCCTTTCTTCCTTCCTTCCTTTCTTTCTTTTTTTAGGTTTTCTTTAGTTGCTTGCAATGATGCTTTTTAGTTTTCAGTGGACAAATCCTACACTTCTTTCATTAAATTTCTTAAATTAAATTTTTAAATTAAATTTGATGCTATTGTTAATGGAATTGTTTTATTAATTTCTTTTTTAAAATTGTTCATTGCTAATGTATAGAAATGCAACTGTTTTTGTATATTGACACCATATCCTGGTACTTTGCTGAAATAATTTTTAGCTTTAGCAGGGTTGCCCTCCCCGCTTTGGATTTTCTGTATACAGATCAGGTCATCTGCAAATAGATTCCATGAGGCCAGTTTTACTTCTTTCCAATTTGGATGACTTTCCCCTCACCCCCTAATTGTCCTTGCTCGAAACTCTAGTACAATGTTGAATAAAACTGGCAAAAGTGAATATCCTTGTCTTCATGTCATTACTAGTAGCTGTGGATTTTTTTATAGACACTTTATATCAAGCTGGTTGAGGAAGCTTCTAGTCTTTGTTTATTTAGTATTTATTTTTATTAGGAAAGCATGCTGGATTTTCTCAAATGCTTTGTCTGTGTCTATTAAAATAATCATGTGATATTTTTAGTCCTTAATTCTATTAATCTAACATATAACATTGATTGATTTTCATTTATTCAACCAGTCTTAGATTCCTGGAATAAATCTCATTTGGTCATGGTGTATAATCCTTTTTGTATTTTTCTGGATTTGTCTGTCATTTTGTTGAATATTTTTATGACTATATTTATAAGGAATTTTGGCTATAGTTTTCTTTTCTTGTGATTTTTTTGGCTGGTTTTGGTATCAAGGGAATGTTGGCCTAATAGAATGAGTCAGAAAGCATATTCTCCCCTCCTTTCTTTGAAAGAAGATTTTGTGAAAGTTGCTATATCTTCTTTAGACATTTGTAGAATTTGCCAGTGAAGTCACCTGGGTCTGGTAATTGTTTTGTGTGAAGTTTTTCCTTAATTTGATATTCAGATCTTTTTGAGACAGTGTTGGTAATATGTCTTTCTAGGAACTTGTCAATTTTATCTAGATTTTATAATTTGTTCGCATATACTTGTTCATAATGTTCTTAGAGTTCTTTTTATTTCTGTGAGATTGGTAAAATTATCCCACTTTCATTCCTAATTTCACTCATTTGAATCTTTCTTTGTTCTTGGTCAGTCTATCAATTCTGTTTATATTTTCAAAGAATCAAAGTTTGGTTTCACTAATTTTCTCTATTGTTTTTCTTTTCTCTATTTCATCAATTTCTTCTCTGATTTTTATTATTTCCTTCCTTTCATTTGCTTTGGGCTTAGTCTGTTCTTCTTGTTCTAGTTTGTTAATATACAAGGCTAAATTGTTGACTTGAGATCTTTCTGATTGTCCCACCTCCACCAGTTCATTGTTGTTTGTTGATGTTGTTGTTGCTGCTGCTGCTGCTGTTTGCTTAGTGGTTTTCTTGAATCAATTATTTAAAATTTGTATTTCTTGTTATGTGTAGACATCAGAGATTCTGCTTCCTTAGCTGAGTGGTTGTGATGATTGAACAGAGATTTTCTTAAATTCTTGGAATCAGTAAGTCACTCATCTTTGCCCAGGGTCTCTTTTGTATGTTGAGGCAGCCCTTCAATGCTCTGCAGGCAGTTTACAACTCTTCCTTAGCCTTCACCTCCTACTGTGCAAAGCCTCCAGGTCACAAGGTCAGCCAGATGTGAGAACTTAGGGTCTTATCAGTGCTGTCCTGAGCATGTGCACAGCCCCAGGCATGCAGCTTTATGCATGTCTGTAACCTTCTAGTTTCTCAGGAACATGTCATTTTCAAAATCCTCAATGGACATCTTATTTCTCACCATTTCCTTTTAAATGTTTTGGTCAGCTTTTTGTTTGCTGCTATGTTTAGTAATTGTCCCTGATTGTTTTATTAAATTAAATTTATTGGGGTGACATAGGTTAATATGGTCATATAGGTTTCAAGTGTGCATTTCTAAGATATGTGATCTGTAAATGGCATTATGTGCCCGCCACCCAAAGTCAAATCATCTCATGTCACCACATATTTGGCCCCGTTTACCCTTTACTACTTTCCGCAGCCCCTTCCCTGTGGTCACCACCATACTGTTGTCTGTTTCTGTGAGGTTCAGTTTTACATCACACAAATGAGTGAAATCATATGGTTCTTAGCTTTTTCTGACTGACTTATTTCACATATAATATTCTCCATCCATGGTGTCGCAAATGGTAGTATTTCATCCTTTCTTATGGCTGCGGAGTATCCAACAGTATATATGTACCACATCTTCTTTAGCCAATCCTCTATCAAAGGACACTTCGGTTGTCTCCATATCTTAGCCACCGTGAATAATGCTGCAATGAATATGGGGGTGCATATATCTTTGCAAATAAATGTTTTTGAGGTTTTTTGGGTAGATACCAAGAAGAGGGGTTGCTGGGTCACATGGTAACTATCCTTAATTTTTTTGAGGAACTGTCATACTGTTTTCCATAGTGGCTGTACCAGTTTACAGTTCCACCAGCAATGAATGAGGGTTCTCTTTTTCCCCCTAACCTCTCCAACACTTGTTATTACTTGTCTTGTTGATGATAGCCATTCTAACAGGTGTGAGGTGGTGTCTCATGTCTCCAGGGAAAAGGTTGTTCTTAGAGAAGGCTCTGCCGCAGGTCATAAATACAAGCTTTGTTGGTGGGTGTTCCCAGGGGCCCTCACAGGTCAGTAATGACATTTATCTGAGAATGGTGCTTCTGGAGAACTCCAATCCCCTTCTTTCCTTTCCAAAGGCTTAGGCTGCTGGTTTTCCCTGTGGTTGCAGGCTATTGGTTTTCAAGGTTACCCTGGGGCTAAGGAGGGGGACTTGAATGGGGCAAGTTAAAATGCCACAAAGCTTTCTGGTCTCAAGATATTTCACTGTTTTTCTCAAATAAAAGTCTGATTAATTTCCAGAGTTCTGAAAAAGTTGGGTTTTGACACTTTTTTACTAGTGTTGTTTATATGGAAGAACAGACTTTTGGAGGTTTCTACAATTCCGTTTCACTGATGTCCCTCTGATGGGTGTTAAATCTGATTCGGAATGCTTTACTTTTATAATCATTTTTAAAGTTGTCTCATTAAACTGAAGGTTCCATACGGGCAGTAATTCAATTTTCTTGTTTACCATTATATTGCTCTGACGACTGCAATGCAATGTAGCAAGCACGCACTACATATTGGATGAATCAAAGAATGAGTTAATGTTCCCCATACCCAACCAAGAGTTAAACCCAATGAAAATGTAAAACTAAGCAGTTATCTTAATCAGGTTAGGTCTTCTTGCTGAATGTGCTCTATTCTAAAATGCTGTAAGTTGTAAGGTGCACCATCAGCTCAGACACTAAGGCACTAAGGGTGGGGGAGGGAGGAGATTAATATTTTAAATGTCTAAATCAATTGCATGTCACATCTCAATTTGAGAAATGTTTTAAAAATGTGAAAAAAAAATGTGGCCTTAAATTTGGAAATGTAGCAGTGTTCCTTATCAGATAGAAATGGAAATGGAGGTTCAGAGATCTGTGGCAATCTTCCCAAGATCAGATAACCACCATGCAGCAGAGTCAGATGTTAACTAAGGTCTGATTGCAAAAATGGTACCCTTAGCCATGAATCTATGGAGAAATCGTATTAGATAGCAGCTAGACACCCAAACTCTGGAGTCAGATAAACTTAATCATCTTAGGTGTTGCTTCATGAATGCTAAGAACTGGGGTCAAAGCCTGCTTCAGAAAACCACCGGTCTTCAGTTTTAATTGTCCCAAATCTCAGCAGTGTGACCCTCATTCTTACCATTGAGGTAGTGCTACTTGTTCCTGGGTGACAGAGTAGGCGTTACATTGGAATATGCCACAATCCCGTTGCCTCAGGATGGTCTGCAATTAGGCCTAAGATACTGTGCCTGCACCAAATTTGCTAGAAGGAAGCTGTCACCCAACCTAATCTAAGATAAAGTGAACACAAGCCCCATGGGTATGAGCCTCTTGTCTGTCTTGATCACCCTTATTTGCCCAGCACTCAGCAGATAATTGTTGAATGGGTATTAAGAACTCTGAGGTTTCTAAAAAAAAAATTAATACAAAATAAAAAAATGAAAAATATTTTTAAATGTAAAGCAGATAATAAATAAATAAAGTAAAAAAATTTTTTTTTTAATGAACTTAGAGGTTTCCATCAGCCATCTCCAGCTTAGAATGTCCTACTGACCTGGAAACTTTTGAAAGCTGACTGGGGAATACAAAATTCCAGGAGTCCACAGAATGAAGGTAGGAACATGACATACACCCCAACCTGACTCTCCTCCCTAAGGACAAACTTTTCAGCAGAGGCAATATATCAAACCACAGTCAGGCATTCTAGTGGGAATTATAATAGAGGTTACCTCATAGGGTTGTATAAGGATTAAATGGAGTTAGTTCACTCAGTTGAGCTGCCAGAATCAACAAGGAAAAAGAACATAACTTACTTATACTAAAAGATTATTTGTTGTTTATCTGAAATCCAACTTTAACTGGCTGTCCTATATTTTTATTTGCTAAATCTGGCAACCCTATCACTGAGAACAGTGCCCAGCAAATGCTAATAAGTGTTTGCTATTATTATTCTTTAACATTTTTATTATAGAGCCCATTCTATTGCAAGCCTTTCCCTCAGAGTAAAGAGCCCTTCAGTACCTCATTAATTTGGTTTCTAATAATGTTAATGCATGACTATTTAGAGGGTAGATTAGAGCTTTTCATTACTAAGCAAACACTCCCAGAAAAAAAGAACATAAATTTATGTTAAAAACAAGATCATAGTGGGAACACTTAAAATAGTTAACTAAACAAGATGTTTTTTACGAACCTTAACATAATTGAGAAACTCTCATTTCCATACAAGTAGGATAACTCTAAATTATTTTGTGCTTGAAAGTAGGTCCACTCAGCAACACCTCAAGCCAGTTTAGGTAAACAGTGTTGCCTCGAAAAGAAACCCTTATTATTAGAACTTCCTTTCATTTTATTTTCAAGATGGTATTCGAAAATCACCATCTGAATCCTGGATCTACTACTGATTAATTGTGTGTCTTAGGGTCAGGGCATTTTGCATCTTAGGACCTTCATTTTCTCATTTTGAAAATGGAGCCATCATCCCATATGGTCTCAGAGTTTCCTTAAGGGTCATTGACTCTACTCCCCATTTCCCATTGAGGTCTGTGAGCAGAAAAGGCCACCAGCAGGGTCGGCGAGGCAATGTGTATTTGCAAATACAAGTTACCTTGGTTGTTACTAGTCCAAGAGTAAAAACAGACAGAACCTGTGGTCATGGGGCCCTAGGCGGCACCTTGGAATCAGCTGGGGAACTTTAAATGCTCCTGCTAGGTCTCCACTCCCAGAAAGGCTGACCCAGTTGGTCCAGGAGGGGGTCAGACATATGTAAGCTGCCTCAGTGTTGCTGGGGCTGAGAACCACTGGCCTAGCTGGCCCCCATAAGCTCAGTTTTTGTCCTTTTCTCACATTTTTCTCAAATTTACCTCAAATCTTCCGAGATGGGGCTCACAGGATCAAGTGTCACATTGCTCCAGATCACTGGCCTATGGCTCTGCTCATTGTGATGCAATTAGCATAGAGAGGGCCCCACACAGGATCCGCCCAAAGTGGCAGCAGTAGTTTAGTCTTGGCTACACCCTCTGCTTCTCTAGGCTGAGCATCTGTTTCAGCTCATCTTACTCTCAGATCACAAGAAAGTAAAGTCTCTGTAGCCTCCCCACACTGTGACATGTAACTCTCACTGTCCAGGGTATATTCTCCTCAACCCAACAATTTAGCACACTTCATTTCTTTGATTACTTAGAAATATTTTGGACATATGGAAAAGTATATACTTATCTCATAAACTGGAAAGCAGCCTCTTCCATCTCCCTGAGTGAACAACCATCAATACTTTGTTCAGACTCCCTCTGTGGTCTTCTCCAATCTTGTGCCCTTCATGTTCTCCCAGGTGTTACCATACGCTGAAGTAGTGAGCGCTCCTCTTATCCTTGATGTCATAGCCTTTTTATATATGCAAATGTTAATAAACAACTATTAACATAGGGTGCTGCTTTGTGTGTTTTTAAAACTATACACAAATAGAATCACACTCAACACATTATTCTGCAGCTTTGCTTTTTTGCATTCAGCATTTTGTTTGAGATTTATCTAAATTCAGTTTATTCATTTTAACAGCTCTCTGATATTTGATTATGTAAATCTCTAACCCTTTATTTACCTGTTGTAGTACATATTATTTCTACCAATATAACATTTAGAATATTTCCAAACACAGATATTCACATATAAACAAGTGTACTGGCTATAGATGTTTGATTACACACCCAAATGTGTGCATATTCATTTATACACAGAGCAGTTATCCATTGTCAATCATGTGTTGAATATCCATAAAGCTTCATTTCTTTCTTAATTTCAAGTAAAAGTAAACATTATTAGAAGTTCTAATATCTTCTCATGCTCCAGTGGGATTTCTTGCACACATTCTGCTTAGGAGGCCATTGTTCTAAGCAAATGTATTTTATATATTTAAAAGTTAACCTAATGTTTCTCCAGGCATGTTTCTAATTAGAGAATTCTTTGGTCAATACAACCTGCCACTTTCCCACCAGCTTCAAGTGTCTTTTAAAAGGCTTCTGTCAATGTTATAAGCCAACACTGTGTTCCCCACATTCTTGTCTCCTCATCTATAATGTCTTCCCCCTTCCCATCAGCTTTAAAAACTATATAGTCCAGTTTTTAATAATCCCATTGTTTTTTCTCTCAATAGGTTGTCATGTTCCCTCCCATTAGCATGTTTCTGTATATTATGGTGATCCGGATACAGTGTGAGGTTGGTTGTTGTAATTCCTTGGATAACCGTTACAAGTAAGAGCCTATCTGTGCTACCAAGATTCCTTGAAATTCCTCTTTCCCCACCTCACTGCATCAGAAAGAACCTCTGGCTTCCCCAGACTGGAAAAATGGTTGTAAAGTCATCCCCATAATTCCACATACTAGTGTGCACTGTTCAGAGATGGCTGATTAGAAATGCCTTTGCATTTCAGTGATCTCAGCTCAGTTTTAAGGACTTGGTTGATTAATCATTTGAAGCACAGGAGGGAGTTGACAGTCTGTGGGGTTTTTGGAGAAGGCATTTCTGAGTGATAGATGATTGCAGCTATTGGCAATACAGATTGGGATTGTAGTTGAGCTCTAATGGCCGGGAAGACGATGGGACACCCAGGGATAAGTAAGGGCTCATTAGCAGCTCTGTGTTCTCAGTTCCAATTTTAGGGAAGGAGAGCAAGACCAGCTCAGTTGGGTGTGTGGACTGTGTATGCGCCTGCCTATTTTGGGAGGGAATTTCATTTTCTCACCCATTCTGCTTGCTGTTCATCTTGTGTTATTATTGGGAGCCACGTTTCCATTCCAAGCGATGCAAAGTTTAAAAGAAGCTGGAAAATGAGTCAACAGACTCAGGGTTCAAATTCATTTAACGGTACGAAATTGAGCCAGTGACTTAACTTCTCCTCATCTTGGCTTCTTCTTCTGAAAAATGGGGAGAATGATACTGTTTTTCTCTTATCATTGTGAGGATTAAATAGGGGAATGTCTGTAAAGTGCCTGGCACAGCGTAAGAGCTTAATACATGGTACCCACAGGTGGCATCTTCACTTCCTCTGTTTTATGTATCCAGTTTGTCTGAGTTCAGACCTCAGCATGACTGGGTCACACTGAATACTCTGCATGGTGTCTGCCACTCAATAAGCACTCAACACGTGGTAGTTGCAAAAAGCATGATCTCTGAGTGTTTGTGGCAATTATTGCCGGACATTTATTTACATGTTCACCCTGGTAGTCAGTTTTATTCTTCAAGTTTAAATTGTGTTGATTGGAACTCCTTGTTGTACTAGTGACCGATGATTTCTGAGGTTGTTAAGATCCTTTAGAGAAGAGAGGAATTGTTTATAACTATTAACTCTGATTTTTACAACCTAGATCTTTGCTACTCAAAGTGTGGTCTGGGGATTAGAAACATTGGCATCACTTGGAAGCTGGTTATAAATTCAGAATCTCCAGGACCCCCAGACCCACTGAATCAGAATCTGTAATTTAACAAATCTGTAATTTAACACTTGTATGTGCAATCAAGTTTGAAATATATTTATGTAAATACTTATACTACATACGAACACACACTTAGATAGATGTGTCCTCTATTTGTGCATAATGTCTCTGTCTATAGCAAGTACTATACGAAAGTGAGTGGACCAAAGACTTGATGTTACATTAAGCCACTGCTCACTGAGTAATCTGCAAGATCTTTTCAAATGATCTGAGCCACTTGAGCAAAATACTTTTGACAGTGGGTGAGTAACCGATGGCAGTTTTGTATACACATGTTTTTACATGGGCCATAAATGATCCATAATTTACTGGACCTATTGTGAGACAAAATTACCAACATCACACCAAAGTAGGGGCTCTATGATTGCAATTCAAGGCAATGTAGAAGATCTCAGTAGAGCTTTTCTTTTTTACAAGATAAAACCTCCCTTAGGGGAAATTTCCTGAGCTCTGGAGTCATTCCGCTGTTGTCCTTGATTTTTTCAAAGGTTTAAATACATAGGTTGTCCATGAGGACCGACAAACAGATACACACCTGGGAGTTATTTCTGACAGCATCTTCCTCATCATCCTTTTTGGAACATAGTTATGATATCCCAAGGTCCCCACCCACTTCTGCCCCCTTCACTGTTCCTTACCACACATTGTTCACTTCCTCATTCTTACTACCCACACAAGGGCTGAACCCCTAACCCTGACATTACCAACAATCTGCTCAAATGAACCTGATACTCCAATCAAAGAAATCAACCAGGTACAGATGCTTTTGTTACTATTGTCACTTGCATCAATCAAATAGTGATTCATTTCCAGAGAGGAACCCATTTGGAGAGCACAGTTCTTTAAATATGAGGATTCAAGACTTTCCTAGAGGTGTTCAAAGAGTAAATGAAATATGAAATAATCTTCCAGGAGCCTCTTATCATTAAATTACCTATTTAATAAAAATATTCCTTGGTGTTTATTATAATTGCATATTGTCTGTTTAATGTTGTCTCTGTGGTATACTGTCTGTTGAATAAAAATACTGAATTGTATTAATTATATTTGGGTGAAAAGAATCATCTTGCATATTCATTGAAAGACATAAACCACCCAAATTCTGCAAGTTGAACGAATGCTGAATGGAGAAACATCTCTTGCTGCTTGTTCTAGATGTGCTTTTGGTTTATTTAGGGCGTCTCTTGTCTTTGTGTGATTCAATGTCTTTGGCAAAGAAACAACCGCTTTTCCCTCCTGCTAGGAGCAAGTGAACATCAGATTAGCCTCACCTCCCTCAGCAGATGCTGGTCTAGTTCACACTTATGTACACAGGTGTTTTGGAGGAAGCCCACGCTAGCTCTAAAAGGCAGAGCACATCTGTCCTTGTGGTGCTGAGCCAATGACAATAAAGACAAGGGCCATGACTAGAGTGGAGGTTCTCAAACTGGGCAGATAAAATGTGTGTGTGTGTGTGTGTGTGTGTGTGTGTGTGTGTGTGTGTTAATATAGAATTCTAGCCCCACACGTTAGATCAGGGGTCCTCAAACTTGAGCATGCATCAGAAATCATATGGAATGTTTATAAGAATACCAATCATGGAGTCCTACCCCCTGAGTTTCAGATCCAGAAGGACTGGGAGGGCCTGAGAATGAGCATTTCTAACAATTATGCTGATGTTGATCGGTGGACAGCCCCTGAGTACTTCTGCCCTAGAAGTCCTGAATACTCTGAGATTTGAGAATGCACACGTCTCTCATGTCTGCTATGGAGCCGAGGTGGCAGCGAGTTTAAGACCACAATGCAGTGCGTTCTTATTCTGAAGCCGGCGCTGTGTTAGATTCAGCACAGAGGGTGCTGTAAAGGCTGGGCCCTGGCTATCCAGAGATTAAATGAACACTCTTTCCCACTTCTCTGTTTCATCTTTCAGAGCTCAGTTCAAATGCCATATTCCTCAGTATCGCACTCCCCTAAGGAGACTTAGTTCTTCAGGAAAAATCTTTCTCTCAAGGAAATTACAATCTGGCAGGGGAGTCGTGAAATGAGCAACTGTAAATTATGATAGTACTTCTGTATTGTGCTGGGCCTTATGCATAATTCAATGTTGGGCTGATTACCTAATATGAAAATAGTTGTTTTCTGTGCCTGATTTTTCTCTTAGACGGTGGCCCTGTGGAGGGCCAACTCTGCATCATTTCATCTCTGTGCACCCAGTGCCCACAGAGAAGGGGTCACATGATTCAACTCTATATCATTTCATGTTTGTGTATCCAGGGCCCACAGAGAGGTGGTCACATGGTTGAGTATTTTCTAAATGTTTTCTGAGTTCACTACACCACAGCTCTTGTTCTCAAAGAGATAATAATTTTATGCTAACACGAGTGCAGCAAAGGTAGAAACATTCATTATATCATTAGTTGACATTGGGATTCTTTTCTTTTGTGGGGAGAAATCCCTTGAGAAGCCACTTGGGACTTGAAGAAAAGCTCGGAGTGCCTGGACTTTGGGGGGAAAAATAAGGCAATGAAAGAAAAGGCTATGCAGTTCTGTGTGGGAAGATGAAAGGGAGGTGGCTTTGCTCCTGGGCTGGAGAGGGAAGGCATATAGAAGAAAGGGAACTAGAATGGGGAAAGTGAAGAGCAAAGGAGACTGAGAAAAAGAAGAAACCACATTTCAGTGACAGCCAGCATTTTTGTTTTATTCTGATTGGTCTGCCCTGACATACCAACTCACAGTAAAACTCACAAATGCCTTCTACAGTGCTTTTGCTAGTGTTTGCTTTGGGGAAATAAAGAGAGGTTGAGTTTTGAGTCGTGGTCAATACAATGAGGACTGGAGCCAGGATTCATAAAACAAGATGATCTGTGAGACAAAGTGATTCAGTTTAATTAGGAGGCTGCTCAGTCAAGAAATACTCACTGAACATGACTAGGTGCTGGGTAATCTTCTAGAACTGGGGGTTCTGCAGTGAAAAAGTATAAATCCTTGATCCCATGGGGTTTATGTGAAAGCATCCTATATAATAAAAGGCTAATATGCAAATTGTCCCCTCAACCGGGAGTTTGACCAGGGGGCGGAGCTGTCCAGCCAACCTCCCACAGCCCCTTCCCCCCGCCCAGACCCCACCAATGCACAAATTTGTGCACCGGGCCTCTAGTTGAATATAATTGGCAAGAAAACGTAGTAGGGCAAGATGATGGTGTGATGATGGTACATGATGGTCCAGGAAAGCCTCTTTGAGGAAAAGATGTTGAAATAGAGACCAAATAAGAAGGGGTAGTAGGCTATCTGGGGCAAGAGACCACCAGGCATAGGGAACAAAAGAAAAAACCCCAGAAAATGAGAATGCTTGGCCTGATTGGAAACAGCAAGGATGCTAGCATATCTGGACAGGGTGAGTGCAGGGAGCCGTGGGAGGAGAGGGGTCAGCCAGACAGGAGGGGCCAGTCACATAGGATGTTGAATGGCCAAGAATATGGATTCTATCCTTAGTGGGCGGGATGTGGGATAGGAAGGCAATGAAAGGTCTGGAGCAGAGAAGTGATAGGATCTGACCTGAGTTTTTAAAGGCCTTTTCTGACTGTTGTATGAAGCATAGACTGCAAGTGGCAAGGGTGGAGGGGAGGAGACCAAGTAACCTTAAAAATTAATGAAAATCTTGAGGAAGGCTCTGAACTTCCCCTTGCCATGGAACTGAGATTGCATGTAATCGAGGACGCTCTTGACATCTGTACTTAGTACTATTGATACTTCTACCATTATTTACTATGACTACCACTACTATTACTACTGCTACTATTACTACTGCCTTTGCTGCTGCTAGTACCACAGAATAATAAACATTAATTACGTGGCAGAAACACTGAAGATCAATTTGCATATATAAATGGTCTCATTCACTTTTCTCAACAAACCTATGGGGAGGAGCTATTTTTAATCCATATTTTATATCTGATGAAGTCAAGGTCACATAACTATTACATTATGGCAATCGGGCTTGACCACAAGCCTTTCTGACTCCAAAGCCTCAAACTCTTTACCATTATTTGGTAATGACAAACAATAGTGAACAATTAAGTGTTAATGCCAGTAATATGTATTGGAAGAATAACCAGTTATATAAAGGCTCATTCATTCTATAAATCATTTATGTGAGAGTACTGCATAAAATAGGATACATCAGCATGAGTGAAGGCAGAAGGTAAGAAGCCCTGGGAGAGGGACAGAGTGGAGATGATGGAGTGGGAAGAAACAGGTGGGGTTGTGATGCCCTGGGAGATGGACAGGTGGACAAGCCGAGTGATTAAAAACATGAACTCGCAATTAAGAACTGGATCAAGGCCGCTGGCATGGCTCAGTGGTTGAGCATCGACCCATGAATCAGGAAGTCACGGTTGGATTCCTCCTCAGGACACATGCCTGCTCAATCCCCATTAGGAGGCATGCAGGAGGCAGCCAATCAATGATTCTCTCTCATTGTTGATGTTTCTATCTTTCTCTCCCTCTCCCTTCCTCTCTGAAATCAGTAACAATATATTTAATAATAAAAAAAGAACTGGATCAGCATTCCAGGCCATTACTTCCACACTCAAACAACCTTGGGAAAATGCCTTTACCTCCTGTATCTTGATTTTGCCCTCTGTAAGTGGGGATAAAAATAGTACCATACCTACAGGGATAGAAATGAGATAAAGCATGTAAAGTTCAGAAGATGCTTAGCATTAGCAAATACTCAACAAGGTTAGCCATTATTAATTTAGAGAGATGGATAAAAGTAGAGAAGTGTATACGATTTGCTGATTGATCAGAGGACGAGAAAAGGATGACCCCCTGGTTTCTGGGTTAAGCAGAGGAGATGTTGGTACCATTAATGGAAAAAATGGCCTTGGTAGAGAACCATGCTTTTTCATTACAACATAAAAGTATTAGCTCTAGAGAGAGAGAGGTCCTATTTCTCTAAGAGTGAAAGAAAGAAATAGATGGGGGGATAGATATAGAAGAAAATATGATGGTGGCTTTTTTTCAGCCTTTGAGGGATAAATTGAATCATCCATGAGTGTGGGAAATGAAGCAGAAAGAGTGAGTTTTAGAGGAAAAAAAGAAGAATGTTTAGCATACCTGGGATGTTAATGTGAATCTCCTCAAAAGAGAACCTGAGATAAGAAGCTGGTGCAGGTATTTTATTTGAGAGGTTAGCTCTCAAAGTAGGGATGGAAGAATAGAGCAAGTGAAAGAAAGGGAATCTGATAAAGGGGTGTTATTGAGTTGATTACCACTATAGGGAGAAAGCATCCTGCTGGCACCCTCTGAGTAACTGTGTAGAAAGCACCTCAGAGTGCCTCCTCTGATGGCCTGGAGGTCCTGGCATTTATCCACTGACTCCCATTTCCCATTGGCTGAGGGTTGCTGTGCTGGTGTTAACTCCCCTGTGTTTCTATGCTCTACCTAGAAACTGACACTGTGAGTAAAAAATTGCATATCTTATAAAATTTCTGAAATGTGCAAGTACCTTTAGTGCCATTTACTCTCTGAAGATCCAAGGTTCAGAGGTGAAAGTAAGTTGGAAAATTGGAATTTAAACCCATATGGGATGGAATCCAAAACTTAAATTCTTACCACCCACCACACTGCCAGTCTTCAGCAAAGAATTCTATTAAAATGAAAATGGCAATGGCATGAATGTGCCAGTACTGATTATTGAAGTTTTGCGGAGTTATTGTTCTCCGCACCAGGACCTAAAGGTACCCATTTCTTGAGAGACTGGACACACGGAATCTAAAGAGGAAAATAAGAGCCACAGAGAATCTGAAATTGCATATGCTTTTCTAGTTGAAATCTAATAAATGGAAATTGCATTTCTCAGCCCAATCAAAAAATTCGTTACCTTCAGGAATACGTAGCTATTAAGATTCCAGGCTTCTAGCCTTGAAGGAAGAATCCAAAAATTTCCATCCGTATTCTGTTTAGCTCAGCACTGTACCCAGTGAATTGAGGTATCTTTCTGTTTTTCTCATTCTGACAGGTCTTTCTAACACTATTTGGTCCTAAAACACTTTGTCTTCCAGGCCTGTCAATCATACCATGTTCATCTTCATAGGGTTGCACAGAAAACAGCAAAGAGAACAATGTGTTACAGATCCCATTGACATATGATCCCATAGCCCTCAACTGTCTGATGTAGGCCAGGCAGGTGAGGGAGAGGGTTCCAATCCTTCTCTAACCTGGGACCTTCCACTGGCTGGTTGAAGCATTTAGAAATGTGCTGAATTTTTGAGCATCCTGAAAATAGAATAAAGATCTCTTATGACCTTTGTATCCTGAAGGATGAAAAAGAAAGGAAAGAGGAGAGAAGAAAACAGGGAAATTTAATGAGCATTTACTTATGCTAGCTACATCCTTACAAATGATTTCATTTAATTCCCATACGTTGGGAACAAATCCAGGAAAATCAGGGTGACTTTTTAAGGTTCAAAAACTCATGCTCAAAGCCAAGATTTGACTTTAAGTGGCTGTCGTCAAGCCCAGATGGCAAATATAGCATCTCCTGCTGCCACTTCCTCTCCTGCCCCAGGTAGGCATCACTAATCAATCAGGCTTTTTGTTCCACTGATTTCAGGATCCTTCTTACTTCAGTGTTCCAGAGAGTCACTACCAATAGAGTAGAGAATAGTAAGAGCCAATTGATATCCGTCCCACTTACCAAAGATTTGCTGGCAGGAGGAAGAGTCTCCCACTTCAAAGCTGGCCATGCCCATCACAGAGGCATACTGTTCCTGTCCAGGCCCATCTGAAAGGTCATCTCAAGACAAAACAGTGGCCCCTGCATTCCCACCAGGACCCCCCATTTATAGTAACAAGGAATGTGGCATATAACTATCCTCCCATCACCTAACAGCAACCACTGATGGTAACATGTTAGTGCATTGATGGTCAATCTCTTCTCACTCCAGACATTTTGCTGTTGACTTGAACTTAATTGCAATCAGACTGCAGCTGCATTTCAAGTTCTGCCTTTTTCATGTAACATCACTTCTAAAGCATTAAACAAAATCCCCTATCATAATAAGTTCCTTGTGTGTTAATTTTGATTTCGGCCCCAGATCTATGAAATCAAAGAAATCAGGCCATGCACCCTCTTCCCCCATTCTTTGGCACCCTGTGGCTTGGAATGCTTTCCTAAAGGATATGTAAGGAGTGGGCATGGCTACTCAGCTTATACAAGGAGTGGGGAAAACATGTTTTGATGTTCGAATCTGGAGGAAATCTCCTTCAGCCCTCACTTCCCCCCTGCCACCCTCACGATCAAGAGGGTGATCTCTCCAGCCTCCATTGATATCAGTGAAACCATTGTATTTGGACGGTGTGGCTGATTTATCTCCCCGCTTCACCATCCCCATACCTGACCCTTCCTCCAGCAGTGAGTTTGGGGAAACTTCACAGGATTGCAGTGGTTGGTTGCTCTGGTACTGCAGTTCCCATGTTTGATCTCATTTTCCTTGCCTGGAGCTTGTATTTCAGACTAGAGTAAATTATTTACCGGTGTTAGCAACCAAGTCTTGTGTTATTCAAAATATAAACCTGAAATATCAGAGCAATCAGGACTCACCAGCTGACACTATTTATGCTTTGCAGATATAGAGACAGATCAAAGGATGAATCATAATTATTCCAACACATTAATTTTTCCAAGTGAGAGAGGGGGAAACACAGTTTCCTCTGGTGACTGTTAACTTCAGGGAATATACAGCAACTTCGGTAAGTGTCCACATCGCCCCAGACCACCACAGCCTGGAGGGAAGAGGGCGAGGGTAGGTGGGCAGTTAGGACCCTGGGCTGACTTTAAAACAGTCCTGGGTTCCTCCCTTTGCACTCTCAGCCAACCTCCTGTGCACATCCGTGATGCTTGGTTCCTACTCCTGCTCATCGCTTGTACTTTCTTTCTGTCTCCTTTCTCTTCTCTGCCACCTTCTAGTCCTGAGGGGCAGGAAATACAGAAGAGTGTGTTTATAATGAAGCAGCTACTATTTGCTTTCCTGGTAGCTCTAACATTGTCTGGCTAGAAGCCTGTTCTGTCTACCTCCTGAGCAGTCTCCTTTGGGATGAAGAAAAATAAGCGACAAGGAGCCGGCAGTGTGGGTAGGTGGCTAAGAGACTGGGCTTTGAACTGACGTACATAGATCTGGGTTTGAGTCCTGGCTCTGACCTTTTTTGGTGTTTGACCTTGAAAAAGTTACTTAATCTCTCTGATTCCCAATGGCCTCATCTGTATAGTGGAGTTGCTATAAAAATCGATTGGGACCATTTGTATAAAAAATTTTATTCCTCTAAAGGATTTAGCATAGTGGCCTGCACAGCAGGGCTCAATAAATGCTAGTTATTATTACTGTTGGGAGCACCTACAAGGCTTTTATAGGCCCATAAAGTACTGTTGGTGGAAGAGACTGTGAATATTGTGTTCCCTGGAACAGCTGCTCTGTGTAAGATTAAGTCTTCCTCACTCTGACTTCAGCAAAGCCTCTTTCAGAGAATAAAGAGGGATTCTATGTAACAAGGAACAACATCTTAAAACCAGCCACTCAGTGACCCATTCTGGGTTAATACTCCAGTAGCTGCCCTTTCCCTCATTCTCTCTCTCTTTCTCTCTCTCTCTCTCAATAAACATGGCAGCTTAGGCAAATCTTGCAGTGAATTGTGTCTCTGGGGCCTTTGGCACAGCTACAAGTGCATCTCTGCCTTTAGGAATCAGTCACAGACCTGAAGCTCTCCGAAGACCAAACCCTGAGGTTCCAGGCTCAGCTCAGTGCACATACGTGCACATTTATCAGTCTAAAGGGTCTGTCTCCACTCTCCTATGATGTCACGCCTGAGAACTTGACCATCGTGTGTGGTAAAGAGCTAGGGGTCTTCATTGCATGAACATCTGGCGGCATCCCAGCTACTGGTTTAAGCTGTCCCCTCATTTACTGTGTCTTAAGTATATCCAGACAAGTAGCTAGGTGAGCCACTAAATGAGCCACAGCAGAGAGTCCCCTCAGAAGCCATGACATTACTCTAAGTTGGCCACCCTCCACTTCCTTGTACATTCTACTAGTATATACGTCAGAAATATTGCAGCCCTTTTGGTTCCCTATCTGTAGGATGGACAGAGTGTCTTAGCTCCTTTCTGCTTAGGGGAGCCAGTAGGATAGATATCTCCTTTGAGGTCCTTATTGTGGTATAATGACCAAGAGTATACGGATTGGGTCAGGTTTCATGGTCTTGAACTTAGTCAGGCTCTGTCATTTGTTGGTTGTGTAATTTGGGGCACATAAGTTCACCTTTCTGTGCCTTCAATAAAATGAGAATTATAACAGGGTCTGTAACATGGGTGCTTTGTGTCATGCCTGGCAAATGGTAAAAACTGAACAAAGTGACTTGCCATTGTGTTGTTATTGTATGCAACTATTTCTATATTATTATATGCAACTGTTATCATTATTGTTAACATCTTTACTATATTACCCAGTTTGGAGGCAGATGGATCTGATCTTTAGAAAATAACATGGAAATTTGCAACAAATCCAGAAAGTCCTCAGAAGTAAGAAAGGGCATGGAAAGAGACGAAGGAAAATTACAATAAAAAAATAATGGGGAGAGACAATTTTTCAGCACTTGAAACCATTTCTACCTAGTACATAGTAATTTCTCCTCTCTCTCAATTTATTTATTATTTCTATATTCATATACATTCTTAAATGGTGACCCAATTAAGACCAATTGGCTAGGTCTCCAATTCCATCACTCCCCTCCTTGGTTATCCATCCATAAATGCAGTAACTTCTCTGTGATTCACATGGAGTGAGTTTCTTAGGTGATATCATTAAAAGTATAATAATTCCAGGATTTTCCTGTGAATGGAAAAGTGCATATTGGTAATGGAATTGTCATTCATCTCTGCCAATAGTAATGTTTGGAAAGCCGTGACTGTGAGTGACCCTAAGGCTGTGCCAGAGCAGGGCATGGTCCCCAATGCCTTGGACTCATTTTATAAGCTGATTTTGCTTTTGTTTTATGACACCAATGATTCATTTCAGCCAAATTACCCTTTTGCTCATTGTTGATTTATAGTGTTTTGCTGAACACTTTCCTATGGATTAGTATTGATGGTGGGAATCCTTGAGAGCCCAGCCAATAGAGCAAAAGCTTCCCAAGGTGTATACTGATGCTCTTCTCCTGTTGATCTAATTAAAGATCATAATGCCTCATCTAATTAGTTCAGTTGGCCTTTCTGTCAGGATAGTTATTGCACTTTTAGACATGTAATCACCGCAGCTAAACTGCTTTGTGGTAACAAATTGCGATTCTGAAGGGACTGACTTTCAGAGTACAAATATGTGAATCAACTAGGGCTTTATAGAATTTCCCCTTTTTAAAGCAATTGATGCTTACTTTATTCTAAGACTTTCTCTATCAAGCACTGATTTGTGGAACATGCTTTAAATTCTTGACTTGATTGTCCAGAATATGGGGTGTAGGAGCTGGTGACAATACTTTAGTTAGGATGATGATGAGCACTTTCTTTTATTGGACGAGAGAGAAAAAGGAAAAATGGGAAAATGTAAAGGTGTATGAGAAAGCAAAAGTATATAAGATCTAGACCCCATGTCAAAAGATTAGCTTTGGGAAGAGAGGAATGAGATCAGTAGAGCTGTTGGGAGGTTTGGAGATGCCGTGAGAGCAAGATTCTCATAGGAAGTTCTACAGTTTCTCCATGAAGCCTGAAGTCAAGTCATTATGTGAAGGGAGGGAGGATTAAGGGCAATGATAACAATAACAACAAGAATAATATTAGCAACAACAATAGCCAACATTCCTTGAGTGCTTCCCGTGTAACAAGCAATATTTTAATCATTTTGCATTTATTAACTCTTAATCTTCCCAACAACCTTACAAAGTTGGATTGGATCTTGCAGAGCAGAAAAGCTAACTGTAGAAAAACATCATAGAATGTAAAATCAGTATCTTGGTTTTATTTTCTGTCTAATGTTTTTAGCAACTCGAAGAAGGCAGATGGCTTACTGCATGTACGGTTGGATTTTGCTAGACAAATATGGTGGGAAGATAAAAGAAATTAAAGATATTGAGTATGTTGGCATTTGGAAGCAGATAATTGCAAGTGAAGAACCATGAAATAAGAGTAAGAATGGGAGTAAAAGAATATATAAAGAACTTATGCAACTCAACACCAGGAAGACAAACAAACCAATTTTAAAAATGGGCAAAATTCCTGGCTAGACACTTCTCCAAAGATGACATACAGATGGCCAATAGATGAAAAAATGCTCAACATCACTAATCATCAGAGAGATGCAAATTAAAACCACAATGAGATATACCTCACATCTGTCAGAATGGCTATCATCAGTAAATCAACAAGCAACAAGTACTGACCAGGATGTGGAGAAAAGGGAACCCTAGTGCACTGCTGATGGGAATGCAGCCTGGTGCAGCCAGGTACCTATCATTAGATGAATGGATAAAAAGTTGTGGTTCCTTTACACAGGGATATACTACGTGGCTATAAAAAAAGAAGGACTCTTACCTTTGCAACAGCATGGATGGACCTGGAGATTATGCTAAGTGAAACAAGCCAGTCAGAGAAAGACAAACAGCATATGATCTCACTTACATGTGGAATCTAATGAAGAAAATAAACTGCCAAACAAAATATAACCAGAGGCATGAATACATGGAACAGACTGACAGCTGTCAGAGGGGAGGAGAGTGAGGGGGGCTGGATGAAAGAAGGTGAAGAGATCAGCCAAAGAACATATATGCATAACCCATAGATATAGACAACAGTGAGATGATGGTCAGAGGGAAGGGGGGTAGGAGCTGGATGGAGGTGGGCAAAGCTGGGGGAATGGGGACATTTGCAATAATGTCAACAATTAAAATAAAAAGTTTTTTAAAAAGAAGCTAGGGCTAAAGAATAAGGAGAAAGTGGTAGTGTTAGTAGCTTAGGGTCATGGTAAAGTTGAAGAATTCGTGTATAGATTTAGTTGCTTTCAAGCTGGAAGAATAGGAGTTTTCAGCCACAGGCAGGGAGCTGGCATTTGTGATGTTTGTAGATGGGGCAGTGCTCAGCGAAGATGACTTCTAAGGTGTGACCCTCTGGTGGTAGCTGAGGTGCAGAAGAGGTGAAATTATAGACATGATCGTGTCTGTGTTGGAAGGATGAGCAGCATGGAAGGGGGCAAGCCTGGAAGCAGGGAGACGATTGGAAAAGAGTGAGTCACCCTGGAGAGAGATCACAACATTGCGGCCAGGATGGTGGCAGTGAGGACACAGGTGAGGAAACAGGGGAGTGGCAGAGACATTTAGCAGGTAGGATGGTGAAGGAACTCAGTGGGTTTGACTGTGTGGGGGTCAAGTAAAGGGATGAAGCAAAGTGATGGCCTGCTTCTAAGTCCTGGTCCTGGTCTAGGCAGCTGGGTGAATGTTCATTTGGTCCAATCACAAAAAAACAAAAGGACTGGAAAGGACAAAAACAGTGAACTGAGAGTAGGAGAGCCTTTATAAGTCAGAGAAACAGAAGTATCACATGATCTCACTTATATGTGGAATCAAATAAAATAAACTGACAAACAAAATAGATCCAGAGACATGGAAGCATGGAGCAGAATGAGGAATCTCAGAGGGAAGGGGGGAGGATGGTGGCAGGAAGAGATTAACCAAAAAACTTATATGTATATATGCATATATATGGACACAGACAATAGTGCGCTGAGGCCTGGGGAGGGGCAGGAATGGGATGGAGGGGGTCAATGGGGGGAAAAGGAGAGATATCTGTAATACTTTCAATAATAAAGATAAAATGTTTTAAAGGTTTAAGATTAACCAAGGTTTCTCTGTGATATATAGACAGGATCCTTAGACATTGCTTTTATTTTTTTAAAATATTTTTTTCATTTTTCACTTATAGTTGGCATCCAATATTATATTAGTTTCAGGTGTACAACATGGTGATTAGACATTTAAGTAACTTACAAAGCGATCTCCCAATAAGTCCAGTACCCACCTGACACCACACATAGTTATTGCGATATTATTGACTATATTCCCTGTGCTGTACTTGGATATTGCTTTCAATGTTTGACCTCCTGGAAGGAGAGTTTTACATTTGACCAGGATGCTAATGAACTCAAATAAGGACTGTGGGAGGGAAGAGTGTTGACAGTAGAGAAATGAACACAAAAGTTAGGGAAGGTGTTATAAGGACTGAAGATAAGACCTCACTAGGACTAGAAAAAACTGAAGTGGTGCTCCCTGGCCAGGCTGGGTAGCATGCTGACCCAGATTATAAATAACAGCATGTAAGAACCACCCTTACTGTTCCTCAGAGCTGTGGTCATTGGCATTGTCTGTGTTGCATATCATCAGTTTGAATCACCTTGGAATAGGAAAACCCTCGGGATGTTCTACATCTCCTTACAGGAGCATGAAGGATCTCATTGGGTTGCCGCTAAGAAAGCCCCACTCACAAGAGATTAAACAAAACATAGGAATTCAATGGATGACTGGCAGTGAGAGGCTGCATGGAATCTAAAGAAAATGTTAAGAAAAGTAGATTTTAAGAAGACTCGGGGTGGGGACCAGGACAACTCTCCCCTCTCAGCAGCGGTGGTATGCATATTTTCACCTGTAGTTCTCTACCCATCCCTGGTACTTATTCATTCATTCACTCAGCAAGTTATTTGTTGAGCATCTATTATGGGCCAGGCTCCATGCCAAGTACTGGGGATACAAAAGTGAGCAGAAGTAAGAATGACCTCACCCCAACAGAGCCTTGAGTCTGTTGGGAGATGTGGCCATGGTGCAAACAATCACACGTACTGATGTGTAACTGCAACTGTGGCTAGTGTTAGGACAGAATGGCACAGCAAGCAATGACAACCCATAGTGGACAAATTTGACCCCATCAAGGAGGTGAGGGAAGGTTTGCTTGAGAAAGTAACCATGGACATTATATTAGAAAGATGAGGAGGAGAGTAGAGGCTCTGGTGTTCCAGGCCAAGGGAAGAACAACCTGTGCAAAGGCCCTATAGCAAGAGGGTGCATGGTGGGCTCAAGGGTCAATGAAGGCCGACATGTATAAACAAAAGGTGAGATGGCATGAGATGAGACCCTGTGGGTACTTGATGTGTAAGGCCAGACTAACCACGTCCTTATTCCAAAAGCCATAGGGAAGCACGGATGTGTTTGTAGCAGGAGGCAACCCTGGTCCAATCCTCTAACAGGAGGTGGGGGTCACATGTCCGTAACCTAGCTGCTGAGGGTCAGAAAAAAAATGAACTGGACAGATCCCCCAAATTGCTTTTACTTCAGTTCTCATCGTGTCATCACTTTCCATGGTATGAAAATCCAAAGACTACCACTGTCCCCTAAATGATCCCAACATCCTTTGAAAAAGCCAGCATCAGGGGAATGAGAAGGGCAAGGGATTTGGGGAAAGACACGTGGCCAGACAATTTGTGTGCCTGGGGGCATATGGCTTCCACTGTACTTCCTCCTCTGTACAATGAGCGGTCATGGCAATAGCCACTGTATCCTAGGCTGGCACACCACAAACACATTTTAATGTCACTTTAACCCCAAGGGGTAGAAGTCTTTTCCATGTTATAAATGTAAAAATGAAGGTTGAGTATACTTTAAGCCAGGAATAACTTCAAGGTCTATATACCCTTCATTATTTTCCTCCCCAAATGTCATAATCCTCTACATCAAATTGGTAATTATTATCATTATAATTCTGAACAGAAATAATAGCAGTGTTCAATTAATAATACAATTACTACTGATTGCTAAGACGTATAGTACACCATGTGCCAGGTTCTAAGCACTCCCATGTAATCATTCATTTAACCCTCCTAACAACCTATGAGATAAAGTAGTATTACTTGACCAGGTTAAGTAAGTAGTAGAGCCATAACTGAAACCCCAGGGGCTGGTCTCAGAGACCAGGCAGTTAAATATCATGCTGTTCACATTCTCTCTCTCTCTCTCTCTCTCTCTCTCCCCACACACACACACCAAAGGGGAGAAAAACTATTCTCCACTATATTATTGGTGAATTCTTATCTAAATATATTTTTTAAATGAAACAACTGTATGGTGTTTTTGATATTATTATTATCTCCATTTTATTAAATAAGAAACTGAATCTCAGAAAGATGGGTTCCTCATTCAAGATAATAGATTATAAATAAAGGAATCAGGATTCAACTCCAGGCCTGTTTGACCCAAAGCTCTATGGATATTAGGACATGAAAATAATTTCCCATCATCCTGGTTCCATCTCAGCCTTTCTTGAATGAACTTGGGGACCCTTGTGGGGGGGGGGAGAAGCAAAAACAAACAAACAAAAAACAACAATAATATATTAAAAATTACCTATTAGCCCTTAAGTCATGCCAGCTCCCACTCCGTGACACCCATACACCAGCTGTGCCCCCATTCTCAAAAAGAGGTCACAACATGGAATTGATCTCCAGTATTTTCTGCATTAGTTATCATCCCTGGCGTGGAAATGAGTTATTTATATTGTTAGTAGCTAACAGTCCCCATAAATTGCAAGAGGAGGTTCAGCAGGTGACAGGTGGCAGGTGACACTATTTTGCTCTCTGCCATACTGTATCTGTCTCTCTCTCTCTCTCTCTCTCTCTCTCTCTCTCTCTCTCTCTCTGGCTCCTGGAACCCTTCCCAGCAGCTCTCTGTACCAAGCAGCCATGAATTATACATGCGCTTTCTAAAGTTTGATGAAAGTTCTCCCACCTATTAAATTTCCAGGTTCCCAAATCTAACATAAATCTAATCCAAATGCGCTTAGGAAAATATTGTGCCATTTGTTCTTCTATGATAGTGTCTTTGGTTTATTGTATCATTGTATTCAAAGTGCCGGGAGCTTCTGCTTGCTAGATATTCTCCTGGGGGTTACAAACCAGTCAAATGAGTTTGCAACATGGCTCAGAGATGTTCGAAACCCAGAAAACACAGGCTCCATCATTTCACCCCGTCATGTGGGAGGCAAGCTGCCACTGCCCCAGAATAACTAGCAGAAAAGCACGGGACCTGCCACCAAGAAGCCAAACTTCCAAATAGAAATCCCACGGCAGAGAAAGTCTGAGTCAATCCCACAACCAAGAAAGCTGGGGCCACTTCCCAAACCTTTCACTGGTTTACTATTGCCTGTGGGTAAAGACACAAACTTTTGGGGAAAGCATCCTAGGTTCTTTATGATTCAGCTTTTTTCTATCTGTGCAGCTTGCTCTGGTCCCAACACACTCTCTTCCCCAGCCATTTCAAACTACAGCAGATCCCTGGCATGTTCATATTGAGCAATCCTGTTATCAACTATTTATGAATGACCCTGAGGTCCTTGTATTGATTAGGATTTTTTTTTTTTTTAGTTGAAGTAAAAGAACCATAACTCAAACTGACTTAAGCAAGAGGATGAAATTGTCAGGAAGTTCAGGGATATCGGAAGGAGGCTTCAGGTGTGGCTGGATCCAGGGGTTCAAATGATATCACCAGGACTCCACTTCAATCATCTCTCAGCTCTGTGCTCCTCTGTGTTGTTGTCATTTTATTATTTTTCTAATTCATCTTTATTGTTGAAATTATTACAGATGTTCCTCCCCCCTCCCACTGACCTCCTCCACCTGGATCCTAGACCCCCACCTGCCAGGCCTTCACCGAACTAGTGTCTGTACTCATTTTAAATAAGCTATCTTTCTAAGTTGGCAAGAAGTTCCCCTGGGAGTGCTTGCCTCATACTCTTATCACTTTAACCAAGACCACGCCTATTTAAAAAATAGTAGAAAAGCTTCAAATATTTACTAAAAGCTTGAGTCAAGAAAAAAATCAGAATATGTCACATGAATAACCTAGTTGAGAGTATTTCTAGAAAAGTCCGATGATCTGGCAACAATAGGCCTTCATTGGCAAATGGTAACCATGGCCTGGCTCCTTAGAGGTGCTCTATTGAGACAGGGCATACACTCCCCAGTTTATGACCATCTCTCCCCCACCCTGTTGTCTCCCCAACTCTAGAGCCAGGCATTAGTTGTCATTTCTCGCCATGCTTTCATCATTGTTTTTGTTTTAGAAGGGAAGTGTTTCTTTATATCCACATCTTTTTAAAAAGTGTGTTAATTATTGAACATGGAGAGAGTCCTGTGATTTTTCTTACACCAGTTCCACTGTAGTTGTGTACATTGACTTCTGAGGGCACAGAAGTATGAGCCACCATGGGAAAGTAATCCTACTTTGATGATGTGGTGGGCGGGAGAGCTAGTGGCACTTGCAGAACCAGGGTCAGGGGTGGACAAAGCAATGCAGATAGAATGAAGGCATGTATTCACCCGCAAGCTGAATATCCCACCTCCCCCTCACCAAAAACTGAATCCCCCACCCAACATTTGGTCCAAAGCTAAATTGGCAGCTCTGGGTGAGTGTCCAAGGGCACATATGTAGGAAATGCATTTCTCATCTCTCAAGTTGGCCATCCTCTTGGGATGGAGAAAAAGTGATCTCCAACTATTTTAAGAAAGCAATGCCTCATTTGCTGAGTGCTTTCAACAAGAGAGCTTCCTTTATGGGATTGGAATGACTCATTGGGTGCTTTTTGCCTGGGACTAGCAAAAATAATATATCTTTATATCTTTTGTATAAACTCTGGTAACCTAAACAAGGACTCAGGTTCACAATAGGAACCACAAAATGCAAATTTAGTATTATTGATTGTTTCCTTGGATTCTTCCATTATCCAGGATCTTGACTGGCCCTTTATTTGGTATAGAGGCCACTGTTGTTAATCCTTTTGGACATTCAGAAGAAAGAGTATTATTCCTCCACTTCCGAGGTGAAGGAAGTTGATTCTGGAAAGGTTGTATGGCATGCCTGAATGTGCCTGGGCAGGTGTGAGCAGAGTAACTTCACCAGCTTTCTACTAAACTCCTGGAAAGGGGAAACCAAGGGACTTATGCTCTGACAAGGCTCCATGCTGGAACCCCTCCCTTCAGTATTTAACTATAATTAGCGAGAACCATCCATATGGCAACACTTCTCGGGCCAGATGGGTGGTTGTCAGGCGGCACATGATCTTTGCTTCACTTTGAAGGAGACATGAGTAATTCTGGGGATATTAATCCAACCAGGGCTATATTTATCTCCATTTCTTGGGTTGGAAGTACATCTCTATTTCTTCTCTAGGCATCAGTGGGTACAGGACACAAGCACCAAGATAGTCCTGCCCAGTGTCCAAGGACGTAGGATGCCTCCACTCTATGGTTCCTACTTGATTCCACAGATTCACCCTCTAGTGGCCTTGGCCACCCTCAGAGGAGCACCGGAACCTTGTGGGATGTCCAAGCCATGGAGTTTGACAGATGTGAAGACTGGGGCTCAGTGAGGGTGTGTGGTTGCTCCCAAGCAAATTAAAGATGGTGCTGAAGTGACATTCACAGGGCTTCTCTTGGGTTTTATGTGAGAGTGACATCCCATTTTGCATCTGCTGAGGAAAACATAAAAAATTAAAGGATGACCCTGTTCTTATTCTCAAAATATGAAAAATTATGTGGTTACGCTATGAGTGGAAGTAGAAAAGCTGTCAGAATTCAAGGTAGTTCTAGACACACCTATTCCACCCATCTCTTTCTTAGTCCACAACGTTCTCTCTGACAATGGCTTTGCCTCTCAACTCCATTACTTCTCCCTCTCATGTAAGTGGTCCTCTTCATATTTTATGGGCTATAACCCAGAGGAAGCCAGTTTGATTGGCAGTGCTAATAGCCATCAAGTTAATTGGCCTTTGTGTCAAGTGACCTCATAGATCATTGGCCAGCTAATGGGTGAGCTTCAGACCCCATATCCAATCAGAAGTGCCCCCATGGAGAGAGCAACGTAGCTGAGTAGAGACTGAGGGTGGGACTGTTTTACCTAGAAGGTATTGGGCATGACAAACTTTTGATTGTAAGAAGCAGGGTACTTCTTAGGACTTTATAAATAACTTTATTAATAACATTCTCTGTTAAAATAAGCACTTCTATTGAGCTCTTTCTGACACCAGTTAAGTGCTTTATGTCTCTTTCTTGTTTAATCTTCGCATAATCCTATGGGGTATATATTGTTATCCCCATTTTGCAGATAAGAAAAAAGGGGTTCAGATATTCCATCATTTGTTTAAGGCTAATCTACTATAGCTTTTAAATTTCTGTCTTGACCCAATTTTGAAGCCCTGACTAGAAGCTAGTTAGCTGTTTTTCTTAAGCAGACAATGCAGTCCACATCCCAAACACCTCTGCTATTGGGCCAATCTATCCACCCCAATCGCCCCGGGGCCAGGTAACCCAGGACGGCATCTATACCCCAGAGCTAATCCTGAAATCAGCCAATCCTAAACCTGCATATTTACATCCCAGCCAAAATAATCTCTTAGGCATCATCACTGTACTATGTAGCATGGATCTCCAATGCCGTGAATCCTTCTTCTTTGTCCTGAAGTCTTTCTTTCTCCAAGGTATCTGACTTAACTACCTAGGGTCTGATTTATTATCTACTTACATATTCTCCCATTTTCTGACCTCGACTAGCTCTTCATACCCAAAACCTTATTCTTCCTCCTTACTATGGCCATCAGATTTTGGGGGTGGGTGACTTGCCTCATCTGTCCCACCAAAGAGACATGAATTAGTTGGGGTGTTTGCTCTTTTCCTGAGCTAGAGATAGCAAGTATCTTTCAATCTAAAGGCTGAACATAATCCTGTGGTAGTTCTTCAGATTCTAAGGTTGTAAATAGTTGCAGTGGGAAGGAATTCCATGATTGATTAACAATGTCTGCCTGGGCACAGAGTGGAGAGCGATGACCCATATTCCATCTCTCTATGATTTTTACACAGATTTGCTCCTAAAATTGTTGCCACATCATGCTGTTGGTTAGCACACAGGTGAGATCAAGGGGGAGCACTCAATGTATAAGCCTCCACTGGCACTTTATGAACCCCTCCAACACTTTCCCTACTGGTTTATCACAAGCTCCATCTTTATATGTAAAAACACATGTGGTGTGATTCACTCATACTATATAATAAAAGCCTAATATGCAAATTGTTCCCTTGACCAGGAGTTCGACTGGGAGTTTGACTGCGCGCGATGAAGTGGGCTGACCACCAGGGGGTGGGGCGGAACATGGTGGGCGTTCATGCAGCACTGTCAGTGGGCAGCAGTGGAGTTGCTGCCAGGCTTCGATCACCTGCCAGGCCTAGGGACCACACCTGTGCACAAATTTCGTGCACTGGGCCTCTCATTATTATATAATGAAATAGGCCCAGCAAACTGTACTTCCTGGGTAGTTGAGGAAATTAGACAGCTGTGTCCTTTATCTTTTTCAAATGCTTTTAAAGAGCCATGTGATTAGGAAAGCACATTCTTGGAGAAACATATGACTATTTTATTCTCTAGGACACAACAGCAACTGCATTATTAATAATTACTTTTTAAGGGGCACCCACTACTGTCCAGCACTTGGATAGATACAATGCCAATGGCTTCTCATTCAACTTTATAACTACCTGATGAGGTCAATATTATGAGTATTTTCATCTCACAGGTGAAGAACCTGTTCACAATTACACTGCAATTGAGTAGCAGAGCTGGATTTCACCCAGGATGCTGCTGCTATCCAAAATCTGAGTTCTTTCCAAAATACCATGTTGTTTCTGGGAAAGAGTCTGGAAGATATTATCTACAGGTCAGCCCTTCTGACCTAAATATGGCCTTTTCTTTTGTTCTGTTCATTTGGCATTTGAGATGGAGACTTGGGATGTGTGAGTGTGTGTGTGTTTCTGCAAGCAGCTTGGCTTTCTGAAATAGATGGAACTTAGAAGATTTGGGCTCAAAGGGCCAGGCTGTGAAGCATGCATCAGCTGAGTCATAGAACAGAGGCCACGAGAGAAGTCTGATTGAGCCTCACTCCCAAGCCAGAAAGCCCTGGATGAGCCCATCTCCACCTCCTGTTGCATTCTTTGCCTAAGGCTGCTGTACAAAACATCAGGAATTTATTATCTCAAAGCTCTGGAGGCCAGAAGTTCAAATTCAAGTGTCAGCAGGACTGTGCTTCCTCTGAAAACTCAGGGAAAGAACTGTCCCAGACTATCTTGTAGCTTCTGGAATCCCCAGGCCTTCCTTTACTTACAGATGCATCATTCTAATCACATGGACATCTTTTCCCTCTGTGTCTTCACAGTACCTTCCCTCTGTTGTTATCTGTTTCTGTGTCCGAGTTTCCCTCCCCCCCTTTTTTTGTTAATCCTCAGTTGAGGATATTTTTCCATTGATTTTTAGAGAACATGGAAGGGAGAGGGAGAGACAGAGAGAAACAACAATGTGAGAGAGACACATTGATTGGTTGCCTCCTGCTCACATCCCAACCAGGGCCAGGGAACCTGCAAACCAGGTACGTGCCCTTGACAGAAATCGAACCTGGGACCTTTCAGTCCGTGGGGCCATGCTCTGTCCACTGAGCCAAACCCACTAGGACCAAATTTCCCCCTTTTTTTAATAGGGACACCGATCATAAGTCATATCTGATTAGGGACCACTAATGACCTCATATTAACTTGATTACCTCTGTAATGAACCTGTCTTGCAAATGTTACATTCTGAGGTACTTGGGAGTTAAGACTTCAACGTATATTTTTTGGTGGGACACAATTTGACCCATAAATCCTGGGTTCTCTGAATGGGAATCAGAATTTAGGAATTAGCTTTGTACATGAAAAGAATAAAAAGATAAGCATAAGGAAGCATGAAAAGTTACCAGAACCAAAGGTGGGATTCATATAGTCTTAGAATACTTAGGTCCCTAGCACATAAAACTGCAGTGGAATAGCCTGCTCTAGAAAAGGTGAGCATGTAACATTTGATGAACACCTACTATGTTCCTGGCTCCCTTTTAATCACTTTATGATCATTACTCAACTTGGCGCAACTAGTCATGGGCAAACAAATACTCATATCAGTTCATTGATCCTTCACAACAAACCCAGGAGGTAGGGACTCCTATTGTCTTCATTTTGCAGGGGATCAAAGTGAAGCTAAGAGAAGGGAAGATGTGTCAGCCAGCAGGACTAGAATTCAAAATCAGGAGCAGTGAGCTGCTGCTTCCCACCGTTGGTCCTGTGTGTCCATGAGGACTGCCTGGTGACCAACACTGACTCAGACTGCAGACAGTTCGCCCAGTGGCCACCATGAGGCAGATTCTTCCTTTTAGGGGTGGATGGTAGACACACAGAGTTTGTTCACTAGTGACAATTGTCTATTCCCAAGGAGCAGAGAAAAAGGTTTGGATTTCTATTATTAATGTTTAACTTTGACATTAAACTTCGAAACATGGCCTTGTTAAATAACAAAAATTCAACTAAGTTTAACGTTCAAATTGGCTTCACTCAGGG
Organism: Cnephaeus nilssonii; assembly: GCF_951640355.1. NCBI lineage: Eukaryota > Metazoa > Chordata > Mammalia > Chiroptera > Vespertilionidae > Cnephaeus > Cnephaeus nilssonii. The sequence continues at coordinate 24,110,886 of NC_137073.1, read as the reverse complement.
ATTCACAAATTGTGCGGCATCCGTAGCAATAGAAAGGAGCTCCAACAAGCTATAGGAAAGGAAACATTTTTAAAGGTGGAAAGGGGGTAGAAAAAAAAGAAATTCTTAGCAAAGAATGCATTGTTTGGGACAAGATTGCCCTCCCAAGGGGAATAAAAGGGGTCTGTTGGGTGGATTATCTCTGTAGTGATGAACAGGTAATTCCATGTTGAAGGTTACATTCCTGGGAAGCTGAAACTACTATTAGGTTGAGTCTTATATTAAAATATACATATTATTTTTTTATTTCAGAAAGGAAGGAGAAGGAGAGAGAGAGAGAGAGAGAGAGAGAGAGAGAGAGAGAGAAACATCAATGATGAGAATCATTGATTGGCTGCCTCCTGCACATCCCATACTGGGGATTAAGCCTGCAACCCAGGCATGTGTCCTGACCTGGAATCGAACCATGACCTCCTGGTTCATAGGTTGACACTTAACCACTGAGCCATGCTGGACGGGCTAGGTTGAGTCTTAAATCTCAATTTGCTGACGTTAATCTAGCACAAGTAACTCCATCTGGGGCCTGCTATCTCTTTTTTAATAGCTGCAAAGTCCAAAGACCACCGAAACTCACTTTCCTCATCTGAAAACTGGGACTGTGAACATGACTAGGAAATACAATGGAAAAGGTATGAAAACAGAAAACCATGATGCAGATGTTGGTCTTTTTAGTTTTTGTTGTAGTTAGAACAGACACTGTTTGGAGCTGGGTAATATAAACTTTTCTGAAAGACCAGGCCTTTGTTATCCTGGTAACAAGGTTGTAAAAGTTTCAACAAGAAAGCATAGAGCTGTGGTTATGTCAGCAAGCCGGGGCATGGCAAAACTCCCCAACCCTCACATATTTTTGCTGCCTAAGGACTGGGTGGCTACTTTAAGGCAAAGCAGTTCTATACCGGCTACTTAGATAGTGATTTCCCTTCTGTTCCTTAACTGTTTTAGGACATCCCTGCTGATCTCCCTCATCCTTCTCTCCTAAACTTTTTAATGGTTGAATGGAAACCTGAGTTATTAGCTCTCCAAGTTCCAAAACTTGTCCCTCCAAATGCATGATGTGGCTCTTGGCTCCAGAAAGTCTGAGGTTATTGGAAGATGTCCAGAAGTTCCATTCACCCTGAATGCCATAAAATATGCATGACACCAAAACAGGCAGACTTGAAGCCCTCCCTCCCTCCATGATGCTGGGAGGGCAGAGTTTGTGATCTCTGTGCATCTTTGTCAGATGTATGTCTGGGGATGACCTTGAGACGTATCCATGATTTCATCAGGGTGAATATCATTTCCCACAGTACCCAAACCAGCTTCCTCCTTTCCAGATTGCCATATGATTGTCACAATGCAAGTCATATTATTATTTCCATTTTCCAGATAGGGAGCCAAGGATTAGAGAAATTAGGTGATTCATTGGAAGTCACACTGTGACAAACAGTGGAGCTGGAGAAATAGTGGGGTCCAGGTCTTGTCTGAAGGAGAGAGAGAAGGTCATCCTGGAAAGGGAGTCTGAGATGATGGTCATAAAATTTCCCAAAATGTTGAAGCCAAAAGGAAAACAATTTACTGTAATGGAGGAGAGCAGATGAAGCAGCAATGCGGGAAAACTGAAATACACACTTTCCTCTTTTAAAAAACTTTAACACTCTTCATGGAACTTAAGTCACTTTGTAGATGCATTATGTATAAAGTGCTTTGCTCATAAAATTATCATGTTTGGTGTATTTAAAGACGTGAGAATATAGGAAGGAGGAACGTTTTGGAGAAATAGTTTTTCTCTCTTTTTTTGTGAAAAGTTAAAACATTTTGAAAAATATATATATATTAAAAAGTTTTCTATTTTTTCACCAGATGTTTACAATTATTTTTGCAGCCATTAATTTTTCCTTTTTCTGTTAACCTTCAGAAACCCCCAAATTGACCTTCTGGGGTCCCCCCTCCTGCCCAGGGGCCACTGCTTAGCACCCCCCTTCCCCTCCCCCTGCATTCCCTCCTTCTTTCTAGTTGTGGGGTACATGATGGCTCTGGCATCCTGGATTTTTCCTGGTCCTTTATCAGATCCCAGCCTTTCATCCAGCTCCCTGTTCAGTAGCTCTTACTTGGTTCTGCCCCTTCATAATTAATTACTCCTTAGGAGTGATTAGTGTCTGTGGTAGTTCCTGGTGGCTACTGGTCATCTTATTTAGGTGACTTATGATTTCTGGGATATGCTGGATGCTAGGTTAGGATCAATGATGGGATTATTGGGGGAGGGGGTCTGTGAAGATATTGAATAATTTCAGAGTTCAAAAGTCCCTTAAGAATTTTCTAGTCCAATTCTTTAATGAAAACTTGAGGGAAGAGACCTGACCAAGGCCACACAGGATAAAGAGGCAGAACAAGGTGTATAAACCAAATATACATGTTCAATTCTTCTGTGTAACAAACATCCCCAGTATCTCAACAGCATGCAACAATCAGCATTTATTTAGCTCCAAGGGTTGGCCAGGGACGAGCCAGGAATCAGCTGGGGTTGCTCTGCTCTGCTCCATGTGTCATTGCTTTAGTGGGCCCTCCTGGGCGTGTTCTTCTCCTGGCATGGCAGAGATGCAAGAAAGCAAAGGGAAGCACCCGGGGCCTCAGAAGGCATTGTCTCCGAAGTGCCACAATGTCACTTCTGCCCCATTCTACTGGCTAAAGAAAGTCACATGGCTGAACCTGAGTTGAAGGAGTGGGACATTATTTTCCATGTCTTTAAGAGAAGAAAATAAAAGTCAAGAGACAAAAGACATGGGTAGAGGGAGGGGTGAAGAATTGGGGTCAACAATACAGTTTCCCACATGGATTTTAACCGTCACAAGCCCAGAGCAGTAAGCTGCCTCTTAGAAAAGAGTTGCTTGTAATCACACTAGAATTAATCAAGGGGAAGATCAGACACTTACTTGAAAGCTGGTGTTTAAGGTTCATCTTTTCTTCTCTTTCAAACCTATTCCTAACGGCCTAATATTCTGCAGAGGTGTGCAAGGGCTGGGAGGGGAGGCGAGGCCATGGGGCACCTGCTCTAGGCCCTATTTCAAATTGAGAGGAGGAAGAAGGGGATAGAAGTGTATCAGAAGAGGCAGTTTCTCTCCCACTTGCACAACATACAAATATGTAAAGTTTGCCCTCACCAGGTGGTTCCGTTGATTAGAGCATTGTCCTGTACATCAAAAGTTTTAGGGTTCCATTCCCTGTCAGGGAAAATATCTAGGTTTCAAGTTCGATCCCTGGTTGTGGCATGTATGGGAGGCAACCTATCAATGTTTCTCTCTCACGTTGATGTTTCTCTCTCCTTCTCTCTCTCTCTCCCTTCCTCTATCTCTAAAAATCAATGAAAGCATGTACTCAGGTGAGGATTTAAAAAGTATTAACTTTTCATTTATTTGTTCAAGGCTAATATGTGAACATAATGTTGAGAGGTTTTTAGATGCAACATTGAAGCCAAAAGAAAGGCAAGAAAGGCCTTTTGATGACCTCACCAACCAAAGGCCTTTTGATGACCTCACCAACCAAAAGCTACAGGCTCAGGCCTTACCCTCAAAGACCCCACACCCATCAGGCCCTGCCCCCAGGCTCCCTTTCTCCCCGGTTAGGACCTGGCTATGGGGAGAAGGGCTGGTCAGATGCTGGCTTGGTGTATTAGGAAGAGTAACCTAGGGTATTACTTTGATAGAGTAATAATGCCTAGTGTTTCCTGGAGGAAAGACTTTTAAAAATTGGTAAACACTATGGCAAGAACTGAATAATTGTTATCACACTGCTTAACACCTAAATTGTATCTATTGTTGCTGGAAAGAAGCAAATTTGGCTGGTGGGTGTTGAGGAGGTTGTTTTCAGGATAACCCAATTGCAAAGACATTCTGAGATGATTCACAGAGTTACTGATAATAAGGCACAGAGAGGAGAGAGAGAAAAATAGTAACAATAGCTACCCATATATGAAACATGTATTATGTGCTGGGTATTACTACCAGGTCATTTTTTCTCATTACCCAAATACAGTAGTGAAATGCATGTGATCTAATATCAACCAATCAAATTCTTGCCTGGGACTCTGACTCTTAAGTGAAGTGATGCAAGGTCCATGGAAACCACTAAGATTTAACCAATGTTGGCACCTGGGTCAGGCCACTGTGATGGTTAATTTTATGTGTCAATTTGGGTGCTCAGATACTTGGCCAAACATTATTCTGGGTGTGTTTTTGGAGGTGTTTCTGGATAAGATTCACATTTGAATGGGCTGAGTGAGTAAAGCAGATGGCCCTCCCCAATGTGGGCAGGGTTCATCCAATCTATTGGAGGTTGTGTAGAATAAAAGGTGAGGGTAAGGGAGAATTTGCTTTCTTTACCTGGCTGTTTTCAAGCTGGGACATTGGACTGGAACTTACATTATCAGCCCTCATTGTTCTCGGATCTTCGGACTCAGACTGAAACTAGACCACCAGATATCCTGGTCTCCAGTTTCCCAACAGTAGAATGTAGGACTTCTCATCCTCCATAATTGTGTGAGTCAATTCCTTATAATAAATCTAGATAGATAGATAGATAGATAGATAGATAGATAGATAGATACACAGATAGAACCTATTGGTTCTATGGTTCTATGTCTTTAGAGACTTGATTCCAGAATGCACACTTTTAAGCAAACATAGCAGGATAATCATGGGACCCTCAGATGCCTCCTCTACCAGAGAACACCTCTCCCATCCACCTCATCCACCAGGGAACATCTCCCACGTACACCTACATCTCACAGGTGTGACATAGCTCTTGGGACAACATGAATCAAGACACAGATTGGCTGGCAACTTCTTTGATTTTATTGACCATGTGATATTGCATTGCTCATGACCTGAGAGTGAACAACTTTTCAGGACAGATTTGATTAAAAGGGAGAAGATTTGCAACCACTCACATCCCTAGGATGAGATGGGAATGAGGAAGTAGGTAGGGGAAGCTCACCAGGAGGCTAAGCTATTGTTATTTACTTTCCTCTGACCTGAGCTGCTTTAGCTCAGCCTTTAATATTCCAAACAGGCCTTGTCTAGCCTTCTTGACACTCCTGCTAAACTTCTTAAGCCATACAGTCTAGGTTTGTTTGCAAAAAAGAAGGTAACTGCCCAATTAACCACCTACAGGTATTGGGGGAAGGCTGCAGATATGAAGTTCAGTCTGTGCTCATTTCCAATTATCTTTTCATATTAGACCACTATATGACCATTACTATATTCAATACTGGCTAATTTGCTGTTCTAGTTGACTGAACTCACTAAAGACACTCAGCTTCTTTGAGGCCATTACCACCGGTGAAATGAAAATAATATACTACTCAGCTGGCAAAATGGTTATGAGAATTAAAGGAGGAAATATTTATAATGCACTTAATATAATTACTAAGACCTATACAATAAGTAGACTTATACAATATATAACCACAATTCTATTATGTTATTTAGCAAGCATTTGTTGAGCACCTATTATCTTTCAGGTGTTGTATTAGTAATTTTAAATTTTATTTATTTATTTATTTATTTATTTATTTATTTATTTATTTATTAAAAATCCATAAGATATAATTTTTATTATTATCCCCATTCCACAGCTAGAAAATTCCAAAAGTTTAAGTACTTGCTCAAGATCACCTTAGCTACTAATTGGTGAAGATCATTACTGTGTGGCCATTATTATTATTACTATGGAACGCAACTTTAACAATTCATAAATTGAACACATCTGTACACAAACACAATCAGAGGTTCTCAGACAGACACACCTGAATAAACAAGGAAACACATGCATTATACAATACACAGGCTCCTTAAATTATAGACTGCCCCTTCCCCACTACTATCAAAGAGTCCTTCTCCTTTGTACTACTCCCTTCAGTGCCCCACTAATCTGATAGATTAATGTAGGTAGGATGCTAATAATGTCTTTATTGCAAAACCTTCCCCAGGGTAGCTGCATTTTAACTGATGAATTGTGAGCACTACAGTGCCAAAGCTGCCAGAATTATTTGCTCTTAGGGGAATTTCAGGCCTACGTTAGGAAGAGAAAAGAGAAACCCAGGAAAAGATCATTCATTTACTCATTCATTGAATGCAATGTTATTGAGCACCAGCTATGAGCCACACACACACTGAGCAAGGCTCTAGAGAGAAAGCCATAATGAAAGAGGCCTAATTCTTGATCTCACAGGTATTAGACTCTGCTGGCGTTACAACTGCTCATATCCATGCCCTCCTGATGCCACCTCTAGATTAACAGAGATAGTCACATATGGGCATGGCAGTTCCATTTAGAATCCTCATTGTGGATTCCCAGAATCCTGGAGCTGTGCTACCTAATATGGTAGCCACTAGCCACATGGGCTATTTACATTTGAATTTAAATGTATTAAAATTAAATTAGGTTAAAAATTCAGTTCGTGGCTGTGCTAGCCACACTTCAAGTGCTCATTGCCTCCATCTGGAAAATGGTTACTACATTGGGTAGCACAGCTATGGACCATTTCCATCATTGCAGAGAGTTTCATTGGACAGAGGCAGACTAGGGTATCCAAGTTTAGAGACATTAAAATCCTACCCTTCTCATGTACAAATGGTGAAACTGAGGCCCGGAGAGGGGTGGCCAGAGAATGAGCCCATAGTTAGACAAACTATAACAGAAATCTTTCAGTGCCTTGGCTAAATAGCACCCCTACGCCTGTCCGCCCAGCTTGTCAGCTCTCACCCACAAATCAAGGCTAAGAAGTCACCAGCTTCAGATTAGACATTTCTGTACCTATTGCAGGGGTAAGACTTGGCCTTCCGAGGAAGGCCTTCTCCAGAGGTGACAGGGGCTGTGCATCAGTAACTATGAAACAGCCCAACAACAAAGGAAGCTTCCCTCTGTGTGGGGTGAACTTGCCATGAACTATCACTTGTAAGCCTCCTCCGTAACCCAAAGAGTTTGGTATCGTTACTACAGAGAAGGAAACCAAGGCTCAGAAAGGTGAGTACCTGGCCCGAGGTCACCCAGCTGCAGAGAGAGGAATCTGGATTGGAACCTGGTCTCTTGACCTCAGAGCCCATTGCTGTTTTGCCTCCATTCTAACCTACCATTTCATTTAAAACTTCACTTTCACAGGACAAGAAGCAATTACAATTGCAGATTTTCCTATTTCTTGGCCTTCCTTCAAATTCAAATATCAAGTGAAAATCCAAAGTTTAAACAAGAATCATCTCCACTGGAAAAGCCAACCATGTTCTGTTCCTTGACCCGTGTTTCATCACCTCTGAACACATCTCTGCAGGGCGGCCCCAGGAAACCTCTAGGGGGGCCTGGAAGGCCTGAGACCACTGCTGAGAGCCCAGGCCTCTGCTGTAAACTCAGGGCTGCACCTCCTGGATGGCATGAAGGGTTAAATCCACATCTCGGGTTGGAGGGCCAGCCCCCCTCCCCAATACACACACACACACACACACACACACACACACACTCACACATATGCACACACTCACACACACACTACATACACACACACTCACACACACACACACACACACACACACACACACACATACACTCGGACACACACACTCCCATGCCCATCCTGGAAGTTGAGGCATGGAGGAGAAGCAATGATATGACGGCTCACTGGAAGTTGGGACCTTGCCCTTTCCAACCACAGCCTCAGCTGTGCCATTTCACATCTGTGTCAGGAAGGAGGAGAGTCAGTTTTATCTTCCTGTGATAGAGCGTTGTCATCTCTTATTCATGTAGGGCTAACGTCTTAGTGTCACTTTGACAACTAAACAATTTGTTTGAGAGTTCTCCCAATAGGTCTCTTAGAGCAACAGAAATGCAGCTGCCTAGAGAGTTTTCTCACCAAACTGGTGAGTCTATTTTGCAGCATAAATATGGTGAAATGCATCCATGGGGACTGTCCAACTTGCAATGGGAGCACGAGACCAAGATGTAGACTGGACCTATAGCTTGTAGGCCTGTGGATGTCAGCTAAAGAATTTGGACTTGATTTAAAAAGAATGAAGGGGGACTGGATGAAATAAGGTGAAGGGATTAGCTAAAGAACATACATGCATAACCCACAGATACAGACAACAGTGTGGTGATGGCCAGAGGGAAGGGGAGCAGAGGCTCAATGGGGGTGGGCAAAGGAGGTGAATGGGGATATCTGTAATAGTGACAACAATAAAAACGAAGTTTTAAAAAAGTAATAGGAAATGCTGGATTTTTTTTTTTTTTGCTTGTTCGTTTTATTTCTAGCAGAAGATTGCCATGATCTGGGTTTATTTGATAATTTTGCAAATATTAAGTACCTACTGTGTATTCTAGGCCTTGGGAATTTGGGGATGATCCAGACAGACACAGGAAGGTCCTCATGGGATTTACATGCAGGGGATGGCAAAAGTAGGTTTACAATTGTGAGTACACAAAACACAGAACTTATTTTTGGATTATTATATACTAGAGGCCCGGTGCACAAAATTTCTACCTGGGGGGGGGGGGGTGTCCCTCAGCCCAGCCTACACCCTCTCCAATCTGGGACATCCCTCTCACAATCCAGGACTGCTGGCTCCCAACCGCTCTCCTGCCTGCCTGCCTGATTGCCCCTAACCGCTTCTGCCTGCCAGCCTGAAAACCCCCTAACCACTCCCATGCCAGCCTGATCGACACCTAACTGCTCCCCTGCCAACCCAATTGTCCCTAACTGTCCTCCCCTTCGGCCTGGTCTCCCCCAACTGCCCTCCCTTGCCAGCCTGGTCACCCCTAACTGCCCTCCCCTGACAGCCTGGTCCCCCCCAACTACCTTCCCCTGCAGGCCTGATCACCCTCAACTGCCCTCCCCTGCAGGCCTGGTGCCCCCCAACTTACCTCCCCTGCTGGCCTAGTCCCCCCTCAACTGCCCTTCCCTGATGGCCTAGTCCCCCCCCCAACTGCCCTCCCCTGCAGGCCTAGTTCCCCCCCAACTGCTCTCCCCTGAAGGCCTGCCCCCCCCAACTGCCCTCCCCTGCAGACCTGGTCCCCCCCAACTGCCCTCCCCTGCTGGCCTGGTCTCCCCCAACTGCCCTCCTCTGCTGGCCCGGTCATCCTTAACTGCCCTCCCTTGCCATCCTGGTCGCCCCCAACTGCCCTCCCCTGCAGGCCATCTTGTGGCGGCCATCTTATGTCCACATGGGGGCAGCCATCTTTGACCACATGGGGGCAGCCATGTTGTGTATTGGAGTGACAGTCAATTTGCATATTACTCTTTTATTAGATAGGATTAATTATTGTATAATTTTCCATACAAACAACTGTCAACCTACTTTTGCTCCACCCTATATTTATCTAAGATAATGGTTCTCTACCAGGGGCTAGATGGCCTCCCAAGGGGACATTTGGAAATGTCTGAAGGGGGAGGGGTATTTGCTACTGGCATCTAGGAGTGGAGGCCAAGGGTGATGGTAAACATCCTACAAGGCACAGGACAGCCCCCACAGCAGAACTGACAAAATACCAATGGTACAGAGATTGGAATTCCTGGACTTAGTAAGTCAGAAACTCATGAATGATATAGCTCTTTTCTCCTTGCTTATAAATCATAGGCATTACCACAATGCTGGGCATAGGATATGGAAATAGTAGATCAGATAACCTAAGGCTTACATAGAAATGACCCATTTATATATCGATGTCAGATACTAGGCATTTCAGGCAGAAAATCTGGGCACCTGGGATTTTTGTTGCCAAGTGGGAGCTCCAAAAAATCCAATGTGTGGCTCCAATTTCAGGGACTCCAGGTACTTCTGGAAAAACATGATTCATGAAACTGAAGGAATCAGGAAGATTCTATGACAACAACCATTGCCTCTAATGTTTGCCTTGTGAGGGGTGGAGCAGTAGCTACCATTTATCCAGCACTTAATATGTGCAGGGTAACACATCCCTCAACAATCCAGTGTGGTAAGGCTGTTGTGATCTCCATTTTATAGATAGTGGAACAGAGGGGTTAAGTAACTTGCCCAAGGTCACCCAGCTAGCAGGCAGAGCCAGCCTGGGAGAGAAGGCAGTTGGACTCCAGAGCCTATAGTCTTCACCCAAATTTCCTTTTGGGGAACACCTGCTGTGCATGGTATTAGAGGACAACCAATAAGCATCCCTGGACATAACCCACACCAGGCCAACTGGACTCTCTGTCCTGGAATGTTGACCCTTGAACTGTGTGACACACATTTAGAAAAAATAAACAAATGGTTGCTATAGATCCCTTCAAGCAGATGTTTCGAGGCTCCCCAGCATCTAGACTCCTAGAGTTGCCCCGGGTCACACTTTCCTGACCATTCTGCAAGTTGCCTCTTTTCTTGCCAACTCCCCCTTCTGCTTATATTAGTCATTGTTAGTTTCTGATGTTTGCAACCAGAGAATTGCGTGCAGGAAAGATCTAGGAAGGGGAGTGTGGCCCTCCTGGGCCCTGCTAGTCTCTGCAAGCAGCTAGGGAGTCAGTCTGTGGAGCAGGGAAGACTGCAAGATGTGAAGGCAGGCCTTGGCTCAGCTGAGAGATGGGGGAGGAGGGAAAGGAGCAGCAGGCCTCTGCCTTAAGTGCCTGGAGGACAGACAGACGACTTGCCGGTTCCCAGAAGTGCACTGGCCGCATCAAGCTGCCTAGATTAGACACTGGCCCTCTTACTAGCTGTATGACTTTGAACAGATACTTAATGTCTCTGAACCAGTTTCTTCCCCTTAACCTGGTGTATATGAATACCTGCTTTCTGAAGTTGATGAAAGGACAGAAGATTTAACTGTGCATTTCATCACTTCTATGGTGCACATTGCCCACATTTTATCATCTCTGAAAATCAGAGTGTGGCTTACAATGGATGGTATATCATAGTTTGTTGGATGCAGTGCTTTTTGTCCTAGTGGTGGATAAGATAAAAGCATAAGTTATTGATGCTGTCTTAGATTCAGTGATACAGTATGCCTGGACAGTTATATGGCTTAACATCTTAGGAATTGTTATTTAGGTCAGCAGCTCACAGCACATCAAAAGCTCTCAGGAATTGTGGGCTCAGAGAAGATTCCTCCTGAACTGAAGGTGGATGTGAACACCTGATCCCAGTAAAGATCAAGGAGAGGTCACCCGCCAGCCTCCCTTCCTGGGGAGAGGGGTCAACACAAACCTGCAAACTCGAGCCCCTAGACAGGAAGAAATGGTGGAATGGTGGCAATAAATCACTCGGACAGGTTCTCTGTGACTCCAGAGGACTTTTGCAATCATGTTTCTTCTTTGTTCTACAGTTTGCAAGAGGACACCACTGACCCCTCCACCTCTGCTTCCGGGCCCACCCACAAGCCATCCAGACTGGAAGGTGGTGACCAGGGACTCAACAGTGAGTAGTGATGGCTTCATGTGAGACTTCGCTGACCAGTGATGCCCTTTCCACATGCCTCACTCTTCTTCAGCTCGGCCATAAAACTGGGCATTTGCAACTTCATGACGTTGTTCTTGTTGTAATTGTTCAGATCACAATGCTTTTGATAAGATTTTACTTACTCTGATGTACAAATACAATCATAAGTGGGCATGCAGTTCACCTGGGCATTTTTATCAGTATTCACTCATGTTAAATCATTGACCAGGGAGAGGGAAAATATAGCATGATGATTAAGAATGCAAGTGCTAGCATACAACTGCCTGGGCTCATGCCTTCACTCCTAGCTATGGGGCCTTCATCCATAAGAAAGCTGTTCCACTGCTTTAGGCATGACTCCATGCAGTTAACGTAAAATAACTTATCTAATCCTCACAAGCATCTAGGAGCTGAGCGTCCAATTAGCATCTCCATTTTACAGATGAGGAAGGGATGCTTGAAGAGGTTACATAACTTGCCCAATTACACAGCTAGGCAGCAGCAGACTGTCTTCAGAGTCTATATTCTTAACCACAACTATATGTTGCATCCCAAACCTGGTAGCCATGCCTCTCTGATGGCAAAAGTGTGGTAAGAGTAGATGAGATAACAAGTATGAAGCATACAGGTCAGTGCTAGGCTTTGTAAACACAACAATAAAGGTTGCCTACTGTGTGACAGCCTGGTTTATCAATATGCCACACTCTCTGCTAATGCTGGTGGTCTTGATCCAGCATCAAGAAGGGTTCAGGAGCCGAAACCGGTTTGGCTCAGTGGATAGAGCGTCAGCCTGCGGACTCAAGGGTCCCAGGTTCGATTCCGGTCAAGGGCATGTACCTTGGTTGCGGGCACATCCCCAGTAGGGGGTGTGCAAGAGGCAGCTGATCGATGTTTCTCTCTCATCGATGTTTCTAACTCTCTATCCCTCTCTCTTCCTCTCTGTAAAAAATCAATAAAATATATTTTTTTTAAAAAAAAGAAGGGTTCAGGAACCTGAAGAAGGCACTGTGCATAAATTAATCAAGAGTCCAGAGATGAAACATAATTTTGAAAGGCATCATGGGGAGTCAGAGAAGACTCAGCTAAAGAAACTAAGTTCCGTTTGTCTCAGGACCCCTTGCTTTTTATTAACACAATTTGTCCTAAGGCAAGGTGGAAATATACACATCAAAGGGTAGGGTTTCCTATACACAATCCATTGTCAGATTATCAGGTTTTGGAGAAACTGCCTTCGGCTGTTCAGGTGTTTGGCCAGTAGGAAGCAATAACATGTAGATTAAGATATCCTTAGCTGTCTGGCAGCAAGCAATCATTGAATGCAGGTTTGGGGAAATGCCCTGAGCCACCTCCAGATGATTCAGCCCTGCTGACATGCTGGAATTGGCTTCCGGGACTCTGCTATGGCCCTGAACAAGCAACCCCTCTCATCCTCACAATGACCCTAAGAAATAGGAATCATTATCACCCTCCTTTTAAAGACCAGGAGCTAGGTTCAGGAAGTCTTTTTTCTTTACAAATCATTATGTACCAGGCACCACTGCAGGTGCTGTGCTTGAGTAGACAGGTCTCCCTGACCCAAGACCATTCTCTTTCCATTAAAATAATGGCTCCAACAATAGGTTCTATCTGACAAGAGTGCATAGATCATTTTAAGGGGATGAAGCAAGGCTAGGGTACCATGTGGACTATGGTGAGCAAAGAATACGTTGTTCCCAGATCATAGTGAATTGCCTTAGGATTGATCCTAAGATGCAAGAAGGGACCTAAGCAACCATTTAATTCCAGCCTTCTCTTTGCAGTAGGAGGGAAGCCTGGAGACCTGCCCAAGGGGTGCCGCTCATTAGCAGAGCCAGAGCAAAACCCCACGGCTTCTGACTCCCAGCCAAAAGATCCTTTTTTTTTTCTTTTTTTTGCAAGCCACTCAACACAAATAGAGGATAGCAAACCGCATCAAAGAGCTTCCATTCAAGTCCTTTGATATATCGTTTATTTGGGCATTATAAAAGCTGTGCATGTGTGCTATAAAAAGTTGGGAAGATACGGAAATGAAGTAAGTTGTAACAAAAATAAACTGCTCCTGTTTCCCGCTGCCCAGAGAACTGGAGATAACTTGGCATGTTTCCCTCTAGGCCTCTCCCTAGGCATAGCTTTTTGTTTTGCTTTGTTTTGAGTTTTTATACACTTGTGAATGCACTGTGTATACAACGTGTTACCAGCCTTCCCACTGAAATTATAAATACTTTCCATGTTATTATAGACTCTTCATAAACAATTTTTTTTTCAATAATGAAGTGCAACAGTCCCCTCCCTTTCTCCTTCCTGCCCCTACACACACACACACACACACACACACACACACACACACACACACCGATTGAGATCCCCTTGGGAACCACTTTAACCATTTACATTTAAAGTTTTTCTATCTGCTATCTCCATATAGCTAAATATTATGCGACTTCTAGATTTTTCTATTTCAGGAATTACCTGTTGATTCTCTGCTATGATGGATGAGAATTGAGCTTGTTTCCACCACCACCTATAGATACATCCTCTCCTCTGTCTCTTCCAAATAGTTATGCCTTTACTTGGTTACCACTATACTTATACATATCTAAACCTCACTTTCTCTTGCTATAAATCGCTTTGGGTTTTTTTTTTTAATTCAACATTTTGTAAAATGAGGATCTTATTCTCTTCCCTCACACTTCTCAACTTCTGCTAACTATAGTTTTAATTGGTCAGTTTTCATAATGTTTATAGTCTCTCCTGAGTCCATAATGATTCCTTTATAGGTTGACTCTGGAACTTGAAAACTAATACACAACATTTTCATTATTATGAAGAATGGGAATCTGCTAATGGCTGCATAATAGTCCATATTACGGTTGTACCACAATTTCCTTAACCATTATAAACATTGAAGTTGGATTTAAAGAGCTCTTTTTTTCTAATTAGTTGCTATTATAACTTACACTATGATGAAAATAGTTGATTTTTCATGTCTACAACTGCTTTTCTGATGATTTCCTTAGGAGAGATACTCATTGGTGGCCAGTAAGATGTTCCAATATATATTGGATTCTTAACCAATATTTGTGAAAGGAATGGGTGAAGTATGGCAGGTCTGAATAGTTGTAAGGCTCTTGACATATTGCAAAAATGGATTTCTAGAAAGTATGCTAAATATTCACCATAGAATGTCTGGGAATCCATTGAAGATCACTGGATAAAATATAGGATTCCCACTGAAATTTATATTTCTGATAATAAACAATTTTTAATATACCGTACTTCCCAGCGTATAAGACGACCTTTTAACCCAGGAAAATCTTCTCAAAAGTCGGGGGTCTTATACGCCTGAAAATACGGTATTTACAATTTAGAATTAAAGTGAGTTATTGCCAAATGATGGGTGGGTTACCGTATTTTCAGGCGTATAAGACCCCCAACTTTTGAGAAGATTTTCCTGGGTTAAAAGGTCATCTTATACACCGGAAAGTATGGTAAATATGTCCAAGTATTGTATAGGATACACATTAAAAATTCATCTTTAATTTGAAATGTAAATTTAACTGAGTGTCATACATACATATATAGAGTATCTATATATATAAAAGCCTAAGTGCCCAAACATCCGGTCACTATAATGCGCACTGACCACCAGGGGGAAGACACTCAATGCAGGATTTGCCCCCTGGTGGTCAGTGTGCTCCCACAGCCAACCTCCCGTGGCCCCTCC
Source organism: Cnephaeus nilssonii (assembly GCF_951640355.1). Lineage (NCBI taxonomy): Eukaryota > Metazoa > Chordata > Mammalia > Chiroptera > Vespertilionidae > Cnephaeus > Cnephaeus nilssonii. The sequence continues at coordinate 24,095,700 of NC_137073.1, read as the reverse complement.
CCCCGGCCATCCAACCTCCTGTGGCCCCTCCCCCCAGCCGACCTCCCACTGTCCCGATAGGCCCTGATCACCAGCCAGGCCAAGGGACCCCACCTGTGCACGAATTTGTGCAGTGGGCCTCTAGTACATACATAATACATAAATACTATATATAATATATAACATAATATGTAAAATATGCATATGTGAATATGTAACTCTTTGCTAAATCTGACAGCCCTATGAATACCCTTGTTTTGGAGAAACTCTGCATGCAGAGTGGGAAAGATCAAGCAGACATACAGAGAGAAGCAGAGATGAGAGAGGAAGTATCTCCCAGACCTTGACTCAATGCCTTCCTATATTCCCATCCTTGAGTTCCACACGGGCTCCCTCCACTTACAACCAAAACCATGCATAGAAGATAACCTTTCAGTAGAAAATGTGACTGTGAAAGTGTCAAATTGATGCCATTAGTTATAATGCCCTGGAGAATTTAGTCCAAACATCCAAATCCATCTCTCATTGTTTGCTAGAATTCTTCAAGGCAGTCTGATGTAAATGGTCACACAGTTCCACAAAATGGCTTTTCTTTCATCCTCACCTTTTTTGAGTTAGAACGCTTCCATTAAGCAAACATGTCTCTAGGAATGTTCACGTAAAAATCAAGGAAGCAATTCTGTGGGTGAGAAGGCAGGATGAGACTGAGGAGGGACCCACAAAGGACTTCAATTGAATGTATGGTTTTTGATGTCTTAAACTATATGGTAAATATCTGGAGTTCACTAAACTTTTCTTTATACATGTTTTATGTCCTAAATATTTCATAGTAAAAAAAAAAAATCAAACTTTTTTTTTAAATAGCCTGACATCGGTTCTAGAACTTAGTTATAACTGCTTAAGCATGAGTTGAGTGGAGAAGCTTTGAAATCGCTTTGCTCTCTATTTGATATTTAAAATATAAAACTTGTGTTTTTTGAGATTTGACCTAGAGCTCACAGCACTGTGGTCCTGACCCATTTGGAATCTTGGCTTTCTTAGTACAACGGTTTCAGCACCTAGAATAGTGCCTGGCAAATTGATGTATACTAAATAAATGGATAGCAAAACCACTAAATTCACAACTCTACATCCCCAGCCCCTTTAAGGTTTCCTGCACCTCTTACCGCACACCTTGTCTCCCAAGATATGCTTATGCTAGCAGTTATGCCGGGAGCGGGACAGGATTGGCAAGAAGGAATTGGAAAGAATTATTGTCTTTGGGATATTTAGGATATCTTTTTTTTTTTTTTTTTTTTTTTTAAATATATTTTATTCATTTTTTACAGAGAGGAAGGGAGAGGGATAGAGAGCTAGAAACATCGATGAGAGAGAAACATCGACCAGCTGCCTCCTGCACACCCCCTACCAGGGATGTGCCTGCAGCCAATGTACATGCCCTTGACCGGAATCGAACCTGGGACCTTTCAGTCCGCAGACCGACGCTCTATCCATTGAGCCAAACCGGTTTCGGCTAGGATATCTTTGATATAAGAATGCCTGAGACCTATGATCAAGGGGACAGAGTATGTGGCCAATATTGTCTCCACCAATTTTCCTGCCTAAACGGCCTACCTTGAGTAACATCACCTGGGGACCCGTGGCGCCAAGGCTACAGGCGATGGAGAAGGACCGGAGATCATTACAGTGGTTACCAGGCTCTTGTCCTGCCGTTCCACCTTAAACATCACTGACATCTGAAATGAATATGGTGCTTTTTCTTCACAACCTCACTTACCAGCACCAGGACAAGATTCTCCCCCAAGAGGATGGACCCAGGACAAAGGCTACTCTGATGAATATAATAGTACAGTTCATACAATGTGCTGCTTTGGGGGTGAAAAGGTCCCAGAACATTTTATTCCCTTTCTTCACTATCCTAGTACTCATGTGGTGCCTCAAAATAGTTATTTTCCGGGAAGATCTTAGCATCCCAGGTGCACTCTGAATGTCATGAAGGAGCAGAGAAAACATGAACATTGGGTGAGGTGCGAGGCAAGAACAGAAAACAAATTACCCCTGGCCTGTGATGTGTGATCCCCACAATAGACACAGTGAGGCTCGTGAAAGCAAGTTCATTTTATTTACAGTGAAATTCAACTTTAATTGTTGGAGAGACCATTAATCATGCTCATCTAATCCTGCAAATAAACCCATCTAAATTTCCCTGAAAATCCCAATTCATTGAGTGGATGAAAGGGATGATCTTTTTTTAAAAGGTAAAACATTTAGCAGTCACTTTCATAAAGTGGCAAAACCTGCTTTCTGTTCATTTCCTCTCTATTAAAGGTGTCTAAACAACTTATCGATTCTTGTAAAGAGAAAGAGCAGAAGCAAAGATCATGTACAAATTGAATAAAGACTTAGGGGTTTATTATATTAGAGCTATAATTCAAACAGGCTTTGGAAAGAACTTTTGTCTAATTAGTCATTGTGATCAGGTATCTATGGGGATAGGTGCTAATGCTTGGAATAGACAACCATTAATCACGTCTGCAGTCAGCATAATGGCTGGCATTAGGCTCCATGCTTTTTAGACTCCTAAATGGCAAGTACATCCTGCGCTTTTACTGAGCAGAAGGCACATCCCTTTCTGTCGTGTGAGGTCCCTGTGCTTTCTCATCCCTCAATGTCTGCATCCTTAAAGCCTCGACCATGAGCAGCAAAAAATACATGAATGGCCTATTCATTCAGGAATGCATGATATTTACCATAAACACTACTTAAAAAATAAATACTACTTGCCAAGCAACGAATTAAGTCCTATGTTTATATTGGATTATTTAATTCTTATAACAACTCTGGTATATAGGTGCTATTATTCTCACTTTACAGACAGTAAAACTGAGCTTCAGAACAGTGACATTGTCCAAGTTTGCAGAGATGGACCTGGGATCCAAACCCAAGCCAGTCAGATTGCAAAGCCCATGATATAGTTATTTCCTAATACTAGGGAACCCTGTTTGTAATGTGTTAAATGAAATAGAATAAAACTTCTGCATGCAGTATAATTAGTTCATTCAAAGCTATTTATTGAGTACCTAAGTGTGTATTCACTTTAAGCTATGACTACCAACTCTTTGAACCTCCACACCTCTAATGAGTAGAAAGAGCAGAAGGGACCATGTCTGAGTTTGAAGACTCAGTTATAAAAAGCTTACTGGCTTCCTAATCACTCTCTCCCTCTTGGACTGCTTTGTTCCGGAGGAAGTTAGCTACCGCGTGGAGCTTCCCTATGGAGAAGCTCACATGGAGAGGAATCGAGGCCACCAACATGCAGCCGTGAGGATGAGCCATCTTGGCAGTGAATCCTCCATCCTCATTCAAGCCTTCAGATGACAACAAACATGGCCAACATCATGATGGCAATTTCGTGAGAAACCCTGCGGAGCTACTCAGAACTCTGACCTTCAGACACTGAATGTGTTTGCAGTTTTAAATCACTAAGCTTTGGAGTAATTTATTGCACAGCAATAGACAACTAAGTCTGTGTTATAAAATAGTAATCAAAGAAAGCTAAAGTGCATAATTATGAAACATATCTGGGACCTGTTCCAAAGTCTCACTGCTTTTTAAAATCCTCCTCCTGTGATCTCCATTTTAGTTGATGGCACAATCACCCATTTATTCATTCAAACAACAACAACAAAAAACAAGTCACCTTTAACTCCTCCTTGTGTTTATTCCTCACCTTCTACAGATTAGTCACCAAATTATAATAATTCCATTTCCTGTGTCCTAAATGGTCTTGCTTCCCATCTCTTACCACTCTTGCCCATTGATTTGTTCAAAAACCATAATTTTTGCAGCATTTTCTTAGTGAACTCCTATTCATCCGTCAAAGCTCTGGAACTCTTTGTTAATGCAAGATCCTCTCCATCAGCTCTGTGCCGTGGACACACTTCTGGATTTCCATTTTGAATTCTTATCTCTTCATCCTACTGGCCCATGAGCTCCTGAATGATGCATTCCTCTGAATCTCCCCTGCCTCTAGCAAGGATCTGGCAAAGGCAGTGCTTTGAAACTATTGCTTTCACTTTTTGAGGAACTGCTTCATAGTCTCTTTTTGCAGATGGAGAAAATACCATGACAGCTTCCAGTTTAGAGTAATCAGGACTTTCAGACAGAAAAGTCCTTGCCATCTTCCCTGGGTCATGGCCCCATGATGGAAGGCTTCCTGGAAGAAGCAAGACTATTTCAAGGGAAGCAAGTCGCTCCTGGGCATATAGGAGAGCAGGCCGAGTTTAGGTGCCAGGTGATATGAATAGAGGCAGGCAGGTGAGTCCGGTTTCAATCCAGGGCCTCTGGGAGCACACACGCCAGAGGGGCTCTGTCCTGTGGACTTACACATGGACACACACTATGGGCTTTTTCACTTTCTAAACAACAACAAAAAAAAATAGGTTAACTTTCTGTCTGCACACCTCAGTTCTACGGGGCAGAAAGGAGAGATTGCACAGATAGATTGCTGGCTCTCCTGTTTCTCCACAAATAATCATGACGTTGCAGGACCAAGATACAAAAATCGAGGCCCTACAGTGAGGAGGGAAAGGAAATGACCAGCCTAGATCATGCACCCCACTCTGTGAAACCTTCCACAGCTGCCCAGTGCTCTTGAAAGCCAGTGCCTACTCCTCACCCCAGGCCCCCCGATCCCTGTGCAATAGCAAAATCGCCACCATTATCACCATCAGCTCAGTTCCCGTCTTGTGTCAGGCACAGTGCACAAACTACCTTCACAGTAACTCTGTGATAGACAAGATTACCCGCATTTTACAATGAGGGAAGTGAGGTTCAATGGGAATACGTTTGGCAGGATCAGGGCTTGAGCCCAAGTCTTGGCCCCGGCTCTTCTGCGGCACTGTCTCCCCAACTCCAGCACCAGCTGTACATCGGGCCTCTGTCCATCCTGAGTAACTGAAACGTCGTAACCTTTGACCAACATCATCCCTTCCTCCTCCCCCAGGCCCTGGCAACCGTTACCATTCTGCTCTCTGCTTCTGAGTCTGGCCATTTCAACAGCATTTTTGAAGGAAGAAAAGGCGAGTTAGAGATTGAAAAAAGAAGAAAGGAGGAAGCACAGAGTGAATGCAGACAAAGAAAGGAAGCTGACCCCAAGGAGAGAGACATGGGGGCTAGGGAATGAGCAGGGAGGAGGGACAGCATGGGGGATAGGCAGAGAAGGACACAGAGTGAGAGAGAAATCTCATCACAGAGCTGAGAAGCGCCCCATTTTGCGCATTTGGCAGAACCCACCTTTCTCCTAAATGAAACCTGGTCCCTTTGAACGATGTCCCTCTGGCTGGGGACCCCAGGGGAGTAGAAACAGGAGCCAGGGACACAGGCACATTTATTGATTCCAAATAGACTCCCCTGAGGGAACATCCAATGATTTTCAGGATTCAATTGAATTGACTCATTCTTTAAATTAAATTCTTTCACTGCAGCTCAGCTCCTCAACAATAGCCCAGCTCTGTCCTAAAGGAGCTCCAATTGCCAATTAATAAATGAGACCTTGAGTAATCTCACTCTGCCTTTTGTCAAAGATGTAGCCCAGAGGACAGAACGACCTGGGACATGCAGGAAGGTACACCTCTCATTGGATTTCTCTCCTGCAGGGCCCACCTGGATGAGCTGTTTAGGGGAGAGGGAGGAGCAGGGTTACATTTGCAGGGGAGCTCCAAAACCTGTCCTTGTTTCGGGGGAGCTGGCTTTGCTTTGCAGCTCGTTCCATCATGAGATCCCACTCAGAGACAGATTCGGGTGTGCATTGGGTCTAGGAAGTCAGGGCTTTTGAAATGTTTGACTATCAAAGGGAAAAGGGCAAGCACCTGCTACTCTGGGCTCTGTTCCCCCTCCCTCCATAACTTTGAATTTTTTCTTTTGTTTGGATCAAGGTGAAGTTTCACATCCTGGGGGAGGGAGACAGCTGGGCTGCGTTGAGTTGGAGGTGGAAGCAGAATATAAACCTTTGGGGAAACCACACCGCTACCTGGAACTTCACATGTACTATCTCATTTAATTTTCCCTATAATTCTACGGAGTAGGGAGAACGAGCACCTGCAATTCACAGATGGGAGGAAACTGAGGCACAAAGGGATTAAAGGATGTGTCCTTGGGCATGCAGTGGGGATGCGACATAGGCAGGATTTGACCATAAGTCTGTGCATCTTCAGGTCTGCAGAGCAATTAAGAGCATAGATGCTACAGCCAGCCAATCTGTATTTGAATCTGAACTCTTCCCCCACCAGCTGTGTGCCCTTGAGCAAATTACATAATGTCTCTGTGCCTCCAGTCATCTGTAAAAGGGAGATGAGTCTACCCACTTCACAGGGTGGTGAAGAGAGAATAAGGATTTAAACCTAAATGATCTAAATGGTCAATCATGTAGAGCTGTGACTGCTAGTAACTGCTAGCACGAGTTAAGTGCAAGGAGTTTGGCAAATTAATTTTGGCAATTTTAGCCACAAAGTAATATTGGGTGCAGTAAAGGAGTGAGTGTTCATCTTTTGGAGGGTGTGGTTTCGATAAGGAGAGAAGGATAGCTCAGCTAAACTTTACTGGATGAGCAAGAAGTCATCGGGCTGCCATTGGCCCGCCCTGTGGGTCCTCCTCAGGGCCACCTTTGCCTTGATCTTGCAGCTCATTTCAGGCAAGTGGCTCTGGGGACAGGCCTCCTGGCGCCGCACACAGGGAGCTCCCCACTCTGCCTGTGACCAGAACCCAGCGGTGCAGGAGGGAGCTGCTCATGTCCTTCTGACAAACTGGGCCTTTTCTGTTGCTCTCAAAACCATAATTAGGCCAGATCTCAGCGTGGCAGCAAGAATGTATTAGAGCAGAATTTCCAGCCCTCCTCCCCCGGGGCCTAGATAACGGAATAAACTCTTTCAAAGGGCCACCTATCAGCATTTCACCAGGTAAAGCGTGGCTCTGACTGAGCTCCTTCTGTGAGGCAAACAGAAGGCAGAGTTCATCCAATAGAACTGGGTTCAAATCCCAGCTCTACCACTTACCAGCTCGGTGACATTAGAAAAGTGACTTAACCACTCTAATCCCCAATTTCCTCCTCCTCGTAAATGAGGATAATACTATCACTGACTGCTTACGGTTGTTTTAATGACTAAAATGAGATTATCCACATAAAGCTGTTAAGGCAAGGCCTGGGAGATAATCTCATAGAATTTGTGAGTTGTTATTTTCAATCTTGATAATAGGTTGATGTTAATAATTAGTCAACTTAATAATATCAATAGAAACTTGGAGTTTCACGGGACTTTTTCTAGTAAGAGCTTCACTGGCAGCTCCTTCCAGCTCAGCGAGGTCCATCAATGTCCACATCCCCTCTGAGCTTCTGAGCAAGTGAGGAACGGGGTCCTGGCCGGGAAGCCCGTTGAAAGTTTGTATAAGGGAGGGAGCATCCTGGATGTGAATGAAGATCTTTTTTCAGCTGAGCAGCAGGTGCCAAAGGTTCGGGTCAGTCACCTGAGTGGACTTCCCTGCATCCTAGCAGGTTCACTGAAGGTAAGAAAGCACCAAGAGCTGTGCCCCTGGAGTGGAGCACCTGAGCTCCAGTTCCCTCTGACTGTCAGGAAGCCAACAGACCACCCTGCTTCCTCTTCTTTACTAAGCCAGTCCTCTTCCCACCTAGGGGACTTTGTGCTGCGATGTCCTTGCAGGGAGCCCCTTCCCTTAGATATATATGTGACTCTTCCTCACCCATTCTGCTGTCTGTCTCTACCATAGTCCGTTCAGGCTGCCATAGCAGAATAGCAGAGGCCAGGTAGCTTATAAATGACAGAAATGCTTTTCTCACAGCCCTGGAGGCTGGGAGGCTGCTATCAGGGTGCCAGCGTGGTCAGGTTCTGTTGAGAGCCCTCTCCGGGGTTGCAGATTGCTGGCTTTTGCTGTATCACATGCCAGAGAGCGGTGGGGGGTTGCGGGGGGGAGGGCAAGCTTTCTCCTGACTCTCAGAAGGGCACTAATCCCATTCATGAGGGCTCAGGACTTTAATCCTAATGACCACTCGAAGGCCTCACCTCCCAATACCATCACATTTCGGGCTAGGGTTTCAACACATGGATTTGGGGGAGACACAAACATTCAGTTCATAACAGTCACTGTAGAGGCACCATCTCGGACTCCTATTTCATACCACAACTCCACCCAGGCAGCCTTCACTCCCTAACCTGCTTCTTAATTTTTCCCTAGGATAAAGGGAAGCCCCAAGAACAGGCTAGCATTGACCTGGTCTCAGAAGGCCCCACAGTGTAAATTTGTACCAGTTTTCTACACAATTATTGAGAGCCTTAAAAATATCCATAACAATTTGGCTCATAGAAATAGTCCAAGGTAATAACATGAAATACGAAAGAAAAAAAAAATGGTGAGCAGGAACACCCATCCAGGTAGCATTTACAAGGAGTGAAAAGTTGAAAATCACTTACGTATCTAACCAGAAGGGAATGGATTCAGGTGTTATTGAACATCAATGTGTTACAAAATCATGCAGGCACTTTAAATCCTTACCACTGTGGGGACACCATTAGAGTACAAAACAGATCTGGATATTAATATTTTCTTAGAGTGTAGTTCTGAGTGGGTGCAGGGAGACCACACTTCAAACGAAGTTTATCACGGATGGAAAGAAACACGGGTGATTCCTCTCCTTCTTTTGTGTTTTCTAAGACATGTTGACAACAAGCGTGCACGACATTTATATTAAGGAAATAATATTGTCATCTACACGAGGGGTTTGCTTACAAGTCCCATCATATGCTTCATTGCCATGAATGCCTTTCTGCATTTGTCCGTCCCACCCACAGAATAACGGCCCCTCCAGGAACGTTATCAACCGTATCCCAGCGTTCCTGGACGCAGGGGGGCAGGGAGCTGCTTTTAAAAAAAACAACAACAAAAAAACTCTGCATGCTGTTCAGAAAACAGCAGGCACAGCAAATAACAACCCTCTAGATAATACAAATGGGTAAATATTGCCAGGATTTGTTATATAAACTGCAAAAAAAATATAACTTGAGGATGTAACCACTTATTTCCAACCATCAGAAATCTCAGCATCTGCTCCAGACATAAAGATGCAAAGCCGGGGGCGGGGGGTGGGGTGGAGGGAGAGTCATTAAGTCTTTTCTTTCAAAATGACAGAGGAAGAGGTGGGATTGATAATGGAGGAAATGCTGCATTAAATAAAAGAAGAGATTTGGCTATTATCACTCCTGAAAGCCAAAGTGAGCTCAATTTGGCAGCATGAAAGTAATAGGTGAGACCCATGGAAGAACTGTGTGTGTGTGTGTGTGTGTGTGTGTGTGTGTGTGTGTGTGTATAAGGGACACTTTTCAGATTTGCAAGGAAGGCAGGGGAAGTCCTACCTCTTCTCTAACTAACAGACACAGAGTCTGATACAGGCTCCAGAGAGGCAGGCTTATCGAACCAGGCCTTGCCTTGTGATTTGGGGGAACTTAGGGAAAAGCTATAGGGAAAGGAGAAAACAGTCCTTTCTGAATCAATGTTCCTTCTGCATTTGCAAACTCTATTTTGCCCATCACAGGCATTGTTGTTCCTCTCTCTCTCTGCATAGTGTGATCAATTTTTCATCACTGGTTTTTCACATCCTCTTGTCTCCCTTTGGGTTTTCCCTCCTCTAACCACCTCCCTTCAGCCACGGATTCCTGAAACAATGTTAAATCACACCTGCTTGGCACCGAGATCTCTCTCACCTGCCAGGCCCCTGCAGGAAGGTGAACCACCCTAGATGAAAGGCTCACAGCTGGCCCCAAGCCTGCTTTGCAAAGCAAGGCCAGTCTCCGCCCTGGGCTCCAGTTCCAATTTCCAATGTAAAGGACAGGCCAATGTCAAGGTAGGAGAATCAGCCAACTCCCACCTGATACCCTGGATCAACGCCAGGGTCGGAGAGTCAGCCAGAGTTTCATGAAGACACTTCTGGGATCTCGGGGATTGATTTTTGAAACTGTCATTGAGTTCAGTACTTTTCCGAAGGGCAGGAGGCCTGGAACAGCCAGGCAGCTGCCCTGAATTCAGCTGATAAACTTCTGATCAGACCAATGCTGTGTGTCAGATAATGATCTTAAACTAGATGGCCACAGTCAGCTTCAGCCCATCAATATATAGTCATTGGCCTGCACCAGAATTTTTATTTATTTAAATTATTTGTCAGGATGTAAAACTTGGATGACTTTAGGTGAAAGTCTGCATTTATGACCTTTTTTTTTTTCCCAAAAAAAATAAAATGATTTTGTTGTAGAGTATTATATTTAAGGTCATGAACTCTAGAGCCAGATTTTCTGGTTTCCCAGCTCTGTGATTAGGGGCAAGTTACCAAACCTCTCTGTGCCCCAATTTTCTCACCTGTAAAATATAAATAATAATACCTACTTAAAATGCTTATTGCCAGGGTTACATGGGTTAATATAAGCACTGCTTTAGAACAGTGTCACCATCTGTAAGTGTCGGAACAGTGACTGCACTATGTCGCTGTTAACACCGGCCAGGCATTCACAACAGCCTTGCCCTTGCTCAAGATAGGGCACCACCTCGCCATTTAATTATGCTTCCTACTCCATCAGTTCACTCGTTACATTAACAGACCCCTGGCCTCAAATGAAGATACAGTATTTGCCAACATGGGGCCTTTGGAAAGCCAAGAGGGTAATACTGCCTTGGGCAAAAGCTGGAGATCCCACAGCTGCCATTTTCCTGGCACCAGGAAGTCTATGAGCATAGAAATGGAAGACTATTTCCTGGTGCTGATTTGGCCAGTTGGCCAGGTTCTGAGCTGAAGCTGTACATTCCCTCTCTTTTTCACCGTTACTCTTGAGAAGGGAAAGCTCAGGCAAATGCTGGTCCCAAGGAGAAGAGGAGCAATACATGAGGCAGGGCTTCCCAGTTGAGGTGACCTATGCAAGTCCACGTAGCATAGGGTTCCAGCTGACCTGCAGAAGTATTAGCAAAGCCACCAGAGATTTTCTGAAACCAGCCTAGGTCAGCCAATCTGTAGTGAACTCACACTCCTGTGAGATATAATTGCGTTAAGCCTCTTAGTTTTGGGGTGCAACTAGCTGAAAAACTGTCCAATGGAACCCGTGAGCATCACTCAGTGACCCAGGGGACATGGCAAATTTTTCCAAAATACAATGATGATGCTATCTGTGTTGGGATGGTCAGAAACTCTCTGATAACCAGGCTGCTCGCTAACTCACATGAAGAGCCAAACATCCAAGGGTTGCCGTGTTGGATAGCCAGCTGCAGTTTGGTGTCCCAACCCTTCACACCACCTGGGACAAAACTGCAGGACACAGCAGGATACAACCCAAATCCCTTCATGGATTTTCTCAGTTCGCCCAGCTTATTTTCTCAGGGTTCTTGTCATCTCCACATTCTCCTACACATACACAGTATCACCAAGTTTTGTTCATCTGTTTGCCTTAACTATATATTCTGGCTATACGATGAAAGAATGGACTGGGGAAGGCAGAGTCAGGAAGAAAAGTTGAGAAGCTATTGGAGGTGTCCAAGTTGAACATAGTGTTGGCTTGAATGAAGACTGTAAGAGTAAGAAAGGAAATAAGTGAGCAGATTCAATAATAAAAATAATGTCAGCCTGGACAGTATTGCTCAGTGGTTAAGCATTGACCCAGGAACCAGGGTCACGGTTCGATTCCCAGTCAGGGCACATGCCCGAGTTGCAGGCTCTATCCCCAGTAAAGGGTGTGCAGGAGGCAGCTGATCAATGATGTTTATCTCTCATTGATGTTTCTATCTCTCTATCCCTTTTCCTTTCTCTCTCTCTCTATAAAAATCAATAAAAATATATTTAAAAATTTTAATGTCAATAACAATACTTATCAGGTGCTTCTTATGTGTCAGCTGATATTCTAAGAGCACTGCATATACTTAATCAACAATCCTATGAATTAGGTACTATTACTTCCTCCACTTTACATATGATGATATTGAGGCTGACATGACCCAGCCTGCAAATGGTAGATTCAAAACCAAGAAATCTAGATCCTGAGTCTGGGCACTTAACCACCGCAGGAGCCTGATACTACTGCATTATTTAAGAGGTTTGCAGGTGGTAGAGTAAACAGGACTCAGGTTGATTAGCCATATGGGGTAAAGAACAGAGAGTTCAAAACAGTTCAAAAATAACATGATTTGTTTTTTTTCTAGGGAATTGTGTGTGTGTGTGTGTGTGTGTGTGTGTGTGTGTGTGTAGGGTGGTCAGATAAACAGATTATTTTAAAACAATTGTATGAAATAACTTGTTCTGAATTGGTCTACCACAGCAGGGTACTCATTTCCATCTTGCAGAATAAGGGGAGGCTATTGGAAATCTGTTTGCCTCCTTAATTGTTTCCAGTTAATACAGTAGCCAAGATTCAACGGGATAAACAGCCATTTGGAGGGAGGAAAAAACCTGGGTATTCTCAGCTTTGTCTTGTTCTTTAAGAAAAGATCCTTGTTTGAGGAGGAGCAGCACTTCTCTGTAGAGTAGAGATAAATACCGGCTTTTCTGCTCAAGCAAGCAAATATATTTTCTTTATTTCTAAGAGGTAACTGCTAGGAGCAGGGAGGAGAGAGTTCTCATTCAACTGGGCGCCCTAGAAATGTTGCTCTTCGACAGCATTTTTGCAAGTGCTTTGGAAGAGGTTACTTTCTAGACAACCCCTCGGGGCACAGCATACAAGACAGCCTCAAGTCCTTCACCTCCTCCCTGCTCCTGCCTTGGCTTGAGGTTAAGATTTCTTTCTGTAAGACTCTCCGCATCTGAGTGACTGGAGCTGTCTGATAGGGACCAGATGATCAATTCCAGCATGAGGAATGGATTTCTGGCACTTGGACTTATCTATATGATGGAGGCTATCAGAAAGAGATAGACCAGTGCCAACTGGATATTTGAGATCGAATTCAATAGAAGGAAAATAACTCAGAAAATCTACCATTTGGTATGAGCACGGAGTGTTACATCAGGGAATTTGTAAACACAGGGACATTCCAAGAGGCAAGGTACAAAGGTAGGAACAAAGAGGGAAACCCAAGCTGGGCAGGGATATACAATTCCTTCATTGTAGCGTCCCAACGGCTTGATATGAAAAATAGTGGGTTATGAGTGGCCGGGTTTAAAGCAGCAGTCAGGACAAACACACACACACACACATCTTGACTTGTAATTGACTGTTGTCAGTCACACCTTACAGGCTGTTAGAAACCAGGCCCAACTTGGCTTTCTCCCATTTCAACCCCACGGACAGAACACAGAGGCCATGATGAATCCACATTCGGTCTCTCTTTTTCTTTAAGATCGCATTTAAAAAAAATATTAAAATTATTATAGGGAACCCCATTCAAGCTACAAAAAAGGAAAAGAGGGCAATTTTATGTGAGTAGGTCATGAAATCCAAGGGAGGGAATGCAATCTCGGCAGAAGGCTCTGTGACCATGAGACGAACAGTCACCGCTGTGTCCCTCTCTCTGCAGTAGCATGTGCTGTGCTCTTCCTGGTGTCTCCTAGGAAGCTCAGAGCCAGGTTTGGTTAGTCTCTCACGAGTGGTTAAGGACATAATATTATGCATTTTTAAGGCATTTTTGGCTGCATTTGATTGCTCTTCTTTTCTGTGTCTTAATTACCTTGCATCCATTTTGAATTTGGTCTTTCTATTTGGATATTACATATTCTTTTGTGTCATATGGCATCTTTTCTTAAAACCAAATCAGTCAAACATCAAATTAAAACATACATTTGGACATAAAGTGACATGCAACATATATGCAATCACATGATCTACAGACACATGCTTATATTCTTCCCCATAGCACCACCCCCTTACACTACTACCAAAACACAATAATTGAGAACAATTCATAAGCAATATGATCCAGAGAATAGACCTAAAGTGCATTGGGAGATTGGAGTCAGTGGGGTTATTTTAGTATTTTCTGGGGGCCTAAAGTTTCTAGACTTTAGAAATAAATGATGCAATTTGCAAAGATTTCTAAAAAATATGATATGCCCCATATGACTCTTGGCATTGTAACTTTGAAACTCACCCCATTGAGAGCTGGAGCCATTTTCCCCACACGTTGGGTTTGCCCAGTAACTTTCTTTGACCCATAGAAAGCGGTGGAATCGATGTTGTGCAAGTTTTGGAGTCTAGGCTTCAAGAGGTGCTGCAGTGTCCGCCTTCACTCTCTTGAAACGCTTCTCTGAAACCATCACATAAGGAAATAGATCTGGTCTAATGAAGAATGAAAAGCCACATTGGAAACCACCAAGGCGCCTCGTCAGCAGCCAGCCTCTCCTTCCATAGCAGATTCAGTCCACAGAGGAAGCTGATTCCAGAGGCTGGACTAGACCTGGATCTCCAGGCCTCTAATCGCATGTCCTCTGTAGGAGGGGCAGCTGCCGTGAGAGCAGGACTCTGTGATGCAGAGGAAAGGGACAACACAGAGTGTCCAGAGACCAGCCCAGCCAACAACTTGCTGGGTATCCAGAAGCAAGTAGCATGACTTGACTTTTCTGGTCCTCAACCCCTCATCTGTGGGATGAGCACGTTGGAGAAGTGAATCCCCAAGGCCCTTTAAGTTCTCCTAGTCCCTGATCACATGCCTTCTCAGTTTTTAGTCACAGCAGGAGCTGGGGGATTTTACCGTGACAGTCTGGGAGCCAGTGAGGGGGTGGCAGGGGGTTGCATTTCATTCTGTCAGCTCCCCTTCTTCTAAAGGGCAACATTGTCACTCACAGCTTATCTCGCTGTGAACTTTCCTTAATGGTTTAGTTGGAATCAGGCTCAGATTAATCATCCTGGGCAACAGGCAGCACAACAAACTCATCACTAATTAATTGGCAGCAGCACAAGATACCACGTTCCCTGGTGCAGAAGGTCTGTTTCTATATCAGCCTACCCTCCTCCCCCCAGGTCCTAACAACCGTGCGCCATTTCATTCCCTGTGTGCTCCTCTTGGCTAAACGCAGAAGTGAATGCTGACCACGGGGAAGAATAACGAGGAGAGGACTCCATTCAGCAAAGTGTGTTTCTGTTTGCATCTTCATTCCCAAAACCAATGTTATACTTAAGAGAGAAGTTCTATCAAAATTCAATACTATTGCTCCATATGTAATACCGGAGAAATGAAGATTAGGACATACCACAAATAGATTCTGAATGTTGATTTTTCAACAGAATTTTTTATCAAAGAGATTTGTTCACACTCAGCTATGCATGTACTTATGTTCAATGCTGAATCTCCAGTGCATAGAACAGAAAATGTTTGTTGAAGAAATCAATGAATCTCTCTTACAAAACAACCACACTTTTCTCTATTTTTTCACAATTTATTACTTCTTCAAATCACAGTATTCTTACTTTCATCTCCGTACCAGCAATCTCGGTATTAGTCAGGATTCTTCAAAAATTATAGAAGCTTAAACACAAACTAGCTTAGACAAAAGAGGAAATTTTTGGATCGTGTGTCTGTAAAGAAAGTTGGATAGCTCAGAATGATCAAAGGAAAAGTTTTGGGGGTTTGGAGCTTGAAGATTAATTCTGAAACTCAGTGCTGCCATAACTAATCAATAAATCAACAAACCAATCTCTCTCTCTCTCTCTCTCTCTCTCTCTCTCTCTCTCTCTCCTCACTACCATGTGAGGTCACAGCAAGAAGGTGGTGTCTGCAAGCCAGGATTCAGGAGGGCTCTCACCAGAACCCAAACATTCTGGCACCCTGATCTTGGATGCCAGTCTTCAGAACTGTGAGAAAAATACATTGCTGTCATTTAGACTGCTCAAGCTGTAGCATTTTGTATGGCATCTTCAGTTCAGTTCCTTAATTGGAGGAGTAGTGTTTGGTGTCCATGGTGGATACTTAATTGATATTTGTTTAATGAGTAAGTCAATAAAGTAATGAGTGTAATATCTGGGCTGACTAATACACCAACCTAGTTTAGTTTTCCTTTTATTTATCTGATATTTTATACTTTAATGCTCTTTTCTTGGTTGGTTTTACCTAGTCCCATGTTTTCAATGGTCATTATCACTTAGGCCTCCCAGATTTCATCTTCAGCTCAGGTTTCCCACATGAGCTACATATGAGCATAGCTTGCTGCCTACTAGATAGTTCCACGGGTGCTTTGCTCTCAGATGTCCAAAAATTATCTCCTGAAGCCTCCTCCGTCATTGTTTCCCATCCACACTCTGAATCTCTGTGAATGGACACACATTCACCCATTAGAGAAAGGGTGTCAGCATTGAGGCTTCTCTCCCCGCCCCCCCGCCCCCCACCGAGGAGCCAACACTCATCAGTTCTATTCATTATAATGACAAGTAGTTCCAGAACTCCTCCCTTTATCCACACTTTTGCTGACATTACGTTAGCAAAAGTGACCACCATTGCTCAACTGGATTTCTACATAACTCTCCCAAGTGGTCTCCATGACTCCAGTTCTGATCCCTGGAATCTATTTTACACTCTGCAGCCCAATTGATGGTGCTATTCCTCAGCACAAAACTCAACACAAATCAACAACCCTGCAGGTTCTGACTCCCACTTAACCTTTACAGCATTACTTCTTGCTCTTTCCCCCTCACAGTCTTTAGTTCAGCCATGTGGATCTACTTACAATTCTTTTGGACCATATTATTCTCAGCAATACCCCTGACTGTTTGAACATCTATTCTCTCTATCTAAAAAAATCATTCCTATTGTTCTTTACCTGGTTAACTCCTATCAGTCCTTCTGGGTTCAGCTTAGTGAGTCTTCCTTTGGGAAGTCTTCTCTTCCCCCCAAATTGAATTAGGCTGTTACAGGCTCTCAGAGGCCATGTTATGAATCTTACTGCAGGACCACTTTATAGTGTTATAAATGAGGGGCTTACTTGTTTCCTCTTCTGTTAAACCACGAGTTCCTTAATTGTTAGGAGCAGTGTTTGGTGTCCATGGTGGATACTTAATTGATATTTGTTTAATGAGTAAGTCAATAAAGTAATGAGTGTAAAATATACACAAAAACTACACAATTTCATATCCATATTCCAGTTGAACAGTGACCATAATTCACTCAGCTCGGCTCTTACTAAAACAATCAAACAACTCCCACAGTATTACCTTTTTAAGCAAACTATCTGTAAGGCCTTTACTAAGTACTTTTATGGTTTATATATTACAAGGTCAGACGTTTATTTGTCCTCTATGCTAATTCCATTATCTTTGTCTTGAAAATCTTTTCTATCCATCAATGTCTGATGTTGTGAGATTTTAGAATGAAGATTTGTTTTATCAACAATTGTGATAGGCACTCATTAAAGTTCTCAGACGGACGTTGCAAATTGCATGTTCCTTCTTGTTACTCATTTCCTTTTCTACTCACTTTTGAATAAACAAACACTGACTGTTATATTTTACCCAGACAATTGGCTCACATATATGTTTGCCTCTTTTATCTGGGCCATTGACTTTGATTTTACATGAGCGCAAATAAATTTTAGTGACAAAGAAAATGCGTGGGTACAGGTAAATAGGATATAAAATTGTAAGTGGAGATTTCTGGTTTAATGTGCATGACTAAAGTGCCGGAAGAAAAGGATACAGGTGTTCTAAAAATCCATAGCAGTACTGAAAGATGGGACGAGTACCACTGATACACTATACTGGAAGGAAAAGCAGCTGGGAAGAACAGACACTGGGAGTAGAAGGGATGAACACAAATGGTCGTAGGCTGTCCTCATGGTGAGCAACTAAAAGGTAGAGCATTTAAGCCAGACCGTGAGTATCAGAGTGGCTTGGCTGCCATTTGTTCCCAGGATAATGTTTTGTGTATAAATTTGCCCAGATATTCTGACAAAGGCTCCCAGAGTGAGATCTGTGGGCAGCTAAGCGGGGCTGTGCCTCAGACAACTTATAGCTGCCAGAAAAGACAGGAAGATCACATACTCAAAATGAAAAATCCTCCACTTGTGCACCTTAAAGTCTCCCATCCCCTCCTCCACTCCCTTCCCTTATAAAAACACCAACATCAAGGCCCTATGATCTAAATCTGCATTCATTGCCAAGAGAACATAAGATTTCACTTGGACAGAAGAATTACTCCCCAGCTGCCAACATCACTCAACTTAAATTTCATCAATCATTACAAGCAGCAACCAATAAATACCACACAGCTGAAGAAATCTAACAGCGTGAAAAAGAACTTCAAAATAAAATGAACAGCAAATTAATGTGTGAGGGAACAGTTAACACAATAAACTGAAGGAAACTTATCGAGTTATTACATCAAGAAGAAAGAACAGGATGCAAAGGAAAAGAAACAACCAGAACTCTCAAAAACAAAATTTGAAACCATTATTTCTGAACTAAAACTTAGTAGATGGATGGTCTGCATAGAAAAATGGATATCAATCAAGACTAAAATCTGGACTGGGTTACTAAACTAGGGTATTGTCTCATAACATGTGGGGAAAAGTTACATATGAGGGGGATGTTAAGATATATCCAGAAGGTCAACAAACATCTATTTGGTAAATGTTCCAGAATGAATGAAAGAGAAAATTAACTAAAAACAAAAAAACTGATCAGGATACATCATTTATTCAACAAATTTTTATTGACCACCTTTGTGTCAGACACTATTTTAAATGCAGTGTTTGCCCTGACTGGGTAGCTCAGTTGGTTGGAGCATCATCCCATACACCAAAAGGTTGTATGTTCAATTCCTGGTCAGGGCACATACCTAAGTTCTGGGTTCCAGCCCCAGTGGGTGCTCATTCAGGAGGCAATCTATTAAAGTTTCTCTCTCTCTCTTTCTTTCTTTCTCTCTCTCTCTCTCTCTCTCTCTCTCTCTCTCTCTCTCTCTCTCTCTCTCTCCTTTCCTCTCTCTAAAAATCAATTAAAACCATATCCTCAGGTGAGGATTTAAAAAAAAATTCAGTGATAAGGAAAATAAACATCTCATCTAAATATATCCTGGAGAAGTTATCTGAGTTCTAAATATTAAAACAAAGTGCTCAACTTTTCTGCTTCTGGCTACAATAAAATAACTGGTACTGAATGAGTCTCCCAATGGAAACAACTCTAAAACTAGACAAAATATGTAAGTCAACAGATTTTTAAATAGTGGAAAATAGTCAACACAAACTGTAATACCTAAAAGAAGGGACACTCCTAGGTGAGCCCCATTATCACACAGCTCTCTACCTGGGGAAAATTTCCCCAGCATGAGACAGAAAACTAGAATCTGAGAACAGTACTGCTAAGTTGAGGAGGCATAGGTCAGGGTTTGTGACATCTGAAAGAAAGTAACTTGAAATCTGTTGAATGAATGAAGTAATGTTTAATGAAGGCATCAAGGAGATGGAGGCTGTACAGAGAGGAAACCCTAGAAGTCCAAGGAAGGGGTCCCTTGCAAATTTACAGATGAGAGCTAGGTTTTCCATTCTCAAAGTAAGACATCCCAAGGTTTACCAGACAGAAGCTGCTGTGGGTTGAAAGTGAAATGAGACACTAGAGGTCAAGGGCACTGGAGGAAGAAGGATGCAAAGAGATGTTGGTGTCCTGTCACTAGAGTGGAGGGATCTTGTTAACATATATATTTACTAATATATATTTTTAACTTTATTTTTTTCCATCGCCATTTATCCCCAACATATTTTTAACAAACCTGAAATCCAGCTGAGATGCAAACATACCCCCATATTAGGATAAGGATACACCCTAGAGTGAGACCTACCTTGGCTCACCTTAACAAAGCTAAAAACAAGCCCAATAAGGTCTTAAGGGGAGACGGAATTTAGAGGTTGAAGTCAGTTAAGTTAGAGAGGTTTAATAAATACTTTTTAATATATTTTCACTAGAAAATAATAAAACCAAACCTTCACAAATTCCTGGTCATCAGCCAGTAGTTGAACTGCCCACTAGAACAAGAATCACCACTCTTCAGAAAAACAGAATCCAAAGTCTCCATAATATATTATACACCATATCCAGTATTCAATTTTTAAAAACACACTAGTTATACAAAGAAACAGGAAAAGGTAATCCATAGAAAAGAAAAACAAAATTGTCATTATAAATGAGTCCCAACCTGGTCCAAATGTGAGACTAAGCAGACAACGATTTTCAAGGAGTTATTATAAATAGTACAAATGATTAAAGAAAAGATTTAGCCCTAGCCAATTTAGCTCAGTAGACAGAGTGTCGGCCTGTGGACTGAAGGGTCCCAGGTTCGATTCCGGTCAAGGTCACATGCCTGGGTTGTGTGCTTGATCCCTAGTGGTGGGCATGCAAGAGGCAGCCAATCAATGATTCTCTCTCATCATTGATTTTCTATCTCTCCCTCTCCCTTCCTCTCTGAAAGCAATCTTAATATATAAAGAGGTAATATGCAAATTAGGCCATGACGCTGTAACGGGAGGATTGGACAGGAGAAGGTTGCGCTTGCAGGTGAGGCCGGGAGCAGAGAATGGAGACAGAGACGGGGCCTGCCCAAGCCAGTGCGACAGCTCTGGAGGCCCAGAGTGGACACAGGCGGAGGGGGTGGGGGGGGTGGCCTGGGGCTGGCCAAGCTGCTGTGCTGTGCTGGCTCAGGCAGCCCCGGAGCAGACACAGGCAGGGGGGCAGGGGGGGCCTGGGGCAGAAGTCAGGCACGGGTCCTGGCCGCCTGCTGCGCCAGTCTGGCCTGACTCCTGCGGCGACCTGGCGCTGCAAGAGTGAGTCAGGTGCGGGTCCTGGCTGCCCATGGTGGCGGTCCAGCCTGACTCCCGCAGTGGCCCATGGGGTGCCTCCTCGCATGACAGGAGGCGGGGCGCCTCCTCACACACGATTTCAATGGTGCGCTGGGCCTCTCGTAAAAATATATTTTTTAAAAAAAGAAAAGATTTAAAGGAAAATATGGTCTTAATGAGTAAAGAGATAGAAAATCACAATTAAGTGTAAACTAAAAGAAGGAAACAAATGAAAAGTAGAAATTAAAAACATAATAATCATAATATAATACCTGGAATTTAAAAACTTACTAGATGGGCAAAAGAAAATGTCCATGAATTTTAAGACATAATTGGAATTTATCTAATCTAAAAATGAAAGAGAAAAAAGATTGAAGAAAAATTAATAGGGTCCAATGATTCTGTGAGATAATATCAACTCTGATATACATAAAGCCCCCAAAATAAAGGAAAGTATGATTGGAGCAGGAAAGGTATGAAATTATTGGCCTAATATTGTCCCTTCAGAAAGTATAAATGTAAGAGCAAAGTAAACAGAAGGAAATAATAAAGACCAGAGATCAATGACATGGATAAAAGAGAAAATAAAGCCTAACATTGCTTCTTTAAAAATATCAACCAAATTGATAAAACTCTATCTAGATTAATTTAGAAAAAAGGGTAAGAATGCAAATTAACAAAACCAGGAATGAAAGAGAGGGTTTTAGCTCCATTGATCCTAGAGGCAGAATAATAATAAGAGATATTAATAAAGAAATTGAATTTATCAACAACTTACCCACAAACAATATTTGAAATCAGAGTGATTTCATTGGTGAATTTTATCATACATTCATGGAAGAAGTCACACCAAACTTGAGCTCGTAACAGATAGAGAAGGAGGAAGCACCTCTTAACATGTTTTGTGCAGCCAGGACAATGCTGATGTTTAAATTGAACAAAGACATTCCAAAAATGAATAAAATTACAGACCCAAATTACTCCTGAACACAGATGCAAATATCCTTAAAATATTGTTAAATCAAATTCATGTATATGATTATACATTATGATCACACAAATTAAAAAGAAAATGCTAAAATAGTTAAGAGAAAAAGTTTATGTTAAAAAATCAGAATTATATTGATGTATTATCTGTGAGAACAATAGAGCAATTCCTAAGTACTGACAGAATATAATTTTAAACTTTTATTTATATATCAGACAACATTGTATATGCAGTGTCATTTCAATCAAATAAAAACTAGTGTCCCAGTGCATGAAATTCGTGCACGGGTCGGAGGGTGGGGAATGTCCCTCACCCCAGCCTGTACCCTCTCCAATCTGGGACCCCGTGGGGGATGTCCGACTGCTGGTTTAGGGATCGGGCCTAAACCAGCAGCCGGACATCCCTCTCACAATTCAGGACCGCTGGCTCCCAATGGCTCACCTGCCTGCCAGCCTGATCACCCCCTAACCACTCCCCTGCCAGCCTGATCGACACCTAACTGCTCTCCTGCCGGCCCGGTCACCCCCAACTGCCCTCCCCTGCCAGCCCGGTCACCCCCAACTGCCCCCCCTCCCCGCCAGCCTTCTCGCCCCCAACTGCTCCCCCGCTGGCCTGATCACCCCCAACGGCCCCCCACTGCCAGCCTGCTCACCCCCAACTGCCCCACCCTGCCAGCCTACTTGCTCCCAACTGCCCTTCCCTCCTGGCCTGATTGCCCCTAACCGCCTCTGCCTCAGCCCCACCACCATGGCTTTGTCCGAAAGGATGTCTGGAAGGTCTCCTAGTCTAATTAGCATATTACCCTTTTATTAGTATAAATATGCATATAAAATATCAGAAAATAAATGTGTTGAACACCTAACTAGTCACAGGATAAAGTTTTAATAAATATGATCACTTGATGCTTACAACAACCCTGTGAGTGAGGTAAGGATTATTTTCTTCTTCACTGACTCAGCTCACAGAGCTGGTAGAGAATAGAGCTGAACTCAAATCCATGTCTTCTGAATAAGAGGATGTCTGACTGCGGGCATTGTCATCAAATGTGAGGAATTTAAACTTGATACTGAGTAATAAATATCCATATTACATCAGAGTACCATTGCGCCAATTCAAAGTGGACTAAACAACCAGCACTCTGGTCGATTTTAAATTCCAGACTTCCAGTGGACCTTGGGAATTTTTGCTTGACTACAGGATAACTGACTGAATTCTCAGTGATGGCAGAAGCTGAGGGGAATTAGCAAGCTCTCCCTGCAACCTGTTTGATCCCACTGGGTTTCCTCCAAAAGGATGGGAATTATGGCCAAGTGGCTTTTCCAGCTTCAAGGCAACATGAATGATTTTTTTCAAGTGCTCTGATTCCACAAGAGTTGGCATGTCATGGAATTTGGGCCACTTGACATAATCGGAGCTTTCTCCTCCCTCCTCCTTTCAGGGTCAGCCAGCAGTAATTTGGCTCCCTTCTGTCTACCCGCATTATCTCTACCATCGGGATCTAACTACCACTCCACTGCACAGCTGCTAGAGGCTGGAATCATTAATTAAAATTGAAAATAAAACCATTTTCAAGCCCTTGCATTTGAAACCATAGGAGTAACCTCTTCAAGGCATTCCAACTGATTACCATGAGAAAGAAAACTTTTTTCCCAAGAGAATACTAGTAGCATAAAGTACATTTCTTAAGCCAATATGTAAGTAATCGAACCATAAAAGCTGACATTAAAGAACAGTCTTGTTGTGTATAACAATTGAAACTGTATCCAGAGCATCAAAATGGATTCATGTGGAGAGAGTGAGAGCTAGGATGCTAAATTAAAAACATCAATGATTGAAAATAGCAATTCAAGATGATGGCCAGCCCATCTCCCCCTTCTATCAGGTGCCCAACAACTCTGGAATGGTCCAATAACTGATGGGCAGAAACACATCTTTATGTTTTTATTTTATGAGGCTTTTATTTTACGGGACTTTCTCAAGGTCACACACCAGGTGATTAATTCCTAAAAACAACCTAGGTGGAAGAGCCCAGATTCACTTTCAACATTGGTATTTTCAGTTCTAACCCACTCAAAACTGATGCTCTGATTAATGATCCGGGGGCGGCCAGAACTTCAAGAGTTTTCTGTTCTCCAAGAATAGATAGCCACGGACTTCAACAAGTTCTGATAATCCAACAGTTCCTTAATTTTCTGCAGCTTAGGGGAGAGATGAGAATTCGCTGAGCCTCTACTCTGTGGCATCTTCGTATAAATAATCCTATCCTATATAATAATAGAGGAATATTCAAATTGTCCGTTACACTATAACGTCACGACCCATTGCAGGAGGCTGCCTGTGCGTGCTCGGTGGGGTGTTGCTCCAGAGATGGGACGGAAGTGGGGAGGCGCACGGAGGAGGCGGGACCATCCTGTGCCGGGGAGAGAGGGGGTGAGAGCCCATAGCGCCCTCCTCACCACCCACTGCTCGCACTCAGAGCGCCCCACTGCCCACTTGCCAGGGGAAGGAGCACAGCACAGAAGGCAGGAGGCTTCCACTCTCTCCTCCTGTGCCATGCCAGGGTGAAGCTACCTCATTGCTCTGGAGACTGGGCAGAAGTGGGGAGGCACCCAGAGAAGGCGGGACCAGCCCGCGGCAACTCGAGGGACTGAGGGCGGGGCTTGAAGCAGCCAGAGAAGGCCAGAGGGGTCGGGGCTGGGCCAGGTGCACTGGAGCTCTGAGTGGAGAGGTCCAGGTGTCAAGGCAGGGCGGCAGGTGGGTGGGCGGGGCCATGCGATTTCGCGTGCTGGGCTCCTAGTATTTTATAACTGCCTTATGCAGTAGTCTTTCCCATTTAACAGATGAAGTCTAGAGAACTAAGCAACATGCCCACAGTCACACAGCTGTTCAAATGTACACCTGAAATTTCAAAATGCCTCCATTAGGCCACTTCACGGAGATGTCTCACCACGAGGCTGAGGTCTCTTTGGGTGCACTGGCATGAAAAGGCTTATAGTTGGAAATGGGGTTCTTAATAACACTCCCGTAGAGTGTTCACAGCTGATGATGGGCTGAGTCAGCGTGACGCAGTGAAAATGACCGATTCTGACGCTAATCAACTGAGGGTCTCGCCAAGTCACCACCACTCTGCCATTCCACGGCTTTCCCAGTTCAGAAAGTGGGAGAGAAAGTAACAGCTTTGGTTCTCCTGAGAGTTTAACATCCCAAGTAAAAGCAGAGTAAGAGAGAGGAGAGACAATCTCAGTGAGTCAATCAGGCAAGTCTTTAGTACTGACAAAGGACATGGGTGATTCTGAGAGCTGTGGAGCAAGTGAAAATCCCAGTAGATACACATCTAGTTGTAGTGCAAACCATGGGATGGGTGTAGATCCTAAGACAGAAAGACAATAGGATTTCTTGAGGCAGAGGAGACGGGGACTAATATTTATTGTACATCTTCCACCTGTGTAGGCACTCTACCTTTACATACATATATCATCTGACTTCCATAATACCAGCTGCTCCATAAACATAGTGTGCAAATATGGTGACACTTCTTTTAGTTTTCCAAGTAATCTTAGCGTCCTCACCTACTAGATTGGCAAGAACTTTGATAGCCTTCTCATGGGTCTCCCCATCAACTTCACAAACACCAGAAAGAACTAGGGTTTTATGCAGCCTCAATTGGTGGAGGGTCAGAGAAATGAGGTAGTTGTCCAACTTTCTCATTTAACAGGAAAATCCAAGGCTTTTAAATAATCCCCTACCACCATTGCCTGTAGCTGCCTCACTGAATGGCTTTTAGCAACAAACTTATTGAGGTATAGCTTATGTATCATGAAATTCATCCATTTCAACTTGATTATATTTATTTATTTATTTATTGTTGAATTTATTGGGGTGACACTGGTTAACAAAATTATACAGGTTTCAGGTACAAAATTCTGCAACCCATCATCTGTACATTGTATTGTGTGTTCACCACCCCAAGTCAAATCTTTGTCCATCACTATTTATCCCCCTATACCCTCTTCTACTTCCCTCCATACTCCCTCCTCCCCGACAATCACAACACTGCTGTGCAAATCCATTTCAATTTTACACTTCAATGATTTTTAGTAACCTTACCAAGTGGTGCAACAACCATCATAAAGCAGTTTGAGAACATTTTCTCTCTCAGACACACACACACACACACACACACACACACACACACACACACGTGTGTGCCCATCCTATCTAATAAAAGAGTAATATGCAAATTGACCATCACTCCAACACACAAGATGGCCAGGAGGGGAGGGCAGTTGGGAGGGACCAGGCCTGCAAGAAAGGGCATTTGGGGGCAATCAAGCCTGCAGGGGAGGGCATTTGCGGGGGACCAGGCCAGCAGAGGAGGGAAGTTGGGGGCGACTGGGCCTGCAAGGAAGGGCAGTTGGGGGAGACCCAGGACTGCATGGGAGGGCAGTTAGGGGTGACCAGGCCTGAAGGGGATGGCAGTTAAGGGCAAACAGGCTGGCAGGGGAGTGGTTAGGGGGTGATCAGGCTGGCAGGCAGAAGCGGTTAGGGGCAATCAGGAAGGCAGGCAGGCGAGCAGTTGAGAGCCAGCAATCCTGGATTGTGAGAGGGATGTCCGACTGCCCGTTTAGGCCCGATCCCTCGTTTAGGCCCGATCCTACTGGGATCGGGCCTAAACGGGCAGTCGGACATCCCTCGAGGGGTCCCAGATTGGAGAGGGTGCAGGCTGGGCTGAGGGGACCCCCCCGTGCATGAATTTCGTGCACCAGGCCTCTAGTTTATAGATATCATTATTCCCATGCCCAGCTCCAGGCAACCACTTAACTACTTTCTTTCCTATCTTTTCTGGATATTTCATATAAATAGAATTATATAATCTGTGATCCCTGAGTCTGTTTGTTCCTTTGCATTTCACATGATGTATTTGAGGCTCACCCATGATATAGTATGTGTCCATAGTTCATTCCTTTTTATTGTTGAAAAGTATTCCATTGATGGATAGACCATATATTTTCAATTCATTTACCAGTGTCCATGCAGACTTGCACATGAATGTTCATAGCAGTATTATTTATAATAGCTCCAAACTGAAAATAACCTGAGTGCTTTTTAAAATTGGTCTATGCCTGTGGTTCTCAAGTTTGGCTACTCATGATGATTTTGATTTATGGGTCTAGACTCTAGAGTAAAGCTCATACGCCATGTTGGTTTTCAAAGCTTTCCAGATGATTCTACTGGCTAAGAGAGTCATTATAAACAACTTGGAGTCTAACAGACAACCTTTGTCCTCTGTTTACCTTGATGCTACCTTTCCTGGATCACTATTGTGTTTTGGTTATTTGTTGTTTTTTTAATCTCATTTCTTCTGAATTAAGATTGGTCAAGGATACCCAAATGTGAGCTCAATATTTCAGCATTTCATTTGAGTGTCAGACTTGGGACATACACCTGCTACCCACAGAACCCCAAAGCCCCATCCATTCCCTGTGTCAGGGTCTAGGTCATGGTCAGTCTACTTTTTCTCTTAAACCCTTAGAAATCAAATGCCTTACATACTTATCTTTTCAGGAAGAATGGGGCCACTTGATCTGCACCCTAACTGTGGCTCCAGACCCTACTCCCCTCTCTAAGGAATGCTACGTTTAATGGCTCAAAAGTGATTTTCTCTCTATGGGAAACTCCAAGTGATCTCAAGGTGCTAGCTACTATACTTCTAATTAGAGCCTACTTTTATGACTCCAAGGTGTTCTGCCCCTCCCTGTTCCTACTTATTGCACATATTTCTTGATTAATAGGACAGAGAAAAAAATATATTCAGTGACTGCTGGGTCACAACCAGCATAATCACCCCATTGTGTAAGTATATCATTATTCTTATTTTCAGACATTGATTCCCTGCTAGGTTAATTGACCAAGGTCATACAACTGATAATTGCAGATAAACCTTTCAACCCAGTCTTCCTGACTCTAAAATCTATGTCACTTTCTAACTTCCTACTACAATTTGCTGGTTTCTCTCCACCTTGCTTCTTTGCAGAGCAAGGATTTCCACATTCCCTTTAAAATGTAATTTAATTGTAAATACATCCTTGCAAAGCTCATTCAATTGCCCTCATTTTCTCCTTTCCTACTTCACTATCCTAACAGAGAGTCATTAGGAAGGTACATTCTGTTTCTAAGTCTGCTTTGCCTCCGAGTGGAGTCTGTAGAATCACAACCGCCCAATGCTATAGAGTCCTACTCTTTGTCTCAGCCAGGCTGCAGCCTGCAGCCTGCAGACCCTCACCATCAGGGGCAATGCAAATTAAAGACAGACTGCATTTTTCATCCAATAAACAGCTGGATTCTGCTGGAGTCCGGTGAGCAAGGCAGGGCATAGCTCCATTTAAGCCCTTATCAGAGCCCAGCAAACACTTTCTCTCAGTGTGGCTGGTTTTAAATTTTCAGTGGCAAGTAGGGTGATGGTAATTGGGTCAGCCTCTCAGGGTCTCATTCCAATGCTCTTGCATTTAACTACAGCTAATTTTTGGCAAATGTCAGCCTTGCCATTAGGGGGAGGGTAGCTTTCTAGATGTCAAACCTTATCAGATCTATGGTGATTTCAAGGGGAATGGATTTGGGTTCCCTGGACCTGGGATCCAATTTCAGATCCTCCATTTACAAGGCATATGGCCTTGGGCAAGTTATATCACCTCTCTGAGTCACAGGTTCCCACCCACCTCTACAGATTTATTTCAGCCATCCCTCCTTATTCTTTCTCAAGGCCTTGAGTATAGCACCCCCAGAACCTTTGCATATACTATTCCTCTGCCTAGAGTACCCACAGAACATTGTAGATGAAAGAGGCCATTTTGCCAACCTCCCTCATTTTGTAAATGAGAAAAGTACAGAGAACTTAGAAGTGACTTTTCTAAGATCATTCAGGGAATCAGTCAACAGAGGCTCACTGTTAAGAGAGCAAACAGAGACAGGTAGGCAGGGAGCAGAGGGAACTTAAAAATGTTCATCTTAGGAGAGGTGCTTCCTATTTATGACCACCAGGAGTCTGAGCATTCCTGGGTAAGGGGAGAAAGATTCATTCCTGTATATGCCCCATGGACTAAATATTGCATTGCCTATTTTACACATGGAAAATGGGACTTAGAGAGATTAAGTAGATTTTTAGTATACAGACCTAGCTGGTAACTGAGCTGGGATTTAATCCAGTGTTCTCTGCCTTCAAAGCTATTCATATGCAGCCTAGATGAGTAGAGATATGCTGAACACCCCTACACAGCTCAGCTTTCAAACATCTGGAAGCCTATTCCTCTCTCAAGGATCAGCTCAAATTCACCACCTCCTGAAAGCCTTCCTTGACTTCCTTTCCTGAACAGACTCTCTTCTCTTTCCTTTGCCACCAGCCACTTCGCAGTATAATTGTGGAGCTCTTCTAACTCCATGTAATAGTTCTTTCTTGACCTGGGCATTTCCACCACTTGATGGGTGCTTGTTGAGGAACAAGATCATGTATTAGCTCTACATGTGCCCACTGCAGCCATATAAGAGCTGCAACTATAACTGGTAATAAGTATGCAGGTATAATTGGTATTATGTGTCCAGTGGGCATGTTATAGCTATTTGACATGCATGGAAACCAATACTATGGTGCCTGCTTTTTTTTTAATTGATTTTTTTTTGAGAGAGAGAGACATCAATTTGTTGTTCCAACTATTTATGCATTCATTGGTTGATTCTTGTATGTGCCCCGATCAGGGAGCGAACCCGACACTCTAACCAACTGAGCTACTGGGCCAGGACCTGGCTCTGCCTTTTGAGAAGAAAAAAAAAAAGAGCTTTTATTACAAAGTCGTTGGTGAGGAGACAGAAAACAAGGCTCAAATCTGTCTCCCCAGCTGAGGGTTTTGGGGTTATTTTAAAAGGAAGTGGAGAAAGTTATGCATATTCTATAGAGTTGCATTATTTCAGCATAATGAGGGCCTAGTGCCCAGGCGCTTAAGAGGATCACAGCTTTCCAGGGGCCGCATGCTGAAATTCAGGCGGATTTATTATGCAGTTTGCCAGGGATTTGGACTGGGTGACACTGAAAGATTACTCCAGGGTGAATTCTTTCTCTGGCTTGCATGTCTGACTGTTCGCCTGCATGGTCTGTGGCCTTATTCTGTTTTCTCTGAAAAACAGGACAAGGCCAGTTTGGATGGGTTCTGTGGTTACAGCATCTAGTAGGTACTCAGTGACTACATGCTGAATATGTCACTGAGCTGGTGATGGTGGTTCTTCCAAGAACTGCTGTTTATTATGGTTGCATGTTGATTTTTTATTATTTTTTATTTTTTTAATTGTTTATTACTAATAACTCTTTATTGTCCAGATTATTACAGTTGTTCCTCTTCCCCCCCCCCCCATAGCTCCCCTCCACCCGGTTCCCACCCCACCCTCTGCCCTTACCCCCCCTCCCACTGTCCTCATCCATAGGTGTACGATTTTTGTCCAGTCTCTTCCCATACCCCCCACACCCCTTTCCCTTGAGAATTGTCAGTCCACTCCCTTTCTATCCCCTGATTCTATTATATTCACCAGTTTATTCTGTTCATCAGACTTTTTATTCACTTGATTTTTAGATTCACTTGTTGATAGATATGTATTTTCTGTCACTTTGTTGTTCATAGTTTTTATCTTTACCTTCTTCTTCTTCTTCTTCTTCTTCTTCTTCTTCTTCTTCTTCTTCTTCTTCTTCTTCTTCTTCTTCTTCAAGAATACCCTTCAGCATTTCATATAATACTGGTTTGGCAGTGATGAATTCCTTTAGCTTTTTCTTATCTGTGAAGCTCTTTATCTGCCCTTCAATTCTAAATGATAGCTTTGCTGGGTAGAGTAATCTTGGTTGTAGGTTCTTGCTATTCATCACTTTGAATATTTCATGCCACTCCCTTCTGGCCTGCATAGTTTCTGTTGAGAAATCAGCTGACAGTCATATGGGTACTCCCTTGTAGGTAACTAACTGTTTTTCTCTTGCTGGTTTTAAGATTCTCTCTTTGTCTTTTGCCCTTGGCATTTTAATTATGATGTGTCTTGGTGTGGTCCTCTTTGGATTCCTTTTGTTTGGGGTTCTCTGCACTTCCTGGACTTGAAGTCTATCTATTTCTTTCACCAGGTAGGGAAAGTTTTCTGTCATTATTTCTTCAAATAGGTTTTCAATATCTTGCTCTCTCTCTTCTTCTGGCACCCCCATAATTCGGATGTTGGTATGCTTAAAGTTGTCCCAGAGGCTCCTTACATTATCTTCATATTTTTGGATTCTTTTTTCTTTTTGTTTTTCTAGTTGGGTATTTTTTGCTTCTTCATATTTCAAATCTTTGACTTGATTCTTGGGATCCTCTAGTCTGCTGTTGGATCTCTGTATATTATTCTTTAGTTCAGTCAGTGTATGCTTAATTTCTAGTTGGTCCTTTTTCATATCCTCGAGGGTCTCACTAAATTTATCGGTGGTTTCTAGAAGACTCTTGAGTAACCTTATAACCGTGGTTTTAAACTCTATATCCAGTAGTTTGCTTCCCTCCATTTCTGTCATTTGTGACATGTTTCTTTGTCTCCACATTTTGGCTGCTTCCCTGTGTTGATAGAGTGGCTTTGTGTGCTAGGTGTCCTATAGGGCCCAGTGGCTCAGCCTCCCCAGTTACCTGAGGTGGACACTCTTGATGCACCCCTTTGTGGGCTGTGTGCACAGTCTTGTTGTAGTTAAGCCTTGATTGTTGTTGGTATCACTGGGAGGAATTGACCTCCAGGCCAATTGGCTGTGAGGATCAGTTCTGTCTATGATGGGAGAACTTCTGTGCTGGAGACACCCTTATGGGGCAAGACTCGCTTCAGTGGGGCTTTGGTGCTCACTGAGTCTGCCCCCTGAGTGTGTCTCTTATGGATCTGATGAGTTGTAGTCTGGATGGTCTCTCTCTGATAACTGGGTACACTGGCTCTTGGTTCTCCAAGGAGAGAGGCCACCCAGCAGGAGCTACAGAGAGATCTGCAGATTCCTTCTCTTTGTTTGGGGTTTGGAGGTGCCCAGATGAGGCCCAGCTGTAAAGCAATGCAAGCTGCTGTTGAGCCTTGGGTCTTCTTTTGGAGGCTCTGGGGCTCTTTGATCCAGCTACAGTACATTAGGTTTCAGATTGCAAAGGGCCATGCCATTCATATGAAAAAGCCTCTGCGAATAGCTTGGATGGGGCGGATTCTCAGGGCGGAGCAAACAGCGGTGGTGGCTTCCCGTCAGCCCTGCCCTAAGAGGCACCGGGGTCTCAGTGTCCCTTGGTAATTGCTGCAAGCACCTCTAAGAGAAAGCCGCTCTCGAGTTCTGCCCCATGCCAGACAGTCCAGTTTCTCCCCGTATGAGTTTGGGTCCCCAGAGTCCCGCCAGGAACTGTAGTTCAGAGCAGTTTGGAGCTTATATCTCCTTCCCGATTGAAAAAGACAACAGCATACACAGTTGCCAGCCCTTCCGATGAGCACACACCTCCGTACCTCTGCACTTCACTTCTGCACCTCCGCTCCTCCTCCAAGTCTCAGTGTGCTTTTCTCTTTCCTTCTAGTTGTAGAATTTCCACTCAGCTAGCCTTCCCGTGGTTCTGGATGATACCCATTTTGTCTTTTAGTTGTAGTTTTGAAGTGGTTGTGCGAGGCAGCAAGTTCAGGTGTGTACCTATGCCGCCTTTTTGGTTTCTCTCCCATGTTGATTCTTTTTTAATTAAAGGATCCCCTGGATTAATATGAAAACATTTTAGCTCATTAGGAAGGAAATATCACAAGGAATGGTGCCCACCATAGGAAAAGGGAAACCATGCTGGCATTGAGGATGAAAGCAAGACTGGGAGAGGAGTTTCCTCATGTTCTTCTCTATTTGGAGAACATTACGTACTGATAAGCATCTTGCAAAGCATGAGCATTTCAAAGAGAAAAACTTTCACTGAACATAAAGGAATGGCTGTTCATCTCAGCATCCCAGACATCTCCCCAAACCCTACCTACCCCACCTTCAGTATCTAGCACAAAAACATCTACTCCATCCCAATGGAAGTGGGGGAGTTTCAGGAGAGGAGTGAGGGGTGGTATGTGGGATCTATGCATTTATGTAGCAGTTGCATCCAGTTCATCTACCCTGGCCCCCAAATCCTTTAGTCCTTTTTCCTCCCTGCTTTCCTGGTGAAATCCTTTGACCACAGGAATCCTGCATCATAGGAAGAACAGTGCCAGGTGTTAAATGAAGAAAGACTGAGAAACAAAAAAAGCACCCCTTAGTAAATGTACCAAATACGGAGCCAAATTCTCACAACCACCCTGCAGGAGGCCATTAGTTCAATTTTACAGATAAGGAGGTATGAGCAGAAATGTCCCAGGGATGCAGAGAAAAGCAAGGAACAGACCCAGGTTGGTCTGACTCAGTACTAATGATTTGGGATAACCCAGCAAATGGATGCCATCATTTACCTAACCATTTCCCATCTTGTTATACATTTAGATGGTACATTTTTTCCCCATTGTAAACAACATTGTGATGAAGTTTTCTAATTCAAAAAGCTTTGGCTGCATTTAGGATTGCCGCCTTGGAGGTAAAATTGTTGAGTTAAGAAGCATGGATATTTTTGAGGATCTTGATACACATTGCCAAATTGCCTTCCAAAGGGCTGCACAAATTTACATTGCTTCCAGCAGTGGGTGAGAGTATCAATTTTACCACACTCCCTTCAGTTTGGGTATTCTTGGTTTTCTGGAAATGTTACACATTTGCTAGCTGAAAATAGTATTGCCATTTTAATTTACATTTCTTTGATTACTAGCAAGGCTGAACATTTTCCCGTATGTTTTTAAAGCCATTTTGTTGCCTCTTTGTGATTTTTATTTTCCTGTCTAATTTAACTTTCAGCATCTTAATAATTTTCATAATGATTTTATAAGTTCTTTTATGTTAAGAATATCAAGCTTTGGCTTGTCATCTTTGCTTAGAATATTGTCCCACTTTGCTTCCTTTTAACATTTTTTAAATATATATATATATTCATTCCTAATAGATATGTGGTTATATTTATATATTTTATTTACCTATAGTCCTGTCTGTTTCAACAAGTCAATACACGTTCAATTTTATTTGTTTCTCGTGCTTAATTTCATTAAAAATACTCTATCTGAAAGGTTTGTTGTTTTTCTCTTTTTTTTTCAGTTTAAATCTGATGTGAGGACAACCTGAGTTTTTGCCAAATCGCTAACTAGCATTTGTCCCAGCAGTGTGCACTGAGTAATCCTTCAGCTTCCCCGTGGCTTGTTATCATATATTAAGGTCTTATTCCTGAGCGTGACTGTTTTTCATTCTCTTCTCTGAACTGTGCTAGGGCCTGTGCGGATGTCCTTTCTTCTCTCTCTTCCACCACCACCTACTCAGTTCCTCCTCCCATAGGGTCCCTTGAGCTCTCCTTGGATTTTCAGCCAAATAGTTTGCCATCCTGTAAGGGTTTTTTGTTTTGTTCTGTTTTGCTTTTTTTCTTTTTGCATTGCAATGCCGGCCTACATTCCAGGAGGCCTGGGCCTCCCTGAGCAATTCCCACTGGGAAACAGCAGCAGCCAGTGCCTGTGGGAAGACTGCTTGTGTGTTTGAACCTACCAAAATTGCCCCATCAAAGCAATCTCTCTGTAGCCTGGAAAAGCCTCAGGTGGGAGCAGCCTGTATAGAATTCCAGAGAAGAGCTGCAAGCTCTGAGAACCACAGAACCCGCACTTTTGTCCAAGATAGGGGCCAGAACTTGCCCCCGTATAATAGAATAAAATCCTTATCTTCCCAAACAGGAAAATCAATCTATAACGCCTGGGGGAAATTAATTAAGAAATAGCGATATATGCATACTTAGTCATATAGAGCTAACTTTCTGGAAGAAAGAGCTAACCATTGAAAATCCTTGCCTTTGGAAAGGTATCCGAGAAGGAAGCTGAGATGTGGGGGCGGAGGACCTCTGCTTTTCCTTTGAAGGCTGATGGATATTTCTAACTCTGTGCATGCAATTGCTTTGATATAAAAATAACTGATCTTAAAAAGCATCCATTGAACATGACAATGCAAAAGATATATATATATCTGATGTCTGGTGAGCAGAAGTGAATCTTTATTTTCTGATCCCTTATCTTGAAAACAAAAATTCTCACCATCCAAGCCTGCAGATGGAGACAAATTAGAGTTTAAAAGATTGCTTGCAATGTGGATTGATGGCCAAAACACTCTGGATGTTGGCAATTATTCTTCAAAAAAATAATCCCCTAAAACTGCTTGCTTTTCTTTGATTACCTTTTGCCTCGTTCCCCAGAAAGGAGTGATTTCTGTCTCCATAACTAACTCTCTACTCAGACAGAGAAGGGATCATATCTCATTGGTTTCCATATCCTCAACATATATCATGTCATGTGATGCTCTGTGATGCTTGATGAGAATTGTTTGTTAAATGAATGGTAGGATAGGATAGGATTCCCTCGGGTCTCAGGAAGTCAACGTGTCTACTCTCTTTCCTCCAATCGAGAACACATTAAAACAGGCGTCCTCAAACTATGGCCCGCGGGCCACATGCGGGTGTTTTTGCCATTTTGTTTTTTTACTTCAAAATAAGATATGTACAGTGTGCATAGGAATTTGTTCATAGTTTTGTTTTTTTTTTAACTATAGTCCGGCCCTCTAACGGTCTGAGGGACAGTGAACTGGCCCCCTGTTTAAAAAGTTTGAGGACCTCTGCATTAAAATCTCCATGATGGAGCTATATCTTCCTCTGCTTTGGGTCTGTTATTCCAGCAGTCGGTGTTTTTAATTTAGGGAACATTTGTAAGCGCATAGCGCAGGTTTGGCCCACATCCAAATCCCATACCTGGGTCATTTCTATTTCCATCTTTCTCCTTGATGACGATAATCTTTCAGATTTGTGTCGCACTTTGGAGTTTTCAAGGTGCTTTCACATGCCTGTTGTAAGCAATTCTCATGCTCTATCATGAGGGTAGCAGTACCTTTCTCAGTTGGCAGATTGGAAACTGAGGCCTGGAAAGACTGTCCAAAGTCCCATAGCCGATAACTGGTGTAACTAGAACTCAGTTCTTCTGTCTCCAGGTTCAGCTAATTTATGAATCTAGCCCAGGTGCCACGTTGCCTTTTTCATGGACTATGTTTCTAATTGGAAGAGGAGACCTGGGGACTCTGGGTGGCACTGATATTGGACACCGTGGCTTACTTACAAGTTGTCCAGAGCCTTTGGGACCCAACGCCTGGAAAGGCCAGCACCAAAATGATTCTTTACACTCAGCTTTTATTATTACTCAGAAACCAGAGCTTCCTATCAACTCAAAATTAAGGTTTTTGAAGGAGGATCATCTGAAATGCAACTCAAGGCTAAAAACAAGAGTGGCATTCTGTTTATCATAATAAAGTGTAAGAGAAATACTATCATGGGATTAATCTTTGCAGAACAAACTATTTTACTGTATTTTATTTTGTTTTGTGTGGGGTTTATTTTTAGTGTGGAATAAAAAAAAATACACATGTGTAATACAAATCCAGCCAAAACAATAGTGCAAAAAGCTACAAGCAACAATGTCTTGGGCTAATGCAGTATACTGTATGCTATACAGAAACAGCCACCATGAAAAGTGCAGGTCAGGCACGGTGAATACTAAGGCATCAAGGAGATGGTTAGTATTTCAACCCACATTTTGTGCTTTGGATTTTTCTCCAAATATTTTCATCCAAGGAAAGGTTAGTCACATTGAAGACAATTTAAAGCAAGTAAATAGAGGCTTGTTGGCCTTAGATTGAGATGAGGAGTAGAAGAGACACCCATGGCTATGCATGAGGGTGGGGGTGAAAGGCAGGGATGTACCTAGGAACAGTGATTTAGAAGGAGCAGAGTAGAGAGATAGTTAATGTCCCATTTGGTAACTGACAGCTGAGTGAGCAAGGATTGACTTTACATCTTTCAACTGGGTGATCATAGTGAATGTAGTGCACCCCAGTCACCAGCTTCATGCGGGGTGCCCACTACATGAGTGGACAACTGGACTCTCTTCTTTCTTTTCTTCCTTTCTTCATTCAACATAAAAAGGCTTTGAGAACCCACTACCTAGACAAGAGTAGAGAAGCTCTATTGGTCCTTCTATGGGCCAAGTTAAAAAGATAAACAAGATAGAGTTCTTACCTTTAAGGATCTTCCAGGCAGGTGGGCAAGACAGCAGGTCAATCTGCTAAGTCCTTGAATATAGACCGACTGTGGTGAGAGCTAAAAGGGGATAATGTGTTTGGAAAAGGAAGGAGCTGAGAAATGAGGCTGAAATTCATCAAACAGACAAGGATTCCAGGACCAGGAATTTGGACTTTCAAGGATATTGTATGAAAACCAGTTCATTCTGGTTGTGATCAGCCGTGTAAGTGCTCAAGCTGCCTCACATCAATTTATAGCTGGTATCAACCCATTCTTTTCAGGCACCAAGCATATCAGGACCAGATTTCCTCACTGGATGATAGACAGCCTATTATTGTGCCAGAGTGTCTGAGGGCATTCAAGGGTGGTGGGGATATTGGCTTTCTCTCGGTCTGCACCTCAAAGGCAACTGCTGGCTCTTATCTCTACTTTCTGAGTCTCAGTAGAGGGATCCCACTGAGCTGGCTGATTTAATTAATGTCTGTGTTGTCTATCTGCCACTTTGGAAGCTGTTGTCATGTTGTAGATATTAAAGCTGCACAATGACAGACCTGTGGGCTCCACCTGCCAGCGAACTCCCATCTACTGTCATCCTCAGCCACAGAACTTAGAGGCAAAGCAAGAGATGTTTTGATTCCTGAGGATGTTTATATCTGATCGAGAGCAAGTTGGCCATAGATGAGCTTGAAGCTCACTAACTCCCACCTCACAATATTCTCTGTCAAAATCCTCCATGGCTCATGGAAGCTGTTGGTAACAAGCCCATATTCGTTCCCGGTCACAGAGGGTGTCCATGATCACGTGGTCTCGTCACATGGTGTTTGGTAGGCAAGTGACACTGTTTAACCCATCAGTTCCTTCTTACATGGAGTTATAAAATATTGAAAAATACAGACAGTCCTTGGGTTATGTCGGACTCAGCGTATGTCGTTTTGTGGTTACGGCGCCATCTCCCATTTATTTATTAAAAAAAAAAGTTCTGTCATTTTGACGTATGTACATATGTGCTTTATGTTTTTTATTATTTATTTACCACAAGTAAAGGTCAGGGATTGTTATCTTTCTTTGTATTCTTTTTTACCGTTTCACTTCATTACTGCTGTGTATGTGCTCCACAGTGAGCAACCTAGGTGCTTACGTAGGTGGGTTCCGACTTAGGGTGAAAATCGCGTTACGTCGCGCCATAGGAACGGATCTCCGACGTAACCCGAGGACCTACTGTAGTGGGTTTGGATTATAAGAAAGAGTATAGTGGATGTCATCACAGTGTAAAGATACGGATGCCTCAAATTTCATTCCTTGTCTACTTCGGCGTAAATCCTTAAGCTCCATGAGCTTGGAGAGAGTCTTAGACTCTGGAGTTAGGAAGAGCCTTAGTTTGAATTGGACTCTGACACTTATCAGCTGTGTGGCCTTGGTCAAGTCACTTAATGTCCATGCTCAGCACAAAATGTGAATGCTGTCATCATCATTATCACCATCATTTATAATCCATCTATAATCTATAAATGGACTCAGACTATGTTAGATTCCTCTCCTATGAACTTCCAAAGCACCCTAAACTTCCCCATCTAGAGTATATCCCAGTTTAACTATATTATCTCAAGGGCATGGGCAACATAGTTTTCTTTTACATTATATCCCCAATTCCTAGGAATGTGTTTGGCCCCCAGTAGCTATTCAATACATTGTTAAATAAACAAATGAAAAAGTAGAAGGGAAGAAAAGCAACTCTCTCTGAACACCTATAATATGCCATATGCCTTTCAAATTTATTTCTAATCCTCAAAGTAACCTTGAAACCTTGGCTGTAGTAATAAAGACTGCAAAGTTGTGACTTGAACAAAGACACGCAGTTAATAAGTGTTACTGATAACACTCATAGGTCTACACAGTGATCTTTTCCTACTGGAATGATTCCCTAATGAACCAGAAATTGTATTTATTCAGAACCTTCCCTACTCTGACTATTCTATGTAATCAAAGTTTAACTGTCTCCAAATAGGGTTGTAGGGAGGGGCACTAAGGTTGGGGAAGCAAATGGCAGATGGCCGAATGGTGTCGGGAACACTGAATTACATGGCCTCGGGGCCGCTGTGATTTTCTAGTAAAATTCCAGCCACTTGAAATCAAGAAAATGCACAATATTTTCTATTTGCAAAACTATTCATCCACACAGGGCATGCTGAGAAGTCTAGTCAGGATGTTTTTATTTGCAGAGGGCTGATTTCAAAACCTCAGAGTTCTTTGCAAAGAAAATAGCAAACACGGGTTTTAGTTACCAATAAAATTAAGTGTTTAAACTGGGTGTTCCTTCAAAAAGCACTTAGTGATCAGATTTTAGGTTTCATCAGTTTCTAAGCAGCACCAAAGGGAGTCTAAAACATTAAAGGAAGAGAGAGCATTCCAATTCTAAAGGTCAAGGTTGGGACTTTTGCATAAGTATTTGATCCCAGGTGGACACTCCTAAAGAGTTGGTAACATCTGCAAAGATATCTGCCTTGTTTCTCAGAACCACAATGTTTAAATTGGTGAAAATGAAACCTGGAGGAAATTACTTCTGCCAGCATCCCTTCCGCTTATGAAAAGGACTGATCCAAATAAGATGATATTGAAAAGGCATCACATAGTCAGATTAAGAGACCTGAATCCTAGGGATGATGACAATGCTAATGATGATGATGGTGCTGGTGGTATGATTGTTGACAATACCAGATATTGTCCTAGTCCACACCCTTCAATGTTATCTATGCAGTACGTTATGGGTTTGCTATTATTAGCCCAATCTTAGTGATGAGGAGAAAGAATCCCAGGGGCTAAGTAACTTGCCATATAATTAATTAGAACTAAGCCAGATGCTACTTAGACCAGCTTAATTATATCCAATTACCCTACCCAGCATCTCCAAAAATCAACCAAGTCACTTTTCCGGGTTATGACAAAGCTTTTCATGTCAGTAGCAACAAAGAAAGAAAATATTATCCAGGGAAGGTTCCATACTGAAAATATTATCCAGGGAAGGTTCCAAACTCTTCAGTCGAGGAAATGTGATATCACAGGGAAAACAGACAGAGAGGGCAGAGAGTTCTAATCACATCTCTGCTCCCTCAAAACTTCCTGAATGGACAGAGATTCTCTGGCAGCTCATCGTATCCTTGCTTCATTTCCAGGGATGGAGTTCTTAATACTGACTTCAAGGGGACCACAGGGCATTGGAAATGCATGAATTCCCCATGACTATATCAAATATATTGTTTGTGTATTTTTCTGGTGAAATGATTACATCAGATACTCAAAGGACTCTAAGACATCCCCACCCCCACCCCCACCAAAGGAAGATCCCTACATCTTTCAAACCACAAATTGTCCCCTGTGCTCAGGAAGCCCTGGACTATCAATGCTCAGAAAGGAAATGAGTTGTAGTCAAAATAGCATTTTTTCATTTACTTATTTATTCATTTATTCATTCAAGTATTTATCACCTGCCTTACTTTACACCCAATCTAGGAAATGGCAATTCAGAGACAAATAAATCGTTAGGAACTCCCAGTCTAGTCGGGAGAAAGACTCTGAAGCAGACTATTATAAAACAATGTTATAATTTTAATAATGGATATTTACACACCATGCAGAGGGAAGATGCTGATCTGAGTGTTAAAGGAATATAGTTGACCAGATATAGAAGGAAAGTCATTCTGGGCAGAAGAAAGAACCAGGTCAGGTGGCAGGGAACAGCTGGTGGTTTAAGGGGAAACTTATAACAGCCTAATTTTCCTAGAATACGAAAAGGTAGAGAAAAGTAAAAGATGAGTCCAGGAGGCTGCAGGACAGGTTATGGAGGGTGTTATATAACACTTCTTTATTCCACAGGGAAGGGATTCTATTAAAATTTTTAAACAAAGCTTTGGGTAATCTAGCTGCATAATAGAGAGAGGGTTGACAAAAATGTGTTATGCTAACCTAGACATGAAGTGAAGAAAACTTATACAAAGAAAGTGGTCATCTCTTTTCTTTGTGGACTGGGATCATGTCTTATTCGGTCTTTTCTGTCACTTGTCCCAAACTTACTAGTATAGATGCTGACATATAGCAGGTGATTAAGTAGTATATGTTGAATGGATAAATAGGGAGGTGCGTATCATGTTTGAGAAATAGAGTATGAACTTGTCAGGAACTGGAAACAGATTGGATGTAGAAGAAGGAAGTTGAGGCTGCTTCTAACAGCACAAGCTGTGGAGTCAGCCATATCAAGGTTTAACTTCTTTTGAACTTGAATGATGCTTGTTTAGGGCAGTGGTCGAAAACTCATTAGTCAATAGAGCCAAATATCAATAGTACAATGATTGAAATTTCTTTTGAGAGCCAAATTTTTTAAACTTCAACTTCTTCTAACGCCACTTCTTCAAAATAGACTCACCCAGGCCGTGGTATTTTGTGGAAGAGCCACACTTAAGGGGCCAAAGAGCCGCATGTGGCTCGCGAGCCGCAGTTTGCTGACCACGGGTTTAGGGCAACACAAGTGGAAATGGGAGAAGACGGTGATGCTTTAATGTAGACTGACCTCAAAATAGAATGAATCATTTTTATGTCTATGAAAAGGAGAGAGTGAAACGGAAAATCAGAGAAGAGACATAGAGCCCCACAGTGGGAATGAAGAGAGGAGAAACAGAGAGACAGAGAGGAGAAAGAGAGAATGTGTCTGGGGGGAAGGCAGGCTTTAGAGGCTGGCAAGTGCCTGAACAACAGGGAAGAAAGAGATCCAGACAGAAATAAATGTGTGTGTGTGTGTGTGTGTGTGTGTGTGTGTGTGTGTGTGTGTGTGTATGAGAGAGAGAGAGAGAGAGAGAGAGAGAGAGAGAGAGAGAACCAGAATAGAAGAGGGGAGGAGGAAGTGTGAGGAGGCAGTGGGAGGGTGAGGCTCTTGACCTGGTAAAGTCAGGCACACAGTGTGTGGTGTTAAGTAGATACTCAGGAGGATGAGTAAAGGAGAGAGGAGGAAGATAAAGATGAGAAAGAGGCCCTCGCTGAGAGGAGAGGAGGAACAGACCCAGCTCCCTCATGTTGTGCAGACGATCCAGCTCATACCTGATCCTCCATTACCTGGCATTAATCTGCTGATCTGTCAAGACCACGTTGCCTCTGGGCACACCTGCTCAACACAACTGGCACTTAACAAGTCTGCCTTTGCAACAGTCCAGTTCTCTCTCTTTGCCCCCAAGGTGTTGGCTGAGGATTCACTGGGCAGCCCCAGAGAGCAGAAGTTTGATGTCACATCAGGAATTCTGCCCTGAGACTGTTCATTTCTTGGAGAGATGATTACCAGGCCAAGAGGCCCCTTTCTGAAAGGAACGCAGTGGTAATTGCTGACAGCCTTCAGTACGATGGATGGAAAGATTCAGACATAACGAGAATAATGAATAAGCAATCAGTCTATTCCAGGGTCTGATATTATTCCCCCTCTAATTGGGTGTCTCAGAGTCTCCTGGGATTCTCTACCCTCGGCAGAAGGTTGCATATC
The DNA here is from genome assembly GCF_951640355.1 of Cnephaeus nilssonii. NCBI lineage: Eukaryota > Metazoa > Chordata > Mammalia > Chiroptera > Vespertilionidae > Cnephaeus > Cnephaeus nilssonii. The sequence goes on along the minus strand of NC_137073.1, from coordinate 24,053,227 downwards.
GTCCTGTTGATGTGAAAATGAGGACTATAGCACTGTTCCCAGAGACCAAGAAACCGAGGCTGGGGGCATCATAACTTCGCAAATACTCTGATTGGAATGGATGGCTTTTCCAGAAGCAGTGACAAGTTATCCTGCTGTCTTCTCTTCTCTCTCCAAGATCCTCTGCGCAAGCTGGGCATGGAAAGTTCTCGACCAGAGAATCGACTTGAGGTTGAATCCCAGGCTGCCAATTCCTAGCTGCATAGCTTCAGGCCAATCTCTTCACCAGCCTGGGCTTCCCTTCCCGCATCCAAAATGAGGGTGAAACGTTCCTACCTCATCTGATTTTTGTGAAGGCGAGTGCCAATGTATGCAAATTGCCTGGCACATAGTAGACTTTCAATAAATGATAGTGATGATGATTATTATTAGAGCGGGCATATTTGGCGAAGATGCAAAAGACTGGCAGCCTGACAAACAAGAAGCCAGAGCCACATTTTTTGCAAACTACCACCAAAGTGTGCAGTAACACTAATTAGAATTCTCATTAACTTCTGATATGAGAAATGTGTGAGAAGACACTTTTTAATCTCCCAAGAGAAAACAGGAAGTGGGAGGATTATAAAAAAGTATGTGTGGTGGGGGCCGGGGGGGGGGGGGGGAGGGAGTGGTAACTTTTAATGGCATCTCATTTCTGTCTCCTTAGTCATAGTGAGTGTTAAGAGACATTAGATAAAACCTCTCTTCTGTACCCACCTTTTCACCTAATGGGGGTGTTTCATAACTCTCTTGTCCAGGGCCAATTAGTGCCCAAGTGGATGTGTATCCCCTCTGGCTCAAGAGCTGGTGGGTCCTCAAAATAACTGAGAGCCTCACAGGATGGAGTGTGGTATGTGCGGGTGGGTTTGGAGAAAAGGTTCAAGGTTAAGGTTGTACTTGGCAGAATCATTCTAGAGAACCACTTTATATAAGGTTTTCCATGTGACACAGGTACAACGTAGAGCTTCAAGACAGTCGTTTTGGGGAGAGATCCCCAGAAAAAGGAGCAGGGGCTAGGAAGAGTAAAAGAGGGGAGGAGGAAAAGCCAATCACAGAGGGCTTTATGAACTTGATGGCCACTGTGGGCACGTGGGCTCCAGCCCACTGGGGCCTCTGAGGAGCTGATAGGATGCACTCAGAGCTCTTCTTCCAAGAGGCGGAATGGGGAATATGCACCTCCAGTCCCCACCCCTTACTGGTCAAGGTTTGGCCCATGGGGTGCTAACCCCTCACGCTGCCACATTGCACATACTTCCGAATGTTATCCCACACGATGGAGACAGGCAGGGAGGTGTTGGAGCAGAAGGTGAAATCTCAGCAGCACACCTGGACCAGGTGCGATGTGGGTGTACCTGCTCAGCGGCTGCCACGGCCATGGCTAAAGAAAAAACAATTGATCAAGAGGAAGTGAAGTGAGGCTCAAGAGATTCAGGAGGTGGGATGAGGAGCTCACGTGTTCTGTCAAATATTCTGCCTGTTTCTGTGAAAAGAGGTGGGAGCTTGAGGTGGTGCAACTTCACACACAAAGGCCATCATCTTTGATTCTGTGGACCCTCTTAGAGTTTCCCATCTGCTTTTCCATCTGTTGCTGCTAGGAATTCTGCAGGAAAATGGGCCAGGGGTGAAGAGCCCTATTGTGCAGACAACAAAAGATGCTCGGACCTTCCACGACTCAGGCAGGGTATTGGGGGGAAAGCCACACACACGTGTCTTGAAGGTATTTTCAGTGATCCACCAACTCCCTGGTATGGTTCTTAAAATGCTGGTTTCAGAGCCTGCTGGAGAGACTGCATGATATTCTGGTCTGAGTCGCCAGAGTTCCCTTCTCACTGCAGCAGCTACCCACGACTCCACAATGAAATGGCCACTGGGTTCCAACCCACAGAGCCTGCTTCCAGGGCCCTGGGTTTAGATCTTTCTCAAACCCAAAGCAAATCACCCCCTAGACTCTTGGAATGAAAAAAAAAAAAGAGTTGATTATTATTATAGGATCACCGAGTGGGTGCCATTTCAAGGCTGACACACTGGGGGCGGGGGGTGGGGGAAGGGAGGAGGAATCTAAAATATTTAAAGGCAGAGTTCTTGGCCAAGAGGACCCCAGCAGTCCTGAAAGATCACAGCCTCTATATCATAGGCTGAGGAAAACAAAGTCCCAGATCACACATTAGTCCCAAAGCTAGAATGGAAACCAGGAATTTCCTGACGCCGATCCCAGTGCACTTGGGCATCCACATGCCGCAGAGCAATCAGCCATATATTTCATCTGTCCTTCCTCAGGACACAGTTGCCCCTGTGATCCCCACACTCCACCCTATCCTGGCCCCTAAGCTGGTTTGAGGTACCGGGTGGCTTTATATTGTCTCTAAGTCACCTTTGGTCACACCTGAGGGACTGGGATGAATTTAATTTCTCAGGACTTCATAGACTCCACAGCCTTCTGAAGGACCCTCGGCAAACACCAGTGGGAGGCAGGAAATGGACAGGGCAGAAGGCTGGATATTGTCCTGTTGATGTGAAAATGAGGACTGTGGTGAGGGTAGGAGGATGCACAACAGAAAAATGTAGAGAGCAAGTGCAGGAGGAAGGAAGTGAAGCGGAAGGAAGGAGAGGAAAAACAACCAGTGTCAAAAACAAGACATAGATAGAGAGGGAGACAGAGAAAGAGGGGATGTACAAGAAAGGACATGCAGTCTGTAATTTATACGTCTGCCTCCTCCACTTGATGCCAACGCCTTGGAAGGCAGGACTGGTGTCTGATTCATTTCAGTGTACCAATGCTTAGCCCCGAGCCTGACATATAGCAGCTGCTCAGTATATATTTGTCAAATAAATCCGTGAACAGAAAGATCTCTTTGTAGAACAAGCCTACAAAAGAAGTGTATCGTTATTCCTATTTTATAAATGAGAAAATTTAAGTCAGAGAGGCTAAAACAGTTATTCACAATGACACTGGCTATAAAAGGTGGGGGGGGGGGGCTGAGATTTTGTCTTAAACCAGGCTGACCCCAAAGCTAGGCCCCTATGCCTCCCATTAGCCACATTTGGAAAGGTTAAGTTCTCCAAGGAAAACCTCCTCTTATTGATTGGGCTAGTTGAGCCAGGACTAATGGCCCCCAGAAGTCAGAAAAAGGCATTGGCATTTTACCCAGATATCCTCATATATCTTTCTGTTTTTATGCACCTCTTCCAGATCCCGTGTGTCCAGGATTCAAAATACCAGCACCTGACAGCTTTGCAGGTCTTCCCTAAGACTATTGACATTTCCCTCACATGCAGGGAGCCAGAGTTCTTGGGGGTTCCCATCTCTTTAGCTAATGATTGGCGGCTGTGTGAGAATGAAAGCCCCACTTCCTTGCTCGGGGTAGGTGCAGATTCTAAGGTCTAGTGCACACCAGAGCTACTTTCTGTGGGACACCGCCTGAAATCGTACCCTTGTTTGCCTTCTTCTCCATCTATCTAATTCCCACCATTCCCTTACCAGTTTCTCCTCGCACAAGGATCCTTCTTGGGGTCCCAGCATAAACAAAGGCAAAAACCAAGCTAGCTCATTATCCTGCTTTCAATAAGTATAAATCAATGAAAGCAAATGCTTCACATTGATAACTCCAATTTATTAAACATTCACCATGATTAGCTGTCTTACACACCTTATCTTAAAAGCTCAAGCAACATTGCAAGGTAGGTTTGATTGTGTCCATTCTAGAGCTGAGAAAACCTAGGCTCTGAAAAAAAAAGCTCATTAATGTCCTCAAGGCCACATAGCTAGAAGTGCTAGGGAGGGGACTTGAATCCAAGACTAGGTGGCATCAAGGCTTTCCTCTACCCAGGATGACTCTCTATGGGACTAGTTTATCTGTAGAGGGCCACCTGGGAAGACACATGGGCATTTTCCTTAATTATAGTCAACTGAACTCAGGGCGTAGGCCGAGTCACGCCCTGGGAACATGCTTCCCCAATCATAGCAGCCCAGGTGTCGGCAGGGGCGGGACTAGATATGTAAATCTAGACCTTTAAAATAAACGCCCTGCGTGGCTTGGGTCGTTGTAGTTGCAGCCTCTCCATCAGAGAGGAAAGATGGCGTCCCACCCAGCCCCAGCTTCATGAATCTATTTCTGTCTCTTGGTCTCTTTCTTTCTTTAATTTCTTAATCCCCAGCTCCTCCACTCAGCAACCGGACCAGTACCTTTTCCGTGATGACGTGGAAAAGAGAGAAATACTACTACATTTATCCACTTATCTATCTTCCATCTGCCTTTGTTTTTGGTGAGGGAGGGAGGAATCCCTGTATCCCCAAGGCACAGGACAATGCCTGGCACATAGTTATTTGTTGAACAAATAACTAAATGAGATGTTTTGAGAAAAAACAAACACAGAAGTGTCTCTAAATTTTCTCCAAAGTTCTATTGGCTCAGTTTGAGGAAGTATTAAATATCCATGAGGCAGATTCCCATGGCAAATAATGAAACCCAGGATAGAGGCTTTAAGACCCACATGGTGTTAATTTTTGTTACCCTAAATCTGGAGACTCAACTGACACCCAACTTGTAGAGTTCCTGTACATCCAGCTCAACTGCCTTTGACAAGTGGGCAGCAAAACCAAAAAACAAAATTACAGCATCAAAAGTAGCTTCCAATTACCAAAAATAAGGCACCTGTGCATTATAAATTGCCTTTTCAGACTCTTCTCATTTTGTATCTTTAAGATGAAGACAATGAAATGTTCTATTTGGATGCAGAGATTTTTTTTTTTTTTAATGAGGTGTCCTTTTCCCTGACTGCTAAGGCTCAGTTGGTTGAGTATCATCCCCTAAGGTCAGGGTTCAATTCCAAGTCAGGGCACATGCTTGGGTTTCAGGCTCCATCCCAGTAGGGGGCATGGAGGAGGCAACCAAACTGCATTTCTCTCTCCCCCTCTCCCTTTCTCTCTCTCTCTCTCAATTCAATAAAAACATCATTTTTAAAAAATGAGGTGCCCTTTTATAATGTTTTAAAATGAGGCATTATAAGATTTGACTCTAACTGAAACAAACCTCTGAACTTGCAAAGAGGAAAAATTTAAGATGTGACAAAATTATTTCTAGCAACCATGACATTTCTTGAGGTGAAGTGTTTTCTTTGAACTGTACAACACAGCACGAGTTGGGATTTGGGATCTGACAAGAAAACAAGTGAGATGCCAGGCTGACGACGCAGCCATTCTTCTCCTGCAGAGGTGTGGCCTCCATAACTGGATCCAGATTGCACCAGCTACTTCGAGAGGGCTAAGTGGGATGCTGGCAATGGTGGAACCAGAGTCAAAGCCAGGTTTGCCTTCCCACTGCAGCACTTGCTCTGTGACCTTAAGTAAGTCATTTGGTTCTTAGTTTTCTTATCGAGTAAATGGGCTTTCTAACCCTTTCAGACTTGTTGGGAGGATTAAAGACCAGGTATGAAATTTTCTTAACACAAAGGAGAAGTTTAAAGATTAGTTAAGATGATAGTGATGATGATGAGGGCAACAGGAGACCTGACATTTATTGTTTTTTATGTGCCAGACACTGTTCAAAATGTGTCATCTGTTGTATTTGTTAAGGACATTTTAACTACTCTAACAGATAAACCCTAAAAATCTCAGGGATTAATACAGCATAACATCATTTCTCAGGCACAATAAGTCCAGTTAGTGTTGGGAGTGGTCTAGCGAGGAAAGTCATTGTTCCACAAAATCATTCAAAGGCTGAGCCAACCAAGGCTCGGCCAGCTTCAATGTGTGGTTTCCAAGGTTGCCCTGGGCATTGGCATCTATCCGGCAGGTGGGGGAGAGGCTTGGGAGGATTGTGCTGGAGGTTTTCATGAACCAGGTCTGAAAGTGGCCTACATAGTTTCCACTCATATTGTCCAAAACCCAGCACATGCCCCCCATCCACATGCAAGAGGAAGGGGCTGGGAAGCAAGGCAGAGCTCACATTTTGTCTTTGTCGGGCAATCGCTTGTGCTGCTCATCCATTCCATAGTACATGCCTCACACAATAAAACGGAGGGGTGGGTGCTATTATTATCTGTGTTGTTGAAGATGGAGAAACCGAGGCACGGAAATGGTGGGGCTAAGATTTGATCCCAGGTAAGTTAGTTATGTGTCTGAAAGTGATAGCGATGTCAGAGCTGTGCTTAGACTCACTACCCACAAAACACATAACAGCTCCGATGTCTGTGCTGCAAGGGCCTTAGCTACCATCTGTGGCAGCAGCCTCTAACGTGACCCCAAATGACCCCCATCTTCTGGTCTTCACAGCCATAAGTAATCCTTTCCCCTTGAGCATCTTGCTTCTAACCAATAGAATATGGCCTCGTTGAGAGACTGTCACTTCTGTCATTAGATGAGAAGAGACTGTGACTTCCTTCTTGCCAGCAGACACTCTCTGGCTGTCTTAAATGAAGCAAGCTGCCATATTGGAGAAACTGAGGATGGCCTCTGGCCAACAGTCCCTGAGGACAGGAATTCTGCCAATAGCTACACGGGTGAGCTTGCAAGCAGATCTCTCCTGACTTGAGGCTTCAGAGGAGACTTGAACCCTGCCTGACACCTTGATTGCAGGTTCCTGAGAGACCCTTGGAGCATAGGACCTAGCTAAGGCATGCTCAGATTCCTGACCCCCCATAATAAATGTGTGTTGTAAGCTGCAAGGTTTTGGAGTAACTGCATAGTTAAGCAGCAATAGGTAACTGATAAACCATCTGAAACCAGGAATTCACAACTTATTTTATTACCATGGATCTTATTCATTATGATTTTATCCCCTATAGACCTCTAGATCTGAAAAATTCCCTCCCTCAAGAAAACCACACTGAGCAAGAATTTATTTTCTTTCCCATTTTTAACATTCACTTAAGCTGTATCCAAAGGGATCTGCAGTAAAATCAGATCTCTAACATGCTTGTAACATCACCAACAGCCAAAGCATTGGAAGAAATGGCATCACACCAAGTTCAGATACATCTTACCCCAAGCAAAGAAACTTGGTGTTGCTTCTAATCCCTTGCGCAGAGCCTGGGGTAGATGATGATTTCCAAATGAGGTTCGAAAATCTTGAAAATAATATTGTCTGGGAGCTATTTGGGGAGCTTCATGTAGACTGCTTTATATAATTCTCATAACAACCCTTTGATAGGTGCTACTATTGTGCCCTCTTAAATTCAGACATGGGTCCCTTGACTACAAAGTTCCTGCTCTTACCCAAAAGATCACACCGCCTCCTATGGGGTGGAAGTGACTCTCCCAAGGTCATACAAAATTAAGGCACACTCTCTGCTTGCCCTGGGGGTCACTTCTGGTCATTGTTTTCTGTCTACATCAGAAACACTCAAGCATTCTGAAATAAAGTCTGTTTTGTTGGAGAGCAGACTTGAAAGACAGAAACATCAAGTGAGGCAGCATCAGACCCATTCAATGCCTCCAGGTCAGTGACAGCCAGTAGATGTTGGATCAGGGAACGTGGCATGATGCAACACTTCACAGGTGTGGTCCAGGAGCCACTGCTTTGTGATGATAGGGTGTCTGTTACAAACACCGAATCCTGGGCCCCCATTCAGACCTACCTCATCTGCATCTCTGTGGGAGAAGCTTGAAAATCAGCATTTTTATCAAGTTTCCCATTGATTCACATGCTCATCCAAGTGAGAACTACTGGTATAGTAGTTAATATGAGCTCTACAGTTCAAACCCCAGTTCCACCACTTCCTTGTTAAATCACAATTCCTCAAGTTGTAGATAGATTTCCCAGCTCCAAAGCTAATAGTGCTACCTTATACATTGGTGAGGGTCAAATGTGACAATGCATGTAAAATCTTCAATAGTGTTTGGCACATAGTGGGAGCTACAAATATGCCTGATATGATTGTTGTGTATGAGTGGTAGCCATGCAGTGGCTGCACTATTGGATTTTTAGTATTTAAACCCAAACCCAACCCCAAGGCGAGATTCTCCTGCATCCTGAGGGCTGTGATGTGTACTGATCAGCGAATGACTCCACCCCTGGACAGTTTCCAAGTACCGGAGGAGCATCCCCTGCCATCCATGCTTCTCTGATAACCAGAATTATGCCCCAGAGAGACAGCCCGCCCATGGGATCTCCTCTGGGAGACACCAAGTGACCATCTGGCCAATGAAGGGTCTACAAATCCCAGTGAAAGAACACTCCCTCTGACTACAGACTGCGGTCCACTATCCCCTTTGCTCGACATTGACAACTTCTCTAAGTATCTGGTGAGGGGAAGCTTCATTCCCAGGAGACCTCAAAACTCTGGCTTTGAGCAGCCCCTGTGAGCTCCTGGCTCCATCCGTTGGGTCTTTAGGACTTCAGTACACAATGTCTGATTTCCAGTTACTAGTAGATGCATATCTGTGCCTAAGGCTTTCTCCAATGGAAATGCCTCTGACTTGGAAATGTCTGAATATCAACACTCCCTGAAAGCAATGCTCAAATGCTGTCCAATGGGAGTCAGTGTGTTGACACCCATTTGGGTGCAATGATTTTGAATGTGTGACAATTCTACGCCTTTTCCCCAAAGTTCCCCTATTGCCTTACTCCAGTCAGTCACCGTGGTGGCCGGCATGATCAAGTAACCATTTTTGACTGCTTTCCTTTCTTTGTCTCACTTCCCCACCCATTACCAGCGTCCCCTTCCGCTTCTCAAATAAACTACTTGCCCTCACATCTGTGTCTCAGAATCCCTTTCCAGGGAACCATACCAAGGCAGGTTTCTGAAAATTTCAAACTTAGTGCTAACAGAAGCCAGGCAAGAAATCAAATTTAATAAGTAGGGGAAGATTCCAATCTCCCATCCTTTCAATATTTGTGGGTTTTACAACCCTGGTCACTGGTACAAACAGAAGTGCAAATCTTAGCAAGATTCTTGACCATTAAGGATACATTTAGTTATAAACAGGAGACGTAGCAATGGGACATTTTTTAAGGCAGAAAGTGAACTAGGAGACATGACACGGGTTCATTAGAAAGGCTTCAGACAGGAAAAGCCTGCTGGAAAATGTGTCTGAATTGCTCTTAACTAAAATGTTGCTTTCCCTGTAAAGGTTTCCCGTATGCTCCAAATATTAAAAATTTAGCTCTCTATACTAATAGTGGTACCCCCTGATGAAAATGCAGGTAAGGATATTGGACCCTAGAAAGATACATGACAAGCCCAACAGCATCACATATAATCAGTTTTATTGCCAGGTAAGAAATTCATATTAATATAGTGAATACATATGTTTACAAATAAACATTCTTAGAAAACAAACAAATGTTTTTTTTGTCTTCATTGTAGGAAGTGTTATTGGTATCATAAACTCTGCAGTTGTTGACGAGTATTAACACAGGTTTACTTGCAGAACATACGGTTACTAAAATATTCGCACATAAAATATGCTCCATTTGCACAAAAACCTGGGGGGTTAGATGGGGAGGCCAGGTGGAGCCCAAGGCGGATGGAGGCTGAGATGCTCTGGGAAGGCCAAGGGAGGGAAGACTCTGCTCCCACGGGGTTGGAAGTTGGAATGGCTAAAGGCAAGTAGAGGCTAGTGCCGGGCATGGGATGGGGAAGAAATAGTCTCTCTGCTTTATTCTGGGTTCTCTTCTATGTCTCCCTACTCTAGCTACTGGATCCTTGTTGATCCATGGCAGTCACAATTCCCGGGACACTCTCAGCATCATGAGGTCTGTTCACCCTCCCCAGAGGAGACCAAATACCCTTCCCTGGCCACACTCCCCTCCCCCCTCAGTTTGGTTCCTGAAGCCAATTGGAAGGTGACGAGACTATGAAGCATGGTTCTTCTTGGGTCGCCATCACAGCTACATCCTTTTGACCATGTCACAACCCTGCCACCCAAATTGTAGCTGCAGACCCCCAGCTAACAGAAGCCACCAGATGATGTTGACTTAGAAGAGAAGGAACATGGACAATAAATAAAATCCTGTAGATTTAGAGACCTAAAAAAGTCCTTAACCAGGGTTGGGGTAAAGGTGAGATGAAGTGAGTTGAAGGCAGAGAGCCAAGTTGAGCTAAGAGGGAGACTAGAATTACAGAACTTTTGAGCTGGAGGGAACCTCCCAGATAAGCCAGCCCAGTGCTTTCTGAAGCATGGGCTGTGTACCACTAGCATAAGCAAAATGATTTTAAGTAGTACATGGGCATGGCACTAATTAGCATTGAGTCACATAGGAAATGATTCCATTTGCATTTTTCTCAGTAGATCTGGTTACTTCAAGGAGAAAGTCTTCATTAGAGATTAGAGGCTGGTATATCTTTGACAATTCTTTAACATGTGCTAATCTTGTTTTAATTTTTAAAAAAAGGAGAGGGGGGAGAGGGAGAGATAGAGAAAGAAGGAGAGAGAGAGAGAGAGAGAGAGAGAGAGAGAGAGAGAGAGAGAGAGAGAGAGAGAGAAACACGCAAATACCAGGCTATAGGTTCAGACCCTTCCACAGCAATAGTATCTAGCTAGAACTTGACAATTGCGGTTTTGTTGCCTTTGTACTGATTTTTATACTTACTTTCTATTTAGGGTGACTGATACTGGTTTTCTATTTGTGATGAGGGCAGAAAGTGTTTCTTTTAAAAGTTAACCATATTAAAAGTGAATGGATTTAGATACAAATACTGTGAAGGTGAGACAGATACCAAAAGTGTGTTGCAGGTCTACAGGTAACTAAGTCAAGGAAACCAAGCCCAGTGGTGTTTCCTCTACTCTGGGGAGTGCTGGGGTCCCAGCAAAGAGGCTGAGAAAGTGGGCACTGAATCTGTCATGCCTGCTTCGTCCAGCACAGAGCCTCATTCTGAAAGGGGAATCTTACATAGTGGCTTCTGTGCACAATTTCCTTTTTTAAAAATGGCAGAGGTTTTGCTATTCCAAAACGTTTGAAAAGCTTGATCAGGCCTCAGTTCCTCATGTTTCAGGCCAAAGACTAAAGCCCAGATAGATAAAATGCATTGTCAATGTCCGCAGGTCAGCTGGGAGTGAGCAGGAGAAGGGCCACCTGGTCTGCCTGATTCTGTGGCATCAGAGGGAGAGGTGGGTGAGGCAGAGCGCTGGAGTTCAGCATCCCAGGAAGTACTCGGAGACTTGTTGGGACCATGTACAGCTTCTGACACAGGAACAGCTGGGGGCTCTCAAAGATCCCTGTTAATTAGCTAAGACCTAGACCTTTGGGGACTGGTTGAGAACGTCTCAGCTTAAAGACAAATCTCTTCTCTCTCAACAACCCTCTTTGGACTTCCATAAAACAAATAGAACCAGCACGAAAACTGCCTCTGTTGGGACATTGGCTGTGAGAACCAACCTGAAAACCACCTCAGGGAATTCTGGATGGGAGATGAACACCCTTAAATGTCTAGATAGGCGGTTTGCGGGTCCCTGGGAATTATGGGACTGGAAACGCTTGATAGGTTTGGGGAGCTAGAAAGTGGTAGAGCATGGGTTTTGGACAGGGTGGGAGATAGGGAGGTGTTGGTCTTTGGGTACCCCGGACACTGCTCAGCGCTCCCAGAGGGGGTGATGGGGTGGGCTCGCCAACAAAGGGAGGATGGAAACATCTTCTACCACTGCAGAAACACAGGAGGGAGGGAGGCTAAAAGAACACAGGTTGCACTTGGGAAATGAGACTGTCACTAAACGGTAACACACTGAAGGCACCACCCACGCGAATGACATTTTCAGTCCAAAGCAGTTGAAATTTGGTGGTGGCGGCGGCGGCAATGGGCTGAAGGGAGGGGAGCCGGGGACTGACGGTTAGTGGAGGCCTGGTTAGTGTGTCTCTGTCTGGTCTCAGAAGCCAGGGGGACATGCCAGAAACCGGCCACCTGGGTCCCCTTCTTGCCTCTCATTGACCTTTCAGCTGTGACTTTTCTTTTAATTGTTCTTGATGTCACTGTTGATTTCCTAAGTCTTGAAGATTTGGGATGAAAATGAGTTTGCTGTTCTTCTCTGTTTTGTAGTGGACTTATATTTCATTTTTCTCTTTATAAAGAAAAGTTATTTAATATTCTCCGGACCCTCTCCCTGCCATCAAAGCCCACCCCTCCCATTTCCATAGTCATGGTCTTAATGGGAGTCCTAAAATGTTCTCTCTTCCCCGTCACTGTTAGTGGGTTCCGGGTTAGTGGGTTTTGTGAGTTTGAAGGTTGTTTTTTTTGCTTCAGACGTGGATGATATGAAGAGAATTAGAAATAGAATGGTTGGGGTCCAGCTACTGTCTCACTTTCGTCAAAATGGTGTGTCCACACCACCACTTCTTAGGATTAGAAAATGCTTCTAATGTGCAGATTCCTCCCAAAGGACTCCTCTTTTCAAGTACACTCATCTCTGGTGTCCCCGCATTTTCTACCCGCCCTTCGCCCTGGCTCGTTCACCCAGAAATGGACAGCTCGTGGCCAATGGTGTATGTGCTCAAATGGACAATTTCTCTATATTGTGCTACTGTTATTTTTCACCAGGGATTTTAGTTTCAAGTTAGGAGGAAAAGAACAATTAGCCCCACGGTTTGGGCATGTTGAGTCGGCAACCTTGGGCCTGAGGCCGAAAGGGTGTGCCTCAGTTTCCCCTTTGCGGTACTGCTGGACGTCCATGCTTCATTTCTGCTCAGCTGCCCGCCAACACGTGTTAGGCATGACCCAGGACAAGCGTGATTCCGTGTCACCAGTGGGTTTCTGGTCGGTGGGTGCGGAGAGTGAGTGGTGGGTGGCTGTGTGGGGCGAGGCCAGGGAGCGTGAGGGCCGGGATATTTTTTGCCTCTCAGTTGAGTGTGGTCTCCAGGACGGAGCTCCGTGTGGCGCCCGCTCAGACAGTCACTTCTGTTTTGCTGTTGGTGATGAAGTAGGGCTGTGGGGGTGGGTAGTGCTGGGGGCGAGTTCCCAGGGGGTCGCTGGAGCCCGACTCGGCAGTGCCCAGCTTGCCCTTGCTGCCGTAAGCCTGCCGCCGGAGAGAATGCTCGCCGGTGTCCCAGCCCTTGAAGTTGGTGTTGGAGTTGTAGGCCAGGGGGTGTGAGGATGTCTTGTTGGTGCGAGACTTCTGTCCGTTCTGCTTGGCGGGGCCGTGCTCGGGACTGAAGGGCCGCGGCTCATCCTCCACTCTCACGGGGTGCAGAGGGAGGTTCCCCTTGGCCGCCAGCTCGGCCAGGTGCCGGCGCTTGGAGTAGAAGTCGTCATTGGCCTTGTCGGCTGGAGCGTGGGGCAGGTGGACGGAGAAGGGCAGGAGAGAGTAGAGAGAGGGAGAGAGAGAGAGGAGAGAGAGAGACAGTTAGGGACTGGCAAGTCAACCCGAAAAAACGGCATCAAAGTGGGCCACAGTCCAAACGACACACACACCAGAAACTCCACCTGGAACAGACAGAAGGAGGACAGGGCCGTGTCCTTCTCACAGACAAGAGCAGGACCGAGGGGGTAGGGCACCCGACGGCACCTCTGGACCCCCTCAGATAAGCAATCCCCACCACACTTAACCCTAACGCTCTGTTACCTTGGTTTTCTTATAAAATGCAAGAGTTGTTTCTTCGTTATTGAAATCATGCATTCTCCGTAGAGAAAATATCGAACATGTGGAGAAATATTCGTGTCTATCCCCACACTCAAGAGAGTCCATATCAACACCTGAGTGTATCTTTTCCTGGTCTTCTCAATAGACAGAATTATTGGGGAATTTTTATTGGTGTGTTTGCTTTTAGCAGTCAAGCAGACCTGTGTTCAAATCCCAACTCTGCCAACTACTAACAGTGTAACTATGGCTAAATGACTTAACTTTTATTATAATCAGTTTCTGCATAAGGCACGTATTCACAATAAAAAAGTATATTCAATAGTATTGTTTGGAGGGTTAAATGATACAATGTGTGTAAAATGCTTAGATATTAGCCACCACCATTATCATCATTATCATTGTAAATAACTGATTTCTTAGGTAATATTCTATCAAGCATCCACCCCCCCATTGTTATAAACTAGTAATAAGCATATTTTAATGCCAAAGGAATATTTTATTGAATGCAACTATTAAAAATTAATCAATGCCCCTGTTGATGAACATTCAATTGTGCCAATATTTTGCTAATAAAGATAAAGCTGAGATGAGAATCTTCTGGATTAAAGCTCTCTTTGCACTTAGAATTTTGAATTTAGCATGATGTTAAAAATATTTTCTTAATCTACATCAGAAGATGGCAAACTGCAGCCCATGGACCAAATCCAGCCGCCGCCTATTTTGGAAAATAAAGTTTTACTGGAACACAGCCACTCCTATTCATGTTCCCGTGCCTGTGGCGGTTTTGCTCTGCAGTGCTAGATTCGAGTACATGTGACCCAGACTGCCTGGCCCACAGCCTGGAATATTTACTATCCGGCCCTGAAATGAATTACCTGAAGTGAAATTACTTTTAAAGAGTGTGAACATTATTAAGGCCCTTGATATATATTGCCTACTGTGCTACAAAAGAGTTATATCAATTTCCACTCCATTTCACCACACTCTCCAGCAATGATTTCTTCCCCTCTTCTCTCTTTTATTTTTTTACTGTTTCTTTCTTCTTTGTTTCTTTGTCTCTTTCTCTCTTCCTTCTCTTCCTTTCTCCTTTTTTCTTCTTTTCTCTTCCTTTCTTTATTCCTTTCCTTCCTTTCTTCCCTCTTTCCTCCTTTCCTCTCTCTCTCTCTCTCTCTCTCTCTCTCTCTCTCTCTTTCTCTCTTTTTCTCTCTCTCATTCACTTTCTCTCTTCCTTTCCCTATTTATGTATTTGATAAATTTGTGTTACCTCTTTTTATTTTCTCTTACAATTATTTCCTTATAAGATCCTCTACACTTCTTCAATTAATGTCTTATCAATACACCTTTAAATGTACATCTCTTGGGAGATTAGAAATATTTGCTGCTCTTTCTTCCACACTCACAACATCCCATTTTATTACACACATGAATTTATTTAAATTCATGGGGCCCACCCCAGTTCCATGTTTCTTATCTCTTTTGATCCTTTCAACAACCCTGATTTTAACCCCTGCTTGATGGATTATGAACTGTCGATCTCAGTCATGTAAAATGATTTAATGAAGGTTACCCATAGCTAGTGGATGAGCCAGGGTAGAACCTAACTCCAATAGACATCATATGATGCTTCTGAAAGGCCCTGGAGGGAAAGCTTTGGTTTCAGAGCTGAGTGAGCAAAAATGCATTCCACTTGCCCCTCTGCACCCATGGTAGACATCACTCATTCATCACAGGGCTCTTTCCTGGAAAGTGTGGCCTCCACCCAGACTCCTTCTCAACACGACGCCTCAGGAAGGCACATGTTGACTTTCCAGGCTTACTATAGTTTAAGTTGGGTTTCTGTTCCTGTCAATGTAAATAACCCTGACAGACACAATCTTTCAAGAGAAAGTCCTCCTTTCCATAAATCCTAGAGCTGTAAGAAGATACAGCATTCAGAGCCAAAAGGAACCTGCGAGTCTGCTACTGAAGATGCTACAAGCACATGCACATTCACGAAATGCCATGCATTGCTTAAAACGGCATGAGTGAGATTAGATCTCCATCTTTCTGCCTTCCAGAGGAAAGTTCTAGGTTTCCAATGCCATGAGTTTCCCATAGACGGATGCTCTGATATCCACCCTGAACTTCAAAGTTCACATATCCAGTGACATCCAGGACAGACTCACTGGCATCTCCCACTCCAGGTGGCCCAGCCTGAACCCATCAACATTACTTGGATCTGTTCTTCAGGCTCGTCCTTCTCTCTGGCATAGAAACACCAACTCAAGCCACAAACATGGCGCTGTTGCTGACTCAACCCTCCTCTTCTCCCCCAGCTCAACTGCTGAACCCCCAAGTCCTTCTAGCCTTGCCTAACAAATACTTCTCTAACCTATCCCATTCCCCTCACTTTGAATATTGCTCCACTTCCTGCCTCAGGTTTCACCTCCCCGGGCGCATTCTCCACACTGCAATCAAAGGCATATTTCTAAAATCCAAAACCAACCGCATCGCTCATTACCAAAACCTCTTCGAGCAATTTGCTCATCATTTAGTCATGCATCAAGTAGGTGTGGGGCCTGCACTGGATACGGGAAATATAAGGCAGACTGGGAAACACACTTGGTCCTTGCCCTCATAGGGAAGGACAGATAGTGACCAAATAGTCCCACAAATTGCATAAAAGTTACATATGGTTTTATGATAAGTGCCATGAAGAATATCTGGTCTTAGGAGTACGATGAAGTTGTTGAGTTGGTCTGAGAACCAGATGTTGGAGCTTAGCTGTCCCACCCCTTCATTTATGTAAGACTCTGTTATTTGTCTTCCAGACTTAGCCAAGGTGTTGCCTCCTGATTCCCTGAGGCTCCCTAAGGCACCGCAGCTCTATCATAGCACTGTCCATGCTGCTTTATAGGTTTCCATTTTCACATCCGTGTCCTCCCACTAGACCAGGAGTGCTACGATAGCGGGGGGCCCTATATTTCCATCTGTACAAGTCAGTGGCTCTCACCCTTGGCAGGCCATGGGAATCCCATGAGGGAGCTTTTAAAGATTTCAGATTCGTGGGCCCATCCCCCAAACAATTTAATCAGAATCTCTGAAGGTCTGGCTCAGACATAGATTTTTTTTTAAGTCCCACCCCCCGGTGATTCTAATGTGCAGGCAGAGTTGAGAATCTCAGGCTGAGCCCCGGCATCTAGCACAGTGCCAGCGCATAGATTTTCACAAAGAACTAAAAGGCAGTGAACCCCCCATCTCCCTCCTGTTATCCCAACTGCCTCTTAGGTCAGGTACCCCTCCCTTCTAGGAAGTCTGACCAGGTCAGATCCCACCTTTGGAGGCTCTGGTCCATAACACGGATCATGCCTGCCATTTCACACTTCTTTATGCAGTTCATTTTATATGCTGTCAATTTTATGCTGTCAATTTTCAATGCAAACACTTTCTAAATGAACAAAAATGGGCTTGTAGTTTCCAAATCCCTTCAACTTTCTTTTCCTTTTAACGATATACCACAGGCATTTCCCACTAGAGTTCCAAGAAGGCCAGGTCTGATTTTTGCTTATCATTGCATAGGCCATGTCCAGCCTCGTTCCCAGCATATATTATATACTCCATAAATAAATAATCAGTGAATGAATGTATGAGCAAAATAACATAACAGAATAGAGAATACCAGGGCAGTTATTGGAGTGGATACTCCTTTCCCCTCTCCTTCTAGTGGGCGGTGTCTTAATGAAAGCCTCACTCGTGGTCATTGTGCCCCCAGGCATGATCCACAATCATTCATTCCCACGTTTCCCTTTGCAGACAACGGATTAGTCTAAGGTCTGCTCAGAGCAAGGAATGCCTTCAAGGGTTCTTATTTCTGACAAGCTGAGAAAATTGATTATGAAGTAGATGTCCTGACAGCTGAGATAGGTAATGTCTTCTCCAAACGTTCAAAAGAAAAATAGTCACAGAGGCCTTCCACTCTTGCCACATCAGTGCAGGTATAGGGAGAAGCCCCTCCTTAAGAGGAATTATGGAGCTCCACAGGGAAAATCTACACCCTTCTCCACTCCCAACCCTGAATTGGAAGTGTTTAGTACGTGTGATAAGAGTGGAGTGGACAGGAAAGTCTGTAGGACTGGAATCAGACACAATTGAGTTTCTGAGACCTCAGGAATGTCATTTAACCTCTTAAAACTATTTCCTGGGTTGTGAAGTGAGGATAATATAAACGACTCTCCAGTTTATCATGAGGAATAAATTATATGAGATATATAAGCTACATGGCACAATTCTGAAATATTATAACTTATATTGCTTCCTGGCCTATGAAAGAACTGGGCTAGATCCAACAGACATTTATTGGGCACTCACTCTGTGCCAGGCCACCTGCTAAGCACAAAGGAGGCACGCATCCAAACCAACCATCCCTCTTTCATTTCTCCCTTCCCTCTTTGCTTCCCTCTACCCCCATGAGTGTTGAGAACCTAGTTTGCCCTATGAAATGGCGTGAAGAGGGTCACTGGTTTGTTTGGGATGGAGAGCTGATTAGGGAAAGCATGTCGAAGATGTGCTCTGTAACTGCGATCTGGAGCTGAACAGTCACAGAAGCAGCATTCCAGGAGAGGGAACACGTGGTTTATAGCAAAACTAGAGGCCCGGTGCATGAAATTCATGCACGGGGGTCCCTCAGCTTGGCCTGCACCCTCTTGCAATCTGGGACCACTGGCTCCTAACTGGTCGCCTGCCTGCCTGCCTGATCACCCCTAACCACTCTGCCTGCTTTCCTGATCACCCCTAACCACTTTGCTTCCTGCCTGATACACCTAACTGCTCGCCTGACTGACTGATCGCCCCTAACCACTCTGCCTGCCTGTCTGATAGCCCCTAACTGCTCACCTGCCTGCCTGATCACCCCTAACCACTCTGC
This sequence comes from Cnephaeus nilssonii, assembly GCF_951640355.1. Lineage (NCBI taxonomy): Eukaryota > Metazoa > Chordata > Mammalia > Chiroptera > Vespertilionidae > Cnephaeus > Cnephaeus nilssonii. The sequence goes on along the minus strand of NC_137073.1, from coordinate 24,034,796 downwards.
CTGCCTGCCTGGTTGCCCCTAACTGCTTGCCTGCCTGCCTAATCGCCCCTAACTGCCTCTGCCTTATCCCCTACTGTGGCAGTTTCGTCCAGGAGGACATCTGGAATGACATCTAGAAGGTTGTTCGGCTGTCCAGTCTAATTAGCATATTATGCTTTTATTATTATACTAGTAGATGGCCATACTACTTTGCAGTTCCTTCCATCAAGAGGAGGAGTCTATTTCTCCACCCTTTGGACCTGGCCTAGCCTTGTAACTGGCTTTGATGTCACACATGTCCTGAATCTGGCCTTTTACAAGTTCTAAGGTTTCTGCTCCTAGGTTCTTGGAATCCTGCCTCCATGTGAAGAGGGAAGCCCAGGTTAGCCTCCTGCAGGATGAGACACCTGCAGGCCAGTTGCCCATGATCACCACAGCCAACAGCCTGCTCATTGCCAGATACTGAGCAAGGCCATCCTAGACCACCAGCCATCAGCTAACCTGCCTGCTGACTCCAGATACTGAGTAAGCCTGGCTGAGACCAATAAATCCAGCCCAAACCAGAACTGCCCAGCTGACTCAGAATCAGAAGCTCAATAACTGCTTGCTATGTTCCGCCATTAAACTTTGGGTAGTTTGTTACACGGAACTAGATAACTGCTATAGAACAGCATTTGCAAAAGCCTTGAGGTGGGAAGGAACATGGTGTTGTCAAGAAACTGAAGGGGTATCTGCGCGGTAGAGTAAAGGAAGCAAGGGCCACCAGATCATCTAACAGCTGGTAGGCAAGCCTAGATCATTTACCTGCTTGTCTTACCATCCTCCCTCCACTAGACTCTGAGATGTTTTAGAGAAGGGAAGAGTAGGCACAGGTTTGTCGCCTGGGGCACAAAACTGTCCTTCAAAGAGTTATTTTCCAGAGCATTTCAACAACAAGACTGTGGTTGGTGGTGGGTGAACTGTTTCCATAACCAGGAAATGCAATTTTCCTGAAACCCTCTCTCCAGTGTTCCGGTCGCCTCTGCTCGGGCTCCAGAGGAGGGGAAAGAAATGCTGACGTGGCCACTCTCAGTTTGTGCAAGGTGCCCCTGTCTTAGTATATTAAAAAAGCTCCTTTTGGAAGAAATAACAATTTTATTGAACAGCCCTGTAAGCCCTATTAATAAATGCATTAACCTAATCAGTCCTGCTACCTCGTGGGCAGATGGCTGACAAGCCGACCAGGAAACAGATGTGTGAGCCTTACAACAACACTGGTCCTCTCTGATTTGATTTTTCTTCATTTAAAAAGAGGAAGAAAGAATGAAAAAGGTGCTTTCCTTCCAATGAGCCTAATTGCCTTGAAGGAACAGAGGCTGTAAAATTAAACTGTACCTTCCTCCATCTGTCTCTCTCTCTTAATTAGCAGCAGACACTTACTTGTACAGGTGCGGGGTGGGATGGGGCATTGCTTCCGTGGGAATGGAGAGAGTCAAGATAATAACCAGTTTTCAAAACAAGTTGCACATCTGAGGGTCTCAGCAGGTGGCTTCCCACCTACCTTCTTTCCTTGGGCCAAAGATATCTTAAGGAGGGGCTCCTACCGCTCATTCTCACATGGTGATATTCTTGGGCCTCCGGTGATGGATTTCACCTGGTAAGCAAACCAAAGCTGTCACCACTCCTGTGTTTGGTCCAAGAATGTATGGGAATGAAGTGATTAATCTTTCCATCACCCCCGCGAATAAAACCCAAGTTGTTTGCAGTGGTCCCCGAGGTCTGCATGACCTGGCCTCTGGCTACATGTCCACTTTCATCTCTCCCACACTTATTATGAACCCATCACAGAGTGGATTCGTTTCCTGGGGTTGCCATAACAAATTATCAGGAACTGAGCAGCTTAAAATAATAGAAATGTATTCTTTCATAGTTCTGGAGGCCAGAAGTCTGAAATCAAGGTGGCAGCAAGGTCATGCTCCCTCTGCAGTCTCTAGGGGAGGATCTCTCCTTGCTACTTCTACCTTCTGGTGGCTGCAGTGATCCTTGGCATTCTGTGCCTTGGCATTCTGTGCCTTGGAGCTGCATCACGCAGTCTCTGTCTCTGTCTTCACATGACCCAGGCCCATGTATATATGTCCATGTGTCCAAATGTCCCTCTTCTTGTAAGGACACCAGTCATTGGATTAGAACCCACATGAACACAGTATGACCTCATTTTAACTTGTTCACATTTACAAAGACCTTATCGCCAAGTATGGTCACATTGTGACGTTTTGAGTAGAGACAGGTTGGAGGGGACACTATTCAACACAGTTCACACAGGATCCCTGTCTGCTCCTGAGCCCACCAAGCTTTTCACCTCATAGCCATTGGACCTTGTCCCTGCTGTTCTCTCTGCTGAATGCTCTTCTTTTTGTTTGTATATCTGCATCCTTCTTGTCATCTGGTTCTCTGATCAAAGGTCACTTCCTCAGAAAATTCCTCCTGATGACCCAATCAAAACAGAGAACCCCCACCCCCAGTTGCTCTTATCACCTCCCTCTATTTTAATATGTTCTTAACCTGTATCATTATATGAAATTACCTTTTTTAGTTACTTGTGTATTGTCTGTCTCCCTTGACTAGAATAGAAGCTCCAATCAGAGTAGAGATCATATCTGCTCTGCTCACTCCTGTATCCTCAACACCCCTAACCCAGAGCCTGGCACAGAGTAGGGGTACAATAGTCTGCATCTGATGAAGGAAGGGAAGCACCAGATGCATTCCAGTTGTAATGCCATTCTCTAAAACAGTAGAAATGGGCAGGATGCTTCATCCTCTGATCATCTAGCCTGTGACATCTAATTTTATGTGACCACTTGACTGGTCCATGTGTTATCCAGATTACACATTATTTCTCAGTGTGTCTGTGAAGATATTTCTGGGTGGGATTAGCGTTTGAAATGGTAGACTCGGTAGAGTACTCTCCCCAATGTAGGTGGGCACCATCTCATCCTTCAAGGCTCTGAGTAGAATAAAAAGCAGAGGAAGGAGGAAGCATGTCCTTCCTGCCTGCCTGTTTGAGCAGGGATGCTTTGGATTGGGATTTATACCAGCAGCTCCCCTGGTTCTCAGGTCTTCAGACTCAGACTAGAATTGCACCACCAGTTTTCCTGGGTTTCTAAATAGCAGACAATAGATAACTTTCTCAGCTTCCATAATTACATGAACCAATTCCTTATAATAAATCTCCTCTTATGCATATATGTAAAATATAAATATAGATATATCCTATATGAATATTCATATAGATGAGTAATAGGATATATATATATATACATACATAAAAAGCTATTTATTTTGAAATATTGGTTCAACCAAACCAATAGCACATAGCTCCTATTAATCATATATGACATATATGAATATAATATATATGAATAATAATACATGTATACAGTCGACCCTGAACAACATGGATTTGAACGCACGGGTACATTTATATATGATTTTTTTTTCAATTGACTCATATAGATCAACACCATGTTGTTTCTGGAAGCTAAATTTGGCCAGGTGGCTAACCTCCAACCAATGGAATGTTAGCAAAACTGATGCATCCAATTTTCACCTCACCTTTCTTATTTAAAAGAAAACTGGTTGCCTTAGATGGTCTCTTCCCCCTTTCCACAGGCTATACCAACAACCAACTATAACAATGCAGAAGAGGATAATAAGGTAGGGGCAGGTAGAGCCACAATGTTGAAGGAACCTGGTTCCCTGAGTGATGACATGGAGCAGAACAGCCCCCACCAACCTGGACCCTGGAGGCTACTACACGAGAGAGAAATACACTTCTTTCTTTTAAGACACTGTATTTGTGGGGCCTTTTGGGACAGTTGGGCAGTATTTACTTTTTACTTATATAGGAATATTTTCTGGGTCTCAATGTTTTTTTCTCCTTCACAAGCTGAATTAAAAAGTAAAAGGGAGGACAGTTCATGTTGTTAAAAGAAATGCCCAGGTATTTCTCATTTCTTTTGAAATACATTCTATAAAGCCATGCAGGTTCCTAAGGCTGTCTCAGCAGGCAGAAACAAGAAAGGCAGGAACAAAGCCTAGCTTCCCAGGCAAGAGAAGGCTGGGGAGGAGACAAAAAGATGCATCAAGGTCCTGGGCCTTGCTGCAGAGACACACATAGGGAAAATCACATTTGAACCAGGTCCTAATGAAACTGAAGGCTTTGAGTTCTTTCCACTGGGCCCATAACTTTCCTGCAGCCATGTCTAAGAGAGAAAATTGATAAGGGGAATCCAGGAGCCTGGTCCATTTTTGGTCATAACCCTGAGGGCTCCCAACAGGAGGTGTTGCTGCCTTTGCCGGAGAGGATTCTGAAGCAGTGCCTGCTGGAGCCTTGTACTGAAGCTGTCCAGGCTGTCCCATGAGCCCTTCTGTTGTGGCTGCAGGGAGCCCTCTGCCAATGTCTGCTGCTGACAGGCATCTGAAACTTCAAGGCCTGTGTCTCTTCCCTTAGGCAGTCCCCTATGCAATCACCACTTTCTGAGAGGCTGTTGAACAAGGTGGATGATCGCATGCTCCCGCTACGGCTGACCACAGAGCCCTCCATACAGAAGGCTCCAGATGGACACCTTATGCTCATTCACTGCCTTTGCATGCATCCTGCATTGCTGTTCCATAGCTTCACTGTGTGGTTTGCCTTCTGATCATTTTCCCAGCTGGTAAAATTTAATCCAATTGGTAGGTTTTCAAATGAAGCAAATAAAGGTTAACTATGCTAAATCCTATGTACCTCCTTCCAATTTGCTGTAGCAAAAGACCATCTCCAAGTAGATGATTTTAAGATTTAGAACCCTATGTTAGGTTAATGCATGAATAACCTCAAGTCTTCACCCTCCCCTGTATCCACACTCTTTTTATGTGACTTTGAAACTCACTCCCCAAAAAGGAGGATCTTGTTTCCCCACCACTGGATTCTGAATTCATCCATGTGGCTAATGAATGTAAGCAGATATGACATAAACAGATGTTTGAAAAGGTGCTTCCTGGTTTTGGTTGCTCTATGGCACCTCTGCCAACATCATGAAAACATGTCTAGGCTACACTTACTGAGGATAAAAGCCTCCTGGATCAGAGTTAAGCTATCCCAGTCATTCCTGCTAAACCAGCCTAGATCAGCCAACACTGAACCAACTCTCAGATACATGGGCAAACTCACCTGAGACCAGAAGAACCTCCCACATCAGCATAAATCACTGGCACATAGACTCTTGATCTCAATAAATGCTGAACAAAATCATTTTTAAGGCAAGAGATTTGAGGTCATTTGTTACACAGCACTATTGTGGCAATAGATAACTGATACAAATACCAGTCATTCATTCACCTTACTTCCAGGAAGAGCCCAGTTTTCAGGGAGAATCCACCTCTCCCCTATTCATAGTCCATGTGGTCTGGATGATAATACCTCTCTACTCCCCTATCCCTTAAGTATTCCCCAGTGACTATAAAAAAATCATCTCATTGCTCTTACCATAACAATTTGTTCAGAGGTAGGCACATGACAAGGCAAACCAAACAAAGCAAAGGTCAGCATTTTTACTCAGACATAAAGAGGGTTAATGAGATCAGTGATCCAAACTTTCCATTTTATAGTAGAGGCAACTGAAGCTCTGAGTTCAAGGACACCCAACTGTGTGGAAGCAGCCCTGGGTCTATAATACAGTTCTCCTGACTTCTATCCAGTTGATTTTTCTGCTATATCCCAGCACCTCGTCAGAAAAGACAACAGGATGCCCAGCTTCACTTAATAATCCTATATACTAAAAGCATAATATGCAAATCAACCCAACAGCAGACAGGTCACTATGATGGCCACTGACCACCAGGGGTCACTCAACGCAGGAGCTGCCCTGTGGTGGTCAGTGCACTCCCACAGGGGGAGTGCCACTGAGCCAGAAGCCTGGCTCACGACTGGCAAGTGCAGTGGCGGTGGCAGGAGCCTCTCCCGCCTCTGCTCCAGGAGGGCAGTAAGGAGTGAGGGGTCCCAGACAGTAAGAGCCCTGGACTGTGAGAGGGATGTCTGACTGCCGGCTTAGGCCCGATCCCCAGGGGACATCCCGATCCTCAAGGGGTCCCAGACTGTAAGAGAGCATAGGCTGGGCTGAGGGACCCGCCCCCCCCCCCCAGTGCACGAATCTCGTGCACCAGGCCTCTAGTTTACTAATAAAGTGTATGCTGAGCATCATCAATGTGCTGTGGGCACCATGCAAGATGCTGGGGAAGTTTGAAATTACATGATCTAGTTGGCTTAGCCTCAGAGAGACAGACTTTCAAACTACTCAGATGCTTGTTGCAATCTTGCTGCAATGGAATTTTCTACAAAGCAAAGAATCTCCTCCACTGACTCATTTCATCCCCTATAGGTTCCCAAGAAAGCTCATCAAAACTCCAGAGCTTGCTGTGTGCTTTTCAGAAGAGGCCAAACTCAGGAGCTGGTGGGGTTTGATTTTTATTTAATAAAAAAGAAAATCACCTTCCTATCCTCCACCAGCTCTGTACCCTACTGCTGATGAGCAAACCAATAATCCAAATCAGAAAATTTCAAAAGCCTGAATTTCATGAAGTAATGTTTTAAGGCTGCTTTCAGGTGAGTTCTTCCCCCAAGAGATGTGCACTCCAGCAGAACTGAAGCCCAAATTACACATTCTCTCTGCCTTGCGCCTTCTGTGGCATCTCTTAGATGCACATTTATCACTAAACCATACCAGTTTTCTTGGGAAAAAAGGAAATAACTAAGATTTATTGAGTACCTACTATGTACTAGACATTGCTTTAGCCATTTCACCAACATTATCTCACTTAAACCCTCTTAAGATAGGTGGCAAGGCAATATCATTTTTCCCTGTGACAGATGAGAATGAAGGCCCAGAGATATAAAGTAACTTGGCTGCCAAATTATTCTGTCACAGCTGATAAGTAGCAGAGCAGGACAGCCAACCTAAGACTGTCCATCTCCAGCATCCTTACCTTCCAGCTATAGCCCCAGCTCAAACTCCAACTAAGAAAACAGTTTCACTTCAGCAAAGAACAAAAGTAATCATGTTTGGAGGAAGGCTGCCATATGAAAAATGGTGTTTGAGGGAAAATTGTGTTTGCATCTATGATTGGGTCTTAGAAAGAATAGGTCCAAACTTTAGTGTACACAGACTTATCTAGAAGGTGTACTTTAAAAAGTAAAGGAAAAATGGGAGGCCCCCTCATCCAAGTGCAAGATTTGCACTTCTAACAAGCATCTCCAGTCATTTTGGATCAAGTCTGTAAGCCACTCTTTGAAGTCTGAGTCCTGGTCCTGGGTGTGATGTAATTTTCCTGTGTAATTTTGAGCAACATCATTTATCGCATTTATGTCAGTTCCTTCATCTGTAAAAGCAGAAAGGTTGAGTGAAGTGTATTTTCTTCATTGTCTTCATCAAAGTGTATTACTTGCATTGTCTCATGAAATTACTCTCCCAACCCTGATGGAGGGTGGATATTATCATCGCCTCTGCTTTGGAAATGGTAGAAATGGATGTTCTGGGTATGTGAATGGCTTGCACAAGAGCGCACAGCCTGATTCTAATCAGAGCCAGAGCGATCAAATCACAGTACTGTGCTGGCAGGTTTCCCCAAGTTCAGTGTCAGGTTCGAGGATTCATTTTGCAAAATAAACAGATTTCAAAAGGCATTCCTTTCTATAGTGATTAGTAGAGTCCCCTGGGCTTGAGGTGGTGGTGTCTTCTGTCCTGGATTTTAAAAGAATATGCCAAGACTTCCCAGGGTTGGCATGGGTGGGTCAATAGCAGGACCACTAGGGGGCGACCTGCATGGGAGACCTTAAGTAGTGATAAGTGAATAGTGCAAACTGGTATGCTGTTTGTCATTTCCTATGCTGGCAGATATGATTCCCCTCCAAAGTGACGTACAGTCAATGCGGGACCTTGTCCTTTCTCCTTCATAGCTACCCCTTCCTTATCCAGCTTCCCCAGGTGACACTCTCCCCTCTGCCTTCTTATTGGCTCATTGCCTATGTTCCCACAGTGGGTTGCTAGCAACATTCCTGCCATTGGATGGTAAAATACTAGCTGTTTTTCCTGAAGAGAAGAGATCAGACATCAAAATTGGTCAGAAAATGGTGGTTTATACAAAGTTTGTGCTTTTATGACACGGGATTTTTCAGCACCTTTCATTAGTTCACCTGATAGTAACAATAATGATACCAGTCATGGCCCTCATGCATCTAGACTTCCCACATGCCAGGCACTGTGACATGTGCTGTACACGATGTCTCATCTCATTCTTACAAAAAAACAGGGGCTCAGGTTGGTTGAGCGACTTGCTGAAGGTAACAAGAATACCAAACAAAGGGGCCACACTTGAAACCCAGGCATGTCTGAGGCTAAGCCCATCACTCCCTGCTTAAGTCTTCCTTTCAAGAAGGTGGCAAGTGTGGGAGACAACAATCTCCCCAATCTTATTATTACGCCTCATGGTGACTTGGGACTCGGAGTCTACAGGCTAGAGGAAGATCAGTGACCCCCAGGGAACTCGATCTGGCCCTCTCTGGGCCCGCTTCTCTCTTCCCTAGATAGGCCAGGATAAATAAAGATGCATTTAGCAGTTCAGGTGGAATTAGCTCCGTTTGCAGAGAAAAACAGCTTCCAAGCCTTGTTTTTGACCCAGCTTGAACTATTTTGTAAATGCATCAGACAACAGGCTGATAATACGGACAGGGATGCTGACTGCCTCCGAATGCTGTCACGGGACTCATAATGGCTTTGTTTTTCACAGGGGAGGAAAAAAGTTTATGCCTCAAATTAGTAGGTCTGTCATGTTCCAAATTGTTTGCATTTCTAAAAATGGATGTTGACATGTGACTAGTTATTATCTAACGCAAGACCCGAAAATCTGCCTCTTTCAAGGCAACAACTGAGTCGCCAAGGGATTCTCATTAGACACGAGGATCTAAAGCTCTGGCTCCTAATAAGGGAATGCAGTGCAGCCCCTCTCACCACCACCCCGCTTCCTCCCCAGAGCTCAGGTTGTTTCTGAGCCTCTGGGGCCCTGGTCAAGCTCCTCTCTTCAGAACCCTCAGCCCACAGGATACCTGGAAACCTAATCAAAGGGTCTAGTTTCCAATTGCAGTGATTTTCAAAGTGTGGTCCCCAGACCAACAGCATCAACATCACCTTAGAATCTGTTAGCAATTCAACCCACCCAAGGCTGGTGAATAGGAATCTCAGGTGGGGCCCAGGAATCAGGATTTTCACAACCCTTCAGGGTATGCTGACGTGCATGCCCTCAAATGGCTCAAATGTGAGAACCACTGGTGGGCCCACCACTCCCTCCTTCCCACTCACATGTGCTCATTCACTGTATACCAGTTTCTTAATTACCCTTCTACTCCGTTTTCTTCTCTCCTTCCTCTACCAGCCCCAGTTCAGGTTACCGCCCACCTGGGTGATGGTAGGTGCCGCCCAGTGGGTGTCACCAATGCCAGTCCACTCTCTCCTAATCCAGTCTCCACTCGGAAACCAGATCTAGCTTTTGAGAATGCAAAATTGGTGGTGCTAGGATCCTGCCTAAAGCCCTGCTATGTCTTCAAATTTCCCCCTGTTCAAGGTCATAAAAGAGTTCTACTTCAACCTCTTTGGGTCACCTACATTCTCCCCACCACCGATCCAACAAAGCACCAGAGTGAAGAAAGAAGAGAACCATGTTTCCAGTCTGTTCTGAAAAGAGCTGCTCCCGTCACAGCATGGGAAAGAACTTAGGCATTGCAGTCAGAGAGACACGGGTGCAAATTATAGCTCTACCACTTAGCAGCCCTGCGACTGTAGGCAAGCCAGACATCCTCGCTCAGACACCCATGTCCTCACCTCTAAAGGGGATTGATAACGCCTACACCGCTGGGATATGGGAGAATTAAATGATAACAAAGCACTCTGTGGCACATAGTAGGGAGAGAACAAGCTGAATCCACCTCCTGCTCACCCAGCTAGTTTCAAGTAAACCAACTCCTTAACTTTTGATGCTACCTCAGGAAACAGCATCTGTTCCCTAAAAGCCTAATCATTCCCAAGGATCCTGGGGATGTTTTCTCTCTGTTTATCTACCTGTTTATCTCTCCCTCGGAAGTTGTGTTTTTTCCTGCATTAATTTACCTTTGTGTTTTGCCATGTTGTCTGAGACAAAGCAGCATTTCCCGGAGGTCTTATTTGGGATGGTTTCTGGGAGTGACATTTTCCTTCAGGCAATATATATTGGAAAGCAAGAAGTAGTAATTCTTCAACAATGGGCCCAGAACTTGCGCGCGCGCGCGTGCGCGCGCGCGCGCGCGCACACACACACACACGCACACAACATCTATACACTAGAACCTAGACGCTTAAACGGACTTGTAGGTCCACCCAACACAGACACACGTTTGCATTAGGTCGTACATAGACACTAGGACTCTCTGTGTCTTCACTGATTAATGTCAAGTCTGACAACACCTGTACAAACAAGCTACAGAACACCGTTTGGTACCTTTTGGTGACTTAAGTGTCGCCACTGCCCAGTCACCATCAGAACTTCCTAAAAAATAACAATGGAGAGATGCTGATCTGTTTCTTGCTTCGGTTTCGCTGTGTCTTCACATCCAGGTGCTGCTGGCGGCCCCAGCTGGAGCCTCCAAGGGGGACAGGCCTCAGGGGACACAGGGAACAGGGCGAAGGACCAAATGTGCAAATGAAGTTATGTGGGCATCTCTTTCTGTAAGACCTTGAAGCAGTTTCAAGACAAAGCCCACAGCGGATCAAAAGAAGCCCCCTGCAAAAGGCCTAGATATTTTCAGTAACGTAAAGGGAGAGAGAATTCTTAGACAGTGAGTAGCTCTAAATCTCAACCCTCTAAGAAACAGAGAAAAATCTGTTTAGATGAGGTGACTATGGTTAATGACAACACTGTGCTGACAAGGGATACATTTTGATCCTGTTTTACAGTAATCCCCCTCCTGAAAAGGGGGCGGGGTGCATTATTAGCATCAAATTCCAGGTAGGGGCAGACCCTGCTGACTGCAGCTGTGTTTGAAAAATATTGTTGAATGAATGAATGAATGAATTCGAGTTTCTCCAAGGAGTCACTTTTCCTAAGGTATGAAAATTTCTTTAAAAGCTAAGCTGGTGAACTGAGAATTCCATAATGCCCAGAATTTTTATTATAAATCAATTTCTCCAAATTGAATTCCATTTCAGAGGTTCCAAATGAGCGCTGGGGGACTCTCACATTATTAGCAGAACTCCAGGGGGACCCCTTTCATAAAGTAAAAGATGGCTCTGGCTACACACCCTATGCCTGTCCCTGGTAGGCTTTCTCTGTAAGATTGGGTTTTACTCAAAGCGGGGCAAACCTTCCCAGGTGTCTTTGCAGCAGCCTCTGCCCATTGGCTACAGGTCTGACCAATCAGTGTGCACCACCAGCTTCTCTTTCTTAGGAATCTACCAGGAAAGACCAAGTTCTCAACATTTCTCTAAAGTTTCCAGATTCACGTCAGACTGCCAGCTGAGAGGAGACGCAGGGAACAGTCTGTGATCTGAATGATTACAGAGCACAAATCTGTCCCCACTTAAATAGTTCCGGTTGGCCTCACAGGCGTTCCAAAGGACACTCAAATTGCCACATTCCCCCTGTGGATCTGAACTCTACACCCTCATCATTCACAACAGAGGGGAAATTGGAGTGACAGGAGAAGACTAACAAGTTAAAATTAAGTGGAACTCGCCCAGGATGACTTCCGGTTTCTTCTTCCTCTGAGCTGGGGTCATTGACACCTGGAAACAGTTGCTTGGCCCCAGTCGTCCTCTGCGGGTGGACACAAGCCTGACCAAGCCACTGAGTCACTGGGCTCAATGAAGCCCTATCACCCCCCAGTCCAAGCCATCACCGTTTGCAATGAAGACAGGAACCATGCTGTGGTCACCTCTGTCCCCATTACCCAAGACAGGGCTTCGCTCCGACAAATTTTGTTTCATAAATCCATTGTTAATAAGGACACTTACTCAGAGGGCACAAAGGCTATCAAAACATATAGGTACGGTTTCACTATGCACTTGGCACTAGTGGACATTAGATAAGTATTCTGGGTGTGAAAAATTAAGTTCTTATTAAAAAGGGATGGACCTAAGGCATTGAGAATTAGAGGACATGAGGGAACTTTCTGGGAGATGAAAATATTTCTTATCTTTACTGGGATGTTGATTACCCTAGTGCAGGGGTCCTCAAACTTTTTAAACAGGGGGCCAGTTCACTGTCCCCTAGAGAGAAGGAGGGGAGTCGGAGATTGCGGGTGCACATTCCACGCATGCGCACTGCGGGCCCGGGACAAGTCAGCTGCTAAGCAGGACAGGCAGCGGCTGGCGGCAAAAACACCCAGAGGGCTGGATAAATGCGGCCCTCGGGCTGTAGTTTGAGGACCCCTGCACCTAGTGTATCTATATTTTAATAAGCACACCATTGTAAAATTTAATTATGTGTAAATTATACTTCAACTATAATATACATTAAATATATTTTAATTATACTCAGCATCACGGGGCAACTTTTGCCTTCAAACAATGAAAAACAACACCTTACTAAGTCTCCCCCTACAAAAAGAGGAGAATGGGCCTCCTCCACCTTTTTTGGGGGGGGAGGGGGAGGCTGGTTATATCCTTCTGATGCCAGAAATTGCTCTCTGGATGACAGCATCATTTTGTGGAAAGAACATAGGATTCTGCATCAGGAAATCCTAAATATGACTCTTATCTCTGTCCTCTACAAAAGTGTGACTTTGGAAAAATCACTTAACTATATGAAGCCTCACTTTCCCCATCTGTAAAACATTGGAACAACACAGAGATATACTATTTGGGCGTTCAACGATACTAGCTCCCTTTCTGCCATAACTTTAAACAAAAATAAACTAACAGAGGTCATTTCATGGGTGAGGCCTGTATGCATTATTTAGGGTTTGCACACCAAAAAAAAAAAAAAAAGTGAAAAAGGAATTCCCATATGTCTAAATGCATTGTTACTGTGGCTTTAAGAAGTGCTATTGGAAAATGTAACATGGTTCCAGCAAACATAGTCCATCGTCTGTCAAACAGCAACAGAGAAAATATTTTCTTATTAAAATTTTGAATTAAAAACAAAGGCACCACACATAGCATTCTATCAATCATGCTGGTACATCCTGTCTCTCTCACTAGGCAACCAAAGTTGCACTGAAGCATCTAAAGGGCACGTGCTTGGGAACCTTTGGTTGGTGAGAGGAGAAACTAGACTTGGGGCCAATGGGAGATAAATGCCAATGTGGGGGCAATCTTCTGTTGGCAAAATCCATCAGGAATTGCAGAAAAGGGTGGGCCTTTTCTAGTTCAGGTCGCAGGATTCACCCCTCTCTGAACTATCAGGTGATGCTTAGGGATATTTTGACAAACACCTCCGACTTGTAAGAACTAACCTATGAGGAACCCTAAAGTGGGTCTTGACATTGTAACCACCCCTCACACTGGTGGCTCAGGTCAGAGAACTTGGGTGCTTACCTAAATTTTCAGGCAACATTTTGACTCAGTCTATCATCAGACACACCTCTTGACTTCCAATCTGGGGAAAATATTTCTAAAATGCTTGAACCCACATTTCTGACTTAGTAAGAGGGTTACTTGAGTGAAATAGAATCCTTCTTTGATAGACCGTAGCCCTTCACCTGGGCGTGGGTTTTCGTTGTCCAGGAGATAGATGGGGAGAGCAAAGAGGTTTGGGCTGCCTCTTTACTGGTCCTCTGAAAAGTCATCTGCTGTTTGCTTACTTGCTTGTTTGTTTTATGAAATTCCCAAAGTGAGTTAGCTTTCAGGTCCGTCTTTCCATCCAACTAGAGGGAAGGATATGGATCTATCTACTTCCTTCAAAGTGCTATCTGGGCAATTGCGTGTTAATCAAGGCACCAGTGTATCTTGGAGATTCAGGGGAAAATATGAGCAACAAACAAGTCTTAAATGTGTGGCAGAATTTACTGAGGACTGACTATAGACCAGGTCAAGCACTTTCCGTGCACTGTATCATTAAATCTTTCCAACTAACCATTAGCTGTACATTTTAATCTCCATTTTACAGATGGGGAAACTGAGACCTGAGGAGGTTAAATAATTTCTTCAATTACTTGATAAATGTCTGAACTAGATCTTAAACTCAGTCCTGACCAGTTGCAGAGGCCACGTTGCAGATGACTTTCTGCCATCTTGCTGATCACCTCCTGCTCCTGACTTGATGTGGGATTACATGGTATTATTCACCAGTTTTACAAATATATAGTGGGATCACTAATCAAGTTCCCCACATGGTGCTAGATGCAGGGGATAGATTGATGAATGGGGCAGACTTTGGTTCATGCCTCAATGAAACCTATAAAAAAGGGATGTCAGATTAAATGTTTGGGGAATGAATAAATGAATGATTGATTGAATGAATGAGTGAATGAATGAACATATAATAAGTCAACCCCATCCCTCATTCTTGTACAGAGTCAGATGAGGTTTAGCCTCTGACATTTCCCTAACATGTGGTAATCTTTACCGATAACTGGGCAGTGAATCCCTTGGGAAAAGAGATGTGTCAGTAGTCACATGCTATATAAAAGCAAAGGTTCTAATTCCTGAATTACGGAGAGAAAAGAGCTCTCTTTAAACACGAGTGTGTGTGTTTTCAACATGCAAACCAAAAAAAAAATTAAATAAAAGGAACAACCAACAGTTACTACCCTCTTCATTCCGGAGTTGGAAGTGAATGAATGGGGCAATTTAATGGCCCACAGATATTGTAATAACTAGAATGAGTGGAATTGTTTAAGTTTCTAATTTTAAAATTAGAGCGGTGCTTGGAGACTGTATAATTCAGCCTCCTCATTTTTCAAATGCAGAAACTTGGGTCAAAGCGTTTCAGTGACCACCTAACCCACTTGATGTTCTGGATATTAAAGCCACCAGGAGAAATTTATTTTTCAGCGGTATTTTTAAACTTGGCAGTTCACCCTAAAATCTGTCCAAGACTCATCTTATTTACTGAATTGACATTTTTATAAAATAAATCTGGTTATCAGAGGTTGCTGAGCTTTTAACAGCAAAACATTTTTTAAACAACTTCTCTCCTGGGTAGTAATGATTTCAATAATGAAATGTATCCCATCATTCACACTATGGTCACATTATGACTTAATAAAGAACGCTTGAAATAACGTTTATAATGGGATTTGCATGTCATTTGTGCAGGCAGACGCTGGACTCCTGGGTAACCATTGAGTCAGGCAGTCCCTCAGTCAGCTCCTCAGTGGACCTCCACTCACTAGAGATTCCCAAAACTATCTGTGACTCACATAAAGACTGTGAACCCCCACAATAGTCAGAGAAGAAGCAAGAGGGCACATTAACCATATCCAGGATTAGGGAGTGTTCCCCAAGTGAGATCCTTCACAAGTTTTGGAGGATATAGAGGTGTGGCTCTCTTCCTACTAAGCTATTCTTTGATTCTTGTCAAATACAAGCTCATTCATTCATTCGACAAACATTTTAGGAGTTCTTCCTTTGAGGAAGAAAGGTTACTCGAAGAGTGTCAAATAAATTGTCATCCTGCAGATGTAATTCCAAATGCACTGCAGACATTTGCTCTGCACGGTGCATAAATCCTGAACTCTGAAATCAAGGAACTCTGTGGTAATATGTATCCATTATTTACCCAAAGAGCTACTGGGTTTTGAGGGGGAGGAGCGGGAGATGCTGGACCTAAGTTGAACAAATGAGTTGCTTAGAGTAATGTGACCAGTTCCAAAAGATAAAGCATCTGGACTGATTTTTTGTGTGCCAAGAGAAGAATCAAATATAAGAGCGGACACTATTTATGACCTAAATGCAAAGCTCAGAACGGGAGGCAGGCTGTCAAATAGTGTACGAGGCTTCCGCAGTTACATCAACACAGATGCCCTGACTCTTGCTCTCCTAGGCAACAGCCCTCCACCCTTCCTAGTGATATGTGAGTCTATTTGAACATGCTTAAGATGCATGTGCTGTGCAAACACACAATATGGAATAGAGGAATCTGTGGTCATGAGATGTGGATGAGGGTTCAGTTGGGTGTAGAAATTAAACATGAAGCATAGGGGACTGGTCAATGGGTCTTCTGTTTGCCCAAAGTCTGACTTAGCCATGGCTGTTGCTGTCACCCAATAGGACTCTGTCATGAGTACATTCTTGAAGATCCTGGGTCACTGTCACACTCCCTCATGTCCAAGGTGGGGAATAGACCAAAGGGCTGTGGGAGGGTAGTGGCAGAAGCATAGGCTCCAGCGTAATAAAAACACAGGTTCCAGTCTCAGCTCTGTCGCCCACAGCTGCTTGATTTGGGGAAAGTTCAATTAGCCTCCCTGAGTCTTGGTTTCCTAATCAGAAAATTGAGACAATAACTGTGTCTTCCTCTTTAGCTCACTGTGAGAAAATGAGACAGGGTCAAAGGCCCAGTGCAATGTCTCACACTTGATAAGAACTCAGTTAGTAGCAGCTCCAGGCTGCCTGTCCCAGGAAGTACTTATATCCTGAAGAGCGGAAGCTTCCTGGGATGGGAACGTTATGCTCACCCACTTCTCAGAGATAGAATGACTGTGTGTAGATGAGTGCAGTCCAAATGAGTGCTGAATTTAAAGGGCAAGGCATTCGGAGACTCCATGTCCTGGATTCTATGTTAGATTCCCTGAGGCAGATGGTAGATGCAGAAGGGGCTGAGGTGTCAGTGGGACCTGATGAGCATACAGATCCTCCTCCCCAGGTAACAGCCCCAACATGTGCTGCCCACCCATCCTGCCCCACACAGCCAGGACAGACTTGACCTGGGTCAGACAGAAAGCATCTGAGGGGTCTGATCCTTAGTAAACTATATCCCAGGTAGAGAAATCCAGAATATATAGGTAGGTAGAATGATAGATAGATAGATAGATAGATAGATAGATAGATAGATAGATAATAGATAGATGATAGAAAAAAGACAGGAGAAAGAGAAGAGAGAGATTTTGAGAGATAGATAGATGAAGAGAGAGATTAGAAGAATGGAAAAAGGAGTTGAAAAAAAGTTGGAGAGAGAGAGAAAGATCTGGATGGGACAGCAAAGTAGAGAAGAAAGAGGAGAGGAGAAACGAAACAGCACTTACCGACGGCCTTCAAGGAGGCGTATTTGTTGAGCTCTTTGCCAGGAGGTTGCTGTTCATAGGGGTTGGAAATCTGGCCCAGGCTGGGGTACGAATGCGGATGGCCCATCTGCTGCAGCAAAGGGGAGGTGGGCACTGCGTTGTTCATCTGGCTAGAGTCTGGAAATGAAGAGACAGAGGGAGATGGTCACAGGCAGTGCAGGTCCTTCTGCCAACCCCCACCATCTTGCAGTATTCATCGAGACCAAAACTCCCGACACTTTGGGGACATGAGAGAACAGCAGAGGACGTCCGGGCACATCAGGAACCACGGAACACAGTCTTCACTGGAGAGCAGGTGAGGACAGGTGGATAAAGGCGAAGGACGTGCCCAGAAAGTCTCCACCTCCACCATAAATTAGCACAAGGTCCTATCATTGTAGTGGCTATTTTTTAATTTATTGATTTGAGAGAGAGAGGTACGGGGTGAAGAGAGAGACAGGGGGACATTGATTTGTTGTTCCACTTACTCATGCATCGATTTGTTGCTTCTTGTATGTGCCCTCACTGGAGATCGAACGACGCTCTAACCACTGAGCTACTGGGCTAGGACCTGTAGGGCCTACTTTTATTATCAAAACAATATATGAATAAGAAGATGATCAACTTCAGTAATAGTCAAGGAGATGCAAGTCTGAACAACAACGAGAAGCCATTCCTTTGCCAAGAGACGGGCAAACATTGAAAAGATTGAAAGACACCAGTACTGGTCAAGTAGCTGGAAACTGGGCAGTCTCATCAACTGATGGTGGATGTGTGATTTGCGGCATTTGCGGAAAGGAATCTGGGAGTGGGTGCTGAATTTAAAGTGCATGTGCATGTTGATCAAATAATTCCACTTCTAGGGACTGAGCCTTCAGAAATATAAGCACCAGGATGTAAGGATATTCGTTGAGAGATGTTCATTGCACTGTTGTTTGTAAAGTGAAAACATACATACTCAGAGAGAAACCATCTGAACTCCTATCAATATGGAAATTCTTTCTTTAATTTTAATGTTCATTTCATTTACTTTATTATTTTGAGCATGTTCATTCTCTTATTCCTATTCACTATTTAAATTTAATTATGTAGTAATTGATAAATAGCAAATATACCTGCACATATGTGCAAGTTATTCACCCACCAGCCAACTTAGGAACTAGAACATAATCCATGCTTACAAAATTCTTAAATAAATTATTGTACATCCATATTATGTACATAATATATACATACATATGATGGAATATCATTCATCCACTAGAATGAAAATCAGTTAACCATGTCAAACTGAATAGTTTCTTATGGTTTTATAGTGTTAAGAGGAAAAAGAAAAGAAAAGAATATAGCATTTTTTTGCCTGGCTGGTGTGGTTCAGTGGTTGAGCATCGACCTATGAACTAGGTCACGGTCTGATTCCCAGTCAGGGCACATGCCCGGGTTTCGGGCTCGACCCTTGTGAGGTGTGTAGGAGGCAGCTGATCAGCAATTCTCTCTAATCATTGATGTTTCTCTCTATCCTTCTCCCTGCCTCTCTGAAATCAATAAAATATATTTTTTAAAAAGAACATCGCATTTTTGTTGAATAAAAGAAAATCTATGCATATTTTTGTGTGCTATGGTTTGCAAAGAAAAAATACGAAAAGACACACAAACTGAATACTGGTGACTTATGTGAAATCAGATTCGTGGGGCGATTCAAGAGGTTTCTCTGAGGAAATGTTCTCTGAGTTGAGATTTGGAGATCTAGATGTTAGTCAAGGTGGGAGGTAGAAGGTGTTGGGGAGGTCGTTCCAGGCAGAGGAAGCAGCACGGAAGAAAGTCCTGAGTTGGAGGGAACAGTACATTCTCCGAAACTGAAAGAATGCTCCGTGGCCACTAGCCAGGCATGCTGCAGAGCAGGGTGTGAGGGAAGTGGGACCAGGCGGGGCTGAGAGGCTGGCAGGACCCAGTAGACCTTGTTAAGGGTTTCCTCCTCACCCTGAGAGCAATGAGATGGATGAACAAGAGGCAAGAGTCAAATGGGAGACAGGAGTCTAGGTGTCATAATTATGGCCCCATTTCAGGCAGGAAATACAGGCTCTCTCCAACTTCAAGAAGCACATGTGCAGATCCAGACAAACATGGCAGGGCTGCTGGTGGTGCCCTGAAGATTCCCAGACATGCACCCATTTCCCAGCTGCTGTGTCAGCCGCTAACAGCTCACAGCTGCTCCAAGTATCCAGAAAATTGCTCTCTAAGCTGACTGGAGTTACCACCCAAGTTCTAGTGTGCTTAATGTACCTCACCATCACCACCTGGGGTGGCCAGCGACCAATGTCCAGCTGACATTAAGATCCAAAGACCAGCCTTTGTCTCAGGTGGGGATGAATTATGGAGCAATAGATACCACAGAGCTCCCAGGGGTTGGGACAGGTTTATGTGTGCCTCCTTTATCTTTAACATTTTGTTTTCCTCACAACCTTAAAGGTGTGTGTGTGTGTGTGTGTGTGTGTGTGTGTGTGTGTGTGTGTGTGTGTGTTACCTGACAGGCACTCTCTCAAGTCTCATGCCCTGTACCCCTCTTAAATGCTGCTTCTAGACAATTCAACCCATGACATGCATGGAAGAGCTGGGCTTTAGAAACCAATAAACCCAAATGGAAAGAGGCAGGGATTTCACAGCTGAGACACAGAGATAAGGAAAGCATTTTTATCACTGCACATGCACAGGCCACCACACAAGCCCAACTGTCTAATGGAAATGTCATCAAACATAAGCCAAGTGCCCAGCCTCTGGCCAGCATCTGAGGAGGCAGCCCTATCTTTCTCCATGATAGCTTTTTGGCTAAGATTCAGTAGGGCAGGAGAGGCTTAAGATTAATGAATTAATGGTGGAAAAGATATTGCATAAGATACAACTTTCACTGGACCCTGGACCCCAAGGTCCTTTGACATTTTCCTCGCCAGAACAACCTGCTGGGGAGATCTGTCTGCTTGCCCTGGGCATGTCTGTCCAGACATGTTTTGTGCCCAAATGTTGGTCCAGTTGGAAGTGGCTTACTGTAAGTTCTCATTCTGTGCTTTTCCTCATGACTTGTTTTTCTAGTGGACAGCTTTGTTTACGTGAGTTCACCACTTCCTCTGGCACTTCCCCATCCCCTTTGAGTCGCTGGATGAGCTGCCAATCATGGTAACTGCCTTAGTTTGGGTTTCCCCAGAAGAAGTCACTGAGACAAGGACTCAAGTGCAAGAAGCATAAAGAGGAGACGATCTCAGGAAATACTGGTAAAGTGGAGGGGGAGTGAAACAGGGAAGAGAAAGAAGCAGATAGAGAGTGCAATGCTAAGCAAGAAGCAACTGTGGCGAACTGGAGTTTAATTCCACTTTAGAATTCTGGTATGTTGGTGTAGAGTGCATGTCTCAGAATTCTGTCACCCCAGGAGAAGGGAACACCTTAGTATTTATACACTCACTCCCATTAGTCATTGGTTGAGGACTAGGAGACAGTTATTCCTCAGCACTTGCAATCTGCCTTGTTCCTGGGCAGAGTGAGCTCTAGTGGCCAGAGAAACTCTTACTCAGAGATGTCAGAGCTGGCAGTTGAAAATCAGGCCAGTACCTCACCCTTTTGGCCACAGAAGTGAGCACATGACCCAAATCAGACCAATCACAACACCTTCTTCTTCTCAGAAGACACAGAGTGTGTGATCTAGACTGGGCCAATCAGAGTTCTTCCCTGAGTGATTAGGCCAGAAGTGAGTGTGTGATCTAGACTGGGCCAATCAGAGTTCTTCCCTGAGTTTTTCTATTTGGAACCTTTGGTGTCAAGGAGCTAGAAGGCATGAAGTCAAATGAGTATGAATCTATCACATGAATGAAAGCATTGTCCATTGTGAAGAAATAAAGGACAATGGGCGAGAAGCAGAGGAGAGAGGGAAGCCCCTTTCTAAATACGCTATTATGCTTTGAGATTACTGTCACTTGCAAGGTAGACTTCTGACTAGTGTGATTGTTATCTGGAACTGACCAAAGGGGAGGCTGACCATGGGGCTCTAAGGATTGTGTCAGATACAAAAGGCAATACCCCTGGGTTTTCTACAGAGCTTCCATAGATATTTCAAACAGCAAATTGCCTTAGTAGTGCATACAGAATTCTCAAGGACATTCATAAGTTAATTAACTAATGTCTTAATGGAAGTCCCCTCCCCTCCCATTTTCCCCCTGGAAATAGATTCCAAACATTAGTCTGTCTAGTTACAGAGTTGACTTCCTCATCCCATCAGCCAATGGGAGCCCTTCCTCCCATCTCTTTGCTCCCTCAGTCCCAGATCCCACCCACTAGGCACAAATCCTATTTCCAGGCAGGTCAGGGGAAATGCTAAACACTTCATTAAAGAAAATAGAAATCTGTATAGATGTTCCTCACCACTTGGGACAGCCTTTTATATTATTAAACAGAATATTTAATATTCCATTATAAAGTATTTGCTTTTGGATGACTCTCCCAAGCCCTGAGCTACCTCAAGGGCAGCAAGTAGTTCCTTAATGTAAGTGGGTATGATGGAGAAGGCTCATCAAAATGATCCCTCACAAAGGAAGAAAGGAGGCTGCCCCAAAGTTCCTGCTTTCACATTCAGAACCACAGGAAGCAAATTTCTGGTGGTTTTAGATCATCATTTTGTGCTAGCTTCCAGGCATTGAATACTCAGAAATATTGAAACCAGTCTCAGGCCAGCGATCAAGAATTATTAAACAGACATTTGTGACTGGGTTTTTAAAATGTTATTTCATTTTACTGAACAGGACTTCACAACTCAGTTTCTCTGTGAATTTTCCACAAATATTAGTATATCCAGCTACGGGGGAGAAACAAAAGTGTAGATGGAGAGAAAACCCGGTTGGCATCCAAGAAAATAGAACAATAAGGTGAGGGAAGAGTGGATAAGATCAGGGTTATACTCTGAAAATCCTACCGTGGCCAATTGAGAGAAGGAATATAAAGATAGATAGATAGATAGATAGATAGATAGATAGATAGATAGATAGAGATAGAACGTCTTTCAAGGCATATCACAAGGAAGAATAGCACAGAAAGGTACAAGGTGGTGAAATACTATTTTGTGGAGCATATATTATGTGCCAGTCACTTGATAAAGAACTTCTTTGTATCTATAATTTTGCTTCTGTTTTATTTCTTCATTTACTTGTTTCTGTTTGGTTTTGGTTTTCAGATACCACACATAAATAAAACCATATGGTATTTGTCTTTGTCTGGCTTATTTCATTTAGCTTGATCCCCTCTAGGTCCATCCATGTTGTTGCAAATGAAAAGATTTCATTCATTTTCATTGCTGAGTAATATCCCATTGGATATGTCAACCAATAGTCATTGGTGCCAATTCAATGCCAACAGGAACCCCCAATTAATGGTGCAGTGAAGACAGAAACTTTATTCATTGCAAAAGAGCTCAATTGTAAAATAGCACCACTATGAGGTGGCCCCGGGGCCAGGCCCCTCTCTGGCTAGACAGCTCTGCTCTTCTCCTCAATGGTCTGCTCTGCTCCATGCAGGTCTGCTTTGTGCTGTGCTGGTCTGTTCTGCTTTGCTCTGGTGAGACATCCTTGGTGTTTTAGCTAAGCCAGGGAGACATAGTCATCAGTCACCACTGGAAAGGTAAAGTGAGCTCCCAGAACCAGAGGGGAGCTGGCTTACATGAACAGAAGTCCCCACCCCTGGTTCCTGATTGGACCACCCTCATGCAAATGAGGACTTCAAATCCTTACAGTTTGATTGGTCCAAAAGGCACTGTCCTGATTGATCAGAACAGAGCCACTCTGATTGGTAGGCACTGCACAGCTCTGATTGCATGAGGAAAGCCTCAGTCCTATTGGTTGAAATAGGGTTCCAGGGACCCTTTTATAAGGGCGGGCTCAGATGGCAGATGGGTAGTTCAGCACAGGCTTCTTCCAGAAGAGCAGTTTGCATGAGTGGTCCTTGTGCAGAAATAGCTGCTAGATTCTGTTTTGTGTGTTTTTTTGTTTTGTGTTGTTTATTTGTTTGTTTGTTTGTTTGTTTGTTTGTTTTAATTTGAGCCCAGTTAGCCACCAGGAGCTCTTCTTAGTAGGTGTCTCGTTTTCCTCAGGGTTCATATATATATATATATATATATATATATATATATATATATATATATATACCACATCTCCCTTATCCACTTGTCTATCAATATGCACTTGGGTTGCTTCCATAGCTTGGCTATCGTAAATACTAGTAATGCTCTAATGAACATAGATGTTCTTATATCTTTTCAAATTAGTGTTTTTAATTTCTTCAGATAAATACCCAGAAGTGGAATTGCTGCATTTTATGGTAGTTCTAGTTTAAATTTTTTGAAGAACCTGCTTAATGGTTGCCAGATTTGGGGGTGGGGTGGGGGAATGGGTGAAAAGGAAGATATTAAAATGTACAAATTGCCAAATATAAATGGGAGGGAAAGTGGCCAGTCATGGGGATATAAAGTACAGCATAGGGAATATAGTCAATAATATTGTAATAACTCTGTATGGATCACTTTTTAAGTTTTATAAATGTCTAATCACTGTGTTGTACACCTGAAATTAATATAATACTAGTGGCCCAGTGCACAGATTCATGCACATTGAAAAGAAATTAATCAGAAGAAATATTTTAATTTCGCTATTCGCCCTTTCTCTGTAATAAAAGCGTCAACCAAATTCACAATTGACAATGAGAGATTGAAACACACACGTGGGATTGGCACCAGCAAGAGCTTTATATGTATCTCGAATGTGCGAGTCAACTTAGCCTTTTATATATATAGATTAAACTTGCTTAATTAGACCTGCTTTCTGATGTAGCTAAACTTTTTCCAACCCAGTGAAGCACCCCAACTTCTCTTTCAGGTAATTCTCAGCAACACAGCAGTAAATATCAACACAAAGCAGATTATTATTGTAGATCACACAGGGAGAACAAAGGGTAAAATATTTAACTGCAGCAGTGTTTGACTATATTATGTGCAGTGAGAAAACCTGAGGTTATTTTCAAGGTCCACCATTTCTTACTTCTTTTCAGTTGGGTCAAGTTTCTAAACTTTCTAAATCTCCATTTTCTGGCTAATGAAAAGAAAATAGGATTCCACCAAGTCTCCTATCTACTTACTCAAGGATTTCTGTGAGGATCAAATGAGATGAGGCACAGGAAAATGCTTCACAGACATTTGGTACAGTGTAAAGTGTTTCCACCTGGCTATAAAGCAAGTCGTGTTCCTGGGCTGAAGAAACTGCAAGGAGACTAGTCCTCGCTAGGGAGAGGAAGCCGGGTGATGCTACCTGACGTCATTACCCGGCGTCTACAGCCACCATTTCTGGGCTGGACTGGGCTGTGGGCCACACATTTTGCGCTATGGGGTCTTGGTAGCCTTGGCTGCGATTTGGTGGGCTGTCGCTCCTGGGTGGTGGTGGGGCCTGTGTCCCACTGGGAGAAGCTGAGTGTTGCTTTGTGGGCACCAGGTCCGCGGTGCCAGTGCATGTCACGGCAGCTCCTGCATTAAGTGTCTGTCCCTTGGTGGTCAGTGCGCATCATAGCGACTGGTCAGATGGTCAGACACTTAGCATATTAGCCATTTATATATATATATAGATTACATGTCAACTATAATTGAAAAAAATTTTAATTTAAAAATAAATAATTTTTAAGAAGAACTTTTATGCACTATCTCCTTTAATCCTTATATTAAATCTATGGGGTAGTGATAAGGAACAATATATTTTTTGGGGGGAAAATGTTTAATTTAGATAACTTAAAATGGTTATAATACTGATATGAAATAACCAAAGTTCAAATCAAGTCATGGAAACCTTGAATTCATTCCCCAAACAAAACCAAAACTGCTTATACAATATCAAAATAGCTCCACTAAAGCAAAGGAGATGGACATTTCCTAATGTGAGAAAACAACAAGGTAGGTTAGGTTGGCAAAACAAACAATGCATGCTCTATAAAGTCAGAAATACCCTAATATGTTCTAGTTTGGAAATAAAAGAAGGGAACGCATCTGGCTGGTGTTGGTAATCGAGCTAATGAGAGGTGTAGCAAATGGAACTGTCACTAAAAACAACTCAACAGCAGGCCATTATGAACATGAGCCCATCACAGTCAGAATCTTCAACTGTGACCAGTGAGACCAGCAGGGGCACTGAGAGCCGTCCACCCCAATGGGCATGGCCACCAGGGAATAGTGCCCAGTCTTCAGCTTTGATGTTTCGGCACATTCCTAAGTGCCAGGCCCCTCTCTTCCCTTAAGACCACACCACAGCCATCCCCTAAGCTGGGTTTGCTCTTCTTTTGGTTCATTTCTTCCTACCAAACCTTTTTGCCTAATTTATAAGGAGGCCCTTTAAGTAAACATTATACCAAATGGTACAGAATAAAGTCCAAGAAGCAGTGTTTTGGGTAATTTAGGAAAGCAGCAGTAGTGGCTGCCAGAGGGAAAAGGTCAAAGTATTAAAAACCAAAACCAAACTCAGCACTACCATCGACCTTCCTCTCAGAGCTGAGATGTGGCACGTGAGTCTTGATTACAGACAGCTACACACAAGTCCCAGGTTGGGTAAGATAATTTACAAAGAAAAATCCAGAATTAATACTGAAGAATAGGCTTCTCAGGTTCTTCTTAAGCCAATGAATCTGATCAACTTAGAACAAAGCCGTTCGAGATGCCCTCATTGTGCCTGGAGATAGGGCGCTTTCCCAGGCTGCGTGACAAGGGTATTCACTAGTCTGAGAGTACCATAGGAACACTTCTACCAAAATGAGTAGGCGGAAAGGATGGAACTATATACCTGCTCAGGGATGATGCTAGCAGGACAACCTTGAGATGAGAACAGATGATAAGCTAAAAAACAGAACAGACTCCTCCATGGATAGCTATCCAACGCAAAAGAAACACACATACAACAAAGAGTTAAGGTGTTCTCAAAGTGTCTGCCTATGAATACAAATTTGAAACTAAAAAGGACAAGCTGCATTACCTTCAAACATAGTTCATATAAATTAGTTCTCAAAAAAAAAAAAATACCTTCCAGGTACAGATATACTGTCTATAGTACAGTATATACAAATATAGTAGTATAACTCAATTTATTGCTAGAATGTTATTTGGTTGTTACAAAATCCATCAGGGTGTGTGTGTGTGTGTGTGTGTGTATATATATATATATATATATATATATATATATATATATATATATATATATTGGGGGGGGGGGAATAGAAGGCATCCAGAAGAGTGAAGAGTAATCTTCAAATTGCCTAAAGTACCAGGCTAATTTTATACTATATTTTAACCTTTCCAAGAAAGTGAAATAGCTCAGTTGGGGGAAAAAATGTTTTTAAAGATAGAGAAACATAAGCCATAATGAGATAAGCAGATACATTCATGGGAAAAGACTTCATCTTGCTTTTACTTAATTTTGATATTTCTAGAAAAAAAAATCAAAGTTAGCCAACACCAAGCTGAATATCATATAAAGAAAAAACAAACTTAAGGGTTTCTAAATATGCTAGTCTTCGCTCCAGGAATGACTATCTTCCATCTTCGTCAGCATCAAACTCTCTGGTGCTGGCATAGCAGAACCTAAGGAGTTCCAAATTTCCTGGGAGGTCAGCTTCCCATCCTCGTTCTGGCCAGACTTATGGAATAAATCCCGAAGTTCTCAGATGCTAGAAACTCGTAATAGGGAGATAGGTTTAGCTGGGCAGCTTTCTCAACATGATCTCCCAGAGACTGAAAATTTTGGCAATGCTGATGGCTTTGAAACTCTGTACTTGCTCTTTATTGGAGACCTGTTGCTCTCAGCTTGTGGGTGAGAGAGAGTACCGATCAGCTGTAGTTTCCGGCTTAGCTTAGATAGCCGAGAATCTGAGCCAGCTTCCCTCTTTATGCTTTGGGTTTTTACTGTATCTGGTCACCTGATGCAAAGAATCTCTTTTCAGACTGGCAACTCTATCACCCCTCTTCCTGAAGGACAGTTGCTTGCTTTTCTACCTTGCCCATAGCAACTGGATCTCTTTCTACCAAGTTGACTCTGGGTAAGATTATACTGACTGCCTCATTCATCCCCTCAAGTTTAAGATCATTCTGTCTCTGCTACCCCGCCTAGGGCACTGTTCACCTCCTCTAAAGAATTGTGAAGGTACAGGACATCCTGTTTCAAATTCTCACTGTGGGTTTTGTTGTCGAGTTCTGATGGAGCTGAAGGCAATGGAATAATCTGGTTGCTTCCCCTGGTCTCTGCCAAGGAGTGCTGATTCATATCACTCTGTGGTAACTCCATGGCTTCTTGTGTCCGTCCACAGTTTTCTGTTTTGCCTCCACAGCAGGAGGGACACTGTTTACGGTATTGCCAATGGAAGCTACGCTCTTCTGAAGTCCCTCCACAGTGGCAAGCAGGCTAATTAAATCTGCCGCTGACTTAACATCGACTTTGAGGGGGTTTGCTGCAGAATTCAACAGAGACATCTGCCTATTCATGTCTATGATGTTTCTCCAGACTGTCTTCAAGCCCAGCTCTCCAATTCAATCTTCTCTAGTTGTTTTTTGTTTGCTGAATACTTCATTAAGTTTGGGAATTTCTTGGAATGAACTTTTCCGAGTAGATTCCATTGTTCTAAATTTTTCCTTGAGGACATCCAGATCCTCCTTCAGAGCAGCGGGCATCCACAGCAAGCCAATGCAGGCGGCTAGGATGGCAAAAGCACAGAGCGGAGAACAGATTTTGCAGCATCGTAAAAAGTTGACCTTGACAAATCTCCAACTACACCGAATTCCTCCTCCTCCTCCTCCTCCTCCTCCTCCTCGGAGCTGGATTCAGTGTCTGAGGCAGGAGGCTCAGCGTGAAGCAGGCAGTGGCCTGAGCCTTCCTTGGGATTCTTTCTCTGACTGTCCCCGGACAAGCCAATCAATGCATTGAGCTCATTGCTTTTTCATCTTCTTGTGTGGGGTGAGTAGAGCACCAACTCCGGAGCTGCCAGGTTTGTTTGTACCTGATGCCCAATTCTCTCCCTACCTTGGAGCTGCCTTCTAGGGTGAGGGATCCTGGGCCAAAGCCCCCTGGACACTCCCACCCAGGGGTGAAATTGACCAGATGCTCTGGGAGCTGGAGATTAGAGACCAGAGGACAATAGAACTCATGAATGGGGGAAGTCACATACATGTGGCCAGGGAGCTGGTGATCTGAATGAACAAGGTGCTAGGCATCAAGTGTCAGTTAAAAGCCTGTTAAGAGGACAACTTTTGTCTCCCAAAGGGGCTGAAAAGCCGAGTCAAGAATGAGCGATTCTCAGCCCTGATAAGTAGGTAATACTTCTAAGGGTGCTCCAGGAGCGGGGAAGGACACACAAATGGCTGTGTGTCCTTCTGAGGCTGGATTTCCAATGGAGAGGGAAAAGAAACCTGTTATTGGATGGGAGGAGAGGGAGAGGTGCAGAAGGAGACAGTGGGAATGTGCCAGCCTCTCCCTAGCTGGACAGGTGGCAGCAGGAGGGAGCTCCCAGTTGCTACAACCCAGACACAGCCTGGGCCCCAAGAAAATGCCCGGGTCCAGGGTGCTCACTGCCCTCCAGCCTCTGTCCTGAGTTTGAAGGAAGCCTAAGACCAGGAAGACCCAGGGCCTGGCTCGGCTTGGAGGACTCGGCCTGAGGAGTCAGTCTAGCGTCCGGGGAGACCCAGCCCTGCTGTCAGGGCTTGGGGGGGGGGGGTGCAGCACGGAGGGGCAAAGGCAGCTCAGCCCACCTGAAGGGCTCCTGCCCAGAGGGCTAGGTATTCTGGCACCAGGGGACTCTGGGCAACTCACATGTGTCTCGTCCACTCAGGCCACTCTGGGGGCGGCAGAGGTGGCCATAAGCTCCTGCCCCTGGCCAGCAAGGAACAATATCTTTTTTGAAATACACTTTTTATTATAAAACAGTTTTAGATTTTCAGAAATACAGCCAAGATAGTATAGAGAGCTCCCTCATATCCCAGAGCCCCCTGTTACTAATATCATCTATTGGTATAATTAACGCAGAAATATTGCTTACTAAAGCCCCAGTCCATTTAAATTCACTTAGTTTTCACTACTGTCCTTTTTCTGTTCTAGAATCTCATCCTGGTGCCACATTCAACTTAGTCGTCATGTTTCCTTAGGTTCCTCCGGGCTGTGCCTTTCTCAGACTTTCCTTGTTTGAGCAGTACTGGTCAGGTATTTTTAGAATGGCCCTCAACTGAAATTTGTCTGATGCTTTTCTCATGACTAGACCTGCATTATGGATTTGGGGGGAGGAAAACCATAGAGATAAAGGGACCTTCTTGTCATAACGTATCAGAGATAGGTACTAGACTTATCACTATTGACATGAACCCAAACCATCTGGCCGAGGCAGTGTTTACCAAGTTTTTCCACTGAAGTTACTCTGTTTCCCTCTTTTTCATATCATACTCCTTGGAAGGAAGTCACTATAACCAGCCCACATGTAAGGATGGAGTATCTGTATCAATTATTTGAATTCGTCTTCATCCCCATTTACTTGTCTATTCAGTCATTTATTTGTATCATTTTGGACACACGAAGAATGCATTTTATACTTTGGGTTATAATCCAATGCTAACTATTTTGTTTTGTTGCTCAAATTGTTCCAGGTTTGGCAATTGTAAACTCTTCCAGTCGGCTCTCATGTCCCCTTGACATACCTACATCACTTTTTTTTTTTTTTGAGAACTACTTTATTTTCATGTCCTGCAAGATGGTTCAGGCTCATCTTGTATATTTCCTGCCCGGGAAACCAAAACAACGTGATGGGGTGACCCTGAGAAGAAGAGGGTGTTAGCTTTCCATAAGGCCCCTTCTGGACTCAGATTCCTGGACACATTCCAGATTATTCCCTTGTCTCCGTCTGAATTGGACAAATGAGAGCAAATAGGCAGGAGATGTTCTTTCAGAGCCCATTTCACTGGTAAGAGAATAGACCTTCAGAAATCATAACAGAGCTCTGGTTTTCAGTCCTATTTTCCTTTCTATCCATTCCAAACCCTTTATGACCGGCATCCTTTTTAAGAGAAAACCTGAAAATTATAGCTTGCTACACCATGTAGATTTTTCTTTGGCCACAAGCAAGCAAAAAAAATAAATAAATAAATAAAATCAAAATTACCTTGAATTTGTCAGAGGAGAACATAACAGGCGAGGCTCTCATCAGCAAAGGTTTATGTAGAGAAAGAATTAAGCCCATCTTACTGAATCTTGGTGGCAGGGATTTGCAATGAAGAACAAAATGTGCATATATCATTGTAAAACCTTTGGCAGATGAAGCTTTTGTGCTACCCAAGGGCATGCAAAAAAAATTATTCTCACCACTTAAGATGGGAAAATTTTAAAAACTGAGGTTGTTAAATAAATATGTACTTAATGTTCGCTTTTGGCCAGTTTTTATGCAGGCTCTGGGGGATGAAGATACATTTCAAATCTCAGGTGGTGCTCCAAGGAGATGACAGTGTAGGGTGGGAGGCAGACCAGAAATACGGCAGGCGAGATGGAGGAGGTTAAAAATCAGCATGGCTAGTGCTATGATGCAGCAACGCACAGAGCTCTGTGAAAGCACAAGGGAGAGGGTACCAAACCCAGTTGTAGAAAGCCTCCTTCATCCACATTGTGTAAAAGGGAGATTGTCAAAGACAGTAACAAGAAGAGAAGACCATGTTCATTTAGAGCAGCACTGCATGTATGTTTAAGAAACTACAATTTCTTGGTTTCGCTTCCTTTATTGGAAACAGGCCATGTCTCAGGTGGCTAAAGGCCATTGGTGGCTCAGCATCACCATTATAAATACAAAAGGTGGTCTATGCTCACAGTGGCCCATTTCACCAGATCACGTAACAGTGGGTGGTTGCCCCGTCACTCAGTAGCCCCAGAGTGGCGTGGTTGTTCAGTTTCTCCTCTTCCCTGTGTCCTTCTCGTAATTCTATCTATTTAATCCTTGTTTCTTTTCTCCTCCATCATGCTGAGTCTGCTTTACCCGTTGCACAGTGAGCAGCAGCCAGTCCTCTCATATCATTGTTTCAAGCCCTAATGTGTTATGAGATTTCAAACAAGATAGCCAATTTGTTAGAATAAACTCTAAAGTAACAATTAGCCTGTGGAAAAATACTATTTTATTCTGCAAATGCTCTCCTTTTTTTTCCTACATCTTTCCAAGGTAACTCTGAGTCATATTACCAGTGTCAGCTTAACATCATGCCCTCCAAGGGACCTTCCTAACCCCATTGTATCCTAAATACAACGGCAGTTTCTGTATTAGTTTGCTAGGGCTGCCATAACTAAGTATCTCAGACTGGGGGTCTTAACAACAGAAGTTCATTTTCTCGCAGTCCTGAAGGCTGGAAGACCAAGATCAAGGTGTCGGTAGAGTTGGCTCCTTCTGAGATGGTGAGGGAGAATCTGTGTCAGGCCTGTCGCCTAGCTTTTGGTAGTTTGCTGGCAATCTTTGGAGTCCTTTGGCTTATAGATACACCACCCCCATCTCTGTCCCTTCATCTTCACATTGTGTTCTTCCCGTGTGCCCGTCTGTGTCCAAATTCCCCTTTTTAATAAGGACACTAGTCATATTAGATTAGAGGGCCACCCTACTCCAGTATGACCTCATCCGAATTAATTACAGTAGTTCCCCCTTATTTGCGGGGATACATTCCAAGACCCCCAGAGGTTGCCTGAGACCGTGAATAGTCCCGAACCATATATATATATATATATATATATATATAATGCTTTTTTCTACACATGCATACCTATAATAAAGTTTAATTTACAAATTAAGTACAGTAAGAGATTAACAACAACAATAATAAAATAGAACAATTACAACAATATACTGTAATAAACGTTGTGTGAATGTGGTCTGTCTCTCTCGCTCTCTTGGAGTATCTAATTGGACTATACTCACCTTTGCATGTAAAGGAAGCATTTTCTGGCTTCTCTTTGGCGTATCTGAATTGCCAGCATCACTACTCTTATCCTTTGTGACTGTTATTAAGTAACATAAAGGTGATGTGAACACAAGCACTGCCTATCGTACCAGATGTGATAACCAAGATGGCTGTTCAGTGACTAAAGGTTGGGGAGCAGTGTATGTAGTGAATATATGGTTCACATCACGAACGAGACAGCGGGAGATTTCATCACTCTACACAGAACAGTTGCAATTTAAAACTTATGGACTGTTTATTTCTGGAATTCCTCCCCTCCCCATATTTTCACACTGCAGTTGGCCATGGGTAACTGAGACCCCAGAAAGCAAAAACACAGTTAAGTGGGCCTACTGTATTCCTGCAACAACTTATTCCCAAACAAGGTCCATTCTGAGGTCCTGGGGCCTAGGACTTCAACATATCAATTTGGGGGGACACAATTCAACATGTAACACTCCTTAACTCTCTTCTTCATCCATATGAATACTGCTATTTGTTTTCGATGCCTTTTGTCCCAGACCTCTGAAGTCAGGGAATTTATCCTCCCTATCCCTCCATTCCAGGGCCTAGCCTAGCTCCTTGCATGGAAATGAATTCAAATGCAGGAAAAGATAAGGAAAAAGGACCATTTTTCAGGCACCCGCTATGTGACAGGCAGTCACATAGAAAAATGCATTGCATGTGCTGGCTTAGCAACAGCCATTTTAAGTTGCTTTGAAATTTGTTTTTATCTTTTTCGGCTGGATATGCGATGGATAAGTGTTCTGTTTATGGACCATTTGATGCCTGGGACAGCAAATAATAACAACAACAAAAAGCAAAGCAATATAACAAATGAGAAAACTGGGCTCCTCCTGACACTTGGGATGCTACACTGCTCATGTGTGTACCCGCCAAGTAAGAACACGGCACACGTGCCCATGGGTAGAAGATGAAATATGCCTCCAT
Organism: Cnephaeus nilssonii; assembly: GCF_951640355.1. NCBI lineage: Eukaryota > Metazoa > Chordata > Mammalia > Chiroptera > Vespertilionidae > Cnephaeus > Cnephaeus nilssonii. Next base: position 24,001,623 of record NC_137073.1, on the reverse strand, counting down.
CAAATCTCAGGTAAAGATGATTCTACAGAGGAGTTGGAGGAGCCTACAGACAGTCCCACATCAGGGGCTGTTGGAGGAATGTTTCAGTGTGCACCAAAAAGGCCTTCAGCTCATGCTTCGGTTGAAGATTCACAATGCACGGAGGCATACTACTCTGATTTCCCTATCAACCTATCAGCCTCAAAAATTTTGTCTATTAAATTATTCACTTAATTGAGCTGCAAATCTCTCCCACTTAGCTTGGAAATTCCATTTTTAAGGGCCTGTCACAAAGTGTATAAGTGAACGATTATGAGATTCACAGTCATGGACACCATTCTTCCAGATCTTCTCAAGTTCTGCCAATAGCTTTCTCTGTCACTCAAAATGCCAATCCCCCTTCTTGAGAACGATTTGAGAGAAAAGCAAGGTTATTGAGATAGAATAGATCATTGAGAGACAGAAGACTTTGGTTCAAATCTATCAGCTGTAAGGCTTTAGGCAAATTAACTGACCTTTGGCACCTCCCTTCATTGCATATAAAAAGGGGGGGAAATGGAAAACTAAGTTTCATTAAATGCAGCACACAAGTGAACAAAAGAATTGAAAATAGCATTTTGAAGAGATATTCACATACTCGTGTATGTCCAAGATGCAGAAGCAACCCAAGTGTCTGTTGATGGGATGAATGCTATACAGACTGTGGTATATTCATACATTGGAATGTTTTTCAGCTTCAAAAATAAAGGAAAGTCTGATGGGCACCACAACCTGAACCCTGAGGACATGTGCTAAGTGAAATAAGCCAGTTACAAAAAACTCATACCATGTGATTCCATTTATATGAGGCACCTAGAGTAGTCAAATCCATAGAGACAGAGAGTAGAATGATAGTTGCCATGGGGCTGGGGAGAGGAAGAATAGGGAGTTAGTGTTTAATGGGTAGAGAGTTTCAGTTTTGCAAGATGAAAAAGTTCTAGAAATTGGTTTTGCAACAATGTGAAAATACTTAATGCTACTGAACTGTTCATTTAGATGGTGATTTTATGCTATGTATTCTTTACCACAATTTGAAAACCCCACACATACCAAATGCTTTACCCACATGCCCTTCATTATACCCAAAGCCACTCTATAAATTAGGCATTATTGTGCTCATTTTGAAGATGAACGAACTGAGGCAAAGAGAGGCTTTGAACTACTTATTCAAGATCACAAGCAGCAGAGACAAAGCCCAAAGCCAGTGCTTTTGTCTCCATCCTATCTGATTATTTATGACAAGTTCAGGATGGGAAAGCATAAAACAAGACATAGCCTTATTGGTTGACACACATAAGTGTCTATAATGTTAAATCCTCTTTCCCATAATATTACCATTTTTAAAAATGTCTTATTTATTAATGAGAGAGAGAGAGAAAGAGAGAGAAAGGAGAAAGAGAGAGATTGATCTGTTGCTTCACTTATGCACTGATTGATTGATTCTTGTATATGCCCTGACTGGGGATCAAACCCACAAACTTGGTGTATCGTGATGATGCTCTAACCAACTGAGCTATCTGGCCAGGGCAATATTACCATTTAAAAATATATATCCTAGTCCAATAAAAACAACCTAATCATTTATTTCTCTAGGGACTCTCAGACTGTTGAATAAATCAAATCCCTTCTAATTACAGGTTGAGCACATTTATTCATTGAATAACCTACTTACCAAATAATCACCATGTCCAATCCTAGGCCAGGCATCTTTCTGGGGACCAGGGAAAGAGAAAAGAATAAAACCCGCCCTTGCCTTTGAGAAGTTCACAGTCCAATGGGGGTAGCAGACAAGGAAACAACTTCCCTATAACACATGTGATATTAAAACTAGGTACAAAGACCAGAGGCAACCTGTTTCAAGACAGGGCATACCTTAGAGTCATCCCTCCTATACCAAATTTTTAAAAAATTATTATCAAAATATTTTTTAAAATGCAAAATGAAACCGCAAGGAAATATCATGGCATATAAGAATAGCAAAAACAAAAACACTGACAATGTTAAGCCCTGGTGAGGATGCGGAGCAACTAAAATTCTCACACGCTGCTGGAGGGATGCAAATGGTACAACCCCTTTGGAAAAACTGTTTAGCAGTTTCTTAAAAAGTTAAACACATATTTATAATAGGACCAAACAATCCCACTCCTAGGTATTTAACCAAGAGGAATGAAAACTTACACTCACACAAAAACCTGCATGCTATGTAAAGTGGATTCATTCATAATCACCAGAAACAAAGAGCAAATGAAATGTCCTTCAGTTGCTGACTGACAAACAATCTGCGAACATCCATACTAGGGAATACCTCTCAGGAATAAAAAGGAACGGCCTATTCATACACTCATTATGCTGAATGAAAGATGGCAGATGCACAATGCTAGATCCTATGTGATTCCATTTATGAGACATTCTGGAAAAGGCAACACTGGAGAGACAGAAAACAGGACTGTGGTTGCTAGGGGTTTGCAGGAGGGGTTGACTACAAAGGGGCAGTCTTTGTAGAGAATTTGGGGGTGAACTGGGGGGAATGAAACCACATGTGTCATCTGTGGTGGTGACTACATGACTCCATGCACTTGTCCAAACTGATACAACCATTCACCAAGAAGGATGAATTTTACTGAATATAAATGTAAAGTAAATGTTTAAAGGTTTTCAAAATATGTAAAGACATTGCCCTGCTAAGAAATAATGCGTACTGCTGGCAGACCAGAAACTGTGAGGAAGCTCTGAAACATGGGATCAAAATGGGATTAGATTTAAAATGGAATCTGAGCCAGAGAGGAGAGCTGCAGAGGACAGATTCAAACATCCCAGAGGTGGTGGGTCCCAGAAACCGGAAGGGGTGAGGGTATTGCCAAGTTGTCAGTTTTGTGTGGCAGTGGAAGTAGCTGCTACATAAGTAGATCCCAAACCATCCTTCCTCTCCCCAAACTCTCCACTTCTTCAAACTTCTGTGGCTTGAGACAGGGGTGGAGTCACAAACAATTCAACATGACAAATTTCTTTCAACAGAGCTGTGGGTAGTGGATTTATCTTAAAAGTTAGATAAGAAGAAGACACCCTGAACATATCTATACTTTTTTGTTGTTATTGTTAATCCTCACCGGAGGATATTTTTTCATTGATTTTTAGAGAGAGAGTGGAAGGGAAGGGGAGAGACAGAGAGAGAGAACATCAATGTGAGAGAGACACATCAGTTGGTTGTCTCCTTCACTCGCCCCAACCAGGGCGGGGGATTGAGCCTGCAGCTGAGGTACATGCCTTTGAATCGAACCCGGGACCCTTCAGTCCGTGGGCCACCATTCTATCCACTGAGCCAAACTGGCTAGGGCTATACTTCTTTGTGGGAGCGAAGAGGTAAAAGTGTAAAATTATTAAAAACAGTTTTCATTCATTCAACAAACTTCAGGGACACTACATGTCTAGACCTAATCGCCCCTTGGAGCTCTAAGTCATAGGTTCCTGGCCAATCTAAGTTAAGGAGCTATGTTAGCCAGAGTCCTTTGCCTAAAGGCTCTTAGGAAAGTTTTCTAACTGACCAGCAACTCCCTCATATAATAAAGGTCGATGTCCTGGGCCAACATCAACCCAAAGAAAGAAATCTAAACAAATATTTCAAGTCTTGTCCCTCTCCTTCCATCCTGCTCCCAACACAGTACGTTAACACACATCCTTCTGTCAGAAAGAAGGAGCAGAGGCAGGTATGGGTATGACTGGTCCTCTTTACAGCAAAAGGACTCTATTGCCACCCAATGGCCTTGTCTCATTCTTTAATTTTCCAATTATAGGCCATGAATTGTTGAATCTAAAACTATTCATTCACAGGAAGGAGAGAACTTACACTTTCTCCAGCCCCACCTTCCTTCCCATCACTGGGCTGAGGCCAGGAGGCATGCTTATTTAACAGAGCAGTTCCTTCAATTGCTTGAAAAAAAAAAGGAGAGGCATTGTGGGTTTGCTTGAATGTGAATCCTGGCTCTGCCTTTGAGTGGCTGTATGACTGAGTAAATTTCTTAATGTCTCCGATTCTTTGTTTCCTTGGCTATAAAACAGTGATAATCATAGTACCTCTCGTGTAATGATGTTGTGAGGATAAAATAAGATAAAGCATGTAAAGACGCTTATGCCTAGCCCCTGGTCAATACTCAATAGATATTAGGGAATTGTGATTGTCATGGAAATAACTGGCCACTCAAATCCTTAAATGTCAACAAATGAGAGAGGAACAAAGTTTGCTTCAATTTTCAGGCCACCTTATATTCAGTATCAGGTCTTTCTAGAATGGCTGATATGGTTACTGAATAGGGCAACAAAAATAACCAGCTGGCCTCTGAGGAACTGGACCTGGAATTAGACTAAGCCAGCTAATGTTCTACTGGAGACCACCTCATCTTCTGCTCTCTGGGCAAATTGCTAGATTCAAACATGGCTTCTCTCTAAGGCCTCATCGACCCATGGCTGGAGGCTGGCTCCTCTCTTCCATGTTCCCAGGTCTCTGGCACAGACAGAGGCCTGGGGGTGAGAAGTTGTCTGTGTGGCTGGGGACAGGAGGGCTCCCCCAGAATCTCAGAGCTAATGACTCTGCCAAGTGGTTAAATGCTGAGGGCTGTAAATGAGGCTCATCTGTCAGCCGTGGGTGGCACCAGCCCCATCTGCTGTGTCAGGAGCCCGGAGAGTGACTGGAGGAAGCGACTTACAATGCGTGAGGCCCTAGATCCACGGCAGAAGCCTCCTCAGGAGATTGTAGAACTGTGTACCCTGAAGACTCTTCCAGTCCCTTCAAAAATTTTACAGATGGGAAACAATTAAAAAAAGGAAACCACCAAGACCTAAAGAGGAAGTACGCTTGTCCATGGTCACTCAGCAAATGTACGTAGTGCCAGGATCAGTTGAGAGGCAAGTCTCCAGAATTCTACATTACTTCTCTCTCCACACATACACCTGATCCAACCTACACCTAACCATGGCTGGAGAAGATTCTCTGAGAACTTGAGAATAAAACTCCCAGTTCTCTTCTCTATGTGCACATTGTTCTTCCAGTGCAAGCACCTCATCCTCTCTATAAATTCTTTGAATAGACCTGTCCATTTGTTTGTTCTTTCTTTCTTTCTTTCTTTCTTTCTTTCTTTCTTTCTTTCTTTCTTTCATTCATTCATTCATTCATTCATTCAATAAGTATTTTGAAGTGCCTTTATGTGCAAAGTGTCATCCCAGGCATTGTGAATATATCAATGAAAATATGGACCAAGTTCCTGCATCATAATTTAGTGGGCAGGATGGATATTAGGCAAAAAGAAAATCCCAAGAATGGATATATACTTACAAATTATGTCTATTTTTTTTAATAGAAAAAGTATTGGGCACTAGTTGTGCCTAATTTGTGTGTTGGGGGGTATTATGAAGAGCTGATTGCCACACACCCCCATGCTTCTTTTTATGAAGTGACCCTTCCTCACTGGGCAGATAGCCATAGGGCAGCCAGAGTCCCATGAAGAGTTTGCACAAGAGAAACAGATAAGAAAGGAGTCAAATTCCAGGAGGGTTGATTTTCAAAACACAGCATTGATCTGGATGGATGAGCATTTGCTAAGCTAGTTTTGGTTTTTGGCCCAGAAGGCATGAGGAATTCTGGGCTATAGGAGAGGGCAAAGTTAGATAAGAGAACAACTGATTAGCTGTGGGTATATACCTCTGAGACAGGGTTCTGTATGCTGCCCATGGTAGGAATGAAACATAGATCTCCACAGCTCAGATCCCCAAGCACATCGGAGAGTTTGGCCCTGGATCAGAAAGAGTCCTAGCTGGTGGGCAGGGAGAAGAAAATTCAAAGAGAATCAGGCTTTCCCCATCAGCAAATGTGGAGGCTCCCTATCCCTGAGTCTTCAAAGATCAAAGCGTGGCAAATGGCCTATAATTGGAATTTGGTGTCCTCCCAGCCTTGGAGTAACCACACGGATGAATAACACCAACTCAACATCATGGCTTAGCTATTGTCTCAACCAGAGATTAAAAACAGGAAGAAGAGGAGATGTGGGTGATTTGAGAGCTGCAGCCCTATAAGGCCATTATCTGTCTTGAGTTTCAGCCCACCCTACCACCCACTCCTCCATCTGAGGTTATACTATAACAATAAGCCTGCAATTATATTTTACTTGTTAAAAAAAATAGTGTTGAGTCAAAAGCCAGCTTACAGATGTAACTGGCACCACCAGTTATGTAAGTGAGAGGGGCCCAAGCCTTGGGCTAAACTCAGAAACCCCAGTGCGAGTCCACGCTCTGGGGTCTGTCTGTCTGGCTGACCTGGGCCAGGCCTCCCAACAGCCTTGGCCCTGGCTGGAATAGAACAACCAGACCCAAGAGAGATAGCGATTGAGATCTGGACTCTGAAAGGAGACTCAGGAACTTAAACAGACCCTGGGGTCAGGACAAAGAGGCAGAGCAGAAGGAATGGTATGGACCCCATGCTCAGGGGATGAAAAAGAGAATGAGCACCTTTTCACGTGCAAGGATGGATGCCTCCTGTCAGCCAAGAACTAGATCAGAAGATGTACCCATCAGTAGAAGCCACTGAGGACACATAATCAAGGCCAGATGTAAGCCTCCTCTGAGTCTAGATGCAATCTTGGGGACAAAGGGGAGGTAAAATAGATTGAGTAAGGAAATCTTAATTGACTGATGTGTTTAACATTAGGAAGAATAAGAACCTAAAACAGAAATTAAGCTAAATTATAAATATAAATATATGTATATATGTATATGTGCATCTATTTATATACATATGTATACATTAAAATAGGTTTATATTTATTTATATTTATATCTTACCTTAATCTTTGTTTAATATAATTATATAACCTTTATTCATTATATTATATATAATAGATTCATATATAATTTATTTACATATTAAATAAATATCTTTTATATTTACATATGATTTCTATATTTTACACACACACACACACATATATATATGTATATTTACATTTCAGAGAAAGAGAGAATGAAGAGTATACCTTGGTTTGAATCCCAGTTTTGCCACTTGATAGCTATATGGCTTTGGCTTCAACTAGTTGCTCTCTCTTACTTGGTTCTCCTATATGTGACATTCTAATCACAGTGACTCTCACTCCACCCACCCCTGGAAGCATGTGGATGGGTGGGAGAGGCCATTTTTTTATTGCAAACATGATAAAGGAGAGAAAGAGAGGCTATGGGCACTGTGAATCGAGACTGCTGAATGTGTGAGGTCCCACAAAGGGATTCATCATACCCAGTATGTGGACAGTGACCCTGCTGAGAAGCACTGGAAGTAATCCCAGGCCCCTTTAAGACTAGCTGGAGAATGACTTTTAACCAGCCCTGCCTCCTTTATGGGTCGCATCTAACCCTCACCTTCTGCCTGAGTATATGCCCACCTCAGCACCCAGCACTGGGCATGTCCACCCAAATCACAGAACTTTGCAGCCTCCAAACAACTCTTCTCATCCGGCCTATTCACTGCTTACAACATCTATGGGATATAGGATGGGTCATTTCCCCCTTTACAAGGGGACAAGTGAAGCCCCATAGCAAACACTCCACAGACAGATCTGGGACTGGAGCTCATATTATTTTACTCCACGTTCAACTCTCTTTTGAATTTGGACTGGGACCCAGCCATAGATTCCTCATGTCCTGGTCTTGGTCTGTTACACGTGGTCAGGAAGTTAACAGCTGGGAGCACAGTGTGACTTTTCCCCACAGGAGGAGTCCTCCTTTCCCACCTCAGAGCTGCCTCCATCTCCTTGGCCCCCGTGGCCCTCTTACGCTCCCACAGGCTTCCCTGGCTCATTGACCGGGAGACAGAACCTACAGCATCATCTTCACCTGAAACCAGGTTCTTCCTGCTATGCCTCCCTTTTCTGAAAGGAGGGCATACCACTCACCCACTATCCAAGTCCCAGCCTCAGGCTTTCTCCTGGTACCATCTCACCCAAGCCCTAATGACAGACCAATCCCTATTCATCTTTTTCTTTAACTCTCCTCAAATATCACATCCCCAGTCCCAGTTCACGTTTCCTGTCCTGATTCAGGCCATCACCAGCTCTCCTGGGACCACCACTCAGGAAAGAGGAAAGGCGCACAGCTCTTCAATCCACAGGAGATGCCCAAGCCCGTCCCAAGGATGGAGGGAAGCGTCCCTGAGCAGACTGCATGGCCAGACTTTCGGTGGCAGGAGGAGGAGAAATGTCTGTGTTCTCAGAACCCAGCAGGAGGCTGGGCCCAGGGAAAAGTCATTTGTTATTGGGTAAACAAACAGGAGGCTGGAAGTTGTCATATGAGAAAGCCCCACAATAAAAAAAAAAAAAAGCAGAAATTGATTTTGTATTTTACAAAGGGATGCAAACCAGAGGCATAGAATAATAAACACGAAATTAGAAAGGATTTTTGGAAATCATCTAGTCCAATCTCTCATTTTGTGGTGAAGGGAAGAGGTGGGAAACTGAGACCCAGGGAGGGGATAGCACATGTTTAAGGCCACACCAGGAGCCAGCCTGTGGGCTCTGCCACAGCTCTCACTCTGCAGTCAGCGTGATGATTCACAGAATATCTTTTTCTCCCATTTCTTTTTCTAGTTACCATCTTCTCTCCCTTCAAGACTCAATACAGCCATCACCTCCTCCAGGAAGCCTTCCCTGAACTCCCAAGCTGGGTTAGGTGCTCTACTCCCTTTGCCCCAACAACCTTCTGGGCCTCCTCTGGCCTAGAATGTACTTATCAGACTCTATTGTAAACTGCTGGGGTTTTTTCGTTTGTTTGTTTTGTTTGTCTTTTCCACTAGACCGCAGATTCTTAATTTTTGCACAATTGGCATCTTGGGCCAAGTCATTCTTTGTTGTGGGGGCTGCCCTGAGCATTGTGGAATGTTTCATAGCATCCTTGATCTACATCCACTAGATGCCCGTAGCACACCCCTCCCCCATAAGGTTGTGGCAACAAAGATGTCTCCAGGCATTGCCAGATGTCCCTGGGGTGATAGGGAGGGTGGGAGAGCAAAATTGCCCCCAGTTGATAACTGCTAATCTAGACTGAGATCTCCGAGGCCAGAAAGAGTATCTTCTTGTCTTGTATACTATATTATGCAGCACAGGGCCTCTGACACGGTCAACAAACTGAGTTTACACTTATGAATAATGTGTGTGTGTGGGGGGGGGGGTGTGCGCGTGTGTACATGCGCACACACACTGCCCATGACATTCCCACATTGGTTTTCAAAATAATTTGTCAAAGGATACAAGACTGTTTTTTCTTCCGGGATGCATTCCACATTTCTGTGTGTTTATGTTGCATTGTTAAAGCAAAGGGAACAGAAAATGTTGGCACTAGCTAGTCGGAATTAACAACGCTTTGTTTCTGGATTGGGGTGTGTGTGTGTGTGTGTGTGTGTGTGTGTGTGTGTGTGTGTGTGTGTTCATCTCTTTTGACTGATAACAGTTCCCTTTTAAACAATTTCACTTGGAGAAGAAAATAAATGTTCAGTGAAACAAGAAAACCCTTCTCATAACAGAGACATTATCAGGTCATTAAAGCATCGTTACATATTGAGTTCCTAATGCATGGATCTTTACTTGGGAGCACATGACAATCACAAGGAGGGATTGTTTACTGCCAGATGAACAGATCGGGAAGTAAGATATTATGAAATGTGCTCTTAACTGGAAGATAAGTAATTAGGTGACAAGCAAAATACATTATTTGGTGTTTCAAAATATTTCCACTTCATCGCTAGTTCATTAAAATCCTGCCTCTTCTCTCATAGCCCACCAGGAATTTACAGCAAGATTATTTACCCAACCAAAACAAAAAAAAATCATCAAGATAAGTGAATTGTGATTAAGTCATATGATTGTTTTTAACACTTTTCTAAGAGCCTAAGAGACAGGCAAAAACAGTCGCTGGAAGGCTGAATGATTGCTGTTGGTGGTGAATGATGTTTCAGTATTATTTCCCACAAAAAGGAACTGAGGGCCATGGATGATGCCACAAGAAGGAAGAACAGTCCACCCCGTAATCAAGAAGACTGTGCATCTTTGAAGTAGCCCTGCATGCTGATTTGATGCCGAGACTAATGACTGGACTCAAATTACCCTGGGGAAGAGCAATCAGGAAGTTACTTGGTTTCGGGCAACCTTGTATTCCTAATGCCACCTGTTTGTTTACATAAGGGCTGCTTAAGCACTTGGTGCCATAAAGATGCACAGGAGTTATAAATAGGGAGCTGTCCAATCTCCTGGCCATCTCTGCAGAACCAAGTTCATACTCACTGATTGACCAATGTGAAAAGCAAATGATTTAATAAGAGCAATAAGCAAGGCCGAGTCCCTGGTTTTGTTGTTTAGTTTTTTAAATTAGCCTTGAGTCCCAAAAGTTAAAAGAAGCAAAATATATTATTTGGTTAGCTGTGTGTTTTGTTGTTGTTTTTTTCCCTCACCAGGAATATTAGGTTGATAAAGGCAGAAGAAATGAGGTAAGGAAGGAAAGAGGGAGGAAGGGAGAGAGGGAAAGGAAGAGAGAGAGAGGGAAGGGGGAAGAAAGGAAAGAAGGAAGGAAGGAAGAAAGAAAGGAAGGAAGGAAGGAAAGAAGGAAGGAAGGAAGGAAGGAAGGAAGGAAGGAAGGAAGGAAGGAAGGAAGGAAAGAAAGAGGGAGGGAAGGAGGGAGGGAGGAAGGAAGGAAGGAAAGAAAGAAGGAAGGAAGGAAATTTTCTTACATGCATACAGCATACCAAACACTAAGAATAGCATTTGAACTTGGATCATTCTATATAATAAAAGACTAATATGGAAATTGTCCCCTGGACGGGGAATTCGACTGAGAGTTCAACCAGGAGTTTGACCAGGGGGCGGGGCCGGCCAGCCAACTGCCCGCAGCCCCTCCCCCCAGCTGGCCTGGCCCAATCGGCTTCAATCAGAGTGGGACGGCTGGACCACCCCTGCATGAATTTGTGCACCGGGCCTCTAGTTTCATATAACAGCTAAACTGAAATGAGAGGTAAGTCTTATTATTAGTATCATTTAATACATATGAAAAGGATTAGATAGAGAAAGCAATTCACTCAGCATCACATAGTTAATGTTGCATGTTTATGGTATGTATGGGTATCTATGTGTACACATATTTGTAAAACAACCATGTCACCTCCTAAAACGCTCCAATGGTTTTCCATTCTCTGAGGATAAGATGACAGTCCTTAACCTACATACACAGCCCCTGCCCACCTCTCCAACCTCAGGCCACTCCCCCTCACTCACACTTTCAGCCACCTGGCCTCCTTTCAGTTTCCCAAATGTCCTGTGTCTTTCTCTCCTAGGGAAGGACCTTTGCAAGCACTGTTTTCCTTTGCCCCAAACACCCCCATTCATCCACTCAGCCCTACCTAGTTAACCCCTCCCTTCCCACATGTCAGCTTTAAGGGGAGCCTGTCCTGACCCTCCCTGACATCAGCGGCCTCAGCACGAAATACCTCCCACGTGCATTACATCTATCCCACTTGCAATGTCACACCAGTCTCTGTGACTTATTGATTAATGTGCAGCCCCTCCATTACACTAGATGCATCTAAGTTCAGGGACTATTCCATTCACCACTGTATCCCCTGCATCTAGCCCAGCATATGGCACCCAGGGTGGCTCAATAGATATTTACCACAAGGATGAATACATGAACAAATTAACATGTATTTTAAAGGTCTGTATTTTTAAGTACATGTGTAAGAATTCAGAATTAAATCATGATGCCAGCAGGAGACGCAGTGCAACCCAGGAAAGCCCCAAGAAAAGAGAGTGACTCAGGGCTGGAACACGGAGCATCAGTTTCCACCCAGAGGGTTCATCCGTCATCATTAGTCTTGGGGGAGGCTAGAGCCTGTGCTACAAAGACTGCATTATTCTCTGACTCCTGGCCCAGGCTGCTCGTAATTGTTTTAGAAATCCAAAGCCAGGAATCTGACAAAATGTTTTGTTTTTGTCTCTCCGTTAAAAATGATAGATAGGGTGCTTGTTGTGTCTCATAAATTCTTCAGCCGGAGTTGCGTTTTTCCATCCACATTTCACATTAAGGATTCCTTATGAACGTAAGTATAAGAGAAATTTAATGAGATGATGATACTTTTTAAGCTCTATCACTCTAATTAATACCCCAGAGAGGTGTTTTTTTCTAACATAATGGCCTTTCAGTGTTAAAAGGGCTTAATATTATGGTAAAATATGTTAACTTTCTCGGCACTCTGACCCAACTGATAAAATGAAAAGAGAGCACATTTGTCTTCCCAGAGCTCTGCCACTGCAAATGGTGTTGTTCTCAGTATTTTCATAATGAACTAATCAACTCCGTATTCACTAATTGCATCTACATAAAAAACTGATTACCCTAGAAAAGGGCTGGACTGCAATTGACCTTCCAACCAGACTTGGGCGGGGTGTGGATCATGTGGCAACTTAAGACAGAGGAAATGGCCCAAACCAAGGCAGGGTACTTCTCTTCTCTGAGGTATGAGTTCTCCCATGGAGTGGCCATAGGCAAGGAGTTGAAAACCCAAAAGCTGGAAGCCACTTCCTCGTTGCTAGGAGCCATGTCGCAGTAGATGTCACTATCCTTATGGAGAAGATAAAAACAACTATAATGGTGACAATCACTCATTGAGCAAAGTGTTCATATCAGACAGAATGCATGTATAATCTCCAATTCTCACGTCAACTCTATGAGGCAGATATGGATGCCACTGTTGCTGATAAAGAAACTGACAGGTGAAGTGACTCACCCAAAGCCACACAGCTGGTCAATGGCAGAAGTGAATGTGCATCATGCCCCTCTAACTTCACATCCTGGGCTTTTAGCCTCTCAGGGGATGATGAAAACATAGGAAACCAGGTGCTGATGAAATGTGGAGCAAATCCAAGATCTCTAGCTACTCCTAAGCTCTCACTGCTTCCTGGGCAGCTTTCTCCATGGCAGCAGTTCACAGCCTCTTCAAAGGCCCCCTCCTCCCTTTTCTGGTATGGTACAGAGAAACAATGCTGTGCAGTTCACCACAGCAGGGCACACAGGAAGACTACATTTCCCAGTCTCCTTTGCTGGTAGACTGGGACATGTGATCAAATGTTGGCCAATGGAGAGTTGCCAGAAGTAACTTAAGCCATTTCCAGGCCACTACTTTGGCCATATTGGAGGTCCTATGCTTGGATGGCATTGCTACAAGATGAAAGCGGGCTACCCAATATGCAGCAGAGTTTGTGTAAATAAGAAATAGAGGTTTATTGTATTAAGCTACGGAGTTTCAAGGTTTATTTATCTCTGGTCCACAGCCTAGCCTCACCTAACTAGACTATCCTCTCACAGAATAATCATATGTCTTTATTCTGCATTCAATCAACAGGCATTATTAAGCATCTCCTGTGTGCAAGGTACCAGAGATACAATGGCAATCAAAAGCAGACAGGGTCCTGGATCTCTGTGATGCTTAATTTTATGTGTCAACTTGATGGGGCACTAGGTGCCCAGATATTTGGTCAAACATTATTGGTGTGTCTGTGAGGGTGTTTCTGGGTGATATTAACATTTGAATTCATTGATTAAGTAAAGCAAATCGCCTTCCCCAATGTGGGTGGACCTCATCCAATCAACTGAAGAGAACAAAAGGCTGAGTAAGAGGGAACTTCGCCTACCAGACTACTTGAGCTGGGACATTGGAATTTTCCTACCTTTGGACTCAAGCTGAAAAATCAGCTCTTCTTGGGCCTTGAGAGTGCTGGCTTTTGAACTAGAAGAAGCTATAGAGAGAGATAGGTATAGATACGAATATAGATGTTGCTGTACATGTAGAAGTAGATGTATCTCTTATTGGTTCTGGTTCTCTGACTAATACAAAGAGTCTGGTAGAGGTAAAGAGATAAGTAGACAAATGAACACACAAATTAAGTAATTACAACGTATGGCACTCTCCATGACGGAAACCAACACTTTGCCTGGATTGAGTCTTATAGGTAGTCAGGAAAAGGCTCTCTGGGGAGATGACATTGTTTTGAAATGTAGGTTTTATTATTTGTCAGGTATGGCAAAGCCAACAGATCAGGAAACAAACATTGAAAAAATAACTTGTTCTACTCACAGATCCTGAGAGGAGGGCCATGCCACACTATGGTGGCCACAGGGGGAAGTGCCAGGGTCAGTCAGGAGGCAGAGGGAGAAGCAAGGGGGAAACATGTGCAGGGCCTTCACTGTGGGTTCTGCAGGAAGGAATGGGAGAGGCGGGGTAGGCAGGCTGAGGTTACTCTGGATAACGTTGGTGGGGTCTGTGGCACAGGAGCTATTCCTAGTTGTCTCGTACCTGGACCTGGGTGACTAAGGGGGAAGAGTAGTCCCTGGGGTGGCGGTATGGCTCCGGATTTGTTGGCTTGCATATGAAAGGCATGCTTGAGGCAAGTCCTTTACCCTCTCCAGGAAGAGGCTTACCCTGGGATGGGCAGTCCCACCAGGGTCCAGCAAGGCCTCAAGTTGTCAAAGCAATCCAATACAGAAACTAGAAAACATGGTTATTACACAGAAATGTGAGGTCGCCCTAAGAAGCCATCAGCCATAGGAAGAGCAAGAATATATACTTAAAGCAAATAAAACAGCATAGAAAATCTAGGGGATAAGACCGAGAGGAGGCCAGAAATGAAGGGAGTGGGCAATTGGGTCAAATGCTGCTAAGAAGTACAGCAGAAGGAGAATGCAAAAGTATTGTCCTAACGGAAAAAAAAAAATCTTAATAGACTATTCTACCCATTGCCTCCTCCAAGTCCCTACTTCCTTCCTCAGGGTCTGGCTTCTTTGCTCAGAAACACCTCGAGAAAATCCCCATTGGCTTCCCACTCATCACACCCAATGACCTTTCCTTTGCCCTCATTTTTGATAGCTTCTCTGCAACAGTTGGGCGAGTACTAGGGACACAGCCGTAGACAAAAGATACAAAAATACCTGCCTGCATGGTGGTGACATTCTAGTGGGGGAGAAAGGCAACACAACATACACATGTATAATGTCAGGTAATACTGAGGCTACGGAGAAAAGTAAAGTGGGAACAGAGAAAGAGAGTATGGAGGGACAAGGGAGAGAGATTTCACTGGGAAGGGCCTGTCCAACCTTGCCTTGCTAGTCGTGCTAAGAAGTGTCCACTGGATTTTAAAGCGTAGGGGATGTTCTAAGACGGGTAGGCATGGGAGTGCCATGACCAGATGGCTGAGAAATGATGAGGGCTGGAATGTGAAGGACAAATTGGCCAGTATTGCATAAAGAGGGAGCAAGAGGGTGCCCCAGACAGAAGGAACAATGAGCGCAAAAGCCTAGAAGCATGAAAGAACTGCAAATAGTCTGGCAGTTGCAGCTGCGAGACAGGGACTTGCCACAATCATGGGCAAGTCCCTTCCCTTCTCAGGATCATCACATCTATTAAATGGGAGATAATAAAACTGACATTTTCAGGATCAAAGAGAGCATATATAAAATCCCAAGCACAGTTTCCCTCAAACCCTAGGCATTAACAAATGACAGCTATTATTATGAGAATGGCTTCCCATTGAGAATTCCGTGGCTGGAGAATCACTCCAGACTGAGGGCTGATAATACCTGCCATTTCCTTTAAAGATTGTCCGAGTCCACCTTGTGGACCCAGTGCTGCTTCTTGGGCCTCACTGAAAAGCTCCCTCCTGTTTTTATAAAGATCTGTTGACATGATTTATGGGGCACTGTGTCCATTAACATTTTTAAGTGCTCGATAAATCCGCCAACCACCTTAGTAAATTAATCTTAATAAATTCACGGTAGAAAGACCTTCACTTACCAATCAGCATGTGAGAGCGAGTGCACTCTCCTGCCTGCTGTGGGAAGGGCAGGTGTGAGGAATGGTAAACCTTAAGACAGAGAGGAAAGACACTGGAAAGTGCCTTTTCCACTCCCGGTAGGAGGAATCTGAACCCATCTCAGCCTCAGTTTCTTGATCCATCCAATGGGATAAGCAGGGGTAGGGAATGTCTGACTCACAGGCCATGTAAGGCACCCAAAATCATTTGATCTGGCCCTGCCAAGACATTAGAGGTGAGTTAATTAAATGTTTGACCTATTATAGCAGGCTAATTTTTTAAAATACATTTTTACTGATTTCAGAGAGAGGAAGGGAGAGGGAGAGAGAGCTAGGAACATCAATGAGAGAGAATCATTGACCGGCTGCCTTCTGCATGCCCCCCACTGGGGATCGAGCCCACAATCCTGGCATGTACCCTGAGAGCGGGACTCAAACTGTGACCTCCTGGTTCATAGGTCGATGCTCAACCACTGAGCCACACCAGCTGGGCTAGCAGGCTAATTTTTAAGTTGATAATTCGTATGACCCACGAATGATATTATAAATGGCTTTTGGCAGAAAAAAATGTTCCCCACCCCTGGGATAGAGAATGCAAAATAAGTTTTCCTAAGCTTTTGACATGTTCATGGTTTTTGCCAAATTTGCCCACTTCCTATTTATTAAGTAACAAATTAATTAAATACTGTTTGTTAAAATAACTCCTCTTAAATGCAAGTCAAATATCACTACCTTTGCTTAAGTCCAAGCAGTAACACCTATAAAATTGCAGATTTGATGTGCCAGTTATATTTTTCTAGTAGATTGTAATCAAAATTATAATAAATGCATTGATGGACTCCCTAAAATTTTCTTATGTGCAACTAAATACGTAGATCCTACAGTGAGCTGATGCATGAGAAAGGTAAGCACTCCAGGCTGTGAAGTTTGACTGCCTGAATTCTCCTCCTATTTCTGCTCCTTTCTGGGTGATTTGGAGCAAGTCACTTTACCTCTCTCAATAATATATGAAATTAATACATTCTGGCCAAGTGGCAATAATTCCATAGGTCCAAAGTTAGTTTACCATTTTAAAATTATTCCATGTAATTTATAATGTTGACCATCTAAAAAAGAAAATCCATATGATCATTTCAATGGATCTAAAAAAATCATTTAATAAAATTCAACATCTTTCAGCAAACTAGAAATAGAAAAGAATTCTTTAAACTGACAATGGGCATCTATGGGAAAATGTACAGCTAATATCATACTCAATGGTGAGATGCCCAATACTTTCCCCTAAAGTCAGGAACAATGTAAGAATATATTCACTTCCACCATTTCTATTCAACATTATATTGGCAGTTCTAGAAAGCACATTAAAGCAGAAAAAGAAAAGGAATCCATGTTGAAAAATACTAAACCTATCTTTATAATCACCTGTGTAGAAAATTCTTTGAGATATATAAAAAACAAACCCTTCCTATTACAACAAATAAGATTTTGGCAAGGCTGAAGAATACAAGGTCAATATACACAACTCAATTGTATTTTGATATAATAGTAATAAACTATTATAATTGAAAGGTAAAAACAATGCAACAGCCAAATAATATTAAATACTTAGAAATGAATCTGACAAAAGATATGCAAGGCACATACACTGAAAAGTACAAAGCCAGCCTCAGTGAGAGAAAATTAAGAAGACCTAAATAAATGGAATGAAACACTGTGTTCATGGTTTAGAAGACTTCGTGTGGTTGAGATATCAGTTCTCCTTAAATATATAGATTTAATGTAATCCCAATCAAAATCCAAGCAGATTTTTTATAGAAATAACAAGCTGATTCTAACATTCATGTGGAAATTCAAAAGATCTGTAATAGCCAAAGCAACTTTGAAAAGTTGAATAAAGTTGGTTTAGAGCTCTTAAATAATTTTCCCAAAGTCAAATGAAGATCATGCCTCTTCTCCTCCCGTAAATGACATTTGGGACTAGTGTTATCTTGTCCCTTTCTTCAGGACTTATTCTAGGTAGTTACTTCCAAGCACATTTTCTAATTTCATCCTTACTATGACACTAGAAGTTTAACATTATTACCTTCCATACAGACAAGGAAACTGAGTCTCAGGTAAGTTAAGGGACTTGCTCAAGGTCACTTAGGTTCTATTCATATTCTTTCAGAAGATGGTCTTCAAGAAAAAGTTATCTAGCTATCTACCTATCTATCATCTATGTATCTATCTCTTCTTCCTGACAAATAGAAACATTATAAATAACATATTCACCTTAAGAATTAGGATTGAGAAGACCATTTTTTTAATCCTCACCCAAGGATCTTTCCATTGATTTTTAGAGGGAAAGACAAACAATGATGTGAGAGAAACATCAATTAGATGCCTCCCATATGTGCCCGACCCAGTATTGAACTTGCAGCCTAGGTATGTGCACTGACCAGGAATCAAACCTGCAACCTTTTGGTGTACAGGATGGTGCTCCAACCAACTGAGCCACCGAGCCAGGGCAAGAACTATCTTTTGACAGAGAACACCTATTCTAAGGTGATAAAACAGGTTATATTCAAAACCACTTCTTCTTCTTCTTCTTGCATCAGGATTTTATCATGTAAATGACTAACTTCATTTGTGTTCCTTTCCAGAGCACTTGCAATTGAAATCTTTTTCAAGTGTTCTGACATATTTGCTGAGATTCTCGTTTTCTCTTATGACAGTGATCATATAACTGCATGATAACAGTCACCTACTATGTCAAATAGCATTACAAGAAAATTCTATGAATAACACACCATCAAGGCCCAGTAGTGGCCTACTTATTTCTGAGTCCATTTGCTATACCCCCATTCTATCACAGAAAAGAATATGGACAAGCCTTGGGTTTGTTTTAATGGAATCTGGTTTATCATTCTAGCAATCAGTTCCATGTATTAAAGATGTGCTCTACGCCTAGCACAGTGATTGATGCTAATGCAAGATAGAAAAGAACATCCTCACCTCTGTGTTTTTCCTTAACCTCCCTTTAAGAATCACCTGAACATTCTTATTTAATTTGTATCTAATGACTACTATATTCAATCAAGTACCTGCCTTCCCTATTTTCCAAAAAAAATTTACAACATTCTACACTCACTCATAAATCTTAAAAATTCATACTTATGCTCATTTCTTCTACACCCACTAGGCTGCCAAAGAACCCAAGACTAATATGCATATTTCCTGTCCCCAACAAAAAGCTCTCCTCCGCTTCCTTCCAAATCCACTCTTCTGGCTACTTGTACTAAAACACTGTTACCTAGCTGAGAATATTGGAGCCATATGCATTAATTCATCTCCTCTTAACAACCACATCTGAGGCCTACCTCTGTCATCACATTTTCCCTTCCCCAGTACAAAGTCTCCAGGAAAACAAATCTTTAGAAACTCCCCATTTCTAGCATTGGTAGGGGAATAGAACCAGAAATGGTTTTTTCTTATGGGGCAGAGTACAAACTCTCCAACCCTAGCCCATGCGTAATTTTATCTTGTATGTGGAAGGCACACAAAGGACCCGCTGCCTATAAAAGACTCAGGGGGTGAAAGACACAGAATGCAGAGTCAAGGAAGATAGATTGGTCATTACTGCCTTGGTACTGACCATGGGTCTTGGCCAATAGGGGACACTCAGGATGGCTGGGGCAGAAAAATGCCTTCGAGTTCGTGTGGACATGGCATATTAGCAGTAGGGGTCAGCTGAGGTTGAGCTGGGAACACCAAAATGACAGAGATTGATTAACTGGGTCAGAGTCTGGTCATCAAAGTGTTAGAGGAGAGGTTAAGAGAAGTGTTCAGAAGGCATGCTGAGAGGGTGTTAGGATCCAGGTCTGATGTGGAACTTTCTCCATCAACAGCTGAGTCTGATGACATAAAGGCCTAGGCCGCTGGGGAAGATACCCTCAGTGATATCACAAAGAGTGGCCTACCAGTGTAGCAGAGGGCCCTCCTCCCCTGACTTCTGACCATCCTGGGTGGTTCTCCTTTCCACAGACCTCAGAAAAGTCCTGGCCAGCCTGGAGCTCCCCACAGCCTATGGTTCTCTCTGTTCACAATCCCCTGGAGCCAGAGCAGAAAATCCTGAGAATGTCTATGGCTGCTTTGAAATACATATGTCTCTGCCTCTCACCAGGGTTTGTCTTTTCCAGCGAATTATTTGTATTGTAAAGCTTTGGTTCAAATGCCAACCTTTCTACTTCGTTTGTCATGGGAAATGGAATAAGGGAGAAAAAGTGGGGTCACTTTAACACCAATATCTACCCCACGGCTACGCATCTACTTGTTTCCTTGATGCCAGTAGGTGAAAAGGAGTAGATATCTCACCTGCCCTGTCTCAGCCAGAGGCAGCGGAATTAGGAGGCTTCAGGGAGGTGCGATGGTCTCCCTCCTGTTGCAGTGACCCAAGTGGAAGTGTTCTGATGGGTCTGTGTACTTATGTGACAGGAAGGTCGTTAGCTGTTAGGTTCAGAGGGCCGTATCTCTAAACTGAGCCCAAGGACATGTGAAAACTGTCCCCAAAGAGCACATGCTAGAATTTTCTCCATCAGACTTTGGTTCTCATATTCAATGCTTGGGCTTGGGCCTCCTGATTTGACTGCATTGGCAAAACATGACCCAACTTTTATTAGTTGCACACTTTCCCACCTCCCCCCCACCCTACACACACACACACACACACACACACACACACACACATACACCCCTTAGAACCTCATATATGACCTTCTGCTTTTGACTTCACTGTTTTGTAGAACATAACAATTTAAAGGAACCAGGGCCACCTATGCAGCATAATATACAACTGGGGGAAGAACTAATGTCCATGAACAAATGTCAAAACTATAAGTACCTCTAGTCACAACAGGCAGAAACTAAGAGGTAGGAGACAGGTTTAATTGCATAAAACACCATTAAATCAGCCAAGATAAGAAGTCATTATCTGAATAACTTATTTATTAAAATTATCTATATAAGGTTTAATTTGTTTTAACCTTTTGCACTCGGATGTCTAGTGTGACCCGACACGGTTAGCATCGGTAGCAGCTCGAGAAAAAAGCAAATGAGTGCAAAGGGTTTAATGTTTACTAACTAATCCACGCATACTACTCTGTCATTTCCTCGCTATTCTCTAGCCAGGCCAACTCTCTAGCTATTCCTGGAACATACCAGCTCAAACCTACCTCAGGGCCTGAGCATTGTGGTCCTTCTACCTGGAGCTCTCTCGCCAGGGTCTTCACATGGCTCAGTCTTCCTTAGAAGGGACCTGACATCCACACAGAAAGTTTCCCAACCTTCCCTGAGTCTTGCTAACACCTTCCACAACATGACATTATTTTATTTCTTGTTTACTTTCTCTCTCCTACTAAAACGAACATTCTGAGAGCAGATTGCTTTTTTGTCCTATTATCCACTTTATCTCTAGGGCCTGGCATATAGTAGGCCCTCAGCAAATATGTGTGGAAGGAAGAACAAGATCGAGGGAAAGGGGTAAGCAATATTAGCTACTGGAGCATTCATAGAAGGGAGACATTTCTGGAGACTGATTGGTCACAGAGAGCTTCACCCAGGAGATAGACTTGAGTCTGGGCCTTGGAGAACGAGAAATTATTTGGACCATCCCCATGAGCCTATGCTCTCCTCCAAGAGGGGCCACTTATAAGTATCTAATGCAAGAAACACTTTGGTGGCGTAGAATTGTAGCAAATGGTTATCAAGAGAGAAGAATATGCTTTGATTAGTGAACCAAAAGCCATTCATATCAATTTTGTCAGTCTCCTGAATGAAATGTCACTCGTTCTAGGCAAGGGAACAAGACCATTGTCCATCTTGAGTGACTTCTCACTGGACAGTACGAGGCTTGCTTCCCTCATATCTCAAGCATAGATAGTCATTATCAGGAACTCCCATGAGCCACTGGGCATCTGGAAACATAGACCAAGGGATCCTCTACCACTTCCACAGCTAGTCAGTCTGAAGGCAGCTTTTTGGGAACCACCCCTGAAACTCAGGTCCTGAAGTAGCTTCTAAGAAACTGGGTCAAGAAATAAACTTTTGTGGAGTGCACATAATGTGCTATGTGCTATGCCTAAGCATGTCATGAGGCTCAACTCCAACTCATGGACCCTTCACAATAATTCTTAGAGATGGGTCTTTTCCCCATTTTACAGAGGAGGAATCAATATTGTAGTGGACAATGTAGTTTAGTTACACTTGTTTTGTTGTCGCAATCTTCTTAAGCATCTCTTTCTGTGTCTGGGGAGCTTCACATCTTATGAGTCTTGGAGAGAGATGGGATCTACTCCAGAAATTGAAAAAAAAAAAATGATACTTTCTTTCCCAGCCTCCCCTGCTGCTCAGGCAAGATCATGTGACGCAGGCTTGGCCAATCAGATGTGTCATCCATAATCTTTGAATTGGGAACTGATGGCCCAAGAAACAGGGACAGTGAAGAAGTCATCTTAGGGGAAGAAATGCTGTAGCAGCATCCAGTGTCCCATGGAGGGCATTAGCAGGGTCCTTGTAGGACGGCATGGTTTTGGTGGTGGTTCTGGCTACTGTGTCTCTTTGTCTCTGCTTGTTTTCCAAGCTAGTTTTCCAGACACCCTGGAAATTCTATGAGCTCCATAATATCTCTTCAGTAAATTCATTTTCTGCTGGAATCATTCAGAGTTGGGCCTTTTGCTTGCAACTAAGAAGTCCAGCTGATTCAGCCTTAGATAAGACAAGCAAGTCCCAATGAGGTGGCACAGAACTGGGACTGGATGCTGGTCAGTCTGAAGGCAAAACCCATGCTTTCTCCACTATTTCTACACTGCCATAAGGGGGACTTTGGGAAAATCCCTGATCCCATTTTACAGATGAGGCACACAGAGGACAGGTAACCACCCAGCCTGCAAGTGACTGGAACCCAGGTTTGAGCTCCAAGCCCCTGGTTCTTCTAATGTACCACAATTCACCTTCTATCCCACCACTTCCCGACATAAAACTCTTGTTTCAAACTAAGTGAGGAGCTCATGTTAGAGGGAATGAAACCCTGGAGATGAGCAGAAGCAGGAGTGTGCTGAGAGCAGACAGAGAGGTAGGGGCTCATTGGACCTTAAGCAGCTGTTTCTGATGCTTTCTTCTCAGAGCAAGATTCAAATCTGCGTTCACCACCAGTTCCTGGGAAACTCGGAGAAGGAATGATTATCTGGGGGTGGGGGGTGGGAGATGGTCTCCCTCCTGGGAGCAAGCAGGGAGGACAGCTGAGAGGCAGTGACAGTCATTCAGGGGAAACATTGAGCTGCTCTAGTCCTGTTTCCATATGTGCAAAACGGGGAAAACGCCACTAACTATACAGGTCTTTCTGAGAGAATAGGCAATAGTAATTTTAGAACAACCTGTAGCACTCAGTATGTGCCACTCACTGTTTTAAGGGGTTCTTGTATATGAATTCTTTCAATCCTCACCAACACTTTGAGTACTTCTGTGATCTCTGTTTTATGATTAGAAAGTGGGGCACAGAAAGGTGAAATTGTCCAACTATAGCAAGTAATTGGTACAGCTAAGATATGAACCCTGGTATTCTAGTTCCAAAATCAAAGATCTTCAGTGCTGTGCTAACCAAGTATGACAAAGGATGCACTAGAGCTTTGCAACTGTAAACTGCTTCACACACATTAGTAAACAATTTACTTGATGCCAAGATAGATGAGCAGTTCTAAGAAGGAAGACACATATCTGCCTTGTAGCTCAGCACCAAGCACCATATTTAGCCTGCAACAGGCATAGAAAACACATTAGGGGAATGAATGAATGAACAAACGAACGAACGGATGAACGTAGGAATGAGATGAGGATTCAAATGGTAGCAAAGAGATGGTGAGGAAAGAGCAATTTGGAACCAAGTAAGAGTAAAAAATAGAAATAAGGCTCTAAATGGGGATCCTCTGATGCATGCTTGAAAAGCCTTCAGCCAAATTTCCAAAGGACATTTTTGCAAATGGCTTCTACAAACCTGTTGTATTACAAAAAGCACTCTGTGCGTGTTCAGCTCCTTTTGTGCCTTCACATTTTGATGGTGCACACAGTGTGGAGTCATGTGCACAGATAAGACTACATCTGGTTGTATATACACATCATTAGAGATGTGCATGGAGGTCTGTGTATACACAGAATCCCACAGGTGTGCTCAGCCTTTGGGTATAGTGGTGCAAGGATTTAATTTTATATTGGACGTACCAGTGAACATTTGCAGGATCAGGTGCACACGCACGTGTGCACGCAGCTAATAATGGGCTAACATACATTTGAGCTTACTACGTGCCAAGCTCTGTCCTGCGCACATTGCAAATATCACCGCATTTAATCCTCCAGCGGTTATGGAAGTACCTGGTTATGCACATGTGCACGGCACTGTCTGAGCTGCACACGCAGATTGCTGTTAGGTAAGCACAGGCTCAGACTGGCTGTCAATTTTCTGCTGTTTAACCTAAGCGACATGAATAACACCAGGAAGGCACACTTTCTGGGGCTGGAAGGAGTAACAATGAATTAAAAGATAGATCATAAAGGCCTTTCAAAATACCATCTACTTAAGAAACAGCAGACGCCCAGTCTGCGTTTTCTTGCTGTGTAAACACATTCCCACCACCCCACTCACTTAAATAAGGCTCACTCCACTCTGGCAACCCCACAAACACCTTTTTTTATAGTTTCTTTTTCAAAAACAAGATTGCTCCCTCGGCAACTGTTTCCAAGCACATTCCCTCATTCTGGGAGAGGGAAGGAAAAGGCATAGAAAGGCTCTGTCGCTATAGAGCAGGGGTGGGGGACCTTTTTTCCTGCCAAGGGCCATTAAGATATTTATAACATCAGTCGTGGGCCAGGTAAGATTACCAACTTAAAAAGTAGCCTGCTCTATTTGGTCAAACATTTAATTAACTCACCCCTGATGCCTTGGCAGGCCAGACCAAATGATTGCGTGTTCCCCACCCCTTCTTTAGATGAATCACAAAACAGGGACAAGGGGAGAGAAGTGGGGAAGAGGCAGAGAAGCTGATGGGATAGTAAGATGCCCTTCTCCCAAATGGACCTGGCCAAATGCCCCCTGACCCAGCAATATTTCTGCCATGTCCGGTAATTGCTAGTTGGTTCAAAGGTTGTGGTCTGGGTACCCCACCTGGGTTCATCCTCCATCGCACTTAATACTAATGCATGTGCCTAGTATTAAAGGCCAGAGGCCTCCCTGAAAGAGTCTGCTGGAGCTAATGAGGAGAAGGAGATCATTTTTCTCAGAGAGGAGCATCTTTTAACAAAGGCATTTTCTCAACAGTATGTTGACTTTATACCCCCTGCAGTAGGGGGTGGGGATAGGAGACTAGAGGAAAACCCAACCCAATCTATTCTGTCCAACCCAATCTATTCCTTTAATCCAATAAATAATTCTGTTTTACCCAATTCTCTCCATTCCATCCTATCTGAATATTTCACTACACATCATTCCGCACATTCTACTCCCAACTAGTCCATTCTCAGGCTCAGCCATCCCACCTCTTCACATTCCAACTCATGCCATTCCATCCCAGTTCAATCCATTCTGTCCTAACCGACTTCCATTTCATCTCATTCCATTGCAACTCAAGCTCCCCCATTTTAAGCCACTGTGTCCCAGTTAATGTCATTCTATCCCAATCCATCCTTTTCATTGTTTCATTGTCTTCTTAACCGCTTCAATATGTTCTTATCACTCCTTCCAGAAGTCTTGCTTCAGCACCTGTGATGTGAGCAGCCCCGTGGCCATGAGGAATATGAGAGGGAGCAGACCCCATCTTTGAACTCTTCCTGGAGAGACTGAAACAACCTTACAAAAACAGTGTAAGAGCCATGTAACCCTGTCTGCCTTCACAGACCCAAGTGAATCAAGAATCATGGGCAAAATCCCTGATGTTCTAACTCTGCACAGATCGTGAATAAGAAGCCATGACAGCTTTGGTGCCATGAGGAGTCAAAGCCACACTAACAAGCGGTCAAATTCCAGACCTTTGCCTTAGCAGATGCATTAGACAGGGTTCTGTACCAAATTGCCTTGACAAACTCAGTGGCTTAAAATAAAGTTTTATTTCTCATTAATGATTCATGTCCCTCACACCTTGGCTGGGGCCCTGCCGCATGGTTTCCTCACTGCCAAGACCCAGCTGACAGAGCGGCCTCTATCGGGAACACCGCCCGTCACCATGGTGGAGGGAGAGAGCACGTGGCGATTGGCTCTTACATCTTCCACCCAGAAGAGATCCGATTCATTTCTGTTCACATGTCATTGCTTCTATCCACATTTGAAGGTCATGGAAGAGAAATTGTACTTTGGAGAAGACAAAGACCGGAGAAATTCTCATGTGCGTGCGAGGGGAACTAGAAAGATTTGATGGGCAACTCTAATGACCACCACATCAGCTGGGTAGCTAGAGGCTCCTAACTTAGCTTCCTTGAACTGCAGTTTCCTCACTCGCAAAACAGGGATAATTAAAGACTACTTCTTAGCTCCATTGTAAATGTTCAATGAGATTGGCACGGAAAGAATGTTACACATAGTAGGTGTTTAATTAATATGAATTCCCTTCCCTAAGCCCCTGTATGTATCTCCCTGTCATCCTCCTTACAAAACCACCAGAGACACACATTAGATGGCTCTTCTCTGGGAACAGAGAGAAGCTGTCAACCCCCACCCCCATCCCAGCCCTGAGATCTGTTGCCTCTATTTGCAACAGGAGCTTCAGCCACGTGCTCATTGATGATCCATCTGCTTCACAAGTGTAATTATATCACAACACTGATTTCTGATGGGCATAGACCAATGCCCAGAGATGCTTCGTTCCCAAACATTGCAGAAAAAAAGTACCACACGCCCCGGAGCAGAAGTGTAATCAAAATGAACGCTCTTCAAGTACAATATTTTCTCATGCTCCAGAGAAGACTGGCAGACATCCTGGAACATGAGGTTTGGCCCCTCCAGAGGGCCAGCTCTCCCTGCTTGCTGGAGCTTGTGATAGGTGGAATTTATACTCTGGGGCACGCTTCTGCCTTATCTAAAGACCTTGTGGGAAGCAGGGCCTGAGGTTCCCCTCCCCTCCCCTTGTGGTGAGTCACACATTGGAGTTCTACCAGAAGGTTCTAGAATGATGGGCATCAAATACTTCTACAATCCACAAAATACCACACTGGGGAGAATCAAGAGAAACAAAGTTCCACTGGCTATCAATGTATGAAGCCAACATTCATTAAGCACCTCCTCTTAAAACAAAACTCTGATTCTCCATCCCTGAGTGGACTGCAGCCACCACACTTTCCATTCAAAGCAAACAAACATTTCGAGGCTGACCCTGTTTTTGACATGTGTTGTTTCCCCTGATTGATATCCATACTCATTTCCCACCACAGATTTGGTGGCTTAAAACAGCACAAATTTATTATTTTGAGGTCAACGTCCAAAATGGGGTTTCATGGGGCTAAAATCAAGGTGTCAGCAGAGTTTCATTCCTTTCTGCAGACTATAGGGGAGAATAATTTTCTTACTTTTTTCAGCCTCTAGAGATTTCCCTCATTTTTGGCTCATGGATTTCCATCTTTAAAGTCAGCATTGGCTAGCTGAGTTTTTCTCATAATGCACCACTCTGACACTTGTCTGCCTACCTTGTCCACATTTAAAGAACCCCGGTGATTAACCAATGATAATCTCTGTATCTTAAAGTCCACTGATTAGCAACCTTAAATACCCTTTGCCATGTTCCATATAATATTCACAGTTTCTGGAATTAGAATGTGGACATCTTTGCGGGACCATTATTCTGCCAACCATGTTATCTATTCTACTTCTGATGCAGTGTGGACCAATCCATCAAACTTGTGTTCTATCTTTGACTGTCCAAAGACTGAACATGTGACCCAACGTATGCTAATGAGACACTGGAATTTGAATCTTGGGTTGAGTGACCCAATGGTGGAAAATGGTTGAAGTTTAATGATCTCAATGACAGAGTGTACTGAAAAGACACCTTTATTTCCAGTTCTCTGAAACTTCCCTAAAGTGAGATTCTCTAGCGTTTCCTCCAATTCTGTGAGTTATCCACTTTTTTCTTAATAGATCATTTATTTGTTTAAGTCATTTATACTAGTAAGTGGTTTCTGTTGAATGCAACCCACAAGTCCTGAGAGATTCAGACTCAAAGACAGACACGAGGAGGTAAGTAGAGAAATTCACAGAGCCTAACGATAAAGCAGACACTCAGACAACCTCTCCTGACTCGTATGGAAGACACCATACTTATTCTAGAGAAAAGGGGAGGGGGAAGAGTTAATGTGAAATAAAAAGCTGGACCAGATGAATTTATTTCCAGGGAGTGGTAGACTTACTATATAAATCTCTGAGTATTTTCACAGTTCCACTGTTGGAACTAGCCCCTTTTGTTTACACTAAATGAAAAAGCAGTATAATAATATGCATGGAATAAGGTTTCTGCTTTGTTTCCTTCCCTGATCTTTTTCTCACATAATTTCATCTAGAGAGTCATGCTGATCCCTTTAGGCAAAGGCTGGGGAACTGACTGCTGTTTCTGTCCATTCACTTGTTTAAGAGAGACTTTAATACCTAGTTTGTGCCAGGAACCTTGGTACTATGGAGATGAAGAAGTCAGACTCCCTGGGTTCACGGGTCCTATTTATTCATTCATCTAAGAAAATTTTCCTGAGCATACTTATGAGGTGCCAGCTACTCCATGGTGCTGTTTTCATGGAGATTAGAGTCTAGAGATAAAGGCTATAAAGGAGGCATGTGCTGATGTACAGAATGATCAGCAGGGAAATCTATTTTTTTCTGAATGAGAGATGTGTATTTGGCTAATTAATAAGCATACAAACATAATTAATTCAAGAGTTTGCAAAGATTTAATTATGTAGTCATGTAAATTTGGAATATTCTTTAGAAAAAACAAAAGAGGCAGATACTAATTGAAGAGATTCGAGGGAACTCTAGAAAGAGGAGACAGCTACAAAGTCTTTATATTCTTGTGACCATAAGGAGAAACTGAAGTCTGTTGTTCAGCTAAATAGAGAGAAGATTCAGTCCATTAAAACTCAAAGAAGGTGGGTGCCATTCTTGATTATCCCATTTGTGGAGCTTTCTCCTCACATTAATGATAATTTAAAAAGAAAATCCATATGCCAGGAAAGTTATTAATATTTAGGAGCAGGGTAAACCATAGTCTGCTGATTCTACCTTGGAAATATTGGGATAGAGTTTGGGAGAGCAGATAGAAGGAGACTTGACTTGGAGTAGTGAACACAATACAATTTACAAATTATGTATTATAGAATGTATACCTGAAACCTATATAATTTTATTAACCAATGTTATCCCAATAAATTTAAAATTTTATAAAAGATGAGGACAATAATAAAGATAATATGGAGAAAGATTTAGGGATTCAATAAAAGGGATAGACCAGGATTGTATACTTGATTGCATCTTGCATATATATGATATCTTCTTGTGGTTTCTTCCATGGTCATGGTTGAAACCAGACTAAATAAACTAAGTGTTCATGGATGCCCATCACTTCACCTGCCCTGCTCATCACCTTCACTGCATGGGGGAGCCCTAGACAGTGCTTCTCAAAGGTCATTATGCAAATGAATCACCTCCTTATTAAAATTTATATTCCGATTCAGTAGGTCTGGGGTAGGATTGAAATTCTGCATCTCTAACAAGCTTTGTGGTGATGAGGATGACTCCCCAGAACATACATTGAGTAATAAGGCTTTGAGTAGATTGATCTAATTATCTTGAACATTGTGATGAATCTTCCTTCTTAGCTACTCTCCCTTGCTGCTGCCAAAGAGGACCAAGACTGTCACAAGGGGAAGACTGGGGTGGGGGTGGGGGGACAAAAGGTACCATGAGAGAGCAGAAAAAAAAACACGTCTATGGTAGATATTTGGGAAGGCCAGACAGGACAAATAACATTTGAACCCACTTTTGAAGGGTGAGTAAAAGTTTGCCAAGCCAACAAGCAAGAGGATGGCAGCATATGGCGATGAGACAACATGGGAAGAGAAACAGAGCTGTGAGAAAATGTAGTATATTTGGGGAACTACTGAAAGGTCAAAATGGATGAAGAGTAAGGTGTTGACTTCAAAGGAAAAATAAAAGAGCAGGGACTCCTGAGAATTCAGTCTGGCCAAAGTTGACACACACACAAAATAGGCTTGCATTCTTAAGTAGTGAAGATGGTGATGGCTATTGTTTCCTGTGTTGGGCACTGTACTCAGTTCTTTTCATAATTATCCCTTTTGAATATCACAACAATCCCCATTTAGAGTTGGGAAAAGTGGGGCTCAGAGAAGTAAAATAACTTGTCCATGGTCACGGATCTAAGAGATAAAGGAGCTGGAATTTGACTCAAGGTAACCTGCCTCCAGGCACCATGGGTTTAACCATTATGCTACACTAACCCAACCTGGTGCTACAGTGCACTCCATCTCTGCCAGGAGGTGGATTCTGGAAACTCTGTGAGCATGAGCAAGGCAATAAACCACAGTCTCTCTTCCCAGCTGCCCTTCAACACTCAGGCCCAGAACTTGAGCCTGGTCAGCTGGAGTCTCCTCTCTTTTCCCCAGATATCTGTCTCACACTAAGAGAGCTTGGGGGAAAGAGGGGTATATGTCAAGAATAGACCATTCTTCCTTTGTTGGTCTGGGCCTCTGTCATCACTGATCAGGGCTTACTGTGATCAAGGAAGCTCAGCAAATTGGCTGAGGGCATTACTTCCCTCCAAATATTCTATCCTTAAACCAGAGCATTAATATCCTCTGTCTGGAACACCTGCTGCTGCCGCTGGTGGATGAAAGGCCTTGCACTCCCGGCACCCAGGGTAGAGCAGGCGCTGACGTCAGACGTCAGAGCTGTTGGAGTTACATAATCCCAGAAGCTGCTTGAGCATGGAATAAGGCCATATTTAACCTCAGGGGAGCTAAAAATAGGCAAATAGAATTTTATTTCCCTATAAAATTTTAAGGCTTTAAATAATAAAGTGATCCTAGGTGAGGATTGTGTTTGGCCCCAGGCAAGTTTTTCACTGTTGAATTATGATTCCTAGGAAATAAATATGGCATATATATGTGGAGTCATTGTGGCATGTTTGTGTGTGTATATATGTCTATGATGAGAGTGTGTATGTGTGTGTCTGGATAAATATAGAGAGAGGTGGAGAAATATATGCTTATATATAGCTATATAAATATAGAATATGGGCTGTGGTGAGGTGTAGAAGAATGAGTGTCAATGTGACGGGTGGGTAGGTGAGCATGAGGAGTGTGTACTTTGTGGGTGGGAAGGTTTTGACACAGAGTGTGGTATATTTCTGAAGCTGAGAGTGTGAGTTGTATTGTGTTGTTGAAACTATGCATGGCAGGTGCAATGCTGATGTGTTTGCAGGTATGTATAAGGGTATGTGAACTTAAGGCGTTGTATCTGCTCTTGCTCATGTGAGTGTGTGGAGGATGTATTTCATTGAGTGTGGGTAACGAGTGTTTGGGTGTATTCAGATTGTATGGGGCTATGTGGGAAGTATAATTCAACAGTATGCATGTGGGGGTAGGGCCAGAAGTATGAGTTCAGCCTCAGGTGTGTGTTGGAAGGGGTTTGTGCCTATTTGTGTATGTGTATTTGTGAGTGTGTGTGTGCACGCGCGTACATGCTCACACCATAGGTGATGACACCAAGAAAGATAGTCACAGAGTCCTAAGCACCCTCCCCAATATTTAAAATGTCCTAGATCCTCATTCCACATATTCCCAGAGACAAATAGGCAGGTGTTCTCCAGAATGCTGTCCCACTGCCCTCCTTTGCCTCTCTGGGATCCCAGCCCCTAATTACCCTTTTGACCAGGCATGGGGTGTTGGAGCAGTTAGCATTTACTGGTACATATGTGAGTCTCTCAAACTCTGGTCTACAAGCAGATTTTCCCTCCTGGTGGTGACGATCCAAACAAAACCAAAAAGCCTGTCCTGAGCAGAAATAGCCTAGAGTTAAAGCTCACTTCACAATTTCCCATAAGAATTAAGAAAACACAGTGTGGCTTAGAAGAAAACTTCCAGCTTCAGGGATTCTGGTTTCTGCTCTGTCACTATACTGTGGTCTGATCTGAAGCAAAGCCGTCCTATTCCTGGTTCTAGAATCTTTGTCTTATTGCTTAACCACTCCAGCCACATACTTACTTACACATTTAACGACTTCTCATTGGCTCCTTATGCCCTTAGATAGAGTCCAGTCACTTTAGCATGCCATCCAAGATCCTGCATGGCCTGCCCCTACTAGTTTCTCATGTCCTGCCATACTTCTATGTCATCAGACCTTCTAAGTTCACCAATCTGCTGGCTGTACATCAAAGGCAATGTTATCGCACAAAGAAACATGTGTCATTATCCTTGTGCTGAGTAAATATAACTCGTCTGTCTTCTTTTCTACAGAAAGACCAACGAAGACCAGAAAGGAGACATCCTACCAAACCCATTCATTGAATGAGTCACTCATTTATTCAAAATATTTTGGGGGAAATTAATAAGTTTAAAAAACTCAATTAGCTTCTAGAATACAGTAGCCAACCAAGAAGTCATGTTCCCTGCCCTTGTAAAGCTTATATATAAAAATGAACTGAAATCAGACTTTTGTCCAGAAACCTAGTCCCAGAACCTGTGCCTACATCTGGAGAGAAGGAGAGTTTGAAGAAAAGATCCCATCCATCAAGTCAGTGTCTCAGGGCATGAGCTCAGGATTAGGTCCAGCTGGGTTTGAAACCTGACTCTGCCAACATTCAGATGTGTGGTCTCGGGCCAGTTTCCTAAAGTCTCTGTGTCTCAATTGCTTCGTGCAGCAAGCCTATGTCAAAGGTTAATGAGATGTTGCCTTATTGTAAGGGCTCAATAAATGTTGGCTTTAAGAAGTTACACCCTTGCCTGGCCGGTGTGGCTTAATGGTTGAACATTGACCCATGAACCAAGAGGTCACTGGTTCAATTCCCTGTCAGGGCACATGCCCAGGTTGCAGGTTCAATCCCCACTGGGAGGCATGCAGGAGGCATGCCATTGATGTTTCTATCTCTCTATACCTCTCCCTTCCTCTCTCTAAAATCAATAAAGACATATTTTTTTAAAAATCTACTCTTAAAAAACAGTTGCACCCAACTTCCTCCCAATTGGCTTAGATTTGGCCCCTTTTGTTTTCTGAATACAGGAATGTGGCTTCAGTTAAGAGCCTTGTCCATTAGCTCAGGCATCCAGCATCTTCTTTAGTTAAATAAACATTTTCACTGTGAATTTGTAATGATGTACTAAGATATAAGCTCCACGAGGTCATGAACATCTTTTGTCTGTTTTGTTCACCAATATAACTTCAGTATCTAGAACAATTTCTGACACACAGAAGGTGCTCAGGAAGTATTTCTTAGGATAATGAATACTGTACCTGTCAGCAGTTGCAGAAATTAATCTGTCCAATCATTGCTATTATTAACAACTGCCACTTTCCACATGAACAGTGAAATTCGGTCCATACCACATCTCTAATTCTCTCAACCAAATCATGAGGCAGGTCTGATTATTCCAGTTTTCAGATGAGCAAACCTCCTATTCTAAGACCCAGTGAAGTTAACAAATTGCCCAAGGCCACATAACTGCTAAGTGGCACAACTGGGATCTAAGTCTGAGGTTGGTTTTAACCCTGAGCTGGGCTGCAATCCAGGCACTCCTGAGCCTTCCTGGGGGAGGCAGAGCATCTTCTTTCCCTCTCATCCCTCTGAAGGAGCCCCAAAGGAGACGGTGAGGAGCACAAAGGAAAGGCTGGCAGTAAAGAAACAATAGGGCTGAAGGAACCTCATTGTCAATAACTGCCGAAAATTCATGACACTAATTAAGAAAGATGCTGCTTGTTCTGCCACAAGCTCTATCTTCTTGCAGAGATCAATAAATCAGAAATAATTATTTACCTTGCCTAGACTGCTTCCCTCTTTTACTGCCTTATTTTCCCCCTCCTTTCTTCGTATAATGCGCAAGTTGATGAAGGAGCCTCATTTTCACTAATGAAAGAAACTTAATTTTATTGGCACCATAGCCCTCATTAAGAAGAGCAAAATCCACTTAGTGGTGGCTTCTGCTGCTTTCCATTTGTCCAAACCAAGGCCCACGATCAGCAGAAGGCCAGTTTGGGCATGAAATTTAAGTTTCCTTTAAATCCATTGCTATTGTTTTAGGAAAGACATTGCATGATAGATGGGAACAGTCACTAAAAATGGCAATGGCCCTCTCCTCACTGCTGCTTTTTGTCTCATCCCGCCACTCCCTCCCCAGTAGTGTACACAATGCCAACAGTGAGGTGGCTCCAAAGAATTTGGAACTTAGAAACCGGGTTATCCACAGAATGTAAGATGGATAGCCGAGTAAAGATAAGTAACATCAGCTTAAAAGAACTGAAAATAAAAATCACCCAGGCTAGGATGTAACAGTTGATCCATCCATCAGAAGGGCTCTTACCCAGCCACACACACAACAAGGACAATAAGAGAAGATGACACTGGTCATGCTGCCCTTCCAAGACTGTCCATGCCATGTATACACTGTCCTACCAACTTGGCAGATGTCACAGGACAAGTGGTATGCTGGTAACTGTTTAACAACCAGATTTCTGGGGGAGAGAAAAGCTCTAGTTTGTAACCTTCGCCAGTTGTCATGCTGTAGATATTCCCATCATGGCCTACTGCAAGCAACCAGCATGAATATTAGATTTGGGAAGGGATGTGTATAGTTCTTGTACAGATGTGTACAACCCATTGGCTGTGGATTTGGGAAGAGAGGAGTGCAATTGGTTCTTGTCGATCTAACAAGTGGGCCCTGCCATCCCCAGTGGTCAGGCCTCAGGAATCCTTTGATTGTAATTTAGCTTCCCATGTGGTTGGCCCATGAGGGAGAACTCACTTGTCTGCCTCAGCATCGTCTGCTTGATGGCTGACTCTGTTCTTCGGTGGCAAGAGATACATTTTCCTGATGGTTTGCTAGTATACTTCAGCCTGGGCATGCTAGACACCCCATTTCTAGTACAATATAATGATTTTTCTGGGCTCCCACTTCACCCAGGCCACACCCAGACAAGAAAGACCTAGAGTCAAACCCAGCAGCGCTGTGGGTTGAACCCAACTGGCTATGAGTTCAAGGATGAGCTTCAAAGATGTTCCTAGAATGGGGACACTGCGACTTTATTGCAGGTAGACTAGCAAGCTATGTTCATTTTAGCTTGTGAGGTGAAGAATCTCACTCCCATCGGAGGTAATCTCCTGCTTTGGTGTGGAAGATCCACCAATGTGTCCCTTCAGGATTGTCGATGTGAACTCTCAGTGTCCAGCATTACAGCTGCATGGGATACGGGAGGCCTGGGGAGGCAGCACCCAGACATTATGTGTTTAGACAAAGCTCATGTCTTGCCTATTTTCTTATTTGACTAACAAGTAATGGCAATAAACCTCAATTAACTAAAAGACAATTAAGTGGGAAACTAGGGTGAGGGGTACACAGGAGCTCTCTAGACTATATTTGCAACTTTTCTATAAATCTAAACTATTCTAAAAACATTAAAAAACAAAAGACTATTAAGCATTTCTAGTTCTTTGAGATTCTGTGTAGGGTTCAAGCTATCACTCAGCCCACAGTGATTGCTCTAATAGGCAAGTTTGAATGTGACTCTTGTTTAAAACTCTCCATCAGTATTACCTCACAATGCAAAACTGCATAGAAAAAGCACTGGAAGAAAATAACCAAGAATGACAATAACCGTTATCTTTGGAGGGTGAGTGAAGGTAAGGTGGAGGTTTTTTCCTACTTTAATTTTTGGTTATCTTCTAAATTTCCCACCATTACTTTTAAGGGAAAAGAGATTTGCAAAAAGGTTTCATTGTTGCCCTGCCATCTACAACATAAAGCTGCTTGGCTTAATATACCAGGTCCTTCATACTGAGCTTGCTTCTCTAATTTCATCCTTCACCACTCCCCATCCTCCTTTAAACAGCAGTATTTCTGAATAATTCTAAAAGCCAACAGTTGTCCTAGAATGCTCTGTGGTTTCACAACTCTGAGTCTTTGTTCTTCTAGTCCCATAGAGACTAAAAGGGTTAAGGCACCCATAACCCTGAATCACTGAGAAATGCCTTACCTCCTCCCTAGTCTAATATTTGGATGTTTCCTTTAAAACCTAGCTGAAATATCACCTTTCTTGGGAAACCTTCTTTGACACCACTCCCCCCAAGCCTCCCTACAGAATTCACACCCTCCTTTCACTGCCATATGCAGCTGTCTATCATTGTATTTATCACAGTGATTAGTACTGATGTGTTCACATGTTAGCCTAAATACAAAATCATTGAGGGCAGCATAGTATCTAATATATCACTGTGTCCCCAGGGACTAGTACAGTGCCTGGCATGTGGAACTCACCGTAATAAATCTTTGTTGAGAGGATTTAGTGAATGGACACATGAGCAGATGTTTGGCTACCCCCCAGAAGGGACCACTATCTACTTATAAAAGATTAATTCTTGACCAAGAGCCAAAGCAGAGAGCCAGAGCCAAGCTAGGAAGCCAGGTGAGGTGGGTAGGACCTCTACAAAGGCACAGGGATATAGATGACCAGGAACCTCACCGGAGTCAGAAGCAGTGTGAGTGACTCTGAGAAGCAAGGGCTGCCCCTTCTGAGGTTCCAGGGTGACAGTTTTAAAGTTGCCTTGCTGTGAGATGCCAAAAGAGATTCTAACCCGACTTGTCTGTTACTCATATGTTTCTCATATTGTTAGGAATAAAATACCCATCAGAGATCATCAAATCCAGTGATTTGTAAGCTGCATTTCACTGAAATCTGGGATTCTGTAGAGCTGTTTCGCAAACAGGAATGTGGGGAAGACTGGTGCCGCAGACCACGTCGTGGGCACATTAACCGGGCAGCTCCATTTGTAACTGGTTTGTGTGCTGGCACTCCACAGGAAATTCTTGAAGAAATGGTTCTGCTGAAAAAAAGCAAAGGTAGGGATGGAGGGAAGGAGAAATAAATAAATAAATAAATAAATAAATAAATGGAGAGAGGGAGGGAGGGAGGGGTGAAGAAGGGAGAAGAAGGGATGAGAAGGAAGGGAAAGAAAGAGAGGAGAGAGAGATGGAAGGAAGTAGGAAACACAACAAAGAAAGGGGAAAGGATAGAGAAAAAGAAGAACCTAGAAATAAAATAAATAAGGGAAGGAAGGAAGGATAGGAAGGATTGAGGGAAAGGAGGAAAGGAGTGATGAAAGGAGGGAGGTTAAAGAAGAGAAGGAGAAGGAGAAGGAGGAGGAGGAGGAGGGGGAGGGGGAGAGGGACGAGGAGAAGGGGGAGGAGGAGGAGGAGGAGGAGGAGGAGGAGGAGGAGGAGGAGGAGGAGAACGAGAACGAGGAGAACGAGAACGAGAAGGAGAACAAGGAGAACGAGAAGGAGAACGAGAAGGAGAAGAAAAACTACTAATAAAATCCAAATCTGTCCTGAGAAAACAGACTCAGGAGAGCAGTGAGGTTTCTGAGTTACAAAGGAAGGAGGTGTCACTGTCATGATGACAACCCTCATCCTCTCATTCCCAATTCAGTCTACCACATTTAAAGACAGAAGTTCCATTAGCTACATCTTTCTCCCCTCCATCCCACAATGCAATAGGATGCCCTAACAAATGTGCCAAGCCCAGCACACCCAATGAAGCCAAAAGCAAAGGTGGTATCATGGAAATTAAAAACTTCAAATAGGAGATCAGATGCTCTGGCCATCTCATGAGCCATGAATCCTGCAAAAAGATGTTGCCAAATAGAGAATCTTCATGACTTGCTCACATGAATAGAGGAAAATGATTCATAATTAGGGCAGCAACTGTTTGCATGTAAATAAGAGCTGGTGTGTCTGGAAATCCCTTGCCCTCCTAAATGGTTCAAATATTCCCCTTATAAGGCACCCATAACCCTGAATCACTGAGAAAAATCT
Source organism: Cnephaeus nilssonii (assembly GCF_951640355.1). Taxonomy (NCBI): domain Eukaryota; kingdom Metazoa; phylum Chordata; class Mammalia; order Chiroptera; family Vespertilionidae; genus Cnephaeus; species Cnephaeus nilssonii. Next base: position 23,963,630 of record NC_137073.1, on the reverse strand, counting down.
TTCCTCAAAGACTACAAAAGAGAACTTGAATAAGACTTGGGTTGGGGTGGTCAGTGGATTGTAAGGTCTGGGGAGTTGCCATATTTGTTCATTCAACATTCATTTTCCGAGAGCCTCCTATATTCCAGGTACTGTCCTAGGAGATGGATACATAACCATGAAAATGTGGCCCCGTTTTCAAAAACTCAAAATCTAATAGGTAGATCATCCTGATTATAATAATGTGTGATAAAGGGCTATCAGAATGTAGGAGAGGGATGGTGGGAAGAAAGTGCTAACACCTCTCCCAGCAAAGGAGAGTCAGAGAAGAGATTCTAGTCCAGTGTTCTCAAGCTTGAATCTCATATGAATTCCCGGGGACCTTGTAGAGGCAGATTCTGATTCAGGAGCCCTGGGGTGGGCCTCAGATTTTGCTAGTCCAACAGGCTCCCCGATGATGCTGAAGCTGCTGGCTCGCAGCCCAGACATGGAGAAGCGAAGTCCGAGAACAGAGCCACTCAACACGGACGAAGTCCGAGAACAGAGCCACTCAACACGTGGTCCGCCGGCAGCATCACTTTGAGTATGCATAAATGCAAATTTTCAGGCTTTACTCCACACCCACCAAATCAGAATCTCTGGGGGTGGAGCCTAGAAATCGCAGTTTTACTTCATTCTCCAGGTGACTCACACATGCTGACATTTGAGAAGCAGCATGGTTGGGGATCTATTTGAACTGAGTCCCAAAGAAAGAGGTAACATTGAACCTCATACAACCGCATCTATCAGAGACTTCATTGTCTGCACCAACAAATATTTTTTCAGCACCAACAAATATTGTTTATTCACTTGACCAGACAGAAAGTTAACAACATTTCCAAGGCAAAACTGGACCTAATTTCTCAGGAGCGGAGACAGGCCTGAAAACTCCTAGAGGGGGAAAAGAAGGATACAACAAGTGGATGTATTATACCACGGGGAGTATAATAAAATACATAAATGGGAGGATATGTGTATGGCATTGTGTGCCAGCATTACCCATTCTGTTCCTGTGACAGACATCAGTAATCGATCCCTGTTATCTTTCCTGCTTAGCCCAGACACTATCACAGAAACCACCTCAAACCATCCCTGGCCAACTGAGAACATTAGTCAAAATAAATGTTTTAACCAGGCACAGGAGAAAAGAGACCAACATCATCCCCCCTCCTCCATAGTATGCATTTCTCAATAAGAAGAATCATTATTCCAGGGTCATCAGGTGAGGTGACCAACTATCTATTCAGAATGTGATGTTTGCATATTTTACCCAAGGGGAAGAAAGAAGAGGAAGTACACAGTTACTGAGCCCCTACTATGTGCCATGCACATTCCTAAGGACTTTACATATGGAATAGTTCATCTAGTCCTCATTGTACAGTAGCCATATGGGGTAAATGTTGTTATCCACACTCTATAGAGGAGCTTTAGAGCCCTTAAGTGACTTGCCTGCTCTCAAACAGCTGGTGGAGAGCTTGAATTCAAGCCCAGGTCTCTCTGGCTTGAAATATGGGTCCTTTTACAGTAGATTCTAATAAACAGAACCATCACAGATAGGATATTGATGAAAAAACAAGACCGCAGACTAGCAAGGGCTTCAGTGTGGTTTTTCCTAGAGAGCTCAGCAGTTAAAAGAGCCAGTGGGTTCTCTTAAAGGGCCTTTGCTAGCCCAGAATCTCTAAGTTTCAGATGGTGTGTGTCCCAAATTTCAGCTTCTGGTTGATCCCTAAAGGAACTGGTAGTGACCCTGGAATGTTTGCCCCAGGAGCACAAAATCCTTAAGGACCAAAATGGCGGTTTTATCAGATAAAACTCAAAGGAATAATCTCTTGTTTTAATTACTAATTCTGCAATCTGGTTTATTTCCCTTTATGGGGAGTATAATTAAATAAATACATTAATCCTGTTGTTGATATTATTGTATATTACAATAATTCCATTATTATCATTATTACTATTATAAAAGTGCCACAGGTTGGGTTCTCCAGATGAAATTTAGGGTGCACAATGGTTATTGGGGATCAACACCTGTGAATGGGAGGGAACAAGACTGTGCAGAGGGAGAAGTTGAACTGCGATCATGCTGGAAAAGCCTGGGACACCCAGCAAGGAGCTCGGGAACAATGTTATCCATCAGGGTTTTCCCTTTGGCCAAGATGGTCCAGCCTTTACATGCCTGCCTCATCCAGTCACCGGAAGAATGTGATGATGTAGCTCTCCACAGCTGCGATGGACCAGAAAGGGCTGGCAGTGCTAGGCTACCTGCTGACCACACTCCCTGTGGCTGGACAGCAAGTCCTTCTTTGAAGGAGAACCCACATGGTGCATCTCTGTTTACCAAAATGAATGTTAACTACTGATATTTGAATGGAGCTTTACAATGTATGGCATATTCATATCTGTTAGCACATTAGTTCCTTGCAATACAGATCTGATCATGGTGTGCTATAGTAGATTTTATTGTTGTTCAAAATATGTGCTGATCTTCCCTATGGAAGAATTACTTGCTCCACTGACAGCAGGGTCAGTCATGTGGCTTGCCCTGACCAATGAGCTATGAGTGAAAGTGATATGTACCACTCCTGATTAGCAGCCTTACGAGTCGTTAGATGTGTGTCATCTTCTCTCTCTTCTTTTTCCCTTTGCTAAGAGTCCAGGATGTCTCACACAGGGGCTGCTCCCTCAGAATGGGTTCCTGAGTAAAGGCATACAAAGCAAAAGCTGTGCCTCTACAACAATGAACATGCATATGAGTGAGGGAGAGACCTGCTAAAATGTTTGGGGCTGTTTGTTAGCACAGCATAACTTTAGCCTCGTCTGACTGAAACACCTCCCATCACCTACAAGACATAAAGCCCCAGGTCTTCAGCAAGGCTTATATAATCCAGCCTCTGCCCATCTCTCCAGCCTCTCATCATGCCTCACCTCCTTGCTTTGCTTCAACCACATCAAACCCATTTCTCTTCTTGAAAATCTTTTTTCCCCTTCTCTAAGATTGAGCTCAAATGTTCTCTACTCTATGCAATTTTCCCTCCCGCTTCGCCCTGGGCAGAAACAACTCCTCCAGTCTTTCCCATTGGCCTAGGTAGAACCTATTTTGTTAATCGCTGCCCAGTGCCTAGCACATGGTCAGGCACTCAGCAGGTGTCCAATTAATATTTGTTGGAATAAATCTTAGCTAACGTATACTGAGGTATTAGTGTGTGCCAGGCACTGCATTAAGTGCTCAATATAGATTATCTAATTTAATTTACGTTAAATTAAATAAAAGTAGGTATTACTCATGTTTCCCAGTTTACAAATGAGAAAACTGAGGCTCAGAGACATTAATAAACTTAGTTGGCACTTGGCAATGACAAAACCAGGTACTCTGGTTCTGCCACCTACTTCTAATCCACTGTGCTACCCTAGCAATTCACCTGTGCCGAGATTCTAACAAAGTTTCTTACACATAGTGGACACTTACTGAGTGGTAGCAAGGATGTATCAGGTCAACGTATTTGGAGGGATCTGTCCCTACTGCAGAGATAGAGGAATACAGTGACCATGAAAATGTATAAATAGACCAACTGAAACTTGGTCTACTTTGTATTCTCACCATGCACTAGCAATTCTAAACAATGTCAGTGATGAAATAATCTTCCCTGCCAAGGCTGATCCTTCGATCCTTTCCATCTCTCACGCTCGCGCCCCCCCCCCCCTTGATACAACACCAAATGGTTGCTAAATGAATGAATGAACTAGTTAATAGAATCAATGATAATGAGAATCATGAAGATGCAGCAGTTGACAGAGAACAAGCCAATTACTTCCATGACTTTCAATTAAAGCAAAGCCCATAGCCTTGTTTGACATGTTGCCTCCCTTGGGAAATGTGGGCAAAATTGAGGGGAAACCATCCAACCCAGCTGGATGGGCCTGGCATTTGGGAGAGAATAAAAGCCATCCATTTTGCAAATCCAAAGGGCTTGCCATCACCCAGCCACATCAGGTGAGGGGACAGAGAAATATCTCCCCTTGGTGACCCTGCCTATGCCAGTGACCAGAGCTGCAAAATGCAAGAAGGATTCAGGAAGGAATCTGGAACCTGCCGTTGTACAGACAGTATTGGGCAATGACTCAAGTTTCCACAGCCCACTGCTCACCAAACTGTTACTCCTTCAGGAAAACAGAAATGAAATTTACAAATACTCCTTATAATTAACTTCTTTTTCTTGGGCCTTGGGGGATAATTTTATGGATAGTTTATCATAACAGATGATGGGAATTTCAACATTCCCACACTTTCACATCAATGCAGAATCCCCTTATGTTTGATGAAACCAAGATCCAGAAAAAAAAAGGACTTGTCTAAGATCCTACTTAGCCCTATAGTCTCAGTCTAAGAGGGCTCACCTGTTTGTCTACTTGCCTGTCTTTTTTGCTAGACTATACGTTTCTGGAATGTGAAATGCTGCCTCATTCCTCATTGCTTCCGGTGCTATGAAAGTAGCCCTTAGTCTGTTGAGTGAGTAAAGGATGATTTGCCTCTTTCTGTCATGGTCTGGCCTGGTGACTCTCTCCTAGTACATCTTCCCCAAGTGATGGACTTGGTCACACACAATATCCTCCCCATGAGGACCTAGAGATGTGGGTCAGGGGACAGATCCCAAAGTGTTTGATTTCAATCAGAAATGCTTCTCACAAGCTGCACACTTTCTCCCCTAAGTTTGCTCCAATGACCTTCAATTGGTCATATCAGTGAGAGGGTCTCCATTAGGGGTTAACCGCTTTCAAGACTTTTTCTGAACACCTATTGTTTCCTCTCCTCATGAGGAAGGCACGTGTCAGGACTTGCCAAATGGTCATGAGGAAGAGGCAGTGACATTAGAGCAGTGGTCTTCAACTTCAGGAAGAGTTTGCCCTCAGCACCCAGGGCACCTCTGGCAAAGTGTGCACATATTTTTGGTTGTCACAACTGGAGGAAGAAGATGCCACTCAACATAGAAGGGAGAGCTAGGAATGCTATGAAACATCCTAAAGTGCACACGACAGCCTCTACAGTAAAAGATTATCCAGCCCTAAATGTCAACAGTGCCCAGGATAAGAAGCTCTGCATTAGTAGCATTGGAGGTTAGAAGCATCAGGTATGGGAAGTCACACATTCCATGTTAGGAAGAATAATGATGATGAGAATGATAACTAGCAACAGCAGTAAATACCTACTAGATGGCAGACACTCTTCTAAGTGTTTTACACTTTAACTGTCAGTCCTCATCCAATGGCCCTTTGAGGCCGGGAAGATTACTATCCCCATTTTACTAATGAGGAAACCAAGGCACCCAAGTTCACCCAGCTAGTGACTATCAGAGATGCTATTCCCACCTCAACGGTTTGGCTCCAAATCTGTATTCTTTGCCACTTTGGTGAACTGAAATCAAGGAGGTTTCCTGTCCTGCTTCTGGATTCATTTCTTTAGGAAAGAGACCAGCATCCTGTGCTTGAGGCTGAGTTTCAAACGCAACAAAGCAGAGTTTGCACTTGTGTAGGACTGGGTGGAAGGGAGATGTCAGGACTGAAAACGAAACAGTGACTAATGCTTTTGCAGTTGGGGGGAACAAATGGCAGATCTGTGAGTATAAGACCAGTTTCTATTTCCACCATAGTGGTTAATGAGGGAGGTTGGTGTAGTGGAAAGAACATTATTTCAGGAAGGAAGAAGCCAGATTCGGGGCACAGTTCTGCCACAGATAAGTTGTGGAACTCTGGGCAAGTTATGTAAGCTCTCAAGCTTGTGTTTTCTTTTTGGTATTTTCCCTTTTAGCTCTTCACAGAGTAGGTGTTGACAAACTATAGTTTATAGGACAAATATGGCGGTCACTTGTTTTTGTCAATAAAGTTTTATTAGGGTACAGCCACACACAACTATTACATACTGCCTATGGCTGCTTTTGTGCCCCCGTAGCAGAGTTGAGTGGTCCACAAATCCTAGCATACTTACTATCTAGCCCTTCGCGGAGAAAGTTGGGTGAGCCCTAGTGTAGAGCTATCTTTTTGTAGATTTTCTTTCCAAATCTGTGAAGAAAGAAAAAACCAAACTCATACCTGTGCTGCATACTACACTGAAATATCATGATGCACTAATGCAATGACATGTGTGTAAGTACTTTGAAAAAGTACTAAGAAATATAAGCATTGTGGTATTAGTAGTAAACGATGGAGATGTAATGTGGCACAGTCAGAACGAAAGAAAGGAAGGAAGACAGCATGGGATTTAGAAGCAAGCACAGCTGAATATGAATCCAAGTCTACCCAATTATCACTGTTGTGATCTGGAAGTAGTTATTAAATCCCTTGAGTCTGAGTTTTCTTAACTGAGGATAACATTATTAAACCAGGGAAGGGGAATAATGCATAATGGGGGATAATTATACCTAATTTCTAAAGTTGCTGGAAGTATTAAATAAAATATGCTCAACAGCTTTTTCATTTGTTCATTGAATATGTCAAATGAATGCCCTACTGTGTACCTGGAGCTATGGCAGTCATCAGGTGTCCAGCTGTGCGCAGACAGATAAATAGCACCTGATGACCACCATCTTGGCACTTGCGGTCTAGTGGAATAGACAACCTTGAGCAAGAGATTTCAGCACATGAAAATTCTTTGAACACGGTGAGGGCCATTCAAATTAAGTGGTAGAATTACTATGTATGCTACCAATGGCTGAGAATTTTTCAAAGGTACAAGAAATGACCTGGGTTCCCAGTTGTGAGAAGACTTCAAGGGTGAGGGGGAGGGGATTCACAGAGTGGAAGAGCTTAACTCAGGAAAGGGAGAAGAAAAGAAGGCACACAAGCAGAGCACTGGATAGATCTGGGCACTGCATAGGCCAAGGGGTAAGAGACGGCAAAGGGAGGGAAGGAGTATGTGAAAAAGACAGGCCTGGAGGCCACATTTCTCCTATTGAACTCTATGAGATCACACACAACATACACATACACCAAGGATGCCTCCTTTTCTTACAGACAGGAGCCCCTCTGGGCCCCTCCAAAGAAACCCATGCAACTACAAATGTACAATACAGCATGCATGTACACTGTGGGAGAGGGTGTATGCATATTTATTAAACCGGTTCCCTCTTTTTCCTGAGAAACCTACTACACCATATTCACCAGCATCCCTTGTAATTGGATATAGCCATACAATAGTTCTGGCCAAAGGAACCTAGGTAGAAATTATATTGGCCCTCATAGCCTATCCTAGGAAAAGCCTCCCATCTATTCTCCAGTCTTACTCTCTCCTAGTCTGCTAGTCAGATGCAGGGGACCCAGGGCGGGGACTACCAGGCCCTAAGAGGATGGTGGAGCCCGAAGATAGAAGAATCCTGGGTCCCTGAATGATTGCATGCAGCAGAGCTCACTGGGATGTGAATAAGAAATAAACATAGATTATATTAATGCACTGAGAGTTTGGGGTTGTTTATTTAATACATAAAGTATCTCACTTCCTTCCTCTTTACACATTTACTGCCACGAAAATGGAAGCTTCATGAAGACAAGAACTTATTCTTATTCACCCTTATCTCTCTAGAATAGTCTGACATAAGAAGATACTTGGTAAACATTTGTAGACAAAAATATATTAGCAAGTGAGGATAAGATAAACAGCAACTGATGACCTAAAATCATTGAATAGAAGATATAAAAGCATACATACAAACTGCTCTTCTGTAAACAGCAAAGTTCTGTACAGATATTAATTTTTACCATTACCACAGATGTGGGTTTGCGCACACACAGGCACAGAGAGTGCATATAGGTATGGCCACACCAAGTTCTTACAGCATCATGGTGCACACATGAGTACAGACCCAGCATGGCTGAACTCTTCCAGCATCATGGGGACGAAAGTGCTCATGTCCTAGACAGAAGAAGGGATTTTCAGACCCCATGTCCATGTGGGACCCACATCCATTTCCCAGGGGGGACATAGCTGGGCGCAGAGTCATAGCCCAAGCTTAGGCTTTGAATGCAGATAACCTGGGAATGAATACCAATGTTAACTCACACTAACTTCTTTGTAGCTGCTCAGAACTGTGATAAGAGTGTTATCTATGTCCCATCTTACTTATCAACCCTACTCGGCAGGTATCATGATTATCTTCATTTTGCAAATCAGCAAATACAGGCTTAGAGAGCTGAAGGAAAGTGCTCAAGGCCACCTGGCCAGCAGCTGCCTAGATGCTTGACCAGGGGCACATGCCTCCACCCTTCCACCACTCGGTGTCTTCATCGAGAGCAACCACACACACTTGATACGTTTATTGGGAGGATGAAGTTCCACCAGACAATGCAGCTGGGATTCCTTGCAGATCACCTGGCACTTAGAGGAGCTCAGTAACCTGCCCCCTCCCCTCCCCTTCCTATCCTTTGCCCAGGAGACCCATCTCGTCCTAGTCAAGGTTCTGAGCTCCAAAACCTGCAGCAAAGAGAGGCTGTGTCCCCAAGTGACTCTACCACCAGGGCCAGCCAGTGTGCACCAAACCTTAATAATATTGAACTCTGTCTGGGTGCTTAATTATCTTAATGATGCAGAATTCAAAACAGCACAGCCTTGGTGCATCCCAGGTAAGGTCCTATTCTCAAGCATGGGCCTATTAAGGCAGAGACAAGTGTCCATTAGAATATTTTAACAACTGCAATACTTAGAAAAGAAAAGGCCATGGTGGAAACTGGGCTCTCCCAGGAAATCCCTTCCTTCCTGTCTGAACTTAGAACTCTTCCGCCTCCGAAGTGCTTCATCTCTACTCCAGTCTCCCATGTTTTGGGGGCTGTGAGTCTTGCCTTAGAGAAAGCTGGGTCTTTTGGAACAAAATTCCTAAGCTCACCCTGCAGCCCAGTGTCCTGGGAAATCACTCACATTTACAGCTTAAGAGTTCATGTCTTGGAAAAGGGCCAAAGAAACCCTGCAGGGTTGTCCTATGAACTCTGCTCTTCCTTCCCCTCCCTTCTTCCCTCCCTCCTCTTCCCTCTTCTCCCATTCCTTCCTTCCTAACTTTTTTCTCTTTAAGTTTCTTCCTTTACTCTCTGTCCTTCATTTTCTTCCCTCTTTTCCTTGTTTCTCTCTCTCTCCCCCTTCCTCAATGTCTTTCCCTCAGTCTCTCTCTCCCTCCATCAGCCCCTCCCCCATCTCTCTCTCTCTCTCTCTCTCTCTCTCTCTCTCTCTCTCTCTCTCGTTAATTAACTACCTACCCTTTGCTTGGCCTTATGCAACACATTGGGAACAGGCAGATCCATTATATATTGTCTCCATCCTGTAGGAACTCACACTCAGATAGGGAGGGGGGACAAAAAGCAAAACAGACAACAGCAGCAGTGAGGTGAGCAATATGATGGAATGAATTGGGGATGAGGGGTTTTGGGAGCATGGAGGAGAGCCCCAGGAAAGGCTTTCTCTTCAAGGTAGCCTCTACATCACTGTCGACACTGCTGTGCAAACTCAAGATGTCACCATCCAGGCACATGGGGCTGCCAGGGCTTTGCCCACCGCTTTAGGTCTTTGACTTATCAACTTGTGCAACACGATGCTTAAGGGCTTGCCACCAGTGAGAATGTCATGGAATTGGACACTTTCTTACATCCTGTCAATATCAAGTAGGGCTGGCTATTGCTGAAATAGCCATAGTCATTGTCAAGAGAAAAAAGAAAAGAAGAAGGTCTGCTTTCCACCTGTCTGCTCTCTGTCCCAGGTAATGGTCAATAGTCAGATAATGTCAGATCTTAACCAGCTGATGTCTAACATTACCTCAGAGCTGACCAATGCTCAGTGTTCATGAGAACAGATTAATGAGCAATAAACCCATAAATATTTCTTGAGCAACTATTATGATCTTTTACCACACTGGGTGGTTTTGCAATAGTAAGCATCTCATATTGAGAAGTCTTGTATACATGGGATTAAGTATCACATTTGGCATCAAACAAATTTGGGTTCCTAATTATGAGGTCTTGAATGAGAAACCTCAACTCGATGAGACTCAATGTTGCATTTTTACAGTGTGGATAACAATACCTACATTGCAGGTCTGTTGATCATAATGGAGACTAGCACAGTGTCTCCTCCCTCATAAAATAAGAACGTGGTAGATGTCACTTATGATTTCTAAGTATCATGACTACAGTTCATTATTGTGGTTCTGTGAGATGGATATATCATCAACCCTGCATTTCAGGAAAGAAGAGGAGACTCAAAGAAATGAAGTCACCCGCCCAAAGACCAGCTGCTAATACAGCTGAAAGCTAGAATTTGAGACACAAACCTTCCACCCAGGATCTCCCGTCCCAGCAGGGAAGTTCCCATCAGGAAACCAATGCTGAATCCATAAGTCAAGTCAGGCCAGATTGTGGAGGACAATAATGGGTTCATAATTTTATGAACTTGCGTGCAGCTGGTGGAGCCCAAGGTGTACCTGTCCCTCTTATCCCAGCATCCCCTGGAAAGTTACCAGGTAAATTGCAAACAGTGACAGACTCCAAATGTGTCATGCTCTAGCAGGTCAAACCTCTCTTGGGCTTGGGGAACTGGCGTGATCTCCCTCCCCCTCCTCACTCTGGTTAATAACTCTGGTCATGTGGCAACCCCTCTCCAAAGCCTTTCTTCCCTCTCAGCTTGAGAAAGCTCCAATTTGGTGATTGTTCATTATCCCCCATTTAGACAATTTTCAACACACAGTGGAACCTTTAAACAGTGTGAACAATGTTGTCAATCTTTCTGCATGCTGCCTCTGCTGGGCATTAAGAGGTAAATTGACTGCACAGTGAGAGGAGAATTAGGAACACAGTTTCCATTAATAGTAATAGGGGAAGCCAAGTGGGTTCTGATGTTCGGTCATGGGAAGGGATTAGAGACACCTGTACACCAAGGGCTGGACTAAGTCTGGGTCAAGATTTGGTGCCCTCCCATGAGGACTTTCCTCACCAACTGCAAGGCATGATGGATTGGGTGAAGAAGGGAACCAGCACACATTGAGTACCTGCTGCATGCAAAGCACTTTAATCATGTTATTTTGTTTCATCCTCAGAATAACACCAAGAGTCACAAGTAGTATTCACATTTTGTGGGCAAAATATAGAGGTGAAAACCCAAAGTCACACAGCTCATGAGCCGGGATTTGAAATGTGATCTTTCTAGCTCCAAAAGTCCCATTGCTAACCACTGCTTTAGCATAAGAAGGGCTTGAACTCCTGGATTTTCCTAGTCCCTCTTTTGTCCAGACTGGGCTGCTTCCCTTGGACTCAGTAAGAAAGTTCACCATTTCCTGTTATAAGACAAACTGAGACCTTTGCCCATTCTCACTAGGTTCCCAGTATCTGCCAGCTGTGCTCACCATCCACCTCCTTCCTTTCTTCTTACAAAGGTATAATCCACTACCCTTATGTATGCCATTCAAAAAGTGTGTCTTCCTGTGTTACTCAGAACAGCCACTTCTCTGCTTCATGAGTAGGTATCATAGAAATAGCAAATGGGCCACTAATCCCCCATCCTGCATCCATACAGGCATCATTAATCAATTTCCCACTGAGTAGCCACTATCAACAGGTCAGATTAGGCTCTCTCCATCCATGGTCCAAGCCATTCACAGCTTCTAAGTAAATGAGTGGATTTATCAAGCTGATCCTTTTCAGATAACAAAATCTCTTCTTTCCTGCCTCATTTCCCAAGAAAGCAGAAAACCAAACTGACTGTATTCTGATGTATGCCTTTACTATCACATCTTTTTTATTTTCCCATCCCACGCACTCTTCCAAAGACTTGGATCTGGACAGATATTCTAGTTCTCAAACCCCAGTTCTATCCCATTCGTTTGAGTTCTGTGAACGTAGGCAAGTTGGCTTCTTCATCTATAAAACACACATGATGCTATCATCCCTGCAGCATTGTTTGAAAATTAAATGAGAAAACATACACACGGCACCAAACACAATTCCTGGACACTGGACAGTCCATTAATGTCAACACACTTCTCCCTCTTCCCCCCAAACCACCAACCACTAAATGTGCCTATTTGCTCCTTATAAAAAACTGGTGCTGAATAACACCGAGGCAGCAAATCTATAAACCCAGGTGATATAGTTCTTTTCCAACTTCTTCTTAAGAAAATGCCCAAACATCTCAGGGACATCTCCTTCCTTCTCCACCACCACACCTTGGCTAGTTTCCTAAGTTACAGAGAATTTTCTGTTCCATTTCCTCCAACATTAAAAAAAAACAGGACTCTCAATTCAACCTGAAGATAACCACTTGCCAGAGGCAGAAACAAATGCTGGTGGCTTGGCAAGAAATGGCTATGCCCTCGAGGGACAGGAGAGGAGGACCTTTGGCTGAACAAAAAAAAATTCTGACTTGGCTTTCCAGAGCCTACAGCTATAGGGCACACACAGAGGCTGTGCCTCCTCCCCTCAAACCATTGTCAGTCCCAGGGAATTTCTTCCCTTTTCAACAACAACAAAAGCATTGAGCCCCTACAATGGGCATGTGCTACAACCACTGACCACCACTCCATGGGCTTCTTCAATGAGCTGAGAAACATGACATCTGCCATGGATAGAGAGCTTCCTACGGGCTGGGCACTGAGGTTTTTTATGTGGACTGTTACACTCAGTCCTCAGAGGATCCCATGAAATAGAAATGTTATTACCATCATTTTACTGAAGAGGAAACTGAGGGTGGGAGAGAAGGATATGCCTGTTATATAGACCTAGTGTGTGTGTGTGTCTGTGTGTGTGTGTGCGCGCACACACGTGCATGTTGTTTAATTTAGTGATCTACTATAAAAGTCACAATGTTCACTGTAAAAAGTTTAAACAGAAATGGACAAAATGAAATATTAAAGTTGACATTCTCCTTCCTGCCCTCCCCGCTAAAATTAACACCAACACCATTTGGTGAAGATACTTGAAGACATTGCCTATGCCAGTGGTCGGCAAACTCATTAGTCAACAGAGCCAAATATCAACAGTACAACGATTGAAATTTCTCTTGAGAGCCAAATTTTTTAAACTTAAACTTCTTCTAACACCACTTCTTCAAAATAGACTCACCCAGGCCATGGTATTTTGTGGAAGAGCCACACTCAAGGGGCCAAAGACCCACATGTGGCTCGCGAGCCGCAGTTTGCCGACCACGGGCCTATGCCAAAGAAAGGCATATGAAATATAATTCTTCATATAGTAGACCTTTCTTGTATTACAGTTTTTGCATTAATATCTTTAATGTTTATATTTGGGTTAAAAAAGTAATAATGGTTCTCATAGGAAATGCACAGAATGCTGATACGGATTCTTTCTGCCCATCACACTACTGTCCAGGCCTGAACTGAGTCAGGCAGGTGCAGTCTAGTGGCAGAAAGACCATGGGGATGGCGGCAATTCGATGTGAATGGAATTCCTTTACTAGCTGAGTAAATTGAAAAAACCCCTTAATCACTTTGACTCTTAGTTCCCCTATCTATAAAATGGGTTATTAATGCCTATTTTAAAGAATTACATGTGCTTATAGCAAAGTGACTGTCATATAGAGATTAAAAGCACCAATTAAAAGTTGTCAAATTTTCCCTCCCTAAAAGCCTAATTTGGTTATCCCTTCCCTGTATTCCTTCTCCCTTCCACAAAGGAGCCTTCCCACAGCTTGGGACAACCTTGATGTTTCTCTTTCCTTCTTTGACAACCTTCTAGGGCAATTTCTCTCTCTCAGCATTTTCCTCACTCAGAAGTATTTGCAAAATGTCAGGCTGCACTGTCTCATTGTGCTTTCATGCCTTGTTTCACCACCTTCTTAGCAGAGCTGGTTTAACATAAATATTTATGTGTAAAAAAAACTATGCTCTCCAGTCCCCAGTGTTCTCCACCCCACATACAAGCCTCTGGGGCACTGTGACAGGGCCTCTATGCAGCCTGGCGGAGCACCAGGGCACCAACTTCATCCTGAGTCCTGGGGAGGAACAGATGTTTGACATGCAATCCCCTGGAGCAGGTCCTTGCTGATATGCCACGGGCTCCAAAGCTGTAAATGGAATTTAGTAGCTTTCACAGCAAAATTATGGATAGCTCCCTGCAAGTTCCCTCAGTGCTGGGAGTAACTCTGCACCCAAACTTGCTTGACCAAAGTTAAGAAAATAAATAAAGATATCTATATATATATATAAAAGCCTAAGCGACTGAATGACCCAACAACCCAATGACCTGTCGACCAGTTGCTATGACATGCACTGACCACCAGGGGGCAGATACTCAACGCAGCAGAAACGCCACTCAGCTGACTGACGGGCACCAGACGCAGGGCTAACGGCTGGCAAGTGCCACTGCAGCAGCACAAGCCTCGCCCAATCGGGACTGACTGGGCGCCAGCCTATAGCAGGGACAGTGGGGCCGGGATGAGCGGGAGCAGCAGGCAGGAGCCGTAGTCAGCGTTGGATTGCCGGTTTCGGCCCAATCCCCACAGGCCACACCGAGGGACCCCACCCATGCACGAATCTGTGCACCAGGCCTCTAGTAGATGTGTGTGTGTGTGTGTGTGTGTGTGTGTGTGTGTGTGTGTGTATAATTGTATATATGCACCCTTCCTTCCTTAAATTCACTCTCAGTGCTGCCTGCAGACATGCCTACACTCTGCCCCTCCTGTGGTCAACTATAATCATACCATTTTTAAGGCCATGTTGGCTGTAGTCATCCCACTCTCATCTGACCGCTAAGACTACACTGTCTTCATCCCTTTATGGCTCTCTGCCATGTACGTATCCTCCCTGGAGTCCATTCCCCTTTTTCCGAGGTCATTCACCATCCTTCTTCCAAAAACTGCACCTCCTACTTAGTGCTGCTGCTGTCAGTGAACGTGCACGGTAGCTCAAATCTCATGCAATCCTGAACAACAAAACATCAGCCCCCTTTTAATATTCAGTACTTGTTATAACTAGTTAGCCAAAAACTCAGTAACAGCACGTTTGCCTGAGCTAAGCTTAAAATCCACACTACAGTCCTCAAAGGCTCTGATCAGAGTGAAAACTGCTTTGGGTACAGCCCAGTTCAGCCCCAAACCCCACTGGGCCTCTCTCCCCAAAGGAAACAGCAAACACTGCTGTCCATGCCTTGTAGGAGGCTATGAAAAGAGGCAGCTTAATGATCATTAATATAATTATTAACGGATTATAATTAATATTCATTCATTAGTAATTATTATTTGATAATTATTAATGTAATTATTTATGACAAACATGCATGTTATATCAATAAGGGGAAATAGGGTATAAGCAACCTATTAAGAGAAAAAGACTACCAGACCAGGTCAAAAATTTAAAATCTAGCCCTTATTTGTATGTTATAATGAAATTGTATGATAAATTATTAAAAAGAGCATCTGTATTCAAAGTAAAAAAAAAAACTTGGGTTTTAAAATCAAAGATGTCATTTGAAGCTGTGTGACCTTGGGCAAGGCACCTCACCTCTGCAAGCTTCCGGTTTCACAGCTGCAAATCGAGGACCTGGCTCTCTCTAGGGGAGGCTCAAGTGTGGTAAGGAAGGGGGGATGCTATAAACTTCCGGATACTCAGGCCTTGTTCCTAAAGTAAGGACCACAAACCAGCAGGCTCTGAAGGTACAGCTGGTGTAGGCTGGACTCTAAGCTCAGAAACTTGATCGAGGCCGTGGCGTTATCTCTCACTAGCTGTTTGGCCCTGGGCAAGTCACTGAAGTTCTCTCCATCGCAGTGTCCTTATCAGTAAAATGACAATAATATGTGGTATTTGCCTCATAAAGTCACTATGGGGATTAGACAAGCTATTGTAAGTAAAACAAGGTGAGAAATAATAAAGATGTTGTAACTACAGACACAACTGAGATAAGCAAAATGACAAGAGAATATTATTTAAAAGTTTTGCTATAAATCAGAAATCTAGGTAAAATGGTCAATTTTTCAAGCAAAATTTACATTTCCCAACTGGCCCAAGAAAAAATAGAAAGCCACAGTAGACCAAAAGCCATTTAAAAATTGAAATAGTTTCTATTGTACTTCTCTTTCAATTTTTCTGTAAGTTGAACATTTGTCAAATTTCAAAATAAAAAGTCTAAGTACAAAAAACACACACACACTCATACAAAGGCACTATCCCAAGATTGTTTCACAGCCAAATTATAACAAGCCTTCAGGAAACAGATAATTCTTGTTTTAGAGTGTTCTAGAACATAGAAAGAAAGATGGGCAGTTACCCTTGTCACTTTATGACGCCAGTATAATCTTGATTCCACGACTGGACAAAGACCATAAGAAATGAATCCTAACTCAATATCTCATACTGAACAAAGACCACACAATAAAACCAACCTCTATTACGAATCCAGATGCAAAACAAAACCAATAAAACATTGCCCCAGACAGTGTGGTTCAGGTGGTTGGAGCGTCATCCCATACACCAAAAGGTTGCCAGTTCGATTCTCAGTCAATAAACACACACACACACACACACACACACACACACACACACACACAAAAACCTAACTGATCCAAGGCACTTAAATTCCCAGCCCCTGATTAGTAAGATGTCATGATCTATAATAATAAAGGGTAATATGCTAATTAGACCAGACATTTTCTGGACGTCATTCCAGACATCCTTCCTGACGAAGCCGAGGCAGAGGGAAGCAACCCGGGTCTTAGGTGCCTGCCATCGGCCAGAGGAGGGAAGCCCGGGTCCTGGGTACCAGAGAGAAGCCAGTACTGGCAGCCTGGGGAAGGAAAGCCTACTCTTGCACGAATTTTCATGCATTGGGCCTCTAGTTTATAGATAATGATGGTAACATGTCCTGGTGTGTGGTATTATCCTACATAATAAAATGGTAATATGTAAATTACCATCACTCCGCTATGCCCATGATTGGGCCAGCAGGAGGCGCAGGGGGCGGGACTCAGGGTGGCCGGGGTAGCTGATTGGGCCAGCAGGACGCTGAGCTTGCGGCGCCAGTGGCGCCGCGAGCTCAGCATCTGTGCCATGGCTGCCCCGGAGGCTTTCGGAAGGCCTGGGGCACCGGCGGACAGCCGGCCAGGTCCCCCGCGATCAAAGGCCAAAGCAGGGGACCTGGCCGGCTGTCTGCTCCGGCGCAAGGCCTTTAGAAAGCCTCCGCAGCAGCCGGAGGCTTTCGGAAGGCCTGGGGCACCGGCGGACAGCCAGCCCGCTGGTGCACCAGGTGCATGATTAAATCATGCACTGGGCCTCTAGTTATTATTATAAAATTACTAATAATTGTTTCCATCCCTCTAGCATTTTCAGCTTCTTCAAAGAAAACCACTGAAATATAAAACTAAAACTGCCTACAGTCCTGGGACACACACACACACATACACACACACACAAAAACATACACACACACACACACACACACAAACATACACACACACACACACACACACACACACATACACCGGGGTTACTAATTAAGTTGAAAGTGATGAAATATTACTCAGCCATAAAAAAGAAGGAAATCTTACCCTTTGCAACAACATGGATGGACCTAGAAGGTATATGCTAAGTAAAGTAAGTCAGACAGAAAGGCAAATATCATGAAACCTCACTTTTATGTGGAATCTAAAGAACAAAATAAACAAAACAGAAAAGACTCAAGAGATACAGAAAACAAACTGAGAGTTGCCATATGGGAGGGGGTTTGGGGAACTGGGCAAAAAGGGGAAGGAATTAAGTACAAATTGGTAGTTACAAAATAGTCACAGGGATGTAAAGGGCAGCACTGAATAGAGTCAACAATAGTATAATAACAATGTATGGTGCCAGGTGGGTACTAGACTTATTGGGGGGAACACTTCATAAATTATATAAATGTCTAATCACTATGCTGTATACCTGAAACTAATATAAAATAATATTGACTGTCAACTTTAATTGATAAATAAATAAACAAACAAATAAATAAGTCAATAAATGAATAAATGGAAAGGGAGACTCACTGGAATAGGAAGAACAATGAAGAGATGTATGTGTGAGTGAACATCTACATTTTCCCCCATTTTTCGCAATAAAGAATTAAAAGATTCCACTGCAGTTTTATTGTTAACGAATGAATAAAAAAAAATTAAATGTACTAGTTAAAAACATAAAGGTGACCAGCAGAACAACTTTGAAAATTGACTATAGAAATCATAGTAATAGCAAGAAGGGAGGGGAAAGACTGAGGCTAAAATTTATCTAGATCACTGATGCCCAACCTTAGTTGCTCATTAGAATACCTGGGGAAGAGTTTCAAAATCCTGATGCCAAAGCCACATGCCAGAACAAATAAATCTTCCAGGGGTGGGAGCCAGACCGCAGAATTTGTTAAAGCTCTACTACGTGGTTCCAGTGTGTGGCTAACGCTGGGAAGCACCACTGTATAGCGAGAGATACACGAGGGAAAGGCAATTGCAAAAATGTATAAAACACAAGAACATCACCGAAAAATGAAGACAACTAACAAACATGCCTGTGATATCTATAAGTGGAAATAGGATAAAACAATCTATTAACAGGAAAAGACTCTCAGATTGGGTCAAAAAATCAAAATGGAGCCCTTGTTTGCATGTCAGAATAAATTGCATGGTGAGTTATTTAAAAGAGCACCTGCATTCAAAGTCAGAAAACCTGAGATCTAAAATCAAAGATATCGGTTGAAGCTGTGTGACCTTGGGAAGGGCACCTCACCTCTGCAAGCTTCCAGTTTCTCAGCTACAGATCGAGGACCTGACTCTCTCCAAGGAGGCTTACATGTAGAAAGGAATGGGGGAAAGTGCTATCAAGTGCTCATCAAAGTGTGGTCCACAGACTAGCAACATAGGCATCTTTTAGGAGCTTGTAAAAAAAAAAAAAAGCAGAATCTCTGGACTCATCACAGACCCACTGAATCAGAATCTGCATTTTTTAAAATATATTTTATTGATTTTTTACAGAGAGGAAGGGAGAGGGAGAGAGAGCTAGAAACATCGATGATAGAGAAACATCCATCATCTGCCTCCTACACAGCCCCTACTGGGGATGTGCCCACAACCAAGGTACATGCCCTTGACCGGAATCAAACCTGGGACCCTTGAGTCCACAGGCTGATGCTCTATCCACTGAGCCAAACCGGCCAGGACAGAATCTGCATTTTTTACAAATATGTTCTTATTGATTTCAGAGGGAGGAAGGGAGAGGGAGAGAGGTATAGAAACATCAATGATGACAGAGAATCACTGATCAGCTGCTTCATGCACATCCCCTACTGGGGATTGAGCCCAAAACTTGGGCATGTGTACTGACTGGGAATTGAACCCTGACCTCCTGGGTCATGGATTGACCCTCAACCACTTAGCCATACTGGCTGGGCAGAATTTGCATTTTAACAAGATCCCCAAAATGAGCCCTGTGCACCTCAATGTTTAAGAAGCACCACTCTAGGTGGCTATGTGACCTTCCCAAGAGTAAGGAAGAAAAGAATAATTGCCTGTTCTGCTGTCTCATGCCTCTGTGTGTGACTCCCTCTAATGAAATGCTCTCCCCTCTTCCTTGTCTGCATCACTCCTTCTTGATCTCTGCTTAGATAAGCTCTAGGAAATATTCCTGGAAACCCCTACACACCTCCCTCCCTGCTGGGTTACCTGCCCTTCCTGTGCTTCCCTCTGTCACAACCTTCACCTGCTCTATTG
The DNA here is from genome assembly GCF_951640355.1 of Cnephaeus nilssonii. NCBI lineage: Eukaryota > Metazoa > Chordata > Mammalia > Chiroptera > Vespertilionidae > Cnephaeus > Cnephaeus nilssonii. The sequence goes on along the minus strand of NC_137073.1, from coordinate 23,943,913 downwards.
TGTAACTGTGGGTTTAGGTTTCAGCTCCCATCCTTAGACTGTGAGCTTCTCAAGGGCATTTCAGTATGCGGTGTGCAAAGGTTCTTACATAAACAAAACTTAGCACAGAGACTGTCTGTATTAGTTTCCTATTGCTGCTGTAACAAATCACCACAAACCTGGTGGCTTAAAGCAGCAGAAGTGTATTTCCTCACAGTCCTGAAGACCACAAGTCTGAAATCAAGGGGCTGTCTTCCCTGTGAGGGCTCTAGGGAAAGATCTGTGCCTGCCTCTTCCAGCTTCTATGGCTCCAGAATCTCAGCCCCCGAGCTCACATGGCCTCCTCTGTGTGTCCCTTACAAGGACACTTGTCACTGAGTTAGGCTCATGCAGATACTCCAGATGATCCCCTTATCTCAAGAATCTTAACTTTATTGCATCTGCAAAGACCCTTTTTTCCAAATAAGGTCACATTCACAGGTTCCGGGGATTAGGACTTGGCTATATTTTCTTGAGGGCCAACATTCAATACACTACACCATGTCATACTAGTATCAAAAGAAGTCTACTGTGTTAATGCCTACCCACTGAAGCTGAGCGTCTTTAAAAACAAATAGACAACAATAAAAAAACTTCCCAGTATCACACAACTAAAATAGCATTGGGACAAATATATATACATGTGTGTCTCCTGGGTGTTTGTCCCTAATATATACAAGTGCCCTAACCTACACTAAGTGCAATGTACTTATTACATGCACACTATGAGCCAGTGATTGGGTCAGGTACTATAGGTCTACAAAATCTCCTTTGTCCAGTCACACTGAAGGGTAGCCATTATCTTCACCATTTTCGGACAAGGAGCTGAGACTCATTTCAGATAAGAAATGTGTCCAAAATCTCACAGATAGGGGCAAGGATCAGAGCCAGGGTTGGACCACAGTGCTTTCTGGCTCCACTCACATAGTCAGCAAATATTTCCTGAGTGCTTGCCATGTGCCAGGAATGACTGGGTTCCAATGCACACTTTCCAAGACTCTTTTTCAGGCATGGGCACCAAGAGGTTGGCATTGTGCTCTGAAACCAGTGCTCTGCCCACTGCCTGGCTCTCAGACAGCGTCTCTGCTCCACCTTCTTCAAGCACCTTTCCCATCTGAAATTTCAGCTCCTTCCTGAGACCTTCAGCAATGTCATTCTGCCACACCATCAACCACGACGCTCTCGGAGCCAAGGCCCATTACAGCTGGGACCACCTTAGACAGTTACCATGAATGAGAACTGGAGAACCTGCCATCCACATGTTATCACACACACACACACACACACACACACACACACACACACATTTCTAACACTCCAAGCCAAGTAGACTCTACCATTAATTCCTTGCCAACCTCACAAAGGTTTGTGGGGTACCCCAGGGACAAGCCGGGGTGCATGATTATGTGAGAGGTGAATACAAAATAAGGTCAGATAGACCAGTAAGTAAGGTACAGTCCCAGGTTCACAAAACTCAGAGACCCTGGAACATTCAACTCACGGACAATACTACAGCTATAACCCCAATAATAAGGCAGGGTGAAGAATCAAAATAAAAATTTTTCTTGGAGATCCTAGAGTAATTACTCATGCAGAGAGTGGTATTTGAACTTGGCCTAAAAGGCTGTTTAGATTTCTACAAGCAGAGATCAGGGAGGAATGTCAGTAGTTGAAAAAGAGGGCATGCTTGAAGAAGAAAGTCAGAGGATTTTTGTTCATAAAAATGTCAGCATTGGAAGAAGTTGCAAGCATTGCTAGTGTAGGGTTCAAACACAAGTACTTACAGGCAGGACTATTGGTAAGCTAGTGTGAACCAGTCTGATATATTTATCAGCTATTCATGGCCAAATTTAGTGTGATTGGGATGTTACAAGTTTTTATTACTTAGTATCTGGGGCATATGGGCTGTTAAACATTTTGAGTATTACCCTTCTACACGAACGAGGCAAGAACAATGAATAAGTGAGTGAGTGAAATAGGACAGGTCTAAAATAGATAGCCAGCCAGAAAGATAAATAAGTAGGAAATTACAGTGGTGATGATGGTGATGACTGGGAAGGTAAATAGTGGCTAGATAGATAGATAGATAGATAGATAGATAGATACAGGACTAGCTGGATGGATAGATAATGGATGGATGGAGCTGGATATAATGCCTAGCTAGAGAGCAACATAAATATAGCCCCAGAGCATAATGTTGACTGAAGGGGGGGGGGAAGTGAGATGCAGAATGAAATGTAAACTATGATATAATGCACATAAACTAAAACATATAAAAACACTGCATGCTGTTCATTGAAAATACAAATCTAAAATTAAAAGTAATAAAGGACCTATCCGTAAGAGCTAAAGCTATAAAACTCTTAGAAAAAAAGCTTCTTGACATTGGATTTGTCAGTGATTTCTTGGATATGACACCAAAAGCACAGACAACAAAAGAAAAATAGATAAATTGGAGTACATAAGAATAAAAAACTTTTGTACATCAAAGAACACTATTAACAGAGTACAAAGGCAACCCGAGGAATGGGAGAAAAATATTTTCAAACCATATATTTGATAAGGGGTTAAAGAACTCCTAAAACGCAACAGCAACAAAAAGAGCAACCAATTCAAAAATGGGCATAGGACTTGAATACAAATACACATTTCTACAAGGAAGATATGCACATGGCCAATAAACACCTGAAAAGATGCTCAAAATCACCAGTCACCGGGGAAATACAAATCAAAACCACAATGAGGTATCACAACCATTAAGATGGATACTATCAAAACAAGAAAGAAAAATAAAAACAACAGGAAATAACAAGTGTTGGTGAGGATGTGGAGAAATTAGAAGCCTTGTGCCGGGCTGGTAGAAATGTTAAATGGTGTGCAGCCTCTGTGGAAAACAGTAAGGTAGATCCTCAAAAAATTCAACATAGAATTACCATATGAACCAGCAATTCCACTTCTGGGCGTATACCCCAAGGGATTAAAGCATAGATTCAAACAAATACCGTATTTTCCGGCGTATAAGACGACTGGACGTATAGAAGATTTTCCTGGGTTAAAAAGTCGTCTTATACGCTGGAAAATACGGTATTTGTTCATAGCCACATTATTCACAATAGTCCAAAGGGGGAAGCAGCCCAAGTGGCCATGGATGGATGGATAAATAGATAAACACAATGTGGGCTATCCGTACAATGGAATACCATTCAGCCTAAGAATTCCGGCCCATGCGACATGGATGAACCTTGAGGACATTATGCAAAGTGAAATAAGTAAGTCACAAAAGGACAAATACTGTATGATGCCACTTACATGAGGTACTTATAGATGTCAAATTCATAAAGCTAGAAAGTAGAATAGTGGTTGTTAGGGGCTGAGGGGAGAGGGAATGGAGAGTTAGTATTTAATGGGGACAGATTTCCCGTTTTTCCCCATTGAAAGAGTTCTGGAGATAAATGGTGGTGATGGTTGCACAACGATGTAAATGTATCTAATGTCAAAGAACTGTACACATAAAAAATTATAAAATAGTAAATTTTTTATGTAAAGTTTACCATATTTTAAAAAATGAATAAATTTTAACCAAAGTTTAAAAGGTATTAGAATTGGGTATAAAAAAGAAACACACAAAATGTATGATTCTGACTCTCTGGCTGGGAGAGGATGGAATATACCACAGATGGCATTAGAGAAGGGGCAATTTCAGAATCATCTATCATATATTGGTTCTGATGTAAAAAAAAAAAAAATGTCTGAAGAAATATGACCCCAAGTTACCAATTGTGGATTCTGGGTGGTGAAAAGCTGGGCAATTGTTACCCAGTTCTTTGTACTTTTCTGTATCATTTTTAATTTCTTCAAAATAAAAATTATAATTTAAGAATACCTCTGGGAATGGGGGAGACTTCAATATTATGACTTTGCTAATTAAGTCTCTATGCTCTGGGAACAACAATCATTTATTCCTAGGAATATTTTAACCAACACGGGTAATCTCCCCAAATTTTCCAGGCAAAATTCCAGGCTTACATCAGGTCCTCAGTAAGTGTTTGAGGAAGGAAAGAAGGAAGGAAGGAAGGAAGGAAGGAAGGAAGGAAGGAAGGAAGGAAGGAAGGAAGGAAGGAAGGAAGGAAGGAAGAGACAGGAAGGAAAGAAGACTGCTAGGTAGTGTAAGGCTTACATTGTATCAGAATCAGCTTCAATGACCTCTTCACTATGGACACAAATTGCTTTTCCTCCTAAAACACTGGCCTGGGCCTATTTCCAGTTTCCATTGTGTTCAGCCCTCCCTCCACCATGGGTTCCTAAAACGCAGCCAGAGAATGCAAACAAATGAGCCTGTAATTTTCAGGACAGTCTCAATTCCTTGGCTGGGTCCCTGTAGCAACTGAATGTTAAACACATTAACTCTGACCTCCCTGCCCAAATTCCTTTGTACTGGACGCAGTAATGAGCCTCTCAGGCAGGACAATTTTCTCGGGGCTTCAGTGCCTATGCCTGTCCAATGGGTGATTCCTACAAGTCCTAACAAAGGCAGACAATTAATCCAGAAATTCGGTACCAAGCAAGGGGAACCATCCATGAACACTGAGTAGAATTTCCCTGGACAAACAGATCTCCCTAATCCTAACCTAACTTTGCCCTAAACCAGCTGCGAGAGTCCCCTGACCCAAACACACCGTAGCTGCTGTATTATTGGCCCCTTGGGAAGCACCAGAGCCATCGTCTCTACAACTAGTGAAAACACTTTTGGTTTAGGTTCATGTAGACCTGAAAATCAGGAAGATGTATTCAGATTTGTTGTTCTACCATCTGGGAGTTTAGGTGAGATAAGGGCGAAAGAGACCCTCGTGCCAACTAGCACAGGGTTTGGTTCAAGGGGAAATGTCTACCGCACACGTTCCTTGGCCTTCACGAAGCTGAGCCGGAGCTGTGACCCACAAACACCCTTTGAGGGACTCGGAAGGTCATCACTGCATATACCCCAAATGGAAATCACTGGGAAACGTCCAAGTAAGACACAGAGCCACAACCTGCCCAGACCCAGCAACCTGAGCAAATCATTTGCTAAGCCTCAACTGACCCTAAATTTATTTAAAAACAACCAGCCAAATAGAAAACTACAAACTCACAGTTCTCAATGAGAGGTGCCATCTACACTCCCCTGTGCCTATGTGTCCACCGCTGACTCCAGGAATTCCAACTCAGCAGGTGTGGGATGTGGCCCTGGAACACTTATTTTGAAAATGTCCCTGTAGAGATGCTAAGGCATTCGTACCCCCGATAAAGTCCCACCAATTTCATACACTTCAGAGGTGTGCCTCATGAATGAAAACCGAACCTCTCCCTCCTTCTCCCCTCTGTTCTTCCCTTTTCGTGTTCCTTTTTTTTTTCTTGCTTTCTCTTGACATCACCTTTTTCCTCTCCCCTCCCTCCTTCCTTCATTTCAACAAATATACATTGAATATATCTTGTTAACTGAAACCCCAGACTGCTTTCCAAATATAGCAAATTATTTGGCAGGCGATTCAAGTTAGTCCCCAGGCCTTTTTCTGACCAATCAAGGGGCAATCATACAGGCTACTCCTCAAAAAATCATTTTGTTACTTTGTTTTTCAATGGGGTGACTACCTGGACTTAGGGTGAACAGGACTTGGCAGTCGTTTTTAGAAGATAAATGGTAGAAGTCAGACAGACCTGGTTTTAAATCTCAGGCTCATTTCTTTAGGCGATTTTCCTAATATCTCTGAGCTTCATTTCCTAAATCTGCAAATACATGATAAAATGAACCTCGACAGGTACCAATCCGGACAGAGAATAACTGAAGACCAGCCAGCGATAATCCTACTTTCCCTTGTCCTGCTTCAGATACAACCCATTTACAGAATCAAAATCTTTGGGGAGAGGCAATACTGAATTACCTGGGGTTGCTTGGAATAGACCAAGATTCAATTTCACCCACCTGGTAGAATAGAGGCTCAAAAGAGAAAATTACCTTGGTAACAAACGTAAGTTTAAAAGTAGCAATAATGCCAGTTACCTCTTACTATGATCTTATTGTGTATCCACCACTATGGTACGTGTTCTACATAGATATCTCAGTTAATCCTCAAAACTGGGAGGTATTCTTTTCAGTCCCATTTTATAGATGAGGAAACCCAGGAACGTGGAAGTACAATGATCTTCTACAACCAGGATTTGAACTCGGGCAGTCCACCTGATCTCTGCTTGTAGTCCACCAAGCAAGGCAGGTGCACCTCTTGCACCCCTGAGCTTACAGCCTGAGCTGCAATTAAATCTTGGGAACCTAATTTTGAATATTTTTTATCACCTTTCGGGCTCTCTCTTCATCATGGCTCCTTGGCCGGCTAACAAGCTATATTCACACCATCAGGACACCGTCTCCAGCAACCTTAGAGTCTTAACTCTGTGCTTTTGAATGTTACAAGAGACCCGAGCAGTAGCTGAGGCAGAAAAGAGACTGCTTCTCAAAACTGATTGCTTCCAGAGCAACAAGAAGCAAACATCGTTGGCTTTTCATACCAGGTTCACCTTTCTCGCACCACATTCATCTTTTTTTGTCTCCTGCATGAAAAGGCCTTTCAGCGGGGAAACATCGCAGCTGCTTTTTACAGGACTGCATGGTCTCATCTGGAAAAATAGCCGAGTTCACACAGCCATAGCCGTCTTTGTGTCCCCTCTTCCGCTAGGTTGGCTGGGGCAGCCAGGGGATGCTTGGAGGGGCCACTGCGGGGGGGGGGGACCTCCAGCAAATGTCGGGGGAGGGGCATGGAAGGTCCTGGAAATGCCATTGCAAGCTCAGTGGCAGTCTCGTAACATCCAGGGACACTCAGACACCGCCCTTTTAAAGTGGCTGGGAGAACATGTAAGTATGGCTTAGAAACCAAGCCGTTCGTTTCTTGAAAACTGAAATACAATCTTATTATATAACCCAACAATTCCACTCCCACCTTTCCACCCAAGACAAATGAAAACATACAAACACAAGAGAATATGCATAGCAGCAATGTTTACGGTACCCCCTCCCCCAGAAAAAAAGAGCCCAAATGTCCACCAGCGGATGCACAGAGTGGTCTCTCCGTACAATGAAATATTGTTCAGCAATAAAAAGAAATGAAGTGTTGATACCTGCTACAGCACGGATGGACCTCAAAGACAATATGCTGAGTGAGAGAAGCCAGCCACACAAGGCCACACATTGTATGATTCCAATGAAATCAAATAGCCAGATTGGTCAAATTTACAGAAAAGGAAAATAGATTAGTGATTGCCTGGGGGGTGGAAATGAGAACAAGAATGAGAATTTTGTTGGTATGATGAGCATGTTCTACAACTGGATAATGGTATAGCTGTACAACTCACTAAATTTACTAAATATCCCTGAATTATTCACTTAAAATGGGTGAATCTAAATTATACTTCCATAAAGTTGGGTGAATTTTTGTTTTTGTTTTTGTTCTGTTGTTGTTGCTAATCCTCACCACAGGATATTTTTCCATTGATTTTTAGAAAGAGGGAGTGGGGGAGAGAGAGGGGGGGGGAAACATCAATATGAGAGAGATACATCGATTGGTTGCCTCCCGCATGCATCCCATCCAGGGCTGGGGATGGAGCCTGCAACTGAGGTCCGTGCCCTTGACTGGAATCGAACCCAGGACCCTTCAATCTTCAGGCTGACATTCAATCCACTGAGCCAAACTGGCTAGGGCAAGTTTGGGGTTTTTAAAGCCATCAAATATTCATATTTTTTAAAATTAATGAATGATGCATGTATCAGAAAACGTGTGAGGCTGCCACCTGAGCACATGGAGAGACTCGGTAAGAAATGAGGCCAGTGTTTAAATTACCCCCTAAAGGCTGGAAATGGGCTATGGTGTCTGATAGCTACATACTTGGTAACTCAACAAAAATAAAGAAAGAAAGAAAGAAAGAAAGAAAGAAAGAAAGAAAGAAAGAAAGAAAGAAAGAAAGAAAGAAAGAAAGAAAGAAAGAAAGAAAGAAAGATAATGGTTTCATTTTCAGCATCCTGAAAAGCTAGTAAATGTCAAGTGACTCTGGGGTCAGGTCAAAACAGTCAGCCTGGCTCATGGCGTACCTGTCACAGGCCTGGAGACCACAGTCTCGTCTGCCCCATTTCGCCCGATGCTGCTGAGAGCGCTCCGGGAGGTTTGCGTCAGTTCAGGACACTACGATTTAGGAGAAATCTGAAAAGTGGACTCTACCTGGAGGAGCTGTTCTCTACCTCGGGCTCCTGATATTCTCTTGGGTTATAATCAGTTGTGATGGGAGTCCTTTCGAATTATGAAAAATATGCCGAAGTTTGGATGTGGCTTGCTTAAAAACAACAACACACAAGACAGATTGGCTCAGATTTAAGCTTCCCTCAGCCATGAAAGCAAACTCACTCTATCCCAGTCTGCCCACCACACCATACATGCATCACCATACCAAACCTTCACAAACACCCTGGGTAAATATTGCTGTCATCCCCTACTGGGGAAACTGAGGCTCAGAAAGCTAAAATGAGTCACCAAAGCCATAGTGCTAGGAAGTGGTGAAAGCAGGTTCTGACTCAGAAACTTCCCCATACACCAACCTTGCTCCTTTGCACCCGGGAAATCCAGGGATGAAAAATCCGCAGTCTGTGCACAGGGAAGCAGATGTGCCAGCACACAGTTATGATATAATGTGATAACATGTGCTATATGTCACATCAAAATTGGGGCGATAAGAGGGCTTAGAAGCCAAGATCTCGGGCTCCTGAGTCATAGAAATCCGGGCTCTAATTCCAACCCTGACATTTATTAGCCATGTGACCTTGAACAAGCTGTGTGATCTCTCTCAGGCTCACTTTCCTCATCTGCAAGAAGAAGTGGAGTAGGCTGCTGGGAAAGGGCAAAGAGGGCGAGGGAGAACAGCACCTCTGGAAATAAAGAGATCAGACCATACAGGAGGGTGAGATGCAAGCGTGAAGGGTGTCCATGGAAGAAGACAAGTGATGGAGATTTCGAATGCCACTGACTCCTGGGAGACGGGGCTCTCAACTTCAGTTCCACGTTCCCCAACCTCGAAGCTCTGCATCCCCCACCAGGTGGTGCCAGGTTTTCAGTGAGCCCAAGAGGAGCCCAGGAGCCTGTAAGGACGGAGTGCCTGGGCCCCTGGCAGCTCTCCTCAGCAGATGAGCTTGATTCCTCCTGACAGCACGAGCAACTGCCATGCCCACAGTGAAACTGGCTGCGCAGAAAGTCCAGCTCCCTTTCTGTGCTCTATTTTCTCTCTCCCCAGACGTGCAGCCATCCTGCTGGCAGGAGCCCAGACCTCCCTCCTCCAGAATCTCCCCACAACTACTCTAATTGGGAGGCTGCTGCGGGAAGCCCCACAGGGACACCCTGCCCATCCTCCTCCTAAGCATCCCTACAAGATGCTTTGCAAAAATAGGAAGCGGGAGCCCAGGGAGACCGGAAGACCTGTTGTGGTAAGCAAGGAGGAAGGAGGCTGGTGGCCTGAAATGCAGTCCAGAGAAGCCCCACGTGGGACTGAATGGGACAGGCAATAATGATAATGCTGCATTTCCTCCCCTCTTAGACATCTTCCATCCACAGATGCACCGTGCCTTCAGAAACGCTTTCCAAGGAAAAGAGAACCCCAATTACTGTGCTAGCTGTACACTCTTAAGATCCGTTTCAAAAATGTTGACCCAAACAGTAATAGAAACGGAGCCACTTTAAAATGGAGCCGGAGTGCATGGCAGAGGCACTGCCTTGCTCCTCTTATACCTCAAACCTTGGACTGTTAAGACCGGCCAAGCAACCTTTGGACCAGGCCAAAGCAAATGTGTGTCCCAAAATAACAAGATAAGAAGAAAGAAAACAAGACAAGCAGATATTACGACCAATGGACTGAAAATTAAAGACATTGACAGGGGTCCTCAAACTTTTTAAACAGGGGGCCAGTTCACTGTCCCTCAGACCATTGGAGGGCCGGACTATAGTTTAAAAAAAAAACTATGAACAAATTCCTATGCACACTCACATATCTTATTTTGAAGTAAAAAAACAAAACAGCAAAAACACCCGCATGTGGCCCGCGGGCCGTAGTTTGAGGACGCCTGGTTTAGAATTAGCATCACTATGTTATGTTATCTGTACCAATAGAATCACCTTCCTTCTACTGATGTAATTATTCCCTTCTCATAAGTACCATTACCTTGTCTCTTAATCAGAACATTATTTGGGCTTCTGCCTGAATTAATGACTCCCGAATAGCTATTCTTTATATGTCAAAGAAATACTTGTTTGCCTCTTACTCTAAAATGCCCTTTTATTTTCTGGTTAGCATTAGTAATATAAAAAAAATCTTAGCATCAAGGAAGGAAAACACCAATAAAAAATAACTTATTAAGTGCAAAATACAGAAAAGTTTATTTTTATGTTTGATTTTGATTTCATTATATTTTGTTGATGCTAAGCACTTCTCACTCTCTAACCAATTTTTTATCCTCACAAAAACCTAATGAAGTAGAATTTATGTCCATATTATGGATAAGGAAACTGAGGCTCCATTAAGTTAAGTAATCCATGATGGTACAGCTAGTAAGCAATGAAGTGAGAATTCAAATTAAGGTATGTCTGAATCAGAGCCCACTTATTTAAAGAAAACACAGCTTTATTGAGATATAACTTACATGCCATAAAATTTACCTATTGTAAGTATACAAGTCTGTGATTTTTTTTAGTAAATGTATAGAATTTCCATCATTATCACCCTCTGATTTTAGACATTTCCAGCACCCCAGGAAAGTCCCTTATGCCAATATTGCTGTTAATCTTTGCTCCCACATCCAGCCTCAACCTACTTTCTGTCTCTATAGAATTGCCTATGCTGGGCATTTCATAACAAAATCACACAAAATGTAGCCCATATCTGGCTTCTCTCATTTAGCATAATGTCATAATATTTTTGAGGATCATCCATGCTGTTGCACTTACCGGTATTTTATTCCTTTTTGTTGCTGAATTGTATTCCACTGTATGGATATACCACATTTCGTATACACACTCAGTGATGGATAGATATTTAGATTGTTTCTATGTCAGTGTCATTATAAATAATTCTTGTGTATAAATATTCATAACTATAACTATGTCTTTGTGTGAACATATGTTTTCATTTCTCTTGGGTAGATTCCTAGGAGTGAAATTGCTGGGTCCTATAGTAAGTTTATATTTAACTTTTTAAGTGACTGCCAAGCCATTTTTCCAAAGCTGCTGCACTCTTTTATATTCCCGTCCAAGCCCATACTATTAAATATTAACATATCCTACCTTGAAGCCAAAATGAAATCCAGCCAGGCCTGAGAGGATGGTAAGCTGGTGAGCTGGCCCCTGGGGTAGTGCTTTACATGAGTGTATTCTAGGATGACGCTGGTTGGAGACGGAAGAAGAAAACAAGTGGCTTCATTATCCCAAGAGAAAGAGGTAGGGATGGAGCAAGAACCAGGTGCATGGCCCTGGAGCAATCTAGAGAGGGGGTGAATGGAGAGCCTGTGGCTCTGTTTTCCTGAGACACTTTAGTGCACAGCCCAATCAGGATGGCTCTGGAGCTTGGGTAGTAGAGGCTGTCCCAGAGCTGGGGAGAAATTACTTCCTCTCGGTGCTCTGGAGCCCTCAGAGTTGGCACCTTGGTGAACATGGTGAAGCAGAGCCTGTGGCTTGGTGGTACATGGGCACCAACCCCAGCAAGCACCAAGAGCTTCTCAAAATGCAAAGATTGACAATGAGGCCAAAATAGAACAAACACAGTGGACATTGTGAGATGAATACAGCTGGACAAAAGGAAATATACAACAAGCCAGCCATAGGACTCCTCAGACATAACAGAGGGAAATGGCTCAGGGGCATCGTCCTGTGTGTGTGATGCTGATACGAGCCAGGATGTGGGCAAACCCTGTCCGGGTGTCTCCATCTTCCCTAGAGGCTGGGAAGGCTGGGTTACATGTTCAATGGAGAGCTGGTTCTCACCTGAGATGCTTCTTGCTCAGCAGATGCAGCCCCGGCTTCCTTCCCATCCGCTCTTGCTTCTCCCACTCACCTGCTCATGATACATCAAGGATACTCTGTGACCTTGAATGTGCAATAATTCATCCCAGAAACAGTATCACGTTCCCCTATGAATAACCAAAACTCCATAAATCAGGCTTGAAGGAGAAAGATAAAGCATCAAACTCCTACCAGGGGAAGAGCTTTGAGAAAGGGGGCTTTCAGCCTGACCTGGGGGAAGGACAAGGATGAGGGCAGGGGAATGGAGGCCCCAGGGTCCCCGTCCTCAGTGTATAGCGTGGACTTTGGACTCTCACACACCTGAGTTCCCATCCAAGCTCTGCCACTAAAGAGTTATATGACTTCGGATAAGTCCTGCAGGCTCTTTGCCTCAGTTTCCCTAGGGATAATGTAATCAAAGAGATTTGCATGTTGTAGGCCCTCAATAAAAGTAGAAATAAGACAAGATTAAAAAAAGGGGGGGGTGCTACTGTATGAATAGTCTACCAGGAATTGTTGCCTCCCTCTGCCAACCCATGTCTTGTCTCCCTTAAGAAAGAAATATCTGGAAGTTGACTTAGCAATTCATCCTTTAAATTAAGATGACTTTTAGCCAGGCAGAATAATAATTACTTTTCCCTGAACAGCGACTATATTGGATGCCACATATTGACTGGGGATTAGCAGGGCCAAAACAAGTCATGGAGAGTGAATTCTCCCCGAATGTCAAGGGGAATCAGTGAAGCGTCATAGCAGCAGAGAACAGGGGGAGTGGGAGGGGGGTCAGCAGGGAGGACAAAAGGAGAAAAATCAATTACAATGTTTCCCAAGGCCCAGCTGCGACCCTGACTTTGCCGTGTGATCAACTTGCCTAGGAGCTACACTGGGGCATCAGATGGGCTGGAGGAAAAAATCTGTCCTCAATCTTGCCCCTCCGTATTTCAGAGAGGCAGCAGGGGCTCCCGAGGCCACACTCAGCGAAACGGAGCACCTGGGCCACCAGGTGATGGCAGAGGGACCTGGCAGGGGTAAAGAAAGTCTACCTTGGGACACACAAGGCAGGTCAGAACTCCGCTGAAATAGCAGCCCCTTCGCCCGCTTGCGGTTCCTCGTGGAGGGTGCTCTGCCCTAGAAGTTGAGCCTGGAGCACCTGGGCTAGGTGCTTGGGGATCATAACTGGTCATTGAAAACACATGAGGTTCTGAGTCCTGGGAACCAGCATGGAAGTTATTGGTGATAGGACAGAGCCCCAGGTGAGCCTCACTCAGATCTGTAGCCCCAACTGCAAGAGATTCAAACTCAAAGCCTGCGGCAGGAAGGGGAAAGGCAGGGAACTTCGTGAATAAAATGGACCTGAAGCAGGAGAACCCAGAGCACACGCCCACCTGAGGGCGGCAGCCATCCTCAGCATCACCACATCGTCCCTGCAGGCACTTAGACTGATGTGGCCAGGGTCTCCTAATGTTCTAAGACAGTGGTCGGCAAACTCAATAGTCAACAGAGCCAAATATCAACAGTACAACGATTGAAATTTCTTTGGAGAGCCAAATTTTTTAAACTTAAACTATTTAGGTAGGTACACTGTTATTAACTTAATTAGGGTACTCCTAAGCTGGCCTTTGCTAAAAACTCAAGGGGCCAAAGAGCCGCATGTGGCTCGCGAGCCGTAGTTTGCCGACCACTGTTCTAAGAGAAGCCCAAATCAGGAATTTGCTGTAAAATTATTGATTTTCCAAAGCCAGCAACTAGTTTAAAAGTGTTTATTTATCTATATAAAAACTTGTGTAAAACCAAGCCAAATGTGACGATTGGCCAGCTCGTACTGAGGGCCTGCAGCCCGGCACCAGCCAGTGTCCCGTTATTAAGGACAACTGTGCTACCCGTTCTGCTAGGCCGGAAACTTTGGGAGGGCAAAAGCAAGGTTGTACCCTCTCAGTCTCTTGGACAGTCCTGAGCACTGGGTCAGTCCTGGAGGGTGAATGAGTCGGGCCAGCACGCATCACTGCTATGCCAGTCACACCCTCAAAGTATCAGAAGCCAGAAAGGGACCTTCACACCCAAGTTCTGTGTCTCCTAATACTCATATGGCATGCCACCCCACACAGCCCTATCTGTGTCCTGGCTTGGGCACATTATAGAAACAATGATTTGCTACTGCCAGGTCCCAAATGGCCCCCTTGAGGAAAAAACAAAAAACCCACAAACACACACACAAAAAAAACACACAAAGCCAACAGCGCAAATTGTCCTGGAGACTTGGTAAACTGGAAGTTTGGTGTTTGGTTTTATGCTGGAAAGATACAGCAAGTATGATTTGTTGTGCATGGTGTTTAAAAAGACAAGCTGAATTACTAGCGAACATACAAAAGCTGGAAGATTTGATATTCAAACCTGCATTTCTGAGTTCTCTTAAAGAGTCAGCTCTGGGGACACTGAGCTCACATTCCCCCGAGGGACAACCACCTGGAGCCTGAGAGCAGCCGTCCCGTGACGGCCATGTGTCCCTGCTTCCTGCTGAATCACACCTGTCCCTGTCCAGGTTCCTGAGAGTCATAAGGTGTGAGAGGAAATGGTCAGGGGCGAAAGGCTCAGAGGACCACACGGGGACCCCAGGCTCTCCAATCTCCTGGATTTTGCCCCAGTTTAAAAACGGCAGCCCGAGCGGGACTTGTAGAGTTCAAGTCTGGTCATGTCCCTTCTCTGTTCAACACCACGCTGTGCTCCCAGTTCACTCAGGGTAAAAAGCGGAGTCCTCAGAAGAACCCACAAAGTCTGAGACAACCACCCCCTCCAGGATGAGTCTGCTTCTCCCCGCTTCTCTCGCCCTGACCATTCTGCCCAGCCACATCGAACTCCTCACTGTTTTTAGGATGCACCACGCATGGTCCTGCCTCAGGGCCTTGGCGCTATCATTCCCTCGACTTGGAGCACTCTTTCCCCCGATACCTCACTGCTCATGCCCTCACCTCCTTCAGGTCAAGGCCAAAATGCCACCTTCTCAGGGAAGCTGGCTGCAGCCAGCCTACTCAAGCTCATTGCTATCTTCCCTCCCCAGCAGGCCCGGTCACCTGCCATGGTTATTATTTTTCCCCATTGTTCTTACTACTCCTAATACTAGTATATTTTAATATTTATTTATTTAGTTTTTATTACCTCTCCCCCTTTTCTAGGATGTCCCATTACATGAAGGAAGAGATGTATGTGTGTTTTCTTTACTGTCTACGTGCTATTGCCTAGATCTGGGGTTGGCAAACATTCTCTGTAAAGGGCCAGAAAGTAAATAGCTTAGGCTTTGTGGGCCCTTATCGTCTGTGTCACAACTAAACTCTGCGCTTGTAGCACAAATCGGCCATAGAGGATGCAGAAGCAAACAGATGCGGCTGTGTCCCGGGAGCGCTTTACTTATACAAATAAGCCGCAGCTGGAGTTGGCCTGCGGCCCCCTCATCTAGAACAGTGCCACAGACACGAGGTGTGCACTCGGTGAACATCTGTTAAATGACTGCAGCCGCTTTCACGTCAGTCCCTTACATGTAGACGGCAGTTTCTTTTCATGAATGACCTGTCCTTTCGTTTACTCTTCCCAGCCACCCCATTCTGCAGGTGAAGAAACGAGGCTCAGAGAGGCAGTGGGAGCTGTCCCAGATCACAGAGCCCAGAAGTAGCAGAGCCAGGCACCTGACTCCAGAATCACCCAGCCTCCTCGCAACTCCATCAGCGCTGAGCTCAGGTCCCCAGGCAGCAGCTGCCAGGGCACAGAGTGAAGGAGAACCCACAGCAGGTCTTTAAAGAGAATCTGGACATTCTGCCGCATGCATCGTCCAGAGACAGCTCAAGTCCTGGGTGTAATTCCAGGTGTCACTTTTCCAGAACCACCTGCCTTTCTCTCTGTAGCCTGAAAGTGGCTCCTTTGACCCACAAAGAGAAAAAGCCCTTCTCACTTGCAGAGAACAGTATTCTGAAATTCAGAAGGCTAAATAAAAGCACAGGGCCAGCGAGAGAGAGGGAAACAGAGACCATTTGACTTGCTGGGACTCTAATGGGTACATGGCAAGATAGGATAGCTAATGCTGAATTAGTTAAGGAAAAGAGTAGCAGTCATTAATATAAGAGCTGGCATTTATGGGTGCCAATTATGCACCAGGGACTCATTCAGCACTTTATATACATAGACAGTCTGAACAGGAAATGTATTTTTACCCCATTTCTACACATGAGGAAACCCAGGATCAGAGAGGTTGTCACTGGCTCAAGATCACACAGCTCCTAAGCCACAATCAGGATCTAAGCCCGGGTTTATATGCCTCTTCAGCATCAACATGGAGAGCGCATGCTCTGGCCTTAACCAGCCCTTGTTCAGAACCTTGGACAGGGGACTTCCATTCTCTGGGCACCCTTTTCTTTGGTGAAATGGGACACTGACCACAGTATCTGAGCCACAGGTTGTTGAGAAGATTCGGTATGTACAGCACTAAGCACAGTGGTTCACACATAGTGAGCCCTCGGTTAATGTTGACTGCAGTTACCATCAGAACTACTAGTACTGGGGCTGAAACTAGTGCTGCCATCACTACCAGCTTCTTTGCTCTGATTCTCACAATCACAAGGTTCCCATCATTAGCCAGGGGTGACCTGGTGAAGTCGATGTTCTCCTCCTCACCCCATCCATCTCACCCAGTGTTATACTAGTAAAGCTGTAATCTGTATAGGAAGGTTACTCCAACCAAAGTCAAGGGCCCTGAAGACTGCACAACCAGACAATGCCACCATAAGGTAGGACTTTCCATCATCTAGTGGCCCATCCCAAAAAGTGCCTGTTCGCTATTTGGGCTAGAAGAGATAAAAGCACTGTTCTAGGACTCAAGGGTCATGTGTTCAAGGCCAGATCTAATACCAAC
The DNA here is from genome assembly GCF_951640355.1 of Cnephaeus nilssonii. Taxonomy (NCBI): domain Eukaryota; kingdom Metazoa; phylum Chordata; class Mammalia; order Chiroptera; family Vespertilionidae; genus Cnephaeus; species Cnephaeus nilssonii. The sequence goes on along the minus strand of NC_137073.1, from coordinate 23,926,942 downwards.
TCACTGTGTGGTGTGAGGCAACTCCCTTCCAGTCTCTGGGCCTCAGTTTCTCCATTGCAACATAAAGAGCAGAAACAGACAGTCTCTAAGGACCATTGTAGGGTTCTCTATAAGGATTCATTCATTCATCCATTGCTTCAATCATTCATACATTCATTCAACAGCAACTTCTCAAGTGCTCTGTATATACTAAGCACTTAGGGTACAAGACAGACACAGTCCCTGTCTTTATGGAGCTAGCCTCCTAGTGAAGGGGAGAGAATTATAAATGAGAAAACATATATACGTGTGTGTGTGTGTGTGTGTGTGTGTGTGTGTGTGTGTGTAATATGTGCCTTGAGGAAAAATAAAGCAGGGTAAGAATATAGTGAAGAGATAGAGGGGTGACTTACAAACAGCTGTCAAGAATGGCCTCTCTGTGTAGGGAGAGAGTCATCCATGAGAAGATCTGGTGGAAGAGCATTCTAGGTGGAAGGAACAGCATGGTGCAAAAACCTGGGGTGAGAACAAGCTTGGAATCTTCATGGAACGTCAGAAAATCAAAGTGGGTGGAACTAAGCAAGTGAGGGGGCATCTATACCTGGAAAGGGTTCAGAAAATTAAACGTCCAAGAAAGGACTTGCCTTCACTACAAGGAATCAGATTCATGCAGCATGAAAGGCCTTGGGTGTCTACAAGGACACCAAATGGGTGATTTCCACTCCACCCAAACGTTATCTCTGAATGGAACAACCTTCCCCATCTTCTCTATATTTCCTACAATTCAACTTGGGCATCAGCCTGGCCCAGGGATCCTCCTCTGAACCCCCAGCCCCAGCTGGGTCGGGTGCCCTTCTCTGTGCTCCCATAGTAGCCTACATCTGTCACATGTGCTTGTGATAGAAAATTTTAGATTTAACCTTTACCTCCCTCCGTCATCTATAAGCTTCTCGAGGGCAGGGAACGTATCATATTTGTCTCTGCATTTCCCATCACATAGCTCAGGATCTTGCACACAGTAGGTGCTCAGTATATAATCCAACTAGTTTCCATTATTTGAAGTCTACTGTGAACTGGGCCTGCACTAATGTTAAGTGCAGGCTCTCATTTAACACTCTCAACCACCCTAAGACCTGCGCATTATTTTTCCCATTTTATAGATATGGAAACTGAGGCTCAGAGTAGTTAAGCGACCTGCTCAAAGTTACCCAGCTAATACCTAGTGAAGTAGAGATTCAGATGCAAGTGTTCCTGCTGTCAAAGCTTTCTATCTTGACCACCTGAGCAGTGGTGCTCAAAATGTGGTCCTTGGGCCAGCAGCATCAATGTCACCTGGGATATTCTTAGAAATGTAAGTTCTCAGGCTCCACCCCTGACTCAATGAATCAGAATCTCTAGCCTTACTGCTCAGCCATCTATGTTTTCACAAGCCCTCCATGTGATTCTGATACCTGTTCAAGTTTGAGAACCATTGTACTAGAGTTTATTGCCTAGCAGTATAAACCCACTCATTATTTATTGAGTATTTACTAGATGCTGGGAATACGGTCATAAGAAAAGACCATCACCAGTTCCTGCCTTTATGGGGATAATGGTCCAGTGTTTGTTGAATGAATGTTATACTCCATCATATTTGTAACTCCAAGGCTAGGGCTCTATAAAATAAGAACTGTCTGGACCACAATCCTTTTCCTTGTTACATGGAGAATATTGTGCCAAAAGTCCAGACGAGCTAGAACAGTCCTCAGGAGGATGCTGGCAGCCACCAACACTTTCTTTATTGGTTTCCCTCCCCTGGTTAATGAGGTAGCCATACTCACATTTGAGAAATTATAATTTGTCTCTTTCACCCATTCTCCAATCCCCCATTTAATTAAGATGTGTAACCTCTGCAGAATGTAGGGGATCAACCAATGCAGAAACGAAACAACAAAGCTGACCATTTCCCAGCATCCTTAACTTATTTCGAGAGCACACAAAAAAGTGTGCATTTTGGGCTAATAGGTCATGTGGTCCCCAAGATAGAAATAGGAATGAAAAACATTTCAAGTAGATGCCTGCCAGTCCCCCGAGAAACATGTTCCAAACACAAGGTGCCTGCAAGTATGGCCACAAACAATGATTGCTGAGAAAATTCTGTTCTTCCCTCTCACAGTTATCCCTGGGGCCCAGAAAGTAATTGACAAACCATTGAACCTAGCAAGTTTGCTCTATCAAGGAGGGGGGAAAACTGATCACATTTAAAAAGAAAAGGAGAAGAGGATAAGGAAGGAATGTGGATTTACCGAGCATGTATTATGTGCCAGGCACTATACTAGTTGCTTTACATATAAGTTATTGTTAATTTTTCTGGCATTCTTACACAGTTAAATTAATAACTATTTTAGAAGAAACCAGGACTCAGAGAGGTTAAGTGACTTAACCAAGGACACACAGCTATTATGGAGCAACATTAGAATTCTACTGCAGCCATCCTTGACCACAAAGACCATGGATTATACTAAATATTATTCCTTGTTACACCCAAAGCTAAGTCTATGAGCCAAGACAGGTCCAGAAATGCCCATCACCAGGGAAAATATATTTCATCCCCACTTTCAAAAGTACAAATCTCATTTAAAGGGGGAAATACCTGTGGTGTTGACACTGAGACAACATGAAATTAAAGTTGGCTTTCCCTCTCACTTTGAGAAAATATTCTGAGTATATTTTTCTATTTTAGGCATAGTTACAACCTGAGCAGTCAAAGTGAATTAATTTGGGGACTTTTTTTGCCTAGTCATCTGTAAACAAGATCTATTAAAATAATTAAATGCAAATTCGGTAATTTCCGCAACATTTAACTCAAAAATAGCAGATTTTATAAGAATGGGTATATTTAGCACTAAATTGGTTCTTAGCTTACTTTTGTCTAATGGCCTATTTTAAAGTCATCTTCCAAGGATGGGAAGTTCTGTTGCATGTTTTTTTCAACTGTTTCATGCAGTTCCAAGGGAGGGGAGGGAGGGTGCATCTTCTCACCCTCATCCCAAATGAAAGGAGCACACTGGGAAATCTGTCACATTTTACCTTTTCTCCTTTCTTGAGACAATGACAATATTTTCTTTCCCAGAATCTCTTCTGCTGGTGCCTTGGCAAAGGACAAAGAGAGAATGGAAAAGTACCAAGATGCAGGGACCTGGGAGCCTCCTCGAAATGAGAAATGAGAAACTTATGAATGGGCATGCCTTTAGTGGGTGTGGCCTGGAGCTTGGCAGAGGGAAGGCAAAAGTCAGAGGGAGGAGGCAGACGGAAGGAGGAGGGAAAGCCACACCTATTTAAATCCTATGGCACCTCCCTCTTCTGCTAGAGGAGGGAATATCTGAGTCAGCGACAATTTCATCTGAACTGATTTGCCCTGGCACTATATATATCCTCCACAGTACCACACTGTGTATAGGGAGAAGCCTGTCACAGTGGAGCTACAAAGTGATAGGAAGGTTGCAGGAGGGGGAGGGAGAAAAATACCAAACTCCCAAGGAAATTCTCAAAGCACATCTTAGCACCTGGGAAAAAAAAATATCAAGGGCTGAATGGGAGCAATTGCTACCCAAGGGGAAATAGGATTTACCCAGAGGCCAAGCTTTCTCTGATTTATAATCTGCCTGCTCCCTTCATCTCCCACATGCACATGTCATACCTTGAATTTTAACAGTGAAGTCACTCTTTTCCATCCTTACCTGAAAATCATGACAGCTGATGCTCCCAGGTCCCCTTATATGTGGACCCTTCCCATTCCAATTATGAATTGTATCTAGAAATAGTCATGAGTAACCGTATTCTGCTAACATGTATTCTAAATTTTACAACCAATCTGCCATAGCACGCATTACTTGGTTAGTCTTGTCTAAAATGCTGAAAGATGAGTCTTATCAGCAACCCCACTTTACAGATGAACAAACAGAGGCCCAGAGACAGAAAGCAACTGGACTAAGACCACACAGCTAGTGGCAGAGTTGGGCTTTTCTGAACCCCTTTATTACAGTGAGAGGCAGGATCTACAACAGATGTTCCTCCTGTCCATGTCACCTTGTCACCTGAGGTTAGACTCAAATTCTGGGCCAAGACCCAGAAAAAGTGGTTGCTCCGTGTTCCCCTCCCCCTCCAACTCCACTGCTATCAACCAGACCCAGGACTTTATGTCTCCAGGCGAGCCTCAAAGTTGCATCCATTTTCATCCCAGGTCTGTATTTCCACAAATGGGCTTTGGTGTTACAAAGAGCTAGGTTCATATTCCCATCTCTAGAATTCATAATAATTCATAATCTCTCCAAGCCTGTTTCTTAAAGTAAAATTTTCTTATAATGTGTGAAAATCAGCTTGTCTCCAATTTCCATCATTGGCCTTTGTTTTCCCCTCAAAGGACAATATCCTTTGAGATATTTTTTCTTTTTCTTTCCATCCTGAAATACAAGGTATCCTAAATTTCATTCTAACCCATCCACTTTTCTCCATCTTCACTGGCAGCACTTTTGCCCAGGACATCACAACCATCTCTGACCTATAATCGGAGCATCCTCAGAATCTATTCTTGGCTTCTCCCAGTCCATCCTCAACTCCATTTTTCTGCACTCTGGCTAATTCCTCTGATCTATCTCTCAGTTCACTCCCTCTCTCTGAAGCTATGTCTAATATCCTGTTTAACTCTAATATCAAGTACTTCATTTCAATGACAATATCCTTGATTTCTATACATTTTAGTTGGCTTTTTAAAATATCTTCTTTTTATTTATTTTTTAAATATATTTTTATTGATTTCAAAGAGGAAGAGAGAGGGAGAGAGAGACAGAAACATCAATGATGAGAGAGAATCATTGATCAGCTGCCTCCTGAATGCCCCACCATGGTGGATCAAGCCCACAACCCGGGCATGTGCCCTGACGGGGAATTGAACCGTGACCTCCTGGTTCATAGGTCAATGCGCAATCGCAGAGCCATACTGGCCAGGCAAATCTTCCTCTTTTTATACAATATCCTGTGCTTTTGTTATTGTCTTTCATCCTTCTTTTATCTCTTTGATTATTTTAAACAAACTTATTTTATAGTCTCTTCCAAATGATTCTATTGCCTCAAGTTCTTGCAATGCTACTTCTACGTATTATGCCTGTTACATTTTTCCTATGTGAAATGCCTAATGATGTGGCCTGGAATGTTTTTAAATTATGAGATCATCTTCAACAGAGGTTCTTTACTCTGTTAAGTCCTGTCAGTCGAGGGATGCAGAAGTTACCCTACAAAGGGGTCTTGTTCTCCGGGTATTTCTTTGGCCCTAGATTAGTTTACTAGTTCACCTTAATTTCTCACCTTAGAATTTCTACCTCATGTATGTACACCCACACCTAACACAGATTTGGCCTTCCCCTTTCTCACTGGAGGTTTTCTTTTTTAAACTTGAAGCCTGAGAAGCAACAACCTTGCTTGGACATGTGAACAGAGTTTTTCTAACCCTTTAATAAAGGAGGAGGAGTTCTAGCTTTATGCGGAAGTGCCAGATGCAACTATATATTAATATTAACATTAATAACATATTAATGTATTTATATATTATCTATACTACATATTACAAATATCTCTCCAATAATTCTATATTTTTTCAAGAAAGCAGGGGACTATGCCAGTTGAGTCTACCATATTGCTAAGTATATTCCCCCTATATAATAACTACCAGAATGATAAAACTCAAATCTTATTCTGTTACCCTACATACATACACACACACCCTCACTCCTGCTTACCTTTATTTAATGTCCTCCCCTTGTCTGAGGAGCCAAACCTCCATCCTCAAGTCTCAGCAAACCCATTCTCACGCTACTCTCCTGCCACCCTGGCCTTTCTCAGACAAACAGGTCTCAAACAGACCTTCCACCTTGGAGGCCCTGCACAAGCTGCTCCCGCTGCCTAGAATGTTCTTGCATCCCCTCCTCACTCCTAGTTCATTTCTCTGCATTCTTTAGATTTCGGTTAGAACATCACTCCCACAGAGAAAGGCTTTCTGGTCCCAAACTAGGTCAGGTCCTGTGGTTATATGTTCACACATTACCCTGAACATTATCATAGCGTGCACCACAATTGCCATTTTATTGCACAGAGTAGTTTAATGTTCGTCTTTCCCACTGGAATGGAAGTCCCAGAAGGAAGAACCCATCTGGATTGGGCAATGCAGCACCCCCACTGTCTAGCACAATAAATATTTGTCAAGTATGTGTGAGTGCCCTGGCGCCAGTCCTCTCTGTCACCCGTATTAACATGCACCTGAGCTCCCTGCATTTCCCACAAGCCTCTTCTGAAGCAAGAACAGCGTTGTCGGGGAGGCTTATTCGCCACATGATCCAAATGCGTTTCTAAGCAGCGGGGGTCATCGAGTTCATGGGAACATCTTTCCACAAAGCAACAGCGGCTTCCTGAGTTGCCTGTTTTCAAAGAGCAGCAGCAGAATGAGACTTGCTCGGTTGAAATTGGATGTGTTCATGCAGCCTTGGGTCTTGGGCCTGCTCTAGCTCTCTATGAATTTGGGTCACTTGGGCTTTTCTGGCCTCGGTTTCCTTGTTGTTGTTTCTTTAAAGTAAAGGGGCTGGTCCAGGTAACCCATGAGCAATTGCTGTGCTTTTTTAGAGAAAAGTGATGGCAGGAATAATCTCATTGCAAGAGGCCAGAAGTTTCCATCTCTGTTCCTCCTCTAATGCCTACTGGCAGTGTGGGCTCGACTAAGTCACCTGATCTCTCTACTTCAGTGCCCATATCTATAAATTCAAGTTCTCCCCCACCTTTGTCACCAGTTAGTATCCAGCATGGTGTAGTGAACCCCCTTGGTGCCCTGCTCAGATCACCTTCACTAGGAGGGGCCCCCACCCCTAACTGCTGTGAATGATGGTTGCTAATGACTCACACTCACTCTCCTCTATGGAAAATTGGCTCCAGCTGAATGGGAGCTGCCTCACCTGTAAGATTATACCACCCAGCCCCTTGGAGCAGCCCATAGTCAATGACTGAAGAACATAGGCTCACAGGAGGCCAGACCCCTTACCTCAAAAGTGGCATCAGCTATGAGATGCAATTGATCCCCACGGGATCAGATGGAAGACCAGCTGAGACCACCCATCCTTGCTGAGCTCTTCCCCCCACACCATCTTGCTATTCTCGTACGCACCCTTCTCCGAAAACACTCCTCGAAATCACTTACACAAAAATCCCCATCTCAGACTGTTTCTATGGAACTCAATCTAAGACACAAAGTGAGACACTTTGCATACATCATCGCATGCAATGCCTCCAGCAGTCTTCAGAATAACCCCCTCATATGACCATTGCATAGATGACTCATCCCCTAACCAAGAGAGATTGAGCCATCATCACCTAACCAAGAGAGATTGAGCAACTTGTCCAAGCCTGAATCTTAGCATCTCCCTATTCTATTCCATCACCAGCCCCATGGAGTAGCTAGCCTGGAAGCAAGGGTAGTCAGAGAAGGAGAAATAGTGTGTACTTCTCAGGTTACCCCTTTGCCAGCTAACAAGTGGCCCACTGTTGGCTGCCTGCCCCTGAATCCTTCCATACTGGAGAAGCGCAGGCTCACCTGGCACATCAGTTCTGAGCCAGGTACACACACACTTGGCAGGCTTGTTAGGGAGGCGAAACTCCAAACAAAGCTGGTGGAGCGATCCAGTAGAAAAGTTGGCCCAAAACAATTCCCACATCCAGAGGTGGTGAAGAGGCTGATGGACTCCTTTGGGAAGTGAAGGATTTTCTCTAAAACGTGCACCTTGACAGCCTCTGGACATGATGAACTTCCCTTCTTTTCCTTATTCCCACTTTAGTTAAGGAATGGCTTTTAGGAAACAGACTTCAGCCCCTCGTCTATCCACCCACACAAACTACCACTGCATAGAGTGTTTTTTATTGCCTCCTCATTACCCATTCTTCCTTCCCCTTTCAATCATAGCCTGCTTCTCCTTTGGGAAATTTACCTGCATTCCAATCTCCGCCACATCATATGGGCAGGCCTGATCTTTCCCTCTGCTGTAAGGATTCACTTTACATCACCCCCCAACCAGTGACTGGTTCAGAGATGAGCACATGACCCAATTCCAGCTAATGAGAAAGAGCAAATCCCAGGATTTGAGAAGGAGGTACCTAAAGAGATTTGAATAGTGTGAGCTGAAGATGGAAAGTCTGCAGTTGCTGCAGTTGTTTTCTGACCAAAAGAAAAGAGCATGGAGCTATTGATGAACCACAAAGAGGTGCCTGGGGATGGAGCTATTACCTTGGAAAGGCAAAGAGAGAGGAAATTAGGTCCCTAAGCCTCCAGATCAAGCCCCTACCTGAAATGAGCATCATCTCTTGACTTTCCTGTTGCTTTAGTCAATAAGTGGCATAAGTTGTTTAAGCCAGAGTGATTTTTGTTTTCTTTTTGTGTACAATGCAAAAAATCTTAAATGGTATGTATCCACTCTGTGTTCTCAACGGAGTTAAACATTTCTGCTTCAAAGAATTTACCCCTCCTGGGTTCCCTGCCCTTTTCTGCTCCCCCTGGGGTTTTCTGTTGTTGTTGTTGTCCTTGGCAATTACTAATGAATTGTCAGTAACTCCTCAAAATGGCAAAACATTGAAAAGCTATTTAGTGCAGCCCCTGTTTCTACTCATAATCTCCATTCTGAATCTAGATGATGGGCAGTAAATGGTGTCACCCTAGCCTTCCCTTCTCTTATCCATTCGACGATTTCTCATTTCACCCCTTTGCTAATCTAGTTCATCAGTAGAAGCCACCTTGAGTACCGGGGTTGAGAAATATTCTGAAATCTCTTGCTGTCCAGAAGAAGTGCTGTGATTACCTGGTGATATACATCACAAATATAGCAGTTAGGGGCCGAGGGGTGAAATCCACACTAACTGGCCACCTTGGATCAAAACCATACCTCAAAGGTCGGCTACAATGTCTAACTTTCCTTGCAGCCAGAAAGTCCTTCCTCATCTTCTACCTAAATAATTCATATTGCAATTTCAGTCCAGCTTTCCTCAGCCTGTTCACAGTGGCCGCGAGGACTGGCTTGTCAGCCTCATCTGACCCTATTATATTCGTGATAAAGAGTGCTATAACGTTGTCTTTCCTCTCTCTTCTTCATCCTGTGCTAAATGATTCCTTCCCACAGTTCCAGGTCTAAATCTAGATGATCGCCTCCCTCCCATATTCAATGACTGCAATGCCCAGATCTCTAAGAGTCTCCATCTCTGGGGATCATAGTCTCTATCCATTCTTGGGTACAGAAAAAAAAAGTCCCTGAATTAAATTAAATGAGACAAGGAATGGTCTTGAAAATCCTCATCCTCCATAATCTAGCAGCTCCCACAGCATGTCTATTTTACACCTCCAGTGATGGGCAATACATGGATAAATTGGACATTAATCAATCACTGTGAAGCATTGGCTGGAATTCTGGTGGCAACTAAAGAAAAGGAGATTCCATTTATACAAATGGAATGAAGCTTTTACTATGAAAAGGCAAAGAAAGAGGAAATCAGATCTTTAGGCCTCCAGATCAAGTCCACCTGAATTGAGCATCATTTCTTGCCTTTCCTGTTGCTTTAGTTCAGGGGTGGGGAACCTTTTTCCTGCCAAGGGCCATTTGGCTATTTATAACATCATTCACAGGCCATACAAAATTATCAACTTAAAAACTAGCCTGCTAGCCCAGCCAGTGCGGCTCAGTGGTTGAGTATCAACCTATGAAACAGGAGGTCATGGTTCAATTCCTGGTCAAGGCACGTGCCTGGGTTGTGGGCTCGATCCCCAGGAGGGGGCATATAGGAGGCAGCCAATCAATGAATTAAATTAAATCACTGATGTTTCTATCTCTCTCTCCCTCCCCTTTCCTCTCTGAAATCAATAAAAAAATTTTTTTTAGATTAGCCTGCTATACTTGGTCAAACATTTAATTAACTCATCCCTAATGCCTTGGCAGGGCCAGACCAAATGACTTCTCGGGCCTTATACAGCCCATGGGCCAGATGTTCTCCACCCCGGGTTTAGTCAATAAGTGGCATAAATTATTTAAGCCAGAGTGATTTGTGTTTTCTCTTTGTGTACAATGAAAAAAAAAATCTTTTTTTAACATTTCTATTTAATTTATTGGGGTTACATTGGTTAATAAAACTACATAGGCTTCAAGTGTACAATTCTATATCACATGTACAAAAATTTTTTAAAATTATATGTGAGTTCACATGCCCCCACCATTCCTGGTCTTCTTTTAGGAAATTTCTTCTCCCTTAACGTCTCTGCTCTTGGTGAAACTGTAAACCATCCTGTCTCACTTTCTTCTCTGCAGCCTATGGGGCAGACATAAGATCCAAACTAAATGAATGCGACTCTTCCTATAATCTCAACCCTCAAATGGAACAATACAAAGTTGAGATAAAGGTTGGATGAGATCAAGTGGTGGTGTCTAGATAAGACTGTCCAATTGTCCTGCTTCCTATATACCTGGATTCTCTGGGTCCTGGTTCCCTAGCCTTCCCTTCTCTTATCCATTCAGTGTATTCTCATTTCACTTACATTAGCCAAGGTTGGTTTCTGCTGCTTGCATCAGTGAACACTAATGTATAGTGGTTACACTCCATAAAGCTGCTTCCTGGATTTTTAAACCCTTAATTATATATTTAAAAAAATAACCATTTCACACCTGCACTGGCAGTACATAAGAGTTTGGGCCTGGAAATCAATAGCAAAAATTCTCCAGATATAAACCAAATAATGCCATGACAACAGAATTTTTGTCTAGGAACCAGAATAATCTGAAATAGCTTTTGTGATGTTGATCTAAAGTCTCATTAAAATTAGGCAAATCATGGGGAATGCAAATGCCTGTCAGGAGCAAGCACTGTCAGGAGAAAATGGATCTCCCAGGAGAAATGAATTGTTTATGGGGCGGCGTGATTGGCACAAGTGTCCTCCTCTTCGTAAAGCACTTTTGCAGGAAAAAAAATCAAGTGCATTTTACTAATTGCACAGACCAAATCACTTAACAGAAGAATGTGTTTCATGTTGTCATTTTTAATGACCCACCTTTTTCTTTGTGTCACTTTAGCGCATCATCCTAGAATGCTAACAATAATAGCAACATGCAGTGAAAACTTAGCGTATGTGAGACACCACACTCAGTACTTTACCGGCATTATCTGAATTCTCCCTCACAAGACTCCTCAAGGCAGGATCTGTCATCAACCATGTTTTGCAGGTGAGAACATGGAAGCTTAGTGAGAAGTAATTCCAAGTGTGCCAAGGCTGGAAAGTACACAGCTGGACTCCAGAACCTATATCCTCAACCCTGTATCCTCAGCACCATGGCATTCATTAAGTGTCTTCCATGTGCCAGGAGTAGTGCTGGGCATTTCAGAGAGGCTCTATGTCACATTGAGTCCTTACCACCATCATCTCAGGTGGGTTTTATTATCCCCACTTTACAGAAGAGGAAGCTGACACTCAGAGAGATTAAGTCACTCAATGAGATTCAAACTCAGGCTGTCTGCTTCTCCAAAGAGGACATACAGATGGCCAATAGACATAGGGAAAGATGCTCAATGTTACTAATCATCAGAGAAAAGCAAATTAAAACCACAATGAAATATCATCTCACACCTGTCAGAATGGCTATCATCAATAAATCAACAAACAAGTGTTGGCAAGAATGTGAAGAAAAAGGAACCCTCATGCACTGTCTTTGGAAATGCAGATACGTGCAGCCACCTGGAAAATAGTATGGAGGGTCCTCAAAAAAATGTATAATGGAACCATCTTATGAAACAGAGATTCCACTTCTGAGTGTTTATCTGAAGAACCCCAAAACACTAATTTGAAATAATTTTTGCACCCCTATGTTCTTTGCAGTGTTATTTACAACTAGAGGCCCAGTGCACAAAATTCCTGCACAGCTAGGGTCCCTAGGCCTGGCCAGTGATCAGGGCTGATCAGGGCCTTGCAGCTGGGGCCTTCCTTCTGCTAGCCATCACCTCCCTTCATTCCATACTGCCCCCTGGTGGTCAGCGCACATCATAGCAAGCAATGGAACTCTCAGTCTCCCAGTCGAACTCTGGAGGGGACACTTTGCATATTAGTCTTTTATATATATAGATAGCCAAGATATGTAAATAACCCAAGTACCTATCAATAGACAAGTGGTTATAAAAGCTGTGGTACATATAATAATGGAATATTACTATGTTATAAAAAATAATTAAATGTTATCACTTGCAGCAGCATGGATGGAGCCAGAGGGTGTTATGCTCAGTGAAATCAGCCAGTCAGAGAAAGACAAATACCATATGATTTCACTTATATGTGGAATCTAAAAAACAAAATAAATGAACAAACAAAATTGAAACGGAGTCATAGACACAGAGACCAGACTGATGGTTGCCAGAGAGGAGGAGGTCTGGGCGACTGTGAGAAAGAGGTGAAGGGATTAAGAAGTACAAATTGGCCCAGCCAGTGTTGCTCAGTGGTTGAGCATCAGCCCATGAATCAGGAGGTCACCGTTTGATTCCCAGTCAGGGCACATGCCCGATTGTAGGCTCAATCCCCAGTGTGAGGCATGCAGGAGGCATCCAGTCAATGATTCGCTCTCATCATTGATGTTTCTATCTCTCTCTCCCTCTCCTTTCCTCTCTGAAATCAATAAAAAATACATATATTTTTTTTTAAAAGTACAAATTGGTAGTTACAGAATAGTTACAGGGATATAAAATACAGCATAGTTAATATAGTCAACAATACTGTAAAAACTATTTATGGTGCCAGGTGGGTGCTGGAAATACTAGGAGGAACACTTTGTAAAGTATCTGGTTGTCTAATCACTATACTGCACATCTGAAACAAACACAAAATAATATTTATTTATTTTAAATTTTAATTGAAAATTTTAAAATAAATAAAATATTTTAAACCTGGTAACTGTGAAGTCCCAGCTCTTAACCACTCTGTTAGCCTCCTCTAGAGAAGGTTAAACATGTCCTCCCCCTTTACTCTCTTTAAGTAATTTCAAAAATGTTTTTGGAGAGTTTGAACAGCCCCCACCTCCAGTGTCTATTACACTAGGTTTCCCACCCTTGAGACTCCCCCATCACCGAGTTGCTGCAGAATTAACTGAGTTGCTACATAATCTATCACCCACTTAGAACAGTGTCTGACTCAGTAAATGCTTTTTACATCATGTGCTAGTTTTCTTTCTCATCATTATTATGACTTAAGAGAATCACACAAGCTCCTGTTTTCGTTCCAACTGTTTATGTGTTCGTTACAGCCACTATGGTTTTATTCAATAAAGCAGGTCCCCTGGCATTTCTGTTGCTTATCCTTCTATTCATCCTCCTTGGCTCTTTTTTTTTTTTTTTTACTCATTTTGCCACATTTTGATGACTGTATTATAATTTGTTGTGTGTCTTTAGGTAATCAAAACTGAATATATATCAGGCTTTTCTTTCATGTACACTGGACTTCCACCCCCAGTTTATCCAAATTGAGTAAGACTGGCTGTAATTAGAAGTGGCAGCAGTGGGGAGGGGAAGTGTGTGATACTCTACCTTCCCCAGAAGGGGAAGTCTTTTTGTCTGGTGTTCACCTGAGACTGGCATGCCAGAACCCAGTTATCCCACCTTTAAAGGGTTCTTCTTGAGCACCTACCTTAGCCAGGCTAGGGGAACCACTACTCACTTAGGCAGAGAAGGTGTAGTAGAGGCCAGTGGGGGTGTTTCCCCATCCCCTGCCTCCCCAAGAGCTGTTCCCCACACACGGAAAATTGGGCCTCTGGTGTCATTTTTATATTAAGCAAGCCCTACCTAGTTCCTGGCCATCCCTGACTGGACCAGAGATAAGCACCTGATCTAATTTGGGCCAATCACATTCTTTCTCCTGAAAATATGAAATTGATGGTTCAAAATTTGAAATCTGAAACCTTGGTCTGGATGTTCGTTGGAACTAAAGTCAAGTAAATGTGGGGGGAGGGGGATGTTATGATTTCAATTTTGAGGAGGTCATCTCTTATCATATGGATAAAGTAGGGAAAGCTGGTCTAGATATAGAAGAAATAAAAAAGGTTAAAAAGTTAAGTTCAAAAAAAAAAAGGAGGAAAGCAAAAATAGAGGAAATGGAGGAGAGAGATAAAGCCAATTGCTGAACACACACCTGCTATGAGAAGCTCTTCATTCAGAGAGAAAGGCAGCGCACGGCCTGAGCTCCAAGGGGTGTCTAGCTCCTGGCCCTGGTGCCTCATGAAGCTGGGCTGGGATTCTGCCCTTGGAGCCTGAGACCTATCCCTGGGTCTTGCCAATCAATAAGCCCTTTTCCTTTATCTGGCTTGAGTGGGTTTCTGCTTCTTGCCTCAAAACCACTAGTGTCTAAGACAAATGGTCATCGACACTAACAGCTAATGAATGCTCTTGTGATTTAATTCATGGAAATGACCCTAAAAGTGACTTATTCATCAATTCAACAAATACTTACTGAGGGCCTACTATGGGCTGAGCCACCATGACAGGCATTTGGGGTACAGTGTCAAACATACTAGAGACAGCTATTCATCTGTGGAAATAGCAATCAAGTATATTCTTGGAAAAGAATGGAGGAAAAGGAAGGAAACCAATTAGTCCAAGATGCTATGGCTAATGCCACATAACAAATGCTCAAGAAGCCCACCCAGCCTTCTGCAGAAGCGACAGACAGGCCTCTAGAGATGCAGGTGGGAGAGAATGGAGAAATGAGGAAAGAATTGAATGAAGGTTGCAGGACTGGGCTCTAGCCTTGATTTCGTTACTTACAAGCTGTTTGACCTTAAAACAAGACCTCTATGCTGTTCTACACCTCTACGATGGCAGCAGTAGGGTGTGTGTGTGTGTGTGTGTGTGTGTGTGTGTGTGTGTGTGTTTGGAAAAGGGTTTAACTAGAAGGGAATGATATTAACAAGGTGTAATATATACAACTTTATACCCTGGTGTAGTGCCTGGAACAAAGGTGTTCAGATTTGCAATGTTATCTGAGGTCCAGTAGCATCTTAGAAAGAATACAAGATCTGAAGTTAGACCAGTAGTCCTTAATTGGGGGTGGGGTGATTTTGCTCCCAGGGGAAAGTGGCAATGTCTGGAGACATTCTGGGTTGTCATAGCTGGGGTAGGGGTAGTGAAGTGCTAGTAATATTTAATGGGTAGAGGTAAGAGTTGTTACTAACCATCCTACAACTAGAGGCCCAGTGCATGAAATTCGTGCACGGGGGAGGGGGGTGTCCCTCAGCCCAGCCTGCACCCTTTCCAGTCTGGGACCCTTCGAGGGATGTCTGACCACCGGGATCGGGCCTAAACGGGCAGTTGGACATCCCTCTCACAATCCAGGACTGCTGGCTCCCAAATGCTCACCTGCCTGCCTGCCTGATTGCCCCTAACCACTTCTGCCTGCCAGCCTGATCACCCCCTAACCATTCCCCTGCCAGCCTGATCGACGCCTAACTGCTCCCACGCCGGCCCAATTGCCCCTAACTTCCCTCCCCTGCCAGCCTGGTCACCCCTAACTGCCCTCCCCTGCCGGCCTGGTCACCCCCAAATGCCCTCCCCTGCAAGCCTGATCGCTCCTAACTGTCCTCACCTGCCGGCCCGATTGCCCCTAACTGCCCTCCCCTGCAGGCCTGCCCCCCCCAACTGTCCTCTCCTGCAGGCCATCTTGTGGTGGCCATATTGTGTCCACATGGGGGTGGCCATCTTTGACCACATGGGGGCGGCCATCTTTTGTGTTGGAGTGATGGTCAATTTGCATATTACCTCTTTATTATATAGGATGCACAGGACATCCCCCACAACACAGAGTAATCTGGTCCAAATTATCAATAGTACCGAGGAATGCCGAATTAGGAAAATCCTGGCTCTGCCTTACCAGCTGTGTGACCTTTGGCAGGCTACGTTTTTCTTGGGCCTTGCTTCATCTTCTATAGAATGGGAATCAATAATACCTTCAGTATGGAGCTTTTATGAGGGTTAACTAAGAAAATATATGTGCAGTGCTTTGCGTAGAGGAGACAACCAAAGCTATCACTAGATATTATTAACTTAAAAGCTGCTCCTGCTCAGCATCTCCAGAAATTTCCAGGCTGTTTTCAGAACCAAAAGGATCTTTGGGGAGCCCAGAACCTTAGCTGGTTCTTCTCCCAGCCCAGGTCTGTGGGTTTCCTCATCATCCTGTCTCTTGTGGGCAGCCAAGCACCATGGATTCAAAAGATCTTCCCAAGGGTTCAGGCCATGAGGACATGCTCAGGATCCCTTGGTTTCATGACTTAGAGGGCCGGGCAAGAATCTCTTGCCATGCAGTCCCTCTGTCTCTCCCGGGGCGGGAGATCAGAACATGGTGAATAATGGAAACTTCTCAAGTATGTAATTAGGTGGGATTTGACTGCATGACACCATCCACGCACATGATTAGGAAATGTCCACACCCCTGCTCTGCTTGCTTGGTGGTTCTGCCCTGAGTTGTGGACTAAGGAGTGGATCCGCATGCCTGTCAGCTTTACTATCTGCCCATCCAGGCCCTGGGGTGCTTTGTGCAGCATGCCAGAGTGCACTTGTGGCACAGGGCAGATGTTGGGTCCTACATGGGTGCATGTGTCGCTACCATGGTTTGCTTTCTTCACCTGCCAAATGCAGAGAATTAAAGAAAACTCACAACAAGAATAAACATGGTCTTGATAACAATAAAAAGAACACTTCCTACAAGTGTTTTGAGCTGGCTAAAGAAGGATGTCCCTCATTTGGCCAGACAGGAAAGAAAATACAAAAGGTATTTACTGACAATGTAACACTCCTCAAGGCTAAATGCTCTCAATTTTTAGTGTGCATAAAACTCACCATAGAAGCACGTTAAGAAATATACATCCTTGGGCTCATCTTGATTGGGTGGGCAAGGGACGAGGCTCATGTATTTGCACATGGGAAGAGGCACCGTTCTGTGCTGGGGTTCTCAAACTTAGTGTGCACCAGACTCACCTGGAGGCCTGTGTTAGCTTCTGTAGCTAACAGGTCATTGTAACAGATGACCACAAACTGGATGGTTTGAGACATAAACCTATTTTCTCATAGTTCTGAAGGCTGAAAGTCTGAAATCAAGGTGTCTACAGGCTTGGGTCCTCCTGGAGGCTCTAGGAGAGGATCCATTACATGCTTCTTTCCAACCTTCTGGGGGCTGCCAGCAATCCTTGATGTTTCTTGGCTTATTCCTCCAATCTAAGCCTGTCTTCATATGACTTTCTTCTCTGTTCTTTTCTCTTTTCTCCTCTTATAAAAACACTAGAGGTCTGGTGCATGAAAATTCATGCTCTGGATGGGGGTCCCTCAGCCTGGCCTGCCCCCTCTCACAGTCCGGGAGCCCTCAGGGAGGCAACCAGGCGATCAGGGGAAAGCAACGCCCCCATTACATCTCTGCTGCTGCCACTGCCGGCAGCACAAGCCTCAGCTGGCCCTGGTTACCTGAGCCTCAGGCGGCCCTGGGCAGCTGGGCAGCCACCATCTGAGGCTTGCCTGCGCCTCAGGCTGGCCCTGGGCGGCTGGGGGGCTGAGGGGACTGGGGGACTCCAGAGGCAGGTGTGCCTGCTGCCCCAGCGGGGCTGAGGGGACTGGGCGCTGCCATCTTTGAGGGCATGGCAGGAAATTAGCATATTTCCTCCTATTGGCTGTGGGCACCACCATCTTTGAGGGCGGGGCAGTCAATTAGCATATTCCCTCCTTATTGGCTGTGGACGCCACCATCTTTGCAATGGTGTGAGGGTCAATGAGCATATTCCCTCTTTATTAGATAGGATATGTAATTGGCCCTAGCCGGTTTGGCTAAGTAGATAGAGCATCAGCCCACAGACTAAAGGGTCCTGGGTTTGATTCCAGTCATTGGCACATACCTCAGTTGCAGGCTTGATCCCTGGCCTCGGTTGGGGCACATGCCAGAGACAACCAATCTATATGTCTCTCTCAGATCAATGTTTCGCTCTCTCTGTGTCTCTCCCGCTCCCTTCCATTCTCTCTAAAAATCAATGGAAACATATACTTGGGTGAGGATCATCAACAACAAAAAACACATGTCACTGGATTTAGGGCTCATATCCATTCAGGATAATCTCATCTCACAAACTTGCCTTAATTACATCAGCAAAGGCCTTTTTTTCCAAATAAGATCATTTTCACAGGTTCCAGGTGGACATAGGTTTTGAGGAGCCACCAGTCAAACAGATTGCTGGGCCCAACCCCAGAATTTACATGTGTAACAAGTTCCCAGGTGATGCTGTTGCTTCTGGTCCAGTGACCACACAGGGAGGACCACTTGCCTTTGGCAAATACTCCACATCCAAGAGATTTGATGTTCTGATTTAACAAATACCAGGTGTCTACATTGAACAGAACTATGAAAGATGGCAGACTTTTGCCCCTATCTTTCACCTTTGACCACCCAATAAGTCCCTTCCCTGACCCCTGGTAACCCCAATTAATCTTCAAGAAGCAGTAAGCCCCATTGTACAAAAAGGAGGGGTTGAGCTTAGCCAGACTTGGCTACGTCTTGCCAGCTATGTGAGCTTGGATGAACCATCTTATCTCTCTGATCCTTCGTTTCCTCTTCCATAAAATGGAAATAAGAATCTTTTTTTAAAAATATGTTTTATTTATTTTTAAAGAGAGAGAGAGAGAGAGAGAGAGAGAGAGAGAGAGAGAGAGAGAGAGAGAGAGAAACATCAATTGGCTGTGAACAGCTGCCTCCTACATGCCCCCTACTGGAGATCGAGCCCTCAACCGGGGCATACATGGTAGCTAGGAGTTAACAAAAGAAAAGACAGCTAGACTGGCTGGGCCTGATTGAGTTTGGAAATTAATCAGGCTAAAGTCTGGAAGTTATGGCTTCAGATGCCCCAGGGGATAACCAAATCCCCACCAAAAAGATTATCACCCCTCTGTCCCATGTAGATAGGAAGGACCAGCTTTCCAATCTCCCCAGTCTCCTCGAGTTACAATCTGTCCACGCCCATGGACTATGGGGGGGGGGGGGGGGAGGAAAAACAATGAAGGGGAAACTCCTCTATTGGGCGCATGTGCAGTAGAAGCCTAGATGGTGACCCTAAAGGATAGGTGTCTAGACTGGGAAAGGATTAGATTGGAGGAGGGCACGAAACCCGAAAGATCTAGGAAAGGTATTGGATAGGGGGAGGACCCAACACAAGCCCCAAAGAGCAAGGAAATGGATTGGTTAGTTTGAAAGAACGTTTACCCCTTCCCAATTCGAGGTAATATAATCAAAGCTTAACAAAGGCCGCTCTCGGTAGCAGAGTTCACCCATTCCTTCGCTCATTCTCTCTGCAAAGCAGCCTGTGGGCCTGGCAGCCACACCTCCAAGCACAGCTCCACGTGCACGCCTGGGTGCAGCAGCTCAGTGCTGGCCAGAGTGCAGCCAGAACCAGGGACTAAGCTGGCCAGATGGGGACAGAGACTGAGCTGGACTAAGCTTTGGCAGGGACTAACCTGAATTATGGCAGCTTCGGATGCCCTGCCGATGCTGGGTAATGGCCCTTCTTCTGGGCCTGGTGAAGACAAGGCTGGACTTCTTCCACAGCGGGACACAGCTAAGCCACCTGATCATGGATGAGACACCCAGCACCTGGAGACAGTCCTTTGTTTTCACTTCAATAAATCTTACCACTACACCTCATCCTCCTACACGTGGGTCCCCGAAATGCTTTTCTTGTGACTCTGTGGAAGAGCCCTAGTTCCACCAGTAACATAGCTGTTGCTGCAGCTAAACATCTCAGCAAGCCAGCAGGGCTGAGAAGTGTCCCAGACGCTGATGTGTAATAGACAAATGGTAGCAGAAAGGCCTCTGGCTCTCATTTTGCCATATGATGGCTGGAAGGGAGTATGTCCTGCCCCATTACTTCCTCTCCTGGCCCTGCAGAGCCCTGAATTCCTCCCCTCCCGCCACGCTACTGCCCAGCCACGTTCTCAGAAGTAATGATGGAAGGCAAGCACAGGAGATGTTGGCCACCTCTGCTGTGTTTCCTGAGGATGTGCCTCATTAGCTTTGATCTGGCCGCCTTACCTTCGTTGAATCCCAGGGTTTACTTCCAGCCGCCGCTTTGCAACATCACTTTGACACTTTAAGGACACTGGGGAGATGGCCGAGGCCATCCAACTGCCAGCTAGGAGACTAAAGTGCGTTCAAGCCTTCAGAAGGAACTGAGCTGGAACCAGGGACGAGAATCATCGAATCTCTAGGGACTACAGAGAAGCAGGCTCTCGTTGGCATCCCCCGTCCGCAATGGTAGAGCAGTGAGGAAGTCTTACGCAATTCAGGAGGCTTTCTGGTGCCAAATAGGCCTGGGTTTAAACCAGGGCTGCATCCCTCGCTACCCGTGTCATCTCTAGCAATTGCTCAACTTGGCGGAGCCTCGAGTACTTCGTCTATGAAATGCAGATAGTAAGAGAACCTGCCTCAGAGGATATTGGGAGGATTCATGAAACAATCCACATTTCAGTGTTTAACAGAGCACCTAACTAGCAGAGAAGAGGCCCCCAAACACCCTGCTAGCTGATTCTTCTCTGTTCTATGGGAAAAGCATAAGGTCAGAAGCACAGCTTCATGAGACCCAATTGAACATACATAGGGCCCTTCTCACTCTTTTTTTTTAATGTATATAACATAAAATTTAGCATTTAACCATTTTTAAGTACATGCTTCTGTGGCATTAAGGACATTCCCATTGCTGTGCAGGCATCACTACCATCCATTCGCAGAACCCCTTGTCTTTCTTCAAAGATGAGGTGTTAGGCTAGTTAGTGAAGAGAGAAGAAACCAGATCAAAGGGTGGGGCTGGGGAGTGGGCTTGAGTGACCCTGAGAAGCCATCTCATCCATCCCCCTGCCTCTAGGAGCACTGATCCTACATCTCCCATCCCTCCTCTGGAATCCCCAGGAAAGGTGGCTGTACTAGGCACACCTGGGTTCAGTCCCAGCTCTGCGTGTAGCCTTGGCCAAGTTCTTTGTCAGCCTCCCTCTCCTGATCTGTAAAATGGGGAGAAAAAGATCGCCTCCTGCAGAGATTTGCTAATGAGCTAACACACATAAAGAGCTGAGCAAATAGTGGTAAGTAGGTGTTAGCTATTATCATCATTATTATAGTTCCCCTCCTCCCCCAGCCTTCTGCAGAGCATGCCTTTTTGGAAATGTGTTCCTGTGGCCTCATGCTGCGATTCTGAGTCCTCATTAGGACAGGAATTCCTTCCCCCAGCTAAGGGGCTCTGCTCACCATGCACACTCAGGTTCCCTTCTTGTTCTGAAGAATGCCGCCCCCCTCAAAGGGGATTGAGGACAAGAATCACCCCAAAAATCTGCCTGCCAACCCAGAGTCAGGCCCCAGCCTGGCCAATCACATGTGATCACCCTGCAGTGGTTTCCTAGGTAACCGGTACTCCTGTGCCAACAGAGAGACTGGGTGCTGGGCGAGAGGGGCACCAAGGGGAAGACAGAGAAAGACCCAGGGAGTGGCAGACCTGCAGAGCAAGAGTCAGAGACAGGGGACAACGGACAGGGATGGTGGCGGAGACAAGTGACACAGGCAGGGACACAGTGGGAAGAAACAAAGAAGAAAGGAAGGAAGGACAAAAGAAAATTTCATCTCTTCTTTTGCTGTTTTTGCACACGAACACATACACACATGTACATATATGCATATGCACATACACATATATACGTGAACACACATCCACGCATACGCACATATACATGCATACATATACACACATAAAAACACATACACCCACTAGCCCACACGTACACATATATTCACACATATACAAAAATACACACAGACCCTAGAATCCTTTTCTCGTTCCAAGTCACAGGGGAAGCTTGGCTTCCCAACGGCCCCACAGTGGTACTTGTTGGCCTTTGGGAAGTCTGGCAAAGCCATACCTCAAAGCCAGTTTACTTATGGAGGTCTAGGATGGGGCCGAAGGAGAGCCTGGGAAGACAACCAGTCCTGTTCGTCATCTAAAAGCAAGGCCGCCCCTAAACTAGCCCGATTGCTGTGCAAGGTGTGGTACTTTGAGGGGACTATCCTCATGGTCCCTTAGTGATCGGGAGAGTGAGAATGGGTGTAGGGGTGCCTGTGTGTGTGTTTACACACACTCTTATGGACCTTTTTTATTTCCAAGTCCACAAAAGAACTGGGAAGTGGTGAAAATCACCACTATTTATAAAGCATTTCCCATGCAACAGGCACCATTTACATGCGTTGTCTTATCTCATAATGACTGCTGCTGGCCCGTTTTATGGATGCGGAAACTGAGGCATGGGATGGTGAAGCATGCTGCTTGAGGGCTGCCACCTCTCAGTCATGGACCCGTGATTGAAGCCCAGGGTGCCTGCTCTTAGACCCCACGTGTGAACCCCTCGGTTACTCAGCCTTCCCAGAATAACGGCCCCATCCCAGCCACCTGACGTTCTGTGTATCAGAGATTGTGCAGAGTTACTTAATGCTGGTGTCTGGGGGTTTGAGGAAGTAACATCTAAAGTGAGATCTGGAGGCTGAGGAAGAATTAGTGGGAGGAAGGAAGTTGGGATGGAAGGTGGGAGCATGGGGCATGCCAAGCAGGGTAAGAAATGGCGTGAAGCCTTATTACAAAGCATGGTTGGAGTTAGGTTGTGGCAGGAGTAGCCATTACAAAGGTGGGTGAAAGCCAGTGAAGGCAGGGCCTAAGCTGGAAGACAGAGTTTAGACTCTACCCCAAGGACAATGCCAAGCCATTGAAGAGTCTGTCTTTAGGAAAGGACTCACAAGATCAGTTTTGCCTCTTAGAACACATTGGTTTCAGCCAAGAGAACAGATTGAAGGAGTAAGTGCAGCTGGAGAGATAGGAAATCTCGCCTGATTCTCTCCAGAATGGCAGATGAGGAAACCAAGGCACAGAAAGGAGAAGCCATTTGCCCAAAGTCACTCATCTGGAAAGATGTCAAGTCCAGACTTGCACTGGAGTCCATCCAACTCCAGAGCCCAGCCCTTTGGCGCCTCCACGGGCCCCGCCCATCTGGAGGACGGGATTCCACACCCAGCACTGAGAGAGAAAACAAGTGTCTCTCCTGGGTGCTTTCCACTTGGAAAGTATAATTCTCCATGTAGGGTCCCTGGAGACTCTACAGGCACTAGCTATTCTTTTCTATTGAACATCCATCCTAAGACCCAAAGCATTTAAAGCTCTAGGGGGCCTTGATGGTGCTCCAGCCCAACGTGGAAGTTTTTCCCCCAAACTCCATGTCCAGCCTGTGAACTAAAAGCAAACACTTAGAACAAGCCTTCTAGAGTCTCGCTGAGTGAGGACCCTGATTCCAATGTAGCAATGTCACCTATTTATTGAGGGACTTCGGTAAGTCTGAGGAACAGTGTAAAATACATCTGCCAAAGGCAACTGACAACAACAGCCCTGTTTTTTGGTTTGCTGGATTGACAACTGTTACAAAAACAACAGCACATATGTATTGCACACCTCTTGTGTCAGGCATGGCACTGGTGCTTTATGTTCATTATTCTTTAATTCCCAAAACAACCCTATGAGGCATGTATTCCCATTTTAGAGATGAGGAACATATTAATTAAGCGCATACTATGTATGAGGCACTCTTCAAGATACTGGAGTTACTCCATTGAACACCAACAAACAAACCAAAAAAAATGGTTCTCATAGAATTTATATTCTAGAGAAAAGGGACATGAAATGAATAAGCATACAAAATATAACTAAGCATGATGATGGTGAAAAGTGCTAGAAAGGAAAAAGAACAAATTAAAAGATGATATTGTATCAGTTAGGATCCATTAGGTTATGCTTCAGTAACAAACACTTCCCAAGTCTCAGTGGCTGACCCAACTCTCACTCATACTACATGTCAAATGCATGTAAGCAGGCACTGAATTCACCATGTACTCATACAGATGCAGGCTTCATCTCAATGTATGTTCCATCTCAGCATGATCTCCACAGCAGGAGGAAGAGGACACGGAAAACCATACATCGGCCCTTAAAGCTTCCACTGAGAAGTGACACATTGTGCTCACATTTCACTGGCCACATCAAGTCACATGGCCCCTCCTAACTTAAGAGTGGGTGCAGAATGGCATCACTGATAAAGGTTTAATCTCCAACATCTACAGGCAGCTTATACAACTTAATAAAAGGAAGATAAATGATCCAATAAAAAAATGGGCAACAGACCTAAATAGAATCTTTTCAAAAGAAGACAGAAGGAAGGCCAAGAGACACATGAAAACTTGCTCAACGTCACTAATTATCCGAGAGATGCAAATCAAAACAACAATGCGGTACCATCTCACACCTGTCAGAATGGCTATCATCAACAAATCAACAAACGACAAGTGTTGGCGAGGATGCGGAGAAAAAGGAACCCTCGTGCACTGCTGGTGGGATTGCAGACTGGTGCAGCCACTGTGGAGAACAGTATGGAGTTTCCTCAAAAAACTGAAAATGGAACTCCCATTTGACCCAGTAATCCCACTCCTGGGAATATATCCGAAGAAACTAGAAACACCAATTAGAAAGGATATATGCACCCCTATGTTCATAGCAGCGCAATTCACCATAGCTAAGATTTGGAAACAGCCTAGGTGCCCGTCAGCAGATGACTGGATCAGAAAACTGTGGTACATCTACACAATGGAATACTATGCTGCCATAAAAAAGAAGGAATTCTCATCATTTGCAGCAACCTGGGAGGAATTGGAGAACATTATGTTAAGTGAAATAAGTCAGTCAATGAAAGAAAAATACCACATGATCTCACTCATTTATGGATAATAAAGAACATTATAAACTTGAACAAAAAGATAGATACAGAGACAGTAAAGCATCAAACAGACTGTCAAATTACAAGGGGAAGGTTAGGGAGAGGTGGGGGAGATAAGAGATCAATCAAAGGACTTGTATGCATGCATATAAGCATAACCAATGGATGCAAAACTCTGGGGGGTGGGGGCATATATGGGAGTGGGGTGTGGGGAGGGCAATGGTAAGATATGTACACATATAATACCTTAATAAAAAAATTGAAAAAAAAAAACAGCCAAAAAAAAAAAAAAAAAAAAAAAAAAAAAAGAGTGGGTGCAGAAGAAAGATAGTATTGTGAGCAGTCCTCCTGTGTCTCCCTCAATGAGGGACAGAGAGTAACTGAGGGGGCTACTTTGAGCAGAGATCTGAGAAGGCCTTTGAATAGAAAATGGAAGGACTGGGATTTGAACCCTGAGTTTTCACAAGCCCACACATTCTCACTGGGCCAGGCTGCTATGATGAATTATCAATGGGCCCTGGCACAAAAGATAGTTCATGTACCACAGGTACACAGAACAAGACTTGCAGATTGAGCTGTGGAAGTCAGTGCATTGTCACGGCCTAATTCAGAGTGATGAGAGACCTACAAAGTCATCCTGACAAGCAGAGATGAGCTCCAGACAACAGTTACGGCTTCGCCTTTCTTGGAAAATTCAAAGGACTTCAGTTCAGAAACTTCCCTTGTCCTTTCTCTATTCCTGTCTCCAGGAGAGCCACGGTGTGGGAGACATGGCAAGCCTTCTCACCCTTCCATAGCAACAGAATTGTTCAATTAGGCAAAGAACATTAAAAGCATTTAAAAAGAGGGGAAATGCCACCGAGAGCTAGAAACATAGGCAATAGTCCACCTGGATGCCTGAAGGTATCATTTTTACATCAAGTAGCTGAACAAGTGTGTTCTTTTCATGTGACCAGAGTTAGTTTCAGTTGGTTGTGCCCGGACATCGTCTTAGTCTTGAATTTGGTTCTCTTCTCTATAAAAAATTCACTAGTCCATTGCTTATATGTCAAACCATCATTTCTGCCCACAACATTTATCTGAACACCTCCCTGTCTTCCCGGTCTGCATGGAGTTAGTTGGTCACTCCAGCTGCGGCTGTCAGATTTAGCAAATAAAAGTACGGGATACCCAGTTAAATTTTAATTTCAGATAAACAATAGATAATTTGTAGTGTTAGCCCCATGCAGTATTTGGGACATACTTAGAGTAAAAAGTTATGTTATTTACCTGCAATTCAAATTTATCTGGCTATAAAGGTATTTTATTTGGCAACAAACTTGGGATAATAAAAATAATCAGGTAGTGCAGCCCGCATGGCTCAGTGTTTGAGCGTCGACCTAAGAACCAGGAGGTCACAATTCAATCCCAGGTCAGGGCACATGCCTGAGTTTCGGATTCGATTCCCAGCGTGGGGACGCAGGAGGCAACTGATCAGTGATTCTCTCTCATCATTGATGTTTCCATCTCTCTCTCCTTCTCCCTTCCTCTCTGAAAAAGAATAATAATAAGAAGAAGAAGATAATAAAACAATCACTTAACTGGGCACATACCTGCCATCACTTGCTCCCTCCCTCCCTCACTCGAGTCCAGCCCTATTTTCCGTCTCTCTGTTCCTCAGGGACACCGACCGCTTTCCAACCTGAAAGACCTTACACAGGTCCTCCGTCTGTTTGAAATGCTCCTCCCTCCCTCTTCAATGGCTCATGCTTTCCTGTCCTTTGAGTCTTGACTTACATGCTTCCTCCTCAGAGAAGCCTTCCCATCACCTCACATCCCCTTTCTCTCACCCTCTCTGCTTCTTGTTTGTTTCTTTCACAGCAGGACTCACCACCTGCAATGGTTTTACCACAGGGCCAGTTCCCCGCTTCAGGGCTGCCTCTCTTCCATGGATTGCTGAGCCCATCCATTCCCATCTCCATCCCAGCGCCTCGCACAGCACCCAACACTTAGCAAGCGCTCAATAAATGTGTTGTGTCAGTGTAACCATTGAGCACTCCCAGGTCAGCAGCACCTTGCCGGTCCCCAAAGCATCCTCCAACATGACCTCATACCCGCATTCTCTTTAAGCCAGTACATTGCCTAAACCTGCCAAGTTCAAAGGCTTTGTCCATATCGGATACTCTTAGACCTTCCAACTCACCAACCTTCAGATTACTTCCCTGAACAACAATAACAACCAAGAAAAAAAAAAGTATTATATAACTCTGGATCGGGGGGGGGGGGAATAGTCATCAAAAATATTTCCTTGCCTAACATCATCCTGTTATTATTTTGACATCTGTGTAGGCTGCGGAATGATTCTTTTAACGCTGTGTGTGAGGCATATTTATATCTCCGGCTGCAGCACGGAGCATATGCAAAGGCCTCCGAAGCCTATTCTAGTAGGTCTTGTTGTAGCCACATCAGGCCCCGTGTGAAGGGCCTGGAGAAAAAAAACACACCTCTGCTGTTTACTATGCGGGAACTAGCTTCCAAGTGGCAGGGTGATAAGCAAGCCATGCCAGTTCTTTGGTCCTGGTGGAGTTAGGAACGTTGGAACCAAAAGCCCCCCCCCCCCCATAACAAGCACCTGGACTTGAAAGGGCCACCAGATTCCAGGTAATCCCAGTCGCAGCTACCGCCCACCAGGGGCCTGTCATGCCCAGCGCTGGGCTAGGCTGTTTCCCAACATCATTTCTTCCCATCCTGGCCATCACCCTCTATGATCAGTCCCATTCTCCCCACTTCTCAGAGAAGGAAACTGAGGCTCAGAGACAGGTTAAGACAACCTGCCTCGTGTCCTCCAGTTAACAAGGCACAGAGCAGGGGATTTCAACTTCGGTCTGCACCTTCCAGAGGCAGGCATGACAGCTTGGTCAGTATCACCGCCCTGCTCACCAGCAGCCCAGTCAGAGGAAGGAGGGGACAGGAATCTAAGTGGATTTCCCAGGGACAATGTCCGTTTTATTCTCAATAATGTGGCAGGGGACACAGCGGGGCAGTGAAGAGCACCTGGACTTTGGAGTCAGCCCCATTCAGGGTTCAGTGTAGCCATATGCGCTTCACTGCCATGTGACCCTGGGCCAGGCTCATGACCTTTCTGAATCCTGTTACCTCACCAGTAAAATGGGGATGAAAATAGTACTTGCGTCCTATATT
Organism: Cnephaeus nilssonii; assembly: GCF_951640355.1. NCBI lineage: Eukaryota > Metazoa > Chordata > Mammalia > Chiroptera > Vespertilionidae > Cnephaeus > Cnephaeus nilssonii. Next base: position 23,898,892 of record NC_137073.1, on the reverse strand, counting down.
AGGTTGATAGGGTGCAGTAAGAAAGCACCACAAACTGGGTGACTTAAACATCAGAAACGGATTCTCTCACAGTTCTGGAGGCTAGGAATCCGCAGGCTGGTCCCTTCTGAGCGCTTTCCAGGCTTCTCTCCTCGGCTTGTAGATGGCTGTCTTCTCTCCGTGTCTCTTCATGCCCTCTTCTCTCTAGGTATACCTACCTCGGTATCCAAATTCCCTTCTTATAAGGACACCAGTCATGTTGGGTCAGGACCCACCTAAGGACCTCACTTTAATTGCTTTAATTGGTTGCCTCTGCAAAGACCCTGTCTCCAAACGAAGTCACATTCAGAGGTACTGTGGACTGCAACACATGAATTGGGGGGGGGGGGGGAGACACAATTCAAACCATCACACGACCTCATAAGAATGTTTTTTATTAACACAGATAATATACATAGAAACGCCCTCCCAAATGTCCATCTCCAAACACACAGCCATCACATACCTTGGCCAAATGGTCTGGGATTATGTAATGCCCTTTGGTAAGCTACTTGGTTAGCTGGTGATGGTGCTGGTTTGTATTGGTCCTGACCTGGTTCCCTACCAGCAGGAGATATTCTCTCTCTCTCTCTCTCTCTCTCTCTCTCTCTCTCTCTCTCTCACACACACACACACACACACACACACACACACACACACTAGCAAGCCATGTCATAATGCCAGCATGGTGAATGGCGGCTGAACATGTGCAAAAACTTTCGGTGACCCACTCCCACAAGCTTATACCTACAGCTATACTGGGCTTGGAGAGAGGATCTTTGTGGCTCTAGCATGTTCATCCCATCATCACAGATTTCCTCCCTCACTTTGCTCATCTGTAAAATGGGAGTGATATGAACAGGTATTATGATGGTTGTGAGAATAAATAAAAGGAGGAGCCTCGCCCTAACCGGTTTGGCTCAGTGGATAGAGCGTCGGCCTGCAGACTTAAGAGTCCCAGGTTCAATTCCTGTCAAGGGCATGTACCTTGGTTGCAGGCACATCCCCAGTAGGCAGGAGGCAGCTGATCGATGTTTCTCTCTCATCGATGTTTCTAACTCTCTATCCTTCTCCCTTCCTCTCTGTAAAAAAAAATCAATAAAATATATTTTTTTTTAAAAAAGGAGGAGCCTCAAGTGCATCTGGGCCCTGCCCCATCCCCAGCCCTTCTGAATCAGAATCTCCAGGGGCAAGACCTGCACATTTACATGGAGGACAGGGCCTCCTCTGGTCTGCACTCTGGGGGTCCCTGCTGAGAACAGACCCAGCCCCAGGAAGAGCACCACCTACTCATACACAGCAGTGTTCTCTGCTGGCAGGGCCATACCACCAAGGCCAACTCTTTGCACTTCAGGTTTGTATTCTCCTTTCAAAACCTGTTTTTTTCTGGGCCTGCCCCCGCAAAGCCATACTCTCTTTTGCTAGTCTCATAATGTGCCACAGAGCCTGTCTTCAACCTAACTTACAAATGCACCAGATTCTCTGCCTCCTCAATCCTCTGTGTTTCTACTTCCTCTCACTTCTTCCTCCACATGGGAGGGTTAACCAGCCAGAAAAAGGAGCCTTTGTTGCATTCATTCAAGCACCCCTTTCCCACCCTGATAAGCTAATGTCTACATAGCACTCATGGGGGTGCTGGGCAGTCTTCTAAGCACTCTGCGTATATTAATTCATTTCTTCCTCACCCATGACACTGAGGCAGAAGATACACTTTGTAGTGGAGAAAACTGAGGCACAGAGAGGTGAGGTGACTTAGCTAAGACCACAGAGCTCATTAGGGAGCAAAACCTGGAACTGAACACAGGCAATCTGGTCCCAGAGCCACACTGTTTTGTTACCCATTCAATTTTGCCATCCCATGACTGATTTTTATCTAGTCTTCTCTTTACCCATTGAGTAGAAGTCCCTTTCCATATCTAATGATGTCTACATGTTTGACCTTGATGTCAACAGGTGATTCCAACATCAATGGACCAACACTGACCCCATGGAGCAGGAGAAGCGGATTTAGGGGGTGAGCTTTTATTTCCTTGCGTTCAGGCTCCTATGAAGTGATTGGACTCTCCCGTAGACAAAGCCCGATTTGACCCTACTTCTCTCCTTCTCCTGCCATCACCTCTTCCTTCAGAAGGAACATTCCCCGGCACACTACCTGACACTCGGTGCTGAGTAATGCATACATGCTTCCCCCGCTATAAGGTATAAGGAATTCAGAGTTTATCCCATTTAAATGTATGACCTCTCTATCTCACACATCCATTCTGCCCCTATTTTCTGACCACCTGCTACATGCCAGGCCCTGACCGGTGCCCTGCGGAGGCCATGCTAAGCCCTTGCCTTCCTCGAGCTCATGGTCTACTGGGGGGAGACAGACCTGCCTCCTGGTAAGCACATTGTGTCCCAAGCATCATGAAAACCATGTGTTACACATCAGCAGGAGTCTGCCGGTCTAGATAGCAACTCCTGTGGCCTCCACTTAGCAAAGGCTCATTGGCTATTACCAAGGACAGTTGGTAGTTTCTTAGCCTCTCTCAGCTGAGCCCCAAAAATGTTTTTTCTAAAACACACTTTTGTTGAATAGTGACTAACAGAACATTAACTTTGTTGCACCCTTGGTTATTCTGATGACTTCACTGTTGCCCAGGAATGTATTTCAGTGCTCCCCTGGGTGCCACACAGCCTCCAGGGTGCTGTAAAGGAAGCAGGCTTGGAGGTGAATTTAGAATGATGCTCAACTTTTGTGAATCAGAGTGGAATGCTGACTCATTTTTCAATGGGTTCAACAAAGTCACATTATAGTTCTCATGAAACTGGGAGTCAGGAGACCTTCTTGTGATCATCAGCAAGACTACAAAAAAAATAGATAGATAGATAGATAGATAGATAGATAGATAGATAGATAGATAGATAAAGAGAGAGATTGAGAGAGAGAGAGGCTCATCCTCAAAAAGTAGATGGAGCCTGCTGTGTGCTTGACGCTGTGCTCAAACTGGACAGGCAGTGAGGTGTGAAAATCAACATGGTCACTCCTCCCACTGGGCTCAAGGAAACAGAACAGCATAGAGGTTACCAGCACAGACTCTAAAACAAAGATGCCTGAGTTTGAATCCCAGTTCTATGTGTTTCAAGCATGGTCTTGGGAAATCACTAACCTTCTATGTGGTTCAATTTCCTCATCTATTGTATGGGCATAGCCTACCTCCTGAGGTTGATGTGAAGATTATATAAACTAACATGAGAAAAGTGTCTTAGTGCCACGCACAGCAAAGGAATTCTAAAAGTGTGAGTGATAATGATTATGATGGCCAAATTAGGGGCAGGAGGACTATTAATTTAACAGTGATACATACAAATGGCCTTCAACTTATGATATTTTTACTTTATGGTGGTGTGAAAGCAATAAACATTCAGCAGAAACCATACTTCAAATTTTGAATTTTCATCTTTTCCCAGGCTAGTGATCTGCAGTAAGTTCCTCTCCCATGAGGCTGGACAGCGGCAGCGAGCCAGAGCTCCCAGCCAGCCACGTGAGCACAGGGGTGAATAACCAATACTCTACAGTGTACCGTGTTGCCAGTGTTTTTTGGATATTGTGTCTTGTGTTTTTGCATCCCATCATGTCTACAAAATACCCATCTGTGTCTCCTGATTCTGGCGAGAAGGAGAGGAAGGTGATTACTTCTGAGATAAAGCTCAAGATAACTGCCCAACTATGTAAGTGGCCTGAGCATGTTTAAGGTAGGCTAGGTGTATTAAATGCATTTTTTACTTAGGATATTTTCAACATACGATGGGTTTATTGAGATGTAGCCCCATTGCAAGCCCAGGAGCATCTTTATAAATGTAAACTTATGTCTGTGATCATTGAGACACCAAAAGTGTAGCATAAAGGGATCTGATTTGGAGACATCAGGGAACGTTTCCCTAACCAAGAGCTATTTGAGTGGAGATTTGAAGGACAAATAAAAGCTAACCTGGGTTAGATAGAGAATAGTGAATTAGACAGAGGGGACAGCATGTGCAAAGTCCCTGTGGCAGAAGAACATATGGAAATTTCCAAGCACTGAAAGGTGGTTGGCATAACTGAAAGGCAGAGAGTGAGGAAAACATAGATCAAGATGGGGATGGAGATGCCTCCAGAGGCCAGACAGAGGCAGCCCATGCTGAAGATTTCTCTCTTATCTAAGCATTTGCCTTGAGGCAAGTCTAAACCCTCCCATACCAGGCAAATTCCCTATTTGCCTTCTTAACAACCATCTCCAGAGGCGTTTCACAAACCCCCTTAGCAAAATGCTACTGTTACCCTGAAAATAAGTCAAATTTGTCAGCTATTTTTAAAAGGAGGTTATGATGAAAAGTTAAAGGCATTCTCCTTGATTCGCCGATAAGAATTTCCATGGCTGTGTGTGTAGTCAAATGACTTACAAGGCTCCTTGGTTCCCAGAAATATCGGGAAGTTTAAAATAGAACAGTTCATTTGCTGCTTAGGAAACTTCAGTGTTACACAAAAAGGCGGAAGGATAGGAAGGGAGTAACATTCATTGAGGGCCAACTGTGCACCCAGCGCTGAGCTGGCAGTGGGCTCTGCAAACGTATTTCTTACTTTGTCCTCATGCCAACCCTATAAGGTAAAGATCAATGGGGATTTCTACAGATGGCAAAACTGAGGATCCTTAAATGTTTTGCATAAGGTTAGTGTTTAAACCCTTAATTATTGGTCATGGTGAGGAAGATATACAATGCAACAGATGGTCAGGTTAGCTTGTCCCCTCTCAGTAGGGTGACCGACCTTACAGGTTTGCCTGGGACTATCCCAATTTTAACATGGGAAGTCGCACATCCAAGCACACCCCCTAGTCCTAGATAAACCAGCAGGGTTGCTCACCCTCCCTGCCATGCCAAAGCATCCAGGAAAATTCTCATGAGGCAGGGTCCTGAGCAAATTTTGGAATGAATGAATAACATTACTGGGCATGGAGATACCTTGTTTAATGACAAACTTGCTTCTACTTCTAAAACTTAAATAAAATCAGGTGAAAATAAAGAATTTTAAGAGCTGATGAATATTATGCTAAGTGAAATAAACAAGTCAGAGAAAGGAAAGTACCATAGGATTTCACTTACATGTGGAATCTAATGAGCAAAATAAACTAACAAAGTAGAAACAGACTCATAGATACAGAGAATAGACAGCTGTCAGAGGGGAGAGGGTTTAGAGGGCTGGGTTAAAAATGTAAAGGGGTTAAGCTGCATCAAATATTTACTCAATAGTAATATACAAGGCAATATTTCAAAAATCCTAGGAGCTAGCACCCAGGTCTTGGCTTTTAATACCACTCTCCATTAAAAGGAACCAGGGCTCCTTGGAGAAATGACTGGTTTGAGTATGAGGACAGGTGTAAGATGAGGCTGAAGAGCTAGAAAGGAAGAACTTGAAAAGCAACCAACTCCACATTGGTGGGGGTAGGTCAATGGAACACCAGAGTCAGCTATGAGAATTCCCAGTGGCCAAAGATGGAACAAAAAATAATAATAAAGTAATGCTGGATTATAACTCAACATATAAAATTAGTATCTGTGAGCCCACAGTTATATAAACAAATTATTGAATGAATAAATAAATGGGAGAGAATAGACAAATAACTTCAAGTAATTTATGTAGATACTTTGCCTTTAACAGGGAGATCATCACTCCTCATCCCTACGTGTGGGCTGTACATAGTGACTTCCTTTCAGAAACAGTCTGGAAAAGGGAGGGGAAATGAGAAGCCTGACAAACACTCCCTCAGCCAGAAGGTCAAAGCCAATACCAGTGCTAAGACATATTGATAGCAAGTACCCTGGATATGATGCGATGAGAATGGCATTTTACCTCTGTGTGCTTTCTACCAAAAATATATAACCCCAGTCTAATCATGAGAAAAAGAATCAAACAAATCCCAATTGAGGAAAATTCTGTAAAATACCTGACTAGTCCTCCCCAGAACTTTCAAAGTCACCAAAAGCAAGGAAGGTCTGAAAAGCTGTCACAACCAAAAGGAGTCTATGTTGACATAACAATTAAATGTACTGTGGGGTCCAGAATGGGATCCTAGAACAGAACAAGGACATTGTGGGAACAATGAGAAACTCTGAATCAAGTGTAGACTTCAGTTAATAATAATGTGTTAATATTGGTCCACTAATTGTGACAAATGTACCATACTAATGTAAGATGTAGGTGAAATTGAGTGCAAGGTACACAACAACCCTTTATACTACCTTCATCATCTGTAATTCTGTAAATCTGAGACTGTCCTAAAATAAAAAGTGCATTAAAAAAAAAAGAACTGATGGCACATGTTTTCCAAACCCAAGAATAGAATCACTTATTCAGTCATCAAATGATATTGAACTCAGACTAAGTGCCAGGCATGGTTCTTAGAAACGTAATTTCTGTCCTCATATAAGTTATAGTCTATCTAGGATGACATAAAATTAAACAATCTATATGTACACAAAATAATTTCAGAGATTGATATGGACTGCAAAGAAGATAAAGCAGGTTCTGTGAAAGAGAATGACTAAAGGTGAAGAGGTGGGGGGTGGGATGAGGGCATGCGACAGGGGGTAGGGGAGGCTGGGGGAAGGTCATTGGGGGGAAAAAAAGGAGATATATGTACTAATATATGTAATATTTTTAACAATAAAAAAATATTTTAAAAAATATAGAGGTGAAGAGGTGATGATCTCCCTGTTAAGGGCAAAGAAGACTTCTCTGGCTGGCAATGTCATGGAGGACCTCTTAGGGAGGTGACGTGACCTGAGACCTGGCCCGTGAAGCGATGTCCAACATCGGAGGCAGAGTGTTCCAGGAAGAAAGAAGAGAAAGTGCAAGTGGGAAGACTGGGTCTGGTGGGTTTAAGATCTATGAAAAAATATGAGGGAGGCTGATCACACTGAGAAAGGGAGGAATCAGCCCAGGTAAAGTAGAGAGAGGTGATGGAGAGGAGTTCAGAGTTTAATCCAGGGGGAGGAAAAACCGCGGAACAGGTGTCATAATGGAATGATATAACCCAACTTACCTTTTAAAAATGAAGAATAGATTGCAATGGGACTAGACTGGTAGCAGGGAGACCTACCTTCTGTTACAAGTGCTGGCTTATAGCTCGCATGACAGGTGATGGAGACTTGGGCCAGGTGAAAGCAGTAGAGATGAAAGAACATGAGCAGGTATAAACTATATCATGGAGATGCGATGCCAATATGTGGTGAAGGACTGGATGCAGGGAGTAGGGAGGGAAGGGATTCCTAAATGATTTCTTGATTTGTATCAACGTGAGGAACTCAAATTCCCTGAGCCTCAGTGTCCCCAGCCATGAGTGAGAATCACCAGGACCACACTGAGGGGGGCTGGGAGGCCCAAATACATGCCTAGTGCAGGGCTTGGCTCAGGTAGCAGTAAAAAAAAAAACAAATCTGTTTTTACGTTAGTGTGTTTGAGGTTTGGCTGCACTGGAAAAGAGCAACATATGGTTAAAGGAATTTAACTTGATCCAGAAAAACAGAAATGACTTTCCAGCAACTTGGTGCCATATGGATTTCTTGATTCAGTGAACTCCTCTGAATAGGGTTTTTACACTGTGTGTGTCAGTCAGTTGTATTTTTGCCATAGGTTGGGTTCAAGACTCCATGATTTCAGTGCAATTGGCAGCCTTTGGTATTTAAGAGCTGTGGGTGAGTCATTACCCATCAACCAGGATGGCGTAAGGAAGGAATCTCCCCTAACAATGACTGTAGAGTACCAGAAGCTTGACAAAAGAGCTCCTTGGCCTTATATCCTCATTCCCTTTAATCATCTTTAGAGCCAAACACTTTGAGTGACATGTTCACCAAGAGTCATTACAGAAAAACTATTTCATTTCCACAGCCCAAAGTGTATTCAGAAAGAAGAGGAGAAAAAAATCTCTACATCTTTGATGGAAACATAAAGCCCTTTGGAGATTGAGTTCCAATTTGGAGTTTTGTACAATATTGCTTATTTCTTCTTTCCTTTCCTTGGTTTATTATTACTTTTTAATGACTGGGGACTTCTAGCATCGGTGGGTATGGTAGATTTACTTGGTCCTTCCTCAAGAATTTAAGGCTTGCAATGAGAAGGATTAAAAGTCCGAAAATGCTTAAATAACTAAAAAACTGGCTGGGGACATGATTGAGAGTAAATTGGGCTCTAATTCAGAGTAGTCCTCCCTCTAGAAATAGGGATGTGTTTCTAGCATTTTCCTTTATTTGCTCGCTTTGTTTAAACCATGCTGCTCCAGCACAGTTACTGCTCATGCCACTAAAAGTAGGAGAAGATGGAGGAGAAGGAGAAGAAGGAGGGGAGAGGAGGAGAGAAAAAAAAGGAAAGCAGGCAGGCCCAGCCGGCATAGCTCAGTGTTGAGCAACAACCTATGGACCAGAAGGTCATGGTTTGATCCCCAGTCAGACCATATGCCGGGGTTGCAAGCTCCATCCCCAGTGTGGGGTGTGCAGGAGGCAGCCTATCAATTATTCTCTCCCATCATTGACGTTCCTATCTCTCTCCCCCTCTCCCTTTCTCTCTGAAATCAATAAAAATATATCTTTTTAAAAAAAGAAAGAGAGAAGGCAGATAAAATAAGGTGGGTAGTAACAAGGCAGGATAGTAAGAAGCTAGGGAAATTCCTTGACAAGTGGAGTAAGGAAAACTGAGACAAAATAATTAAACAAGACCAAATGATATAAGCAATTTACAGCCAGCTAAAGAATCACAAGGTTTTATCTTCACAAACCAAGGACATTTAGGAGCAAATGGTTTACACATTCCAGACCCTGCCTGAGCAGACTGGCCTTGGTCCCAGTCCCTCTTTGATGATGTTCTTTGAAAACAAAACTAACCAGAAAATAACCCTGACCCCTCTATATACATATTTTTATGAATCACCATATTGATTCTGTTAAGACCCTCCTCTGAGACCTCCCTTAGGATTCCAGACAGCTAAAGAAAGATAAAAAGCCTCAAGACAAAGAACCCAAGGTGTGACCTCCCTAGAGCAAGCCCATAATTTGTATCTCTGCTCTTTCTCCTAAACTCTAAGGGTCCCTGCGAGACTTACAACCAGGGGAGCAGCAGGCAGTGGCATCTCTGTGGGACTAACCCCCTGAACCTGTCTCCAAGGCCCCCATTTCCTCTGACTTCCCAGTGAGCTAACAGCAGCCCTGCCTTGGTTTACTTCTGTTACTTCCTTGGTTTACTTCTCAGTGAGTTCTTGCAGCCCAGTGTGGCTCCCTTCTTTCCTATAACATTTCTAAAAAGCCAAAGCCAAAGCCTTGGCTCTCTCCTGTTGCTTCTTCTTCCCTCAGCCCTTCCCTGCTTCACGATCCCTAGCTGTAATAAATGTACTCTCAAAATCACCTGGACTCATACTGTGAAATCTTCCCTGCACCAAGTCAAGAACCCACACACTACCAGCCGGCCCGAGGCAGACTCCCTCTGGGCCCAGTCCCTGTCTGGTAATAGTAAGAGCTAATGGCATAGACAGTATATTTTCTGAACCCCAACCTGAAGTGTTCCCAATAGTAGCTAACGGGTATTCAATGTGCTAAGCATTATTTAGAAACATCATCTCATAGAATCCTCACAAACACCCTTTGAGATATTTTTTAGAAAACAAAATTGAGACCCAAAGTCACACAGTGAAGGAGTGGTAAAACAGACCTCCAGAGCACACTAAGTTATTACTGCTTCTCCACTTAGAGATTTACTCATGGGAGAGACATAGCAATTTATTGGGATCTTTCTGGTGCATTCTTCTTGAGAAAAGAATTTGAGCGTGGCAGCAGAAAGACTGAAGAGACTAAAGGAAGACAGATAACATCTCTATGCTCTGATTCCTTACTTGGGTTCCATGACAATATTTACTATACTTTTCATTACAAATTCAAAATATGTTGATTATAGAAAATTATAAAACTATGGATAAGTATAAAAGGAAAAAAATGTACCCATAATATCATCATAAGAGATTAACATTTTGTTATATCAATATATCTATATCTCTCTATATATCACAAGTAGAGTCATATTATTCCTACAAGTTTGTACCCAGGCTTTTTAAAAACTTAGTAATACATCATAGATATCTTTCCAGGTCAATAGTTACTCTACATTATGATATGTGACATAATATATTGTTTATGTAATATCCTCTTTTTAAGGCATTTAGTTTGACACCTCCCAGCTGATTTCCTCAGGATGAATTCCTAGAAGTTATTTCTTCCTTTGAGAAAATGCATAAGATATGTATAGGGACAAATGAGAAAACAAATATCAAAGAAAAAATATCAAGAGTGGGATTCCAGGTGCTGTACTGAGCCACTGAGAGGGGCGATCTGACCCCATGTCCCCCTCCCTCCAATATGAACATTGATTGCCAACGTGACATCAGCTGCAGCATACGCTGATTTGGGGAAGAGTAAAGCCAGGACATTTTGACTGCACCGGTCCCAGGAGAAAAAGCATCAGGGAGGAAAGAGGACTCATTATCCTTTCAGAATTTTTCCTTTGTCTAATTTTCCCCTCTTGACAGGGAAGATTTAAGCTATGGACACAGAAGAAATTCAAGTTGCCAAGAGCTGTTCTTGGTTTAGTTACAACACCTGCAGCTGGTCCCACAATTTCCATTTCCCTCACCACTATCAACAATTCAGTGGGAAAAACAACAGAGAGGACACATTTTCCTCCCCAGTGTGTGAAGAGCAAAGCCAAACTGAGTCATTGATCTATGAATCCTCATTTCCAACCTGGAGGAAGAGAAGCAAAGGAAGGGATTACCTACCCAGGTTCTGACCACATGCTGAGCACAGGGCTGGGCACATCTGGTCAACCTGCTTATGTCACAGATGGGGAAAATGTTTCTCAACTCACCAGAAATGACACAGTTGTTAAGGAGAGGGCCGGCCCATGGTTCAGGTATGCTAACTTCTAACCCAGAACAGTCTGGGACCTTTCATCAATTGCTGTTTTCTTTTCCTAAGCCATGAAACACTATCTTAATTCTTAGAAACCTACCTGGCAAAATACCAGGAGAAAGCCTGCAAATCCAACACGTGTGCTCACACACACACACACACACACACACACACACACTCCTAACCAAAAATGCAAATGTCTGCTCAAGGCTTCGATTTGCCAATAATTCCTGGCTAGTGCCTGCTAAGCCTGGAATAAAAAGTAGATTTCTTTGAATGTTTGTTAGGTGAAATGGTTTCTAGTGCTTGACGTGATCAACACCATCTTGAGAAGCAAGTTGCTTTCAGGGACCACCAGTTCGCCCATGTAGGGGCAGGCCTATATCACCTGAAGGGAATGTTCTTACATAGATAAGTAGACCCATTAAGTTGTTTACTGCTTTGGAATACCACTGGACAAGCGCCTGTGTTCCTGGAGGCAATCTATATCAAGCCCCCATCCCCTTCAGGTGTGGAAATCCACTATCTTGCTGCCACTCTAGACTCTGCGTCATTCTGTAAGTTCCCTTAATAAACTCTTTGTTTAATTCTGGAGTTGTCTGCCTCCTTCTTTGGTCTCTTGGCCCCATCCTCCTTCTAGTACAGCTTGGAGTATTTCCCCAACAAGGTGACTTATCCTTTTGGAGAATCCAGCACCTCACACACTGGACCAGAAATGTTTGTTGAATGATGGAAAGGTTCAAGAGCTGAATGGCAGAATCAATCAATAAATAATAAAAGAAATAAAATATTGAATGAATGAGTGAATGCATCTAATTGAATAATTAACTCATGTTTGAATGGTCTGCTCAATAACACCCACACATATTTGATCAATTAGACCTCATGACCTCCAGCCACTATGACATTTTCTTAAAGTCCAAAGCTTGTCGTACAACAGAGCTTCCTTTCTAAATCGCTAGACCCATTAAAGTACTTTCTCAAAATGCTGTAAGTCCATAAGCTATTTTCAGTGCCTCAAAAAGCATATTAGAAACTGCAAACTCAAGAGATGCCTGCATGTGCTTTGGGTGACATAAATGCCTGCCCTCCTTATCATGCTGATCAGGAGCTCTGATAATCCCATCTGATTCTGAGTTACACAAAATCAAAGAAATCACATGTTACTTCATCATTATACTTTGAGATATGCCATTTGTCAAAACAACAGAGTTTGTGTGGGAAAACAAATAAGAAATGAGTTATTGAGCCTGCATATCCTGTAGACATACTACCTCATGGCTGAGCCTTCTGAATCCATCTCAAGGAATTCCTGGTGTGGGGGTGGTCTCCTGGGATGAAATCCGTCAGAAAGCCTCAGAAGGTGGGTGATAAGCCCGGCTAACCGCTAAGCGGGAATACTGGATGCCAAAAATGGCACGAGCCTTGGAGTGTGCTGGGCAGAGTTTGAATCCCACTTGCAGACAGTATAAAGCTAGCTTCTCTAAGTTTCCACATAAAGGAACATTCATAGCTTCCACTTTACAGTCAGGTGGTAATGATCCAACGAGAGGATACATTTTAAGCACCCAACATAAGGTCTGGGATATGGCTAGTGCTCAGTACACTTTAGCAATGTTATTATTGAACATTATTAGTTGTATTAAGCCCATAGGATTGTGTGAGCCTCGAGTGAAGTAAAGAATGTAAATAATCTAGCATAGATTCTGGCACTTATGAGGTACTTAATATATGTTTATTTCGTGTCACTCTTCCCAGATGGCCCTGTTGGGGATATTCTGTATTTATTCTTTTCCTGAAGGGAGGGACCATTATGCAGTAAACATCCAGGCAAACTCCAGAAAGCTACCATCACCAAGCTAATTCCCACGTCCTGAGTAAGCAGACAGACTGCAAACCTCCCTCTGTTTCCTAAGAAAGTTTGTTTACAATATAAACAGCAAGTCCGGGGCTGAATGGGTCCCAGCACTGGAAGCCACAGCTGGAGGCCCTGTCCCTGTCCCCAAAGACTCCACGAAACGTTGCTGATTTTCCGCAGGATGGATGAGGCACCATGCACTGGTGGTTTGATTGATGGAGGGACAGGCAGCCTTCCGGCCAGCGGCAGGGAGTGAGTGAGCTGGCTCCCTTCTTGCCATGATGGGAGGGAGGGGCAGAGAAGGATTTATGAGAAAACTGCCAGAGTGAGTTTCGAAGCACTAAACCCAGAGGCATTAAATCAAGGCAAGGATAAAGGATAAAGAGTTGGGTGTTGGGCCTGGCCAGTGAGGCTCAGTGGTTGGGCGTTGACCTATGAATGAGGCGATCACGGTTAGATTCTTGGCCAGGGCACATGCACAGGTTTCATTTTGGGCTCAGTCCCCAGTGTGGGGCGTGCAGGAGACAGCTGATCAATGATTCTCTCTCATCATCGATGTTTCTATCTCTCCTTCTCCCTTTCTCTCTCTGGAATCAATAGAAACATGCTTTTTTAAGAGCTGGGAGCTGGGGAGATCCTCATGAAACAAACTTGTAGCCCTCCTCAGTTTATTTTTCCAGAAAATATCAAATCAGACCCACTGAAGGAGAAGTGCACACTAGCCATTGTCTTCAACACGAGTGCTTTTTGTCAGTTTCTTTTCTGCGTCCAGTGCTGGGCAGAGGCGTGTGTCAAAGGAGTACACGGTGTAGTGAGAAGGCAGCGCAGGCGAGGCTAGTCTAGCCCAGAGGTTCCAGGAAGACTTCCTAGAAGAAATGAAGGTGCAACTGAAGCATGAAGGATGAGTGGGAATTAACCAGGTGAAGCAGAGATAGTGTGTTTCTGACAGAAAAAAAATAATACTATCAAAGACTAGGGGATGAAAAAGAGATTAAAATGTCTAAGGAACTTAAAGAAGCTCTTGATGTCTGTCTTGGAAAGTTTGAGGAGGGAAGGAAGTGAAAAGAAGTAAAAATGGACCAGGGCCAGATCATATAGGCGGTGTTGAGGGTCAGGGTAAGGAGTTTAATGGTGCTTGCTAAAGCAATGGGGAGCCATGGAGAGCTTTAGGCAGAAGAAGGCTCAGGTAGATTCCCTTTCATAAAGCATGACCTGACTGCCTTTTCAGGAATATTGGTTCACTCAATAACTCACTATGTGACTATGGGTAAGTCATGTCTTCTCTAATCTCTGTTTTCTGGAGATGAGAAAAGAGACTTGATGATACAAAATCATAGTAAGAATCCATCCTGGCCCCCAGGACAGGCCCAGGAAATGCTCTGGGTCACAGAGCCCCCAAAACATCCAGAGACTCTTCTCACTGGGAGTCTGGATTCCATATCCAGAATGCCTCTCACACTTAGAGGGAGCTAAAAATCCTTTGTTGGCACCTCACACCTGTCAGAATGGCTATCATTAACAAATCAACCAAGTGCTGGAGAGGATTCGGAGAAAAAGGAACCCTCCTTCACTGTTGGTGGGAATGCAGACTGGTGCAGCCATTGTGGAGAACAGTATGGCATTTCCTCAAAAATTTAAAAATGGAACTGTCATTTGACCCAGTAATACCACTTCTAGGAATATATCCTAAGAAAACAGAAACACCAATCAGAAAGGATATATGCACCCCTATGTTCATAGTAGCACAATTTACAATAGCTAAGATTTGGAAACAGCCTAAATGCCCAACAGCAGATGAGTGGATTAGAAAACTGTGGTACATCTACACAATGGAATACTACACTGCTGTAAAAAAGAAGGAATTCTTACCATTTGCAACAGCATGGATGGAACTGGAGAGCATTATGCTAAGTGAAATAAGCCAGTCAGAGAAAGATAAATACCACATGATCTCACTCATTTATGGATAATAAAGAACATTATAACCTGATGAACAAAAAGATAGATAAAGAGGCAGAGAAGCATCGAACAGACTGTCAAATTACAGCAGAACGGCTTGGCGGGGGAGGGGGGGTAAGAGATCAACCAAAGGACTTATATGCATGCACATAAGCATAACCAATGGACGCAAGACACTGGGGGGTGGTGAGGGAATGTGCTGGGGCGGGTAGGGGAGGCTGGGAGAAGGTCAATGGGGAGAAAAAGGAGACATATGTACTACTATTTGTAATATTATAAACAATAAAAAAAAGTTAACAATAAAAAAATCCTCTGTCAGCCCAGATAAGACCTGGCTTTAGGGTCAGAAGATACAGCCTCCCTCAATAAGCTCCCATCTGGCTCAAATACACTGTGATTCTGCATTTCTCTTTGACACAGGACTGTGTTCAGTACACAGCCACAGAGCAAAACTTGACTCTCCCAGAAAGGGGGAGTGGGGGAGAGGGGACATTAAACTATGTGTCTTAGATCAGCTTCACCTCCGAACCACAGCTTCTTGATGTCTCATTAATATGCTATTGCATTTGTAGAAAATGAATGGGCTTTGATGCTTATTTGGAGCCTGCCTCCTCAATTCCACTGTGAGAGAGTTACACATTTAAACAAATATTGACATATAATAAATCTATGCTCTGCACACTCGTCGGATGGTCTGACTTAATAGGCCTGACCGTCTTGAGATCTGGATTGAATTCATAACAGTGACGTGGCCTGGCTTATCAGGGAGGACAAGCTGCAGCAGGGAGAAGACAACAAAGCCTTCCCTTCCAGGCCCGTGTGGCCTCTCCCAGTCACTCTCTATCCCATTACCAGGCTTTATTTCCTCCACAGGACTTATCTGGGTCTGAAGTTATTTGGCTTGTGTCTTTGTTTACTGATTTATCACCTGTAGACTGAAGCGCTGCAGGAGACCTACTGTTCACCATTGTAACCCCAGCATTTGTAATGGAACCAGGCACATAGTAGATGCTCAATAAATATTACTTGAGTGAAAATATGAGTGAACAGCCTTTCATTATTCATATTGTGTTCATGCACCATCTATACTATTTAAACCAAGACAGTATGGTGTAACGGTGTGTGGTGTGGGATCTGGAGGCAGGCTGATAGCATGGAAATGCTTGTTTGGCTATTAACTGAATGACCCAGAGCAAAAAACTTATCTGCACCTGTAAAATGGGTTAATAACACCCATCTCACAGTAAGTATTCAGTGGGGTGTATAAGATACATAGAACAATACTTAGTAAGTACTCAAACAAATGTATGTATAGTTTGACTCACAATTTTGACTTAAATACATGTTAAAACGTTATTTCCATTAATAATAACAAATATCTTGAATCTCTATAACAACCATATGAGGTAAGTACTATTCGTATCCCCATCTTACAGATAAGGAAACGGAGGCACAAGGAACTGGCCTAAGGTCACAGGGCTAGGATTCATAGAGCAGGGATTCAAATGGGCATCAGGGTTCCAGCGTGGATGTGCTTACCTGCCCCGCAGAATACTCACCTGGCTTTTCAATTAGAGATTGTAAGCATCAGCATCAATATTAATTTTTATTTGTCATTATTAATTTTTATTTGTCATTTTATGATGGAAACATTTAAATATGCAAAAAGTAGAGAGAAGACTATCAAAAAGGGATTTTAAGTAATCGCTGGTCTACCACCCTAGCATCATCCTGGGAGCCTCCAGTGTATCAATCACCACATGCTGAGAAATCCTAGTTCATTTAATCCCCCAACTGCCTAGGTTCCCACCTACCTCTGGGCCTTCACATATACTGTGGCCTCTGCTTGGAATCCTGCTGTAACCCTTCCTCTGCCATTTTTACCTTCCAGTCTCATCCCCATAGCTTCCCTTGAAATCCTCTCTCTGTATTGACACCATAGACCTAACTGTTGAAGTCGTTGGTTTGGGGTCCCTAGTCCCTAAGGTCTATATCCATTTCATTCTTCCCTTTATAGCCAGCACCTACTTCAGGGCTGGCACTTGGCCCTTAGTAAGCATTTGTTTTGTTAAAATAATCATTTAATGCATGAGAAAACCAAGGTTCAGAGAGGTTCAGCAACTTGCCTAACGTCAGACAGCCCAGAAACAGCAGAGCTGAGATTCAAACTTGTGTCTTTCTGGATCCAAGTTCTTCCTGCCACAAAAATATCCATAAGTGCCACGCAGATCTGACAATTGGCTGTCAGAAATTGGGGAACTGCCCAGCCGATTTGGCTCAGTGGTTGAGCATCGACCTATGAACCAGGAGGCCACGGTTTGACTCTTGATCAGGGCACATGCCCGGGTTGTGGGCTCAATCCCCAGTGTGGGGCGTACAGGAGGCAGCCAATGAATGATTCTCATCATTGATGTTTCTATCTCTCTCTTCCTCTCTGAAATCAATAAAAACATACTTTAAAAGAAAGAAATTGGGGAACTACATTAGTCTTCAATCTCTTCCCTCAACAGGATTTTCAGATTCCACCTGGTGAGACAGATCACAGGTTGAGTCTGTGAAATCCCATGAGTCAGATTCCAAGCAAACTGTAAACAGGGCCCTCTCCTTTCTATCTATCAAAGACCATAAACACACATTTCTTTGGCCAGGATAAATTCTGGAGCATGAAACAAAACTTTTAATAGTCTAGAAGGAGACAAGCTGGGCAAACAAGTAAGGACAGGGGGCACACAGTGAGGTGAAGCAGAGAAACAAACCATGTACTGCTGGAGCCAGAGGGACAGAGCTTGGTTCTGCTGGGAGGGATGCCAAGGGGGCTTCCTGGGGGCGGGGGGGGGGGGTTGAGGGCTGTGCCTTGAAGAAGCAATCAGCATAATTTCAACAAGCCTAAGCTAATAAGGTCCTCTTGGCAGAGAGAAGAGCAAACACCCTGAGGTGTAACCGTGCAAGGCTCTAGACTCTATAGAGTATGCGCTCAAAGAGGGATGCGGTGTTGGAGGCGGCTGTTGGGACAGTGGGTTCAGCTGGTGGAAGGCTAAGGAATTCGGACTTCATGCTGCAGGAAGAGAGATGTCAACTTTGGGTGCACAGAGACAGAAGCATCCTAAGTCCAATTCAGGAGTCAGAGGTTAAACCAGAAGCCCCTGCGATAAGGAGTGGCTGGCTGTTTAGCAAGCCCTTTCCACTTTCCTCTTGCGTGCACAGCTAGACAACATTTCCAGGCTCCCTGTCCGTGAGATGTGGCCATGTGACCAGGTTCTGGCCCACAGAACATGGACAAAACTGAAATGTCCACTTCTAGGTCAGCCTGTTAAAACCTCCCAGGGGATCCTCCACTCCGCCGCCTACGCCACTCCCCACCACCTGCTGGCTAGATATTGATGCCCAGGCCAACCTTGAAAGCCATGTGATGAAGCTAGAACCTCCTCCATCACCCTGGGTGCTCGAGTGACTGCACAGAGCAGACCATCCCATCCCTACCTCCACCCCCAACGGCTCTCCAGGCACACATAATCAGAATTTATGTGGATACAAAATAAATTTCTGTTTTTAATGAAGCCCCTAAGATTCTGGGGCGTTATCTGTTCTGAAAGCTAGCATAACTTTGACCAACATACCCCGGGAATTAGTTCATTCCACAAATATCCTTTGAGCATCAACTACGTGCCCTGGATGCTTCTAGGATTTAGTAATATAGTGATCCTGTATCTTATGCAACTTCAGTGTGAGGAGACAGATTGTAAATAAGTAAGCAAATGAGATCATTTTAGACTGTGCTAAGAGCTGTAAAGAAAATAAAACAAAATGATGCAACTAGAGAGAAAGGAAAGGGGGACATACCCTGAAAAAGGCAGTCATTTTTTCCGAAACATAAAACCTCATTTCAGGACCCATCAGCAATTTAGACACTAGAGGACCATAGAACTGTGAAGAAAGTGGCCACTCGAGATCCCCTTCATCAAAAAATTGGACATCCAACTCAGTGGAAGCCAAATGACCTTGGCTGGGAAGACTTTGATGAGAACAACTAGGGCATTCCTGCAGAGCCTGGTCAGATGCTCCCAACTGTGTCTACGTTTGGGGAGTTTGGCTCTGCTTTATTTTATCCTATAAATTGCTGTTGGATTCCCATTAAACACAGTCAAAGCAAATCTGCCATTTTATTGATCTTATAGACCAGTCCCCATAAAAATAAATTCTATCAATGAGCAGGAAGCGATCACAAGCATGGTATTATTAAAACTTCGCCGAGAAGTAGGTAAGAAGCCCCTTCCAGAATCTAGTCAACGTGACCACACAGTTGCAGGGTGAGCTACGGGTGGGAACTGGTCCAAGATTCCCAGTTTTCTTTCCAGCCTGTGTTCAAACTGTGTTCTGCAGACCTTCTGCCCAGCAGATCATGGAAGAGCTTGGCAGTAACACCAGTTATTAAAATACAGAAATGCTTCCACACTGGTTGGTAATAGCTACTGCCCTGATAACCCTAAATATCCACCTGATTATCCAGATGCTACACTCCCTCCCTCCAAGTCCCCTAGACCTCCTCACAATCCAGAAATCAAGCCAGGCACTTGGCAAGGGGGAGAGAAGATGCTCCAAGACCTGGATGATTGGATGGTGCTCATGTCATAACATGTGTGAAATATTCTTGATATTAACCCCTGGACGTACATCAGAATTCCCGGGGACTTTGTTAAAACTGCAGATTCTGGAGTCCCACCAAATACATACTGAACTGGAGTCCTTGGAGGTGAAGCCCAGGAACTGGTATTTTTATCAGCTTCCTCGACAAGCCTCGTGCACTCTCTGAGGACTGCTGGCCTAGGCACTGCTTCGACATTCTGCTGAAATGAGAAGTAACTGGTTTGTGCGTTCATTTGATCTGATCAGTGGTTTTGAAACTTGATCAGAGCCTCAGAACCCTACCTTAAAACAAACTCTTAGTCAGGATTTCAAAGTACAAAATCAGAGCAGAGCTGCATACAGCTCCTTGCCTGCAACCCCAAGCTTCAGGAAGCTGGTGAGGTTGGACTGTGTGTACTACAGAAGCCATATCTGGGGCTACCTGGCTCTCATAGGGAAGAGAACAGCCAAAGACAGACCAGGGCCTGACATTGGACATGGGGGAGGAATCAGAGCCTGGTAATGGCCAAGTCCAGAGTGGAGCCAGATGCTGGAGTCCTAAGTCTGGGTCAGCCATAAAGAAAACAGGAGCCCAAGGCGCAAAGGGAGGTCAGGTATGGCCCAGAGAAAGGCAAACTGGACATCAGGTTGGCCGAAGAAGCAGGTTCAGTTTGGCCAGGGTGGAGATGATGATGAAAGGGAACTTGTTTGGGGGCATGCACTGTTTCTGTGAACAGCTACACTACTCTCATAAAGCGCCATCACCGAGACTGTTCACCTGGCTATGAGCTGTTGGGAGGAGAAGGTGTGTGTTTTGTTTAATGCTGTGGCCAGGGTACCTCCTCCAGGACTTGCACAGAGCCTGCCCTCAATAACATGGTATTTACTGAATAGAAAGATGGATGGGGGATGGATGGATGGATGGATGGATGGATGGATGGATGGATGGATGGATGAAGGGTTTTGTGTCTTCTAAAAGACATCTGCTACTCACCTCTATAGCAGAGGTGCACATTTCAAGGTCAGGGGTCACTGGGGCGAGGTGGAGGATCCCATACTTGCTCCCCATTCCAAGTGCCAAAAAAGCCAGGCTGGCTCTAGAAAAGGGGCTTGCAAAGCTTAGTAGGGCAGCTTAAGACAAGCAATGTTTGCTTAGGACTCTTAAAATCCTATGTTTATTATTCACCTGCCCCCCCAGAAATCTACCTCTAAGAGTCCTCAGACTTCAGCATGATAGGAAGAAAGCAAAGAAGCTCTTTTCACTGAGTGATTTTTCAATATTTTTAATTCAAATTTTCTGTTGGGATGTTTTATGCATTAGACACTGTGTAAGGCACTGATGGTAGAGCAGGGGGAAAAAATAGGCCAGATCCCTCTCTCTTGAAGTTTATATTCTAATGAGGGAGTCAGGCCATAAACATAAAAACATGCAAATGAATGAGATCATTTGGAATGTGATCAATGCTATAAAAATTTAAACAGGGAGATGCAAAAGAAAGAGACTGGCAGGGCAGGAAGCTTTTTAGAAAAGGAGGCCATTTGTAGAAGTGGCATTTGAGCTGAAATCTGAATGACAAGAAGATGGTCATGCAAACATGAGAGAGAGTAGCAAGCACACCAGGCAGTGCTAACAAGAAGTGCAAAGGCCTGGGGGTGGGGACAAGAGTCATGTGTTTGAGAAATAGAAAGGAGGCCAGTGTGATTGGAACTGAGTAATAAAGGCGGAGAAAGAGGTACAGGAACAAGAAAGGGAGACAGGTACCAGATCAAGCCCACCTTGCAATGCACAGTGGGGAGTTTGCAGGTGGATGATGTGATGATGATCTGATTTGTGTAAAGGACCATCTTGGCTGCTATGTGGAGAATGGACTGTAAAGGGAGCAAAGGTTAGGGAAACCTGGTAGGAGGCTATGGCAATCCACCAACAGAGAGATGATGATGGCTTGGACCAAAATGGTGCCAAGGAGCAGAAAGATTCAGGACACATTACGTAGATGGAGTTGACAGGACTCAGGAGAGACAGAAATCAAGCAGACCAACAACCAATGGGGATAATGATAAATGGCTTTCTCATCCCCATTTTTCAGACAAGAAAACTGAGGTCCAGGACCCACGTCTGGAAACTGTCAGAGACAGGATCTGAAGCCAGGTCTGTGTGGCTCTGGAGCCCCCATGTTCTCTCCAATCTGCTTTCTTTTTATGGAGCTTTTGTTCTTGCGGTCATTGCCAAGGAACAGGTGTGTGGGGTTTGTGCATTCCCTGTACGCCAACCGATCCTCATTTGGGGAGGAAAAATGAACCTCGCACTAGTTAATGCCACGCTGCTTATTGATTTAGGCAAATGCTTGGCAGCATCGATTCATCTTCCGAAGGGTAATGTAATAAGGCCCTGTATTATACTGTTGCTTTCTCTGTGCTCTGAATATGCCACCTTCCCTCAACTCACAACCTCCTCTATGAGTTATGGAAATAAACAAACCCATGGCATTGACACACGATCCAGGCATGTCTTTCTCCAAACAATGTAGGTGGGGGTGGGAGCGTGGAGAGAGCTGGAGGTGCAGGTTCTTGAACAGCTGTATGACCTTGTGCAAGTCACTTAGCCTCTCCGAACCTTAAAGTCCTCATCTGAAAAGGGGGCAATGTCCCTGTGCTGTCAATCTCAGAAAGTTCAAGTAGGAGCATATAAGACATTGCATCTCAAAATAATTCCTGAACTGCAACACATGACATTATGGTTAATATAAGTAATTTTCTAGTATTAACAAGTGAATAAGGTAAAAAGAGCCATTCAGTCATTCAACAAATATTTATTGAGCCTCTACAATGTGCCAAACAACAGTTATTCAGAGGTGGGTAGAAAAGACATGGCATGTGGTTTCTGCCTCCACATTGTCTATAGTCTAGTAGGGGAGAGAATTAGGAAATGACCACATCAGCAAATATATCATTTCAATTGTTAGTACATGTATTTAAAGAAACATGCAGGGTGATAGTAAAGCTCAGAAGTGTCCCAGGGGAAATGACTGAGCTGAACTCTGAAGGATGTATAGGAATTAACTATGAGATGGGTAACTGTGGGGAAGGATGAGAGCACTCCAGTCACTAGGAACAGCATACACAAAGGCCCTGAGGCAGGGAGGAGTGTGGCGCATGTTGGAGGATCTGAACAAAAGCCGGAGTAGTTGGAACAGAGTGAACAAGAGTAGGGGGTCTAGGATACAATGAGGCTAAAATGGGGGCAGAGGCTAGATTGTACAGAACCTTGTGGGTCATGGTACAATTATCCCAGTTGCTTTGAAGGAGATGCGGGCAAAGGAGAGAGTGGACAAAAGAAGGCAAACTGTAGAATGATTAAACAGACCAGTGCATTTCCTTGTGAAAGTTTTAATAGATTGGAATAAGGATACTATAGGAGCACAGAGAAGGGGTCTCTAATCCAGCTGGAAGTGTAATGGGGGAAGAAAGCTGAGGAAGACTCTGAGAGAGGCTGAGTCCTGAGTTCTTGATTTGAAGCAATTTGGGAGTTAGAGAGATATTTGAGGCAGGAAAGGGCATTTAGGTAGAAGGAATCATATCGGCAAAGTTCAGCACAGCATGATGCAGTCAGGGACCTGCAAATAGTTCAGTAGGGTACACAGAAGCAAGAAAAGAGATGGGTAAAGTAGCGGAGCCCAGGTTTTGATTGACACTTGATGCTTATGAAGCAAGTTCAATGTGGGGGAATGTCAAATGCATTTGATAGGAGGCAGTGAAAGACTCAGATACCTATGTCTACAAAGCTCTAGGGTCAACACAGGGAAAGGCTGAAGAAGGAAGATCAATTAGGAGGCTACGTCTGGAGTCCAGGCAAGAGATGGGAACTACAGTGATAACAATGTGGATGGGAAGATGCTGGCAGGCAAGGACCCAGGGTTGGAGCTGCCGGCTTGGACCTTTGCCCAACTCCTATAAGATGAGTTCATCTCTGCCCCATGTTCTCCCCCAGCCTCCTGCTCTGAACCTCAGCCTCTGAGGCTCTTTTGGCTCTAACTTGCATCTGCTCTTGCTGCTGCCCACCCCCCCCCCCCAATCTTGGTCAGATGCTCTGCAAAACCAACCCTGCTGATGAGTGTTATGTAACACTCTTATTTCTGCCCTATGAGAACTAAGGGAGGAAAAAATCTGCCTGACAAGTAATTTTGTATGTAAAAACGATCTGTCAGAGGCTTGGGGGAATGTACCTGTAGCTCCTCCACACACTGACACATACACCTGCTTGCCTAATGACTGCTCTGCCTTCAGACGCCCTAGAACAATGCCCTTCCTCCTTTCAGGGCCTGGGACCAACATTTTAAAATTTAGCGTGTGTGTGTGTGTGTGTGTGTGTGTGTGTGTGTGTGTGTGTGTGTCTTTCATTGTTCCCTGCTTTTTTTTTTTTTCTTTTCCTTATAAAAAAACACTAAGGAACCGCTTGATTTTCCAACGGCAACGTGAGGATAATAATAGTGGCTGGTGAGAATAAAATGAAATAATGCCTATAAATAGGGTCTTACGTGATACTTGGCACATAGTAGGCATTCATTAAAGGGATTTTTGAACTGCCTTGTAGTGTGTGCTTACTCTGTTGCCAGACTCCTGCTTTCCCTGCATTTTAGCTTTTACTATGGCGCTGTCCGTGGTCCTGAATTGTCTTGGCAGCTGGGGGCTTTTTTTCTCCTACTCTCAGGAAGCTGATTACGCCACACCATCCACTCTCTCCCAGGAACTCCTAACCATATGACTTCCTGAAGACATAATTTTAAGTCTCTTTAAAAAATCAACTTTACTGGGTATAACTTATATACAATTTAAATGCACCTATTTTAGCCCTAACCAGTTTGGCTCAGTGGGTAGAGCATCGGGAAGAGTCCCAGGTTCAATTCCGGTCAAGGCATGTACCTTGGTTGCGGGCACATCCCCAGTGGGAGGTGTGCAGGAGGCACCTGATCGATGTTTCTCTCTCATCGATGTTTCTAACTCTCTATTCCTCCCCCTTCCTCTCTGTAAAAAATCAATAAAATATATTAAATGCACCTATTTTAATTGCACATTTTCATGGCTTTTGATAAATTTATACATCAGTTTAAACACCACCACTCAAATATAGAATAATTCCATCACCATTGGGTCCCATCTTAATAAATGCCCCACCCTCTGCCAGAGAAAGACTTATTTGCCTTCAGTCACTATAGATTTGATTTGTCAATTCTAATCTTCATATAAATGGAATTACATAGTAAGTACTCATTTATATCTGCCTCCTTCCTCTTCCCATAATTTTTTTTCAGAATTCATACATATTAATGCATATATCAGTCATTTATTCATTTTTAGTATTAAGTATCATCCCACAAGTAGTTTACCCATTCACCTAAGATTGACTTGAGGGAATGTTTCCAATTTAGCACTATTATGAATAAAACTGCTACAAACTTTAGTGTACAAGTCTTTACATGGACATGTCTACATGTATCTTGAGTCATTTGGTAAGTGTAGATTTAACTTTATTAGAAAACTCTCAAACTCTTTTTTGTACCATTTAACACCTGCAATATGTGAGAATTCTAGTTGGTACACATTTGCCATCACTTGATATTGTCACTCTTTTTAATTTAGCCATTCTAATGGGTGATGTCTTATTATGGTTTTAATTTGCACTTCCCTGGTAACTAATGATGCTGAGCATCTTTTCATATGCTTATCAGCCATTTCATTATCATCTTTGGAGAACTATGTGTTCAAATCTTTAGCCTTTTAAATATTATTTTAATGCTATCAACAAATACAAGGTCCTTAGAGTAGAAATTATTAAAACTGAGAGTTACAGGAAAATATAACCAAACTCAGGATAACACAGTCCATGCAAATGCCCCCCTTTACTCTGAATTATTAAAATCTTTGGACTAACAGCTATTGCCAACATGGGATTCTGAGTGTGGACGCACCACAGTCAGGTCGGCAGATTGGTATAGAGATACATGTCTGTCTTGTTATCTCAAATCAATCCCTTACTAACTGGTTGGCCCTATGAAAGTTACTTAGCTGCTATAATTCTCATCTCAGTTATCTACAAAGTGTAACCTACCTATATGTATTAGGAACACTGAAGATAGTGTTTATAAGTTGTCTGTCACATAATAGATACTCAATATATGGATCTATTGGTTCTATCCCAAACATACAAGATTTATGTTGTCACAACAATGCTGCTTTAAGACCCCTGGAAAAAAAATACTACAGGTTTTTTTTTAATAAGCATTTATTTAGCTCCAGGTCTGTGATCAGTGACTTAGGCTAGTATCATTTAGATAGATCTTCCAGTCTCAGCTCAGCTCAGTCACACATCTGGAATTGGCTGACAGTTGACTAATCTAGGATAACCTCCAATGGGGTTCCTGGGTTTCCCAGCTCTGTTTCACATCTCTTCTCTTGTCCCCCAGCAGGCTAGTCTAAACATGTTCCCTGGGCAATTGTGTAAGTGCTAGAGAGTAAGGGGAAACACACAAGGGCTCTTCAGCTCTAGGCTCAGAACTGGCACATAGCCATTTCTGCCATATTCAATCGGTTATAGAAAAATCACAGGCCAGACCAGATTCAGGAGGTGAGAAAATAGCTTCATATCTTTGATGATAGAAACTGCAAAGTCAGATGGGAAAGAGTGTGCATACATGGAGGACTGAAGAATGGGGTCTATCATGCCAATCTGCCACACAAAACAATCTCCAAGTGGGCCAAAAAGATAAACGTAAATTACTTCCCAATCCCGTATCGCATGAATTCTGGACTGAGGCTGAATATCTATGATCCAATTTCCCTCATCCCAGGAAAAAAGAACATCTCAATGACCTGACTTCTGTAAGATGTGAGTCAGCATCACTGTTCATTAGCAAGTCTCTCAGGGCCAGGAGGTGAAACAAAAGCTGAGAAGCTGGGTCATTTGTAGGAGATGCTGATGGTGCTGACTGTCTCTACCCACTACCAACTCCACTCCTCTGTGTTCCCCTCTATCCTTCTAAATGGGCCTGATTGCAAGGAGCCAAGCAGACCACTTCTCTGCTTGGGGAAGATGAAGACTCTGGCCTCAGACAGAGGTATCTTAATAAGCCTCCTTCACTTAACTAACCATAAGCTAAGACATCTTGAACTTGAATCCTGAACACAGTAAAGGTTGATGGGAGCAAGTTGAGAAGATCTGCCTTGTTATGGATACCTACTAGGTAGTCTATCCAACTCACAGTGACCATGCCTGTTGGTCTCCCCATCTATGGACATAAAAGCAGGCTCCTGACAGTCTATTTATACAACAAAACAGCAGCACCTCATGCCTGACTCGGGTCATATGAATGTAAGTGGGCCCCTGATCCAAGCTGGGTCAAAATCCTTCTTTTAGAATTTAGAATTTGGGATATTCACTCCCTTCTGTGGCTGGCTCTGTGAGAGTTTGGGAAGTGTAGGTTTGTCAGATTCTGTCTATTATTAAGATCATGATGATCAGAAAAGCATAGAAAGAAAGGTTTCAGAAAAAGAAAACTATGAGGCATAAAGTAGCAAAGAAAATCTAAATGACTTTCATATCCCCAGTTTAGGTCATATTGTTGTGTTTGCCTGTCCAATGTTCATTTTTCCTTATTCAGGTACTAATATTTTGAATTTTCTTTGGAGAACCATCCTTCTTACCACTCTCAGTCCCAGTCATTTGCATAAGAACTGACCATATCCCTCCCCAGGGGAGAGTATGACACCCACGCTAGCCAAATGAGAACATGGCATCCCTCTGGCCACAATTATAGTTCCAGGACTAGGAATATGACCCAATTAGAGCTGTGAGTCTCAGGATTTATGCAGATGGTATGAGAAGAAAGAATCCCTCACTCTTTTCCACCAGTCTTGAAACTGGATAATGTGAGCCAGAAACTGCTGGCCACCATCTTCCACCATGAAGATAAAGCCTTCCTAAAAATAAAGCCAACACAGCAGAAGGCAGGGCTGAGAGATGGAAACCAAGTCCCAGTGATGTAGCTCAGCTTTAGTTCCTTGGTCCAGCTGTGACGGAGGCAAGTTTTCAAGGAATTTTTTTACTTATAAGCCAAAATAATGTGTTTTGGGGTTTTTTTGTCCTAACAAGTGTGAGTTGGGTTTTCTGTTTCTTACAACTGAAGACAATAACTATGACTTCCTGAAGCCAAGCTACATACCTACTCATGGGAGATACCTATAGAATTCTAATAAGTTCCTCTTTTCTACCTACTAACAATCAAGAGTCACAATTCAGGTCTTTCTACTTGTTACCATATTAGAATAAAAAGTAAGGAATTGAGCCCTAGCTGGTTTGGCTCAGTGGATAGAGCGTTGGCCTATGGACTGAAGGGTCCCAGGTTCGATTCTGGTCAAGGGCACATACCCAGGTTGCGGGCTTGATCCCCAGTAGGGGGCATGCAGGAAGCAGCCCATCAATGATTCTCTCTCATCATTGATGTTTCTATCTCCATCTCCCTCTCCCTTCCTCTCTGAAATCAATAAGAATATTTTTAAAAAATAAGGCATTGAGGGGACGCTAATATTTACTCTGTACTATGCATTATGCAAGGCACCTTACTTCATTATAGAGTCAGCTGTGCTATAGTACCACATATGTGTTTCTGAAATCCATTGCACCATGCAATCTTGTGCAAGAAAAACTACAAAGCTGATGGGCAAATGGGGTTGAGGCACAACATTCAAAAACTTCACCAGCGACACATTAAAAACAAACAAACCAGGCACCTAATAAAAATGGTAGCACAGTTTTACATGCATTAAGTTATTTAAAAATACAATAAATATGAAACTTAACCTCAGAAAAGTCTGACGTTGGCTTGTGGAGTTGGGTGTTGGAAGGACTGCAGCTGATGGATTGTGAAGTGGTGGAAATGTCTGAAATCAGATGGAAGGTTTTAATACCAGATGTGGATGGAAGGTTTTAATACCAGATGCAGATGGGTGTGGCTCATACTTCTGACTCGGGTCATATGAATGTAAGTGGGCCCCTGATCCAAGCTGGGTCAGAATCCTTCTTTTAGAATTTAGAATTGGGGATATTCACTCCCTTCTGTGGCTGGCTCTGTGAGAGTTTGGGAAGTGTAGGTTTGTCAGATTCTGCCTATTATTAAGATCATGATGATCTTAATAATCTGGTAGATGTTTTGGGGACAAGTGTTATAGCACAACTAACTCCTATGAATCCAACCTTAACCTTATGGCATAGATATTATATCTCCTGTTTTAAAAGTGAAGACAATGAAGTTCAGAGAACCAGTGAGGGGCCCAGCTCCCGTAAGATCTGAAGCTGTGTCTATCAAACTCTAGTGCTCACATGCTTTCCATACCAGCGTGCTCTATCTGAACACCAGTGTTTCCTTTGATACATGTATAACTTGCCTTACCCTTAGCTTCTTCTTACCAAGTCTCAGAAATTACATTCTGTATTTTAAAACTTGGCACAGTAAGTAGTGGTATCATATGGCTCACTCTACCTCAGTTATTCCATCTGTAAAGTGGAGCTGTGTCTCTTTGCTACCCATCCAAGTCATATAGAAAGTGCAATGGCCAACTACACTATTGACAAGGCAATAGTGCCCATGTGGCTCACAAAACATAAATGACTGGGGCTTTTCATTCAACACACTCCATCTGACAGAAAAGGAAACAAAGGGCCAGACAGAGCAGGGGACTCACCAAAGCCACATAAGAAAGCAGTGACAAGAGAGGGATTAAAATCCGGGACTGTGGATCTCTAGAAAAGTCATGTCCAATATGGCTGGAGTAAGATCCATTATAACCATGGTGTCCAGTGGGACCTGGTTTAGCCATTGTTTACTCAAACTAGCCCCTATCCGTCAATACAAGAGAGCTACAGGAATGGCCAAGAGGTGTGTGCTCAGCCTTCCAAGCCTTGTATTTCCACAAAGTCACTTGGCTACACATAAACTCACAGCCCATTATTCTGACAATGAGTAATAGCCTTATGCTAGGAGCCAGGCTAATCAATCACGAAACCAATATTTATTGAGAACTCCCCTGTCAGTGACTCCCTCCCTTTTTTCCACAAAAGAGTCTTTGGGGATTCATTTCCCCCAATGCGTTCCTCTCTGATAATTGTTTTTCTAGAGTTTGCCTACCCAGAAAACTGCATTTATTAAGAAATAATTCTTTTTTTAATCTTTATTTTTTATCTTCATCCAAGGATATGTTTTAATTGATTTTTAGAGAGGGGGAGAGAGAGAAAGAGAGAGAGAGAGAGAGAGAGAGAGAGAGAGAGAGAGAGATAAGAGAAAAACATTGATCCATTGCCTCCCACATGGTCCTGACTGGGGATTGAACCCATAGCCTCAGTATGTGCCCTGACCAGGAATAGAACCCTTAACCTTTTGGTATATGGGACATTGCTCAACAAACTGAGCCTCCTGGCCAGAGAAGAAGTAATTAATTATTTCCTACCATATTTTATTCATCAAAGACTTAAAGAGCTTCCAGTCAATGCCTCTGGCCTGCAGGAGAGAACTACCCTACACTATGACACTACACAATGTTGTGATTTCAGCCATGAGCAGAAAAACATGATGTTTCAACTCGCTTACGGGGTCTGGGTCTGAGGTTGGGTTCCCTCAGAAGCAAGCTCTGAAATAAAGTTTGGGTGCAAATAGTTTATGTGGTAGGTAGAAAGGAGCAGGGAAGTGAGATGGGGAAGGGGTGTAAGCCAATCCAGTGTTAAAGGGCATGATTACAGGGGGCAACTGCGGCTCAGTCTGGAGGTGGGGGCCAGGCAGGGATAATCCCTGGGAGATGCTGTGGAATGTGTCTCAGAGTTGTGTCTCCCGAGGGATTATAAAGCTGGGTTCCATCACTGGCTGAGGGCTATTCCCAGGAACCTCACCTCTCAGAACTTCTAGCCCCCTTGCACACAGTCCAGAGAAAGCCCTCAGACAGAATGAGTGGAAGGTTCTGGTAGTCAGATGCCATCAGTGTACATGGGAATAAAAGTACAGAAGGCATATGGCAGGGCATCAATATGTCTGCTACACCTGGTCATAGATAAATAGTTCTTAAAAGAAAGCTAAAGTATTAAAAACAGTAATAATAGATGACATTGATTAAGTGCATACTGTGTGTCAGCCATTATGTAAACACTTGATAGGAATTATTTCACTTAATACTCACATCATGGGGTGGGTATTACGATTATCCTCATTTCATAGATGAGGAAGCTGATTCTTAGAGAGCTTAAATATACCACAAAGGGGCTAGGGTTTAGGAAGAAGCAGAACTGAGATTTGAACCCACATGTATCTGACTCCAATGCCTTTGTTTTTCTACTATTCATGCTGGCAGATACCACAAAAGTGATGAGACAGAAATGGATCTGTCTAATTTTGGAGAGTGAGAGGTCTGAGAGATGGGTACCTACCCAAAAAGGTTATATCTAGGAAGGTCTATGTAGAAGACCTCTATTGCATTTACACTCATTCCTTCACCTTCTAGTAAAAGCATCTCTACTTTCCCACCCACAGGACTCTACCCACACACTCTGTAGTTTGGAGAGCTGACTCCACCTCCTGGCTTTAGCATGTGATCTAGACCTAACCAATCAGCTAATTCCACTACCATCCCCAGACAGTGATTGGTTTAAGGAAGGTCATATGACCATAGCTAATCCAATGACAATCTATGCCATAACTTGGTATAATAAGAACCTTCCTATCCCTTGAGGTTCCTGAACTGAGGGCCATAAACTGTTAAGGGATGTCTTTGCTACCACCTGGGGAGGCTGCTTGAGAATGAAGACACATAGAGGTAAGCAGGGCCTAGAGATAGAGGCAGATTTTTTTATATAAGCTTTCTTGAGGTATAATTTACCTGCAGTAAAATGCACCCATGTTAAGTGTACAGTTTGATAAATTTTGACACATATATACAGTCAAGAGGTCTCTCACACCTATTTGCAATCAATTCCTCCATCCCAACCCCAGACAACCACAGGTCTACTTTCTATCACAATAGTTTTACCTCTTTAGAATCTCATAAAGTAATACAATATGTGCCTGGCTTCTTTCACTCAACTAATGATTTTGAGATTCAATCATGTTTTTGCATGTATCAATATTCATTCTTTTTATTGATGAGAATGCTTCCATTGTGTGGATGCAGCTCAGTTTGTTTATTCATTCTCCTGCTGATGAACATTTGGGTTGTTTCCAGTTTAGGGCTATTATAAATAAAGCTTCTATGAATATTAGTGTAGATTTCTTTGTGTGGATGTAATTTTAATTTTCAATTATCTTGAGTAAATACACAGGAGTGAAATTTCTGGGTTGCATGCTAAGCGTATGTTGAATTTTATGCTTCATTTTATAAGAAACAAAAGGCAGACTTTTAGCAACCTCTTTTGAGCACTTGTATTTAGCTGGATTCCTGGAATTTTGTTACATGACCCAAAAACTACCATCAATTGCTTAAGCAAGTTTGACATGGGTTTTACTGCTACTTATAAGTGAAATAATATTGAAGGTATCCATCTTCCAGGTAATAATATCCATAAGTGTTTGGCCAGTTTCTTCACCCAACACTTGACAACCAATAGTACAACTCAATATTGAGGACAGAAATCAGTTTTGCTGTTCAATAGAGGAGCAATAGTCCCCAAAGACTTGGGTATAGTGGTTGAGGTGGAAAAGGGGAGTCTCTTCAAGTGTCTTCCAAACCACAAAACGCCAAATAGTTATGGTACCCTGATGGCAACGCCAAAGACTTTCAACCTTAAGATGTAAAGTTTGATTCTGATCCAGAAGAGAAACTGACTTCCTCTTTCTTGGCCAAAGTCTCTGGGTTCCACAGTCTTCCTCTATAAAATAGAGCTAACACTAATTATCCTACCTAATAAAAGAGTAATATGCAAATTGACCATACCTTCACTACACCCACAAGCCATGCCCACCAGCCATGCCTACCAGCCAATCAGAGCGAGTATGAAAATAAACCCAACCAAGATGGCTACAGCCACAGAGAGCAAGGTTTCCCAGGCAACGAAGGAAGCCAAGCTTTCCGCCTGCCCTTGCTGGCCTAAGCCTCCACTCAAGCTACAAAGTTTCAATTATAGAAGATAAACAAATCCAAACAGAAATTGCGGCAGCCAGGGAGCTGGAGAGAGCAGGCCAGGGTTTCCCCCGGCAAGAGAGGAAGCCAAGCTTTCCACCTGCCCTGGCTGGCCTAGGCCTCCACTCCAGGCTACAAAGTTTCAAATACAGAAGGTGAATTAACCGCAACAGAAATGCCTGCCAGCCACAGAGCGAGCAGGAGGCTTGGCTCTGCTCCAGGCTACAAAGTTTCAATTGTAGAAGGTAAATAAATTCCAGATACCAGGCCCTCCACTTGGGTCGCCAGGGGGCATGGCTGGCCTGCAAACCACCACAGGCCCCTCGCTCAGGCCACCCCACACCCCAAGGGAACCCCCATCCTGATCCGGCACACCCTTCAGGGCAAACCAGCTGGCCCCCACCCCTGCACCAGGCCTCTATCCTATCTAATAAAAGAGTAATATGCAGATTGACCATCACTCCAACACACGATATGGCTGCCCCCATGTGGTCAAAGATCCTGCCCCCATGTGGACACAAGATGGCCACCACAAGAAGGCCAGAGGGGAGGGCAGTTGGGAGGTACAAGGCCTGCAAGGGAGGGCAGTTGAGAGGGACCAGGCCTGCAAGGGAGGGCAGTTGGAGGTGATCAAGCCTGCAGGGGAGGGCAGTTAGGGGTGACCAGGCCGGCAGAGGAGGGAAGTTGGAGGCAAAGAGGCTGGCAGGGGAGCAATTAGGCATCAATCAGGCTGGCAGTGGAGTGGTTAGGGGGTGATCAGGCTGGCAGGCAGAAGCGGTTAGGGGCAAGCGAGCAGTTGGGAGCCAGCAGTCTTGGATTGTGAGAGGGATCCCAGATTGGAGAGGGTGCAGGCTGGGCTGAGGGACAGCCCCCCTCCGTGCATGAATTTCATTCACCGGGCCTCTAGTCATAAATAATTAAAAGTTTCCCATTATTGCAAGTGTTCTATATGCATTATGTAGGTAATTTATATAAATAATCCTGTGAGAAGATTCCCATTAGTATTACTCATATTTACATGAGGGAAATTGAGGCTTAAAGAAGTTAAGAATTGACTCACAGTTCATGTAATATGTCATAGTCTCTATGGAAAACAGCAGAGGCTCCTCAAAAATATAAAAATAGAATTACCATATGATTCAGTAACCTCATTTATAGATATTATACCCAAAATAATTGAAATCTGGATCTCAAAGAGATATTTGCCCTCCATGTCCATTGCAGCATTATTTACAATAGCCAAGTTATGGAAACAACCTATGTGTCCACTGACAGATGAATGGATAAAGAAAATGTGATGTATACATACGATGGAATAATATTTAGCCTTCAAAAGGAAGGAAATCCTGCCATATGAAACAACATAGATAAACCTAGAGGACATTATGCTGAGTGAAATAATTCAGTCACAGAAGGAAAATTACTGTCTATCTCCAATCATATGAGGCATGTAATGTAGTCAAACTCAAAAGGGCAGAGAGTAGAATGGTGGTTGTCAGGGGCTGGGGGAGGAGAAATGGGGAGTTGGTGTCCAAAGAGTGTAAAGTTTCAATCATGTAAGATGAATACGTTCTAGAGATCTGCTGTACAACATAGTGCCAATAATTAATAATACTATAATAAAAATTGTAAAAATTTGACAAGAGGGTAGATCTTATGTTAAGTTTTCTTACCACGTTTTTTTTAATATGAAAAAAAGAACTGACATATAGTTAGGAAGAAGGAGGTCAGGGTGTCATCCAAGTCTGTCTGACTCCCAAGTGGGCAGAGAACCACATCCTACTAGTCAATAAATGCATGGTGAGTACCTGTTATGAATGAGGGTCCATATTAGTGGTTCTCACCCCTGGCTGAACATTAGAATCCTCTGGAGACTTTAAAAACCCCAATACTCTAGCTACATCTCTAAACAAGTAAGTCCAAATCTCTGAAAATGAGACCAAGACATCACTATCTCCTTAAGCTCCCAGTGGCTCCAGGGCACAGCAACATTTGAGGGCCTATGGTCAGGGCCTCGGTTTTCCAACTTGAGTGCATCAGAGTCACATGTAGGGCTGGTCAAAACAGATTTACAGCCCCGAGTCCAGATTCGTAGGTCAGCGGTATGTCCTGAGTAGTCACATTTCTAACAAGCTTACAGGTGGTGCCAATGTGGTTGGTCTTGGAACCGAATTTTGAAAACCATTCATCAAGAATATTTAGCAAAAAAAGGATAATTAGCCCTTGCCTTTACATTTTTCCCTATCTTATAAACAGACAATTACAACACAATGTTATAAGTATTATGATAAATGAAGTATGGGATATTTTAGAAACTCAGAAAAGGGGATATCACATATGCTTAGAGGTTCAGAGAAAATTCCAAGAGATGATATTGTGCTGAGTTCTAAAGAATCCTCTTAAAATATTGCTCTCAGTCCAGAAGTGGCTATGATAACCCTGACCCTAACCTTAACCCTACCTTAACCACAAATGAGGTAGGTATTCAAGCACCAGCACAGAGTCTGGCTCATAGTCAGTATTCAATAAAAGCCCTTCCAGGTCAAGTCACACAGGATCCCACAGTTTCCCATCAGACATCCCCCCACCCCAAGATCCGCCTCCTTTCATTGGCAACTGCTCACCACACTGACATTTGACACGAAGTGCCTGGCAGGGAGATGCCAGCCCACAGCTGCCACTTCCAGTCAAGCAGAGACCTCTCCCTACAGACAGATGCTACCCAGGTACAGAGAAGCATCTCACGGACCTGCGAATTCAGCCAACCCAAAAACTTGCAGAGTCTGCTGTGTAGCAGGCATGTTCAAGATGCTTATGGGCATGCCCTGCGAAGATGGGTATTCTCACCCCCGAGTTTAGAATTGAGGAAGCTGAGGCTCAGAGAACTGAAATAGCTCACCTGTGGTCACACAGCTGCTAAGTGCCAAAGATGAGATTTGAACGCGCATCTGTCTCATTTCAGCATCCTTTTCCTGTCACACTGCACTGCCTTTCATAGGAAACCCTGTCTGGCTTGCTCCAATCCCAGCACTGGAGGGAGTAGGGAATCCAACCCTTTCATATTTATCTGCGGGACGGGCTCCTCTGCAGTGCCAAATGGGCAAGGGCTCCAAAAAGGGCGTTGACTCTAAACCAGCCAAAATCTTCCTCTATACACTCCGCCCCCAGGAGGCTCAGGCCAGCTGGGCTGCTGGGCACCTGGGTTCTGAGTGCCAAAGGCAGGCAGGTGAACGCCAGGCTGGGGGAGGCCCAAAATGAGCAATGACAGCTTCTCTATTGCAAAATAGATGTTCTGGACTTGGCCTCTCCCTGCAGCTGCTGGTGCGAGGCTATGCAAATGCTTCCTTTGTCCTAGAAGGAGTGCGGGCTCTGGAGTCAGCAGCCTGGGGTTCAATTTCTGTATGTGTTTGGGCTGCTGGTTTACTTTCTCTGAGCTTCTATTGCCATCTTTAAAACCAAGCTAACCAATCCTTCAAGGGTTGGGATTAATAGATATGGGAAATGGAGAGCTTTGGCCCAGTTCCTGGCACATAGTAGACGCCCTATTCCTCTGACTCCCTTCTCTTCCTCAGCCTCTTTCTCTGAATTGTAGGCAGTAAGTCATATTCCATGATGTGCTTTTGTCCTGTCCCATCTTCATGTGCTATCCCCTTCTGTAGTGGATTGGATAGCATCTTCCCAAAAGATTGTCCAAGGTCCTAATTCCCCAAACCTGTGAATATGACTTTATTTAGAAAGAGTGTCTTTGCAGATGTGATCAAGTTAAGGATCTCAAGATGACATATTTCCTGGATTACCCAGGTGGGTCCAAAATTCGGTGACAGGTGTCCTTATAAGAGAAAAGCAGAGGGAGACTTGAAACATACAGACATAGAGGGAAGAAGGCCATGTGAAGGCAGGCAGAGAGAGGTTGGAGTGATGCAGCCACAAGCCAAGGAACAACTGGAACCACCGGAAGCTGGAAGAGGCAGGAATCATCCTTTCCTGGAGACTTCATAAGGAGTGTGTCCCTACCAACACCCCAATTTCAGATCTCTGGCCTTCAAAACTGCAAGAAAAATAAGTTTATGTTCCTTTAGAGCCATACAATGTGTGATAACTTGTCATGGCATCCACAGTACCCTAATACACCTTCTCCATCTCAGCCCACAGAGGGCAAAACTGATCAGCTGCTCCAGTTTCCAGCCTCTTCCTCATCCCAGCTCCCAGTCTTCCTATCTCCCACGGGGAGAGAAATTGCTCAGCAGAATATTGGAAATTAGTTCCATTCATTGACTTACCTTTTACTAGTGGGCATGACAAGCGACCCTTAAAAATCAGAAGCCAAGCTCCCCCTCCCTATTTCACTTCTTGCCCTCATACATGGAAGACTGTTTTGCAAACACACCCTCAGCAGGACCTCTAGGACAGAAGTTCTCAACCTCATCACTACTGTTTAGACTGGACAATGCTCTGTTACCTGTGTACGAAGGGGAGGAGGTCCTGTTAATTGTAGCATATTGAACACTATCCCTGGCCTTTACTTCCTAGATGCAAGAGCAATGCCCTCCACCAATGGTGGGAAGTCTCCAGATATTGCCAAAGCCCCTGGGGAAGAAGGAGAGGTAACATCATCTCTGGTTGAGACATCTGCTCTAGAGGAGTGTCTAGCACAAGAGTTTTGTCATGGGGAGGGTGGGACGACACCATCATCTTTGTCCTTGAGGTTGAATGAGGAAGTGCAGCATACTGGTAACACACCAAGCCCTTCTGGATTCAAGAGAACCAGAAGTAGAAAACCCTATTTGAGGTTTCTAGGCCTGAGCTTCTTGTCCCACACCAATCACCAGTTATGCCCAGGGCAGGGAAGATATTAGGTGTTTACAGCTAAAAATAAAAGCCAGATTTTTTTTGTCCTTGTGTATAATTCCTTCAAAGAGGGTTGAGTGACAGGGTAGCAAATGCACACTGAATGCCTGACAAGTATAACTGCAAAGGTCTGAGAACTGAGTCCTCTGAAATATCAGGGTCTAGTGAAGTTTTATGGGTTTAGACCATATTGTGCAAAGGAGAAAGAATGGTGGAGATGTAAAGGACATGTAGGGACCTGGTCCTAAAGAGTTTTCAGTGCCCTAGTATTATGGACACTATTGTGTCCCTCTCTTTCCACCCCACCCCACCCCCACCCCCAAAAAAAACCTCCAATTTTGAAGCCTTACCACCCAGTGTAGCTGTATTTGGAGATGGAGCCTCTAAACTTTAGAGTCTAAAGGAAGAAATTAAGGTTAAAGGAGGTCATAAGGGTGGGGCCCTGATCCAACAGGATCACTGTTCTTATAGGAAGAGACAGTAGAGATTGTACACACAACAAGGAAAGGCCACATGAGGACACAGTAAGCAGGCACCATCTGCAAGCCAGGAGAGTCCTTGATCTTAGACTTTCAATCTCCAAAACTGTGAGAAAATGAATTTCTGTTGTTTAAGCCACCCAGTCTGTGGTATTTGGTTATGGCAACCCAAGCTGACTAAGACACCTACTAAGGAGTTTGGATTCTGTCCTATAGGCCAAAGCTTTCCAAGGTTTGTCTCCTGGATCATCTGCAATGGAATCCTCCAAGGCTCTTGCAAATATGGATAACCCACATCTACTGAGAGGGATGCCTAGGGATCTGCATTTTCACAAACTCACCAGGTGATAGTTATACACATTAAAATTGTATAACCAAAGCTGATAGGTGACCAGGACTCGATAAAGGATTTTAGGGAGAGTTGAAGTTTTAGAATATTACCAGGTGCAGTGCCTCTCCTTGGCTGGAAATGACAGTGACAGAGGCAGAGAGAGCGCTGGGACATCACCACGCATCCCACCTGGGATTCTGCTCTCTGCTACCCTGCACACTGCCTTCATCCCCATGGGCAATCCCCCTAGGCAATCTCTGTGGATTCTTCCCCCACCTTGGCATGGCTTGTAAGGGCTAACAGTAAAACGGAGGATTTGGGTGCTGGCCAAATGCTAGAAAGGCGGTAAAGAGACTGAGGCTAAGAGAAAAGACCAGGAAGGAAACAAAAAATGCTGAGAAACTGGTCTTCATTGACCATTGTCGATGGCTTCATTGGGAAGTGGGGCCAACTAGCATGAGACTAAATTCATATTGGAGACCAGATCTCTCTTTGCCAGTCTTGGGACTAGTGCTTTGTGTTCAAGGCATCAGTGCAGGGGAAGTCAGGCCAGCAGTAGCTCAATACACCCTCCCAACCATGGAGGTCTGCTGATGGTGATTGTTTCCAGACAGGCAGAAAGGGTGGAGAGCAAAGGCTGGCCTGGGCAGGGTCCAGCTGAGACTGCCTCTGACCAGGCAAGGGTTGGAGCTCTGAGCTAGCCCCCCGGTAATGAACAACATATTTCTTGCAAAGCAAATGGTCTTGGCCAGTATAAGAAAAAAGGGCTGGTCTAGAGCTTTCTCCTTTAAATAGCCACAAATCTCTCTTTGGGGAAGAAAGTAGGGACATGAGAGGGTTTCATTAAGTCCCATTTGATCCTTTGTTGTATGAGGGAATTCGATGAGATGGCCCCTAAGGCAAAGACATTCTGGGTTGGATGCATGAAGTGGTTTGGCTTGAGTGGGACAGAAATCAGCAGAGTTCATGCCCCTGCACCAATGGCATCACACAAGGATGTATTCAAGCCCTGTCTCTGGTCTTTACAAGCTTGGGAGCCTTGAGCCAGTTCCTTAACTGCCCTGAACCTCCATTTCTCTTATCTGTAAAATGGGGATAATGGATACCGTATAACCTACCTCATAAGTTTACTGTGGGAATTCAATGAGATAATCATGGATGGTGCTTACTACAGTGCCTGGAATGTAGTTGGCAGTCTGTATCATCCACTATTATTATTGTTGTTGATGATGATGTTGTTGATGATGATGACGTTGTTGTTGATGATGATGATGATACCATTGATTTTCAAAGAATAAGAACTTTCAATAAAACAGACCTAAATGGGATTCCCAGCTTAGCCAGCAGCCATGTGACTCTGAACAAACTGCTTAATAATTGTGAGCTTCAGTTCCTTCTTTTACAAAACGGGGCTAATTACGCTGACATGGAAAGCTGTTTGTGTATGTAGCTTCAACAAGATGACTTCTAGAAAGTGCCTTGCACAGAATCCAAGATCCCACTGTTTCAGAAGACCAAAGTCCCTATGGGTCAGGGACCCACAACAACAACACACACACACACACACACACACACACACACACACACACACACCTCTCCAGGCTCCTGCTCTTCCCTTCAACATGTACTTTGAAATTCCTATTACCATGGGCTGCTCACTAGGTCAAAATTGCCTTTCTGGGGGACTGTGCTTTTAAATGTCCCTGAGGAATACCTTAAATTACCTAAAAAGACGTGTCCCTGGTTTTCCAACGTGTCCCTTGATTTCATGTCACTTTATGCTTTTCCACAAAGCCCAATCTTTTAATATATAATGCCATGTTTATGCAATACTTTCCGTTTAAAGGTATAGGTCCAATCAATCAAACAATCAAATGAAATGTGCCAAGGTTGGGTTTGGTTATTAGCCTTGCAAGATGTGCCTAACATAAATGTACATGGGAAAAAATGCTACAACTGGGAGGCTAGTGCAACTGAATCTTCTTTCCAGAGACGAAAATATCTACTGCCCTCACCACCGCCCTGACACAACCACTACATGGACACATGCTCGTGAACTGAGCCTCCTCACCCATCCCCCTCCTCCCCTGCATAGATAAGTCACCAAAGATTCAGCCAGTCCAGGGATCAGTGGTGTAAGGAAAGGCAGAGAAGACTCCCAGCTGAAAGAACCAGTGTTGAAGCCACCAGCAGCTGAGAAGTTAAAGAAATTAATTTGTCTTTGTCAAATTGGCACCCGACTTCAAAGGTGTTGATGAATCAGCTGCTCAGACACCTTTGATCTCCAGGAGGGAATCTGTGTACCCATGTGGAGAGCAACAGTCCCCTCCAGCTACAAACTACCCAGGTATCCTGCCTGCTTTCTCGGGCGATTTTAGGTCAGCAATGCCCTAGCAACCCCCTGTGGAATCAACCCAGGATGTTCAGAAGACTTGGTTCAAAAATAAAATGAAAACATTCAGTCTGTTCTCAATCTTCTGCAGTAAATTGGGGAACATAGAACAAAGTAAAGAGTGTTGGCTCTGGAGATGCCGAACTGAGTCCAAACCCTGGATCTACCACTTATTAGCTGGGCAAACTGTTTTAACCTCCTTGAACCTTGATCTTCTCATCTGTGAAATGGGCACATTGCCTTTCAAGCATTAAAAGACCTTGTGTGTGTTTATAAAGCAAAGGTCAGCACACCTTTTCTGGAAAGGACCAGAAAGTAAGTATTTTAGGCTTTGCAGGGTCATATAGTCTCCACCCCAACTACTCACCTCTGCCATTGCAGCACTGAGGCAGCCACAGACAATACATACAGGAACGGGGGTGACTGTGTTCAATAACACTTGCTTTACAAAAGCAGGCAGCCAGATGAACTTGGCCCATGAGCCGTGCTGACTCCTGGCTCTACAGCATGAAAACCCATGTCTACACATGGAAGACAATTAATAAATGGTAGCTGTGAGGAGGAGGATGACAGCAATGCTGATGAATGCAGAAGATCCACCGACCAGTCATCTGTTGAGCACTTCTGCTTGACACTGAAGGAGAGAAAAAGCTGGCAGATAGGTGAGGCCCCCACCTGCGAGGCATTTTCACACACCAAGTAAGTAAGTAAGTCATGGGTGACTGGAATACAGCAATGGAAACATAGCAGAGGGATGACTTTGAAGTCCTGTGACTCCCTAATATTTAAACAAAAGGGCAAAGATCTGATTAATCATAGTAAATGAGTGTGGGGGGTGGGGAGGGAGGGTGGGCACATACACAAGTCCATGCACCAGCCTTAACTCTGGTTCAGAATGCATGCCAGGCCTCTGCTGTGACAGACAACAGCATCTCAGATTGGTGCAAAGCAGTAACCCAAGATCAGATTCTCTTTGAAAATGCCCTTTTTGGTGCTGAAGCTTTTTCCGGAGTCGGGAGGAATAACGGGGGATTTGATTGTTAAAGACCTCCTGTTGGAGCGATTGCCAATAGAAGGAAATAAGCACAAATGAAAGAGAGTGAATTGGATTAATTAAGGACATTATCACTTGCTCTGTTTAATTACCTCCAAACAGCCGCTTCCTAACTGCTGTCAGAAGATGTTAACAAGTGTGCCCAGAAAATAAAAAGCAAGGATCAAAGGATTTTGGGAAATGCCCCTTCTTTGACTCATAACTCCTATTAGCCTGTTAAAGACTCCTTTCAATTTTGAAGCCAGAAATCCCATTTAAATTTATTACCTTGGGAGGCTCGCTCTAGAGTCAGGCAAACCTGGGTTTTAACTCCAAACCTGACACCAGCTATGTCATCTTGGACATGTTCCTTGAACCACTCTGCACCTCAGCTTCATCATCCATGAAATGGGGACAATAAAAACACCTCCCTCATTGGGTTGTTATGAGGATTGAATTGAGATGATGCATGTGGTTCACCTGGAACAGTTCCTACCTATAGTGAGGACTTGAAAGGCATCAATTATTTCCCAACCTGATTTGACCACATTAGCATCTAAATCCCGCAGACCTGGGCAGAGTTTGAACAAAGCAGAAGCAATTGAGGTGATGAGAAAGGCGGTGCCTTAAAGAAGGAAGTCCTTTAGAGCCAGCGTTTGACAGGCTCATAGCAGAATGTCTGGTGAATAAATGTTTAGCACCTAATAAATTCTAGATGCTGGGTCATGGGGTGAACAAACCGGATGTGATCCCTGGCCATTTGGAACACAGAGTTGAGTGGGTTTCCATTGACTCCACAGCCCCTGAGTCACTTCTAGGAGCCACTGGCCACTTATGCTCCAGGCAAATGAAAGCCAGCTTCCTTCCAAGGCTCCGAATATCACAGCGAAAAGCCTTGAAGGCCAACACAAGCCTCAGGCTAAGAAACAAAGAGCTGCCAGTCCTTGTCTCTGGGCCCATCAGTCCAGAGGGAGCTGGTGGCAGCCAGTCCCAGCAGAGGACAAACGGCCTGCAGGGAACGTGTTTCTGGTCAAAGCTGTAGGTTTCCGAGCTCATTAGCACCGGGCGCCTGGCAGCCTGCCAGCTTTGGGGTCCCGTTGCATTGCCAGAAAGCCTCCTCTGATCCCAGCACGGAGCGTGGAAAGGTCCTGCCTCCTTGGCCCCTGACTGCTTAATCAATAATAACTTCAGAGAGGGAGAGAGAGAGAGACAGGCAGCTAGAAAGGCAGGCCCCCTTCTCCCTCTCTCCCTCATTCCCCCTCCCTCTTGGATGCTGAAAATAGCCTAATTAGATTGTCCCCCTGCCTGGGTACCATGGAGATAGCAAACGCAGAGGCTGTGACAGCTTTCACACACCCTGATGGAGACGCAGGACCCCAACACTGCAGGACCAGGGAGAG
This sequence comes from Cnephaeus nilssonii, assembly GCF_951640355.1. Classification (NCBI taxonomy): domain Eukaryota; kingdom Metazoa; phylum Chordata; class Mammalia; order Chiroptera; family Vespertilionidae; genus Cnephaeus; species Cnephaeus nilssonii. The sequence continues at coordinate 23,855,831 of NC_137073.1, read as the reverse complement.
GGGATGTCACAAGGCAGCTGTGATAAGCAAGTGGTTTAAGCGTAGAAGAGGATGCTTGCAAAAGCACTGAGGAAATACAACAGTGGACCCTTGCATGATGCTGTGGACAAGTACAGTGCTAACCCCCACCTCATTCTCTGTGACCTGGTTTCTTACATCCAAAAACACTTAGCAAGCACTTATGTAAGATGGGAAGGGGGGGGGGGGCAGCAGGTTAAACACAGGTGTACCGAAAGTTTCTCATTATTTATTTGAAATGAATAATTTCTCATCTCCCATTCTTCCTCCCACTCACTGTACTGCAACCACACCAGTGTTCTTACTACACTTGAATCACACAAGCGTGTCCCTAGCTCAGGGCCTTTGCAAAACTGCTCTTCATCCTGCCTGGAACTTTTTCCCCAGATCGTCCCCTGGTTGAGTCCTCATCATTTGGGTCTCCTCCCAAAGGTCACCTCCACAGTGAAGGCCACCCTGAACACCTGTCTAAGGTGCCCCATCTTTTCACCCCAACATGGCACTTTCTGTAATGTTACTGTTCCCTTTCTCCTTAGAAATGATCACCGTCTAAAATAACCTTGTTACTGCCTGCCCACCTGCACGAGAATGTAAGTTACACTATAGCAGGCATGTGGTCTCTCTTGTTTGACTGATGCCCGTATCAGGTGCTCAATAAAAAATATCCTTGGAAGACATGAACAAGAATACCTTGGAGACAGGGGACTTCATCTCAGCAGAGATTTAGCAAGTATATTTATTCAACTAGTGTTTCTTAAAGGCCAGATACTTGATGTAGAAGGCATGTGATACCAATAATGCTTGATTCTAATATTTTAGAGGTTAATGAGTAAAGATTCAGACGAAAAAGAAAAACAATCATGATTCTGGATACATGATTCTCTAGAACTGCTAAAATTCCATGTCTCATATTCAAATGATTATGTGTGCCCAGTAGCATATCTAAGAAATATTAGTAGTTCTAAGTCTAAGAATCTGTAATACTAATGATTCTGAAGCTAAGATTCTGAGTCCAGGAGTCTGTCCTCCAAGTATAATATCCTATTGTCTACCATGGTGGATCTTAATATGGGGCTTGTGAGCCACACTAACACATTTTGTTTGACCTCTTCAATGTCACCTGCAAAATGCTTTTAAAATATTAATTTATCGTCAACATTTAAAACTTGAGGGTTTTCACCTTTTAAGAATGAGATTTGTGGCCTCTCCTTTGTCACAGAAGGAAAAACCAGCCACCCTGAGCCTCCACTCCACCAGGCAATGATAGGGTGCAGCTGAGTGCTGCCTGCCTCCTCCAGGCAAGACCTAGGGCCGTCCATTTGCCATCTTACCCCCAGGTGTTCCACTGTGCACCCTGGTTCTTGCAGGCATTTGAGTTTTCAACCTTGGATATGAGGCTCCGGATCCTGTGATTTTGAATCTACGTTCCAGGGTGTGTTTGAGACGCTCACAAACTCTGAGTACCAGTAAGTAAAGCTACAGAGAGAATCTACTGCAGCCGGGTGCTCAGAGGTTTCTGATTCCAGCTCTGGCCCTTCAGCCTTCCCCACATCCTCTGGAGTTGAAAATAATCTGGGGGGCAGGGAAATGGGAAGGAAATGAGATCCTTCCAGCAAATAAAGACTCCCTCCCTCCCCTCAGCCCCCTAAGGTGTATGACCGCAAGCAGGGCCTGTGCCTTCTCATCTCCTTGCCTTTGCTCCTGCTGACCTGGCTCCTAGAATGTCCTTCCCAACCCCTTGCACACATTCAAGACCCAGATCAAATCTCACCCCCTCAACAAGCCCCAGGGGTTCAGAACCCAGCTGACAACCTGGAGCTGACTCCCAGCTCCTCCACCTGCAGCTGTGAAGTTTGGGGCTTCACCTTTCTGTGCCCCAGTTTAATTCATTTGTGAAGCAGGATTATAAATAGCACCTACTGTGAGTTGTTGAGACATTTAAATGAGAAGAAAACACACAGACACACACCCATGGAAGGGAGCCTGGGACACAGTAGATGCCCACTGAGTGTTAGTTTCATTCCGTCCTATCTGCCCTGGGCACCTTCTCTGACTTACAAAGGCTTAGGAACTACTGATTGCTGGCTATAAGCTGCCTTGGGTTATTTGCTTCCTGTTTATGGAAAGCTTATAGTCATTGTATTACAATTGTTTACTCAGTCATCAAACATTGCTTAAGGCACTCTCTTAGCTGGGGTCCCGCAGAACATTTGGGAGTGCAGTGGTTTATTTGGGAGATGATTCGAGGAAGTCCCTAGAAAGGAGTGGGAAGGTGACATGGGGCAAGGCTGTGTTGACAAGCAGTTACCACTGACACAACCGGGTCACGTTCACAACGGGGACCTCGGGGAGAGGGCGAAAAACGTCTGAGTGTTCCAGCCGAGGGGTACGGAAGCTGGGCTATGAATCCTTCAATGCCCACTCTTATTTAACGTGTCCTTTAATTATGATTTACTCCCCAGTGCTCCCTACAGTGCTAAGTCCCTGGCACCTCCACTCTGCTCCGTTCACATCCCGGGCATGCTCCTGTGGCCAGAGAAAGCCACAGGAGGACAATCACGGGTCCTTGCAGGCAGGAAGCCTGCAGCCTGTGTGGGAAAAGGGAATGCAAAGGGCCAAGGGCAGGTCACCAAGAGTGTCTGCCAAGGTCACCTCTAAGTGCCAGGCACTGGTGATACTGACACTGCTCCCTCCACTGGGGAATTTGATAAGAAAGATGTGTCAGCAAGCATATGCATAAGCATTGCAGGAGCAGAGAGAACACAGGGCCCAAGGGGGGTGTGAGGGATGGAGACACCAGTTCTCTGCGGGGTGGAGAGAGAGAAACAGCTGCAGAGAGGAAAGACCGGCATGGGCAAAGGGTTGCAGATCCCCATGGGCCACCTGAGAGCTGAGGCTGAGGAAGTAAGTGTATGGAGGGGGCAGGTCAAGTTTAAAAGCCTGGGTTCCTGTGTAGACTGTGGCTGGGGCAGCAGGCTCCATTTCCTAGAGCCTGGCCTTCAGAACCCAACAGGCTGGAAGCTTCCTTTACTTGAACTTTTGGTCATAGACACTCTAGTCTCCTCTCCTCAGAAAAGAAAGAAATAAAATTTTAAAAACCTTGGGTTCTCACCCTAGAGCCATGGAAAGCCCTCAAGTTTTTGAGCAATGGAGAAATGTGATGCTATTGGGAGGTAAGTTGGAAGAGGCCAAAACAAAGGCATGGAGACCAATATGGTGGCCGTGGCAATACATACAGACAAGAGACAAAGAGCACAGAGTTGGGACAGGGGAGAGAGGAGGCCGGCATGGGAGATGTGTAGGATATAGGAACTGCAGGACTGGGGGCCGATTGGGTGTGGGTGTGTGGGAAGAAGGCAGAGTCTAGGGTGAGTCCTCATTCTCTGATTTGGGGAACTAGGTGGTGGGAAGAGCCATCTGCTGAGACTCACAAAACAGGAGGAGGGGCTGGTCTGTGGGAGAAATGATGAATTTCCTTTCAGATGCCTAATGGAATGTCAAGCACACATTTGGCCACCTTGAGTCTGGAGCTCAAGAGAGAGAGTTTAGAGTGGGAGATGGATGTTCTTGAGGGAAGGAACTTGGTCTGTGTTGTTTATTGTATTATCTCTAGCTCTAGAATAGACTAGTGCATGAATAGTACCCCATTAACATCTGTTGGTTGAATGCGGGGATGATCTGGGGGACTCCTCCGCATGGATATGGCCCTGGGGTAGCAGGTGTGCAGAAGGTATGCAGGGTGGCGAAAAGAGAGCTATGGACACCTGCAGTTAGGGACAGGCAGGGAAAGGTAGTCTGGGCTGGATGGTCTGAGAGGTGGGAGGGAACCTGAGGAGAGAGCAGAGCATGAGAATCGAGGGAGGGGTTTGAGGAAGGGATTCAAGGGAGGGTTTCAAAGATCAGAGGATGGCCAATGGAATCAAGCCTGAGGTAGGTGTAGCTGAGTAGGCTGGAGGGAGAGTACATCAGATTTGACCATGCATGCCTCTGACCCCTCAATGTGCAGGTTCCCAGTCTGTCCATCACAGGGTCTGATACTGTTCATTTTCTTATTTCTTCCCTCACTGTGCATCCAACAAATAATTACTAAGCACCTACTGTGAGCTGGGCATCACACAAGGTACTGGCACTGGATGCAATAATAAACAAGACATATACAAATGTCTGATGAATGGATGAATGGATGAATACATCAAGTCTCCACGTGACTTCTTACAAAGTCCTTGAGGACCAAACTCTGAGTCATGCTTCACCGGCATCCTCTTTGCCCTCAGCCACAAGTTGGAGAGACAGAGGAAGTGCCCGATGAATACTGACCGAGTGTCACGGGCTGACTGGGCTGACTGTTATGTTACGGTTAGCGGGAAGCGGGGAGGGAACAGGACCCTTCTCCTTCCCCCAGAGGCTCTCTCACTGCTGATGGCTGTCGTTTGACCTCTATCCTTCCAGGTTTAGAAAACAAACCAAGAGGCAGGTGCTCGGAGCTAAACATACCCACCCAGGTTGCTGAGGTCACTCTGGGCCCTTCCTGGGGGGGGTGGGGGAGAGGAAGGAAACAGTCTGGCAGGCTTATTTTCTTTCCTTCAGATGATGCAAATGCTCAAATGTGAGTCTCTTCTTTGCACAGATGATGTGCGGGCTAATAAAAGCTTGTCTGAAATCAGTCTCTCAGAGCGTGCATGTGTGCCTGTGTGTGTGGCTCCAGTGCCCATCTGTAGCCTGAGCTTCAGGGGGACATATGCCTTTGTGGGTGACTCTGCAATCTAAAAGGACTCCAACGTTCTGTGCTCACTTCTCTGAAGTAAGAGCCTCTCACTGCTTCAGACCGTCCCCTGCTCACAAACCGAGGTCACCCAAGAACCGCCATGCGGTGGCAATGCTTTTCACAACAGGCAGTAGTCCCTGGGATGCGGGTGCCCTAGGGACAGAGTATCTGTTTGCGCTGGACAACCTGCTCTTTGTCCTCCTTCTTCTGGTAACAGCTCCTCCCCTCCCCCATTTTCCAGCCATGGGGTCAGTGGGGCCACTCTCAGTGCCCTTGGGCCAATGACCTAACATCTTTGAGCCTCATTTTCCTCATTGGCAAAATGGGCATCTACCCGTTTGGTGTTTGCATAGTGCAAGATGACCTAGCGCATAATAGGTGGCTCCATAAATGTTGGTTGTCCTTCACCCACACCCCAGGTCCTTCTCCCTCTACGTTCCCTCAGCAGCTGATCTCATCTGTGTTGTAATCCTCTAAAACTCCCCAACGTGAATCTCCAACACTGATCTTTGAACTCCAGTCTCATCTATCCAACAGCTGACTTGGCATCTTTGTCTAGATGTCTCTCAAGCATCCCAAACTTAACAGTGCCTCAACTCAGCAAGCCTTCCCCGCACCAACTCCACAAACCAGTCACCTTCATCTCAAGAGTAGCAACTCCATTCATCTCATTGACCCAAAAATCCGAGGCATCCTCAATACCTCTCTCCCATTTTCATAATTAAACCATCACTAGGTTCTGATGTTTGTGCCTCCTATATATTTCTTAAAACTATCCAATTTTCAACATTTCTTCCATCCTTCCCTAGGCTCAATCACCATCACTTCCCACCTGGCTGCCTGTGCCAATCCTCTCTAGACCAAGCATATGGAGATACCCTTATAAAATGTAAATTTGGTCAATTCCTTCCCCCTGCTTCAATCCTTCCAAAGGCTTCCCGGGGCTCTTAGAATAAAATCAAAATCCTTACCTTAGCCCAAACAAAGAACATGAACTGGTCCAGCCCAGGCCTCTGACCTCACCCTTGACCATGACTTTGGCCCTGACTTTAGAGATATGCAACCTAGCTTCTGGCTCCTGAACTACCATAGGCTCCCTGTTAAGCCTTGAAGCCATGGCATCCCTTCTTTGAGTCTTTACAATGGGCAAGATGATCACTAGGAACCCTTCCAGATCTGTCCAAAGCTGGAATTTTCCCTATGGCCCCTATGAGGCAGGCTTAAGGAAGAGACCCACAGTCCTCTTCTCAGATACCTTCTGAACATTATAAAGCAGGGAACATGTGAAACACCTCCACCCTTACCTCCCTGCTTTATTTCCTGCTGGGTCCAACCCCATGCTATCCCAGGACACCTCTGTCGTAAAAGTCATAAAGAATGCATGGCCAGCCCATGTCTCATCCAACATCCATTAATTTGTCCTGCCACACCAAATACTGTGAGTGTTGTAACTTCTGATTTTTATTTGTTGTTGTTGTTAGTGGTGTTGGTAAGTTGATTTTATAACCTCTGCCTTATAATAGAGAGAATTTTTCTTGCCATTTGAGCAGGTTGGGTTTTTGTACATGGCAAAAATAACCAATTCTTAGAAATACACCAGCATTTGAAGAGTTGAGAATCCCATTAAGTTTAGGGAGTAGAACAACGGCTTTGAGAGCAGAGAGATTCAAGTCTAAATCTGGATTTGGCCACTTTGTAACTTACGTAACATGGAGCAAAATGGGTCATGTTCTTCCCATGTGTGAAACCCTTCCACTGTTTACCAGTGACTTAGTGCTGAAATCCCAAGCTATTCCCAAGGTGTTTAAGACCCTGAATGATCTGGAAGCTTACTACTCCTCTTACACCACACCTCTCCCATCTCTCTCTGCTTCAGCCACACTGGCCTTCTTGCTCCTGAAATTCTTCCCACTTGGAAGTTTTTGCACATGCTGTTCCCTCCACCTGGAATGGCATCCCCTTGCCAATACCAACTAGTCCTTCAGATTGTGGCTAAATGTTATTCTCTTAGAGACTCTTTCTTTGACGGTCTCCCCACCCCCAAAGCTTGGTCTAGTGTCCCTCATAGCACCCCCTAATTCAATTTCTGTAGCCTATATCTCTATTGTCATTAAGTACTTAGTCGAGATGCATTTTTCAGCCTACCTTCCTGCTAGAGTGTCAGTTCTCTGAAGACAGGAACTAACTGATGGTCTCCCAGTGCAGTGCCAGTTCCTAGCACAGTGCCTGACATAGATTTTACCAACAGAATGAATAAGTGATTTAACCTCTTTAAGACTCTGCTTTTGCACAATAAGGATAATCATAACGAACTCCTGGGATGATTGTAGGGAGAAGCAGTGGGATTCTGCGGGCTTATTTTCATGCCTAAAACATGTTAAGGGGACTAGAAAAAGATCACAGATTAGGGATATGGAGCATGGTGTTTCCAAGCCTGGCTCCTCCAGTTAGTAGATGTATAACAATGAACTGGTGACACCTCTCTGATCACCCAAAGCTACTGTGAGATTTAATGAGATGTTGTATGTCAAGGTCCTGGTGTATAGATGGCAGACATTTTATAAGACACAGATGCTATCACTCTAAGTCAGGTCAGTAGTTTTCCATCACAGGGAGTTTTACAAAGCACTGACGGCCAGGCCTTATCCCAGTCCAATTAAATCCATTAATCTGGGAGCAGGTCCTGGGCACTGGCACGTATCCAAACATTTTTACTATGAAAAATTTCAAGTGCACATAACAATTGAAATATTTTTACAGTGCACACTCATGTACTCACAGCCTAACTTCTACATTTAACACTCCACTGTTCCTGCTTTATCACGTATTTATCCATCCATCCATCCCTTTATTCACCCATCAATCCACACTAATTGTTTAGGTATGTCAAAGTAAATTACAGATATCAGCATATTTTCCCTTAAATACTTCAGCATCCATGTCTAAACGAAAATTCAATATATATTTATGTTCTTTTTTCTTTTGAGCTAAAATGTATTTAGAATGTAACACAAAAGTCTGAAGTATACCATTTCATGGGCTTAACATTGCAGACACCCGTGTAGCCCCAACCTCCATCAAGACATAGAACATTATCATTACTTCAGAAAGTTCCTGCAGACCACTCCTCAGTCAACCCCCATTTCCACTCCCCAGAATCATCTACTGTTATGATTTTTTTTTCTGCCATACATTAGTTTGGGGCATTGCAATTTTAAATGCTCTAAAGGACATTCTTTGTGAAGCCAAGATTCAGAAGCAAAGGCCTAGATAAATGCACCCACACAAGAGATCTCTGGAGAGGGAAGGAAACCCAGGGAGTAGCAGAAAGTCTTCCTGATTTTTGGCCCATGGGCCCTTGGCATTGGTCAGCTGGAGGAGAAGGAGCAGAAGCAAACACAAAGGACTACACATGCTGTGATTCCACTTATACAATGTTCAGGAGCATGAGAAACTAGTCTATGGTGAACAAAATCAGAACAGTGGTTTCTTCTAGGGATGGGTGGGCTGACAGACGGGACAGAAGGGAATTTGGGGAATGATGGAAAGGTTGGTCTTGATAGGGAAATTGGTTACACGGGTATATGCATTTGTCAGAACTCATTGAATTGTTCACTTAAGCTATGTGCAGCTCACTGTATGTAAATCACACTGATTAAAACAAATTCGAGGCTAAGGATTTGGCAGTTGGGGACTACAGAAGCCAACTGCACGCATGCTGAGTGGTTTTATCCCCAGCGCACTCAGCACTGAGTGCTTTATATAAAGCTAACTTTGGCAGTCATCTTTTTCAAATTTTCTTAGCCACAAATCTTTTTCTTTTTTCAAAATAAAATATTATTTAAGAATAATAAACCAAAGGGAAGATTTTCTGTTGAAGTGGAGATAATTAATTGAAGGTCCCTCCGAGGGCCGCCCCTTCCACCCTACCAGGCCCCTGAGACACATCCACAGACCCTAAGGGCCCAGGGACCACTGGTTGAAAACTCTGATCCCAGGAGCCAGCAGGGCTGCTGAGTTCAGTTGCACAGTTGAGCACTGCACAATTCCAGGCTAGGATGTGGATGTCATCCCTTGGAGGTGAGCAATGCAGTGGTCCTCGGGGCCATGCTGGCAACACAAGCAAGTCCAGTAGGCCTGGAAAAGATGATAAATAGTAACTAGCACTTAGCCAGAGCATCAAGCTCAGGAGGGTGTGGCTGGACTTGTGGCAAACACAGCCCTGGGAGAAGAGGACAGCTGCTACTCACCTCCGACTGATGGTTGCTATGTGGGAAGATGGGCTCAGCACTGCCAGATCTAAGTTTTTTCAAGAGAGCCAAAAATCTGGATTTCCTATGCAGGCTCCCAGTTTTTCAACGCTGGGAATTAAATTCATTTTTAAAATACTGTGTAGCCCAAATTAAACATATCTGCAAGACAAATCCACTCTTCTAAGTCACCAATTTGCAACTTTTGGGTCAAGACGTTAATCAAAAAAGCATCTAAGTTCTGGATAACACGTGCAAAGAGGCATGTGTATATCACCCCTTCATGTCCCGATACACCCAGGAATTAGAACTGTCTGCCTTCCAAGAGTCAAGAGCCAGGAGATTTCACATACACCTTCCTGCAATTTCCAGAGAATTATGCAATTGGCATTACCAGAGACATGGGCACGAACCATAACTTGAGAAGCACAGTGAAAGCTGTGGGTACTGCTTCCTGCGTGCCCATCCACCCCTTAGCCTGTGATGCTCCTGAGTGATCATCACTATGAAGGTGGAAATTACAAGACTATGGTATGCAGATCCCAACCTCAAACAGCTCAGCCAAGTTTTGTCAAATGAATAAACAAGACAAAACTGCTTAATTAAAATGCGTACTAGATCATCTTAAGGCAGACTTTATAAATAAATAAATAGAAATGAATGCAAACATCTTCTTTCTCTTCAAGCCCTTCTTCCATGTGATTACTTTGAGCAATCCTCTGAGGCTTACGAACTCTAATGGTGTCAAGGTGGAAGCCAAATGAAGGAGCAGTAAACAGCAGGAAAAATTCAGAAACAAAGCACATCGATTTTGTTGGGTTGAATGCTAAGTGAACGTTCAAAATGCACTCTCGTTTGGATTTGAGGCAGCCCTCCTCAGGCCGATGTTTCTCAAACGTGGTCCACAGACTCCCTACCATAGAATCACCTGGGGAAATTCCTAAAAATGCAAACCCCTGAGTCCTGCTCAGTGCCTACTGAGTCAGAATCGCCACGGGTGCTGCCAAGGGACCTGCTTTCTCAGCAAGCATCCTCAAGAGATCCAGACATACCAAATGATCTTCTCTCTCCTGTGGCTTTGAATATTGTTTACATGCTAGTGGAAAAGAAACAGCATATCCTTATCCCAGAACTCTATCATGACACCAAGAATTGACATCTCTACTTGGGTACCTCACAGGTATCTTGAATTAATAAGAACAAACGTGAAGTGAACTCTTGATCATCTTAATCTTAGTAAATGACAACTCTATCCATCCAGATGCCTACCCCAGAAATGTGGGCATCATTCTTGACACCTCTATCTTCCTCATCCATGACATCATATTTCTGACCATGACCCATTGATCATACTTGTTCTACTTCTCTAAGGGTCAGAGTTTGCTGCAGTAACAAACAACTCCAAAATCTTAGTGGTTGAAGACTGCCGGGAGTCAACTAGAGCTCTGCCTGACTCTGCTGATCTTATTCTCAAGATGCAGGTCAAGTTCAGGTCTATGGCATGTATCTCATCATTCCAGACCAGGGGGATGGAGCACCACCACCACCACCAGTCTGGGGCTTGCCATCCTCATGGCAAATGACAGGAACACAAGAGGCTTACAGACACCTGTGAGTCCTCTAAAAGCCTCTTCTCAGACTCTGCTCTGTCGCCAAAGCATGTCATGTGGCCAAGACCAAAAACAGTGGAGTATGGAAGTGCATTCTTTCCATGGCAGAGGGGAAAGTGAATATTTGCTGAACAATAATATAGTCTCTCATGGCCTCCAAAATATATCCCAGATCCATCCACTTCTCTACATCACCATTGCTCCCACCTTGGTCCAAGTCGCCATCATCTCTTGCCTTCCAACTAGTCTCCCTGCCCTCTGTGACCCCTATAACCTGTTCTCCACACAGGAGTGAGCATGACCTGTTGACAGTGTTGGTCAGTTCATTCGGAACTCTCCAATTCTTCCCATTGCACTCGGGGAAAATCCAAATTCCATATCCCAATCTCTAAGGTCCTACAAAAGCTATTTAGTCTGGAGTACATGGACTCCCATAGGGTATCAAACTTCATTTCCTTCACTCTCTGCCTTTCATTCATGCTGCAGCCTCCCTTGCCTTCCTTCAGCACCACCCCAACCCCGCCCAACTCACCACTGTCTTCTCTATCTCCCAGTCATTCTAGTTGCCATTCCCTCCACCTGAAACACACCTCCTCCCCATTCTCCTTGCTACCTAGACTTCCTCCCACTAACCTTGCAGATCTAAGCTAAAATACCCTTACTAAGAATGGCAAGTGATTGCCTAGTCTAAATGGACTCCTCATACCAATTTTAAATAACCTATGTTTATTATAAATTGAAATTATAGGTGGGCAATTATAAGCTTGATGTCTGTCTCTTTGCTACAAGATAAAGTCTGTGTGGGGAGGGGCTATCTTTTACCCATAACCAAGCCACCAGCGTTGGACATAGTTTGCATAGTAGGTGCTCAATGACTGGTTGTTGAACAAATATCCAATTGCCTTTTACTGAGCACTAAGTGCTTTCTCTGTTGTTTTATATTATCCTCATGCCTGACCCAGGGATATTAATTCAAGGGAACTGAAGCTCAGAAAGGTAATGTGCCTAAAGTCACATCACTAGGAAAAATCAGAGCCCAGGTACAAAACACTTGTGTCTATTTCAAGAGTCCACACAATTAACTATTGTGTTACGTTGCTTTCTAAGAGGAAAGCCAAAGGTAATTTCTCCGATCCTGAGAAAACCTGTCACACCCCATTATTTGCAACATAACCCAGCTCCAAAGACGAGAAAATCAACTCCTTCCTGCTGCACAAAATATATCTGAGATTAGGCACGCAGCAGGGCTCATGGAGGGCCTGAGGGTGTCCCATTCTCCCCTCCACCCAACCCCACCATGAAACATGTCATCTCTTTAAGGAATTTAATGAATTCCTTAAAACTCCAAGATGGAAATGAGGATTATGTCACAGGCAGTGCCTGCATAAGGGCCAAATAGATAGTACAGACAGTATTACACTAGAAATATGATGCGATCTTTCTGTGCCTCCGTTTTCCCAGTTGTAGAATGGGATGATAATGCTAGTATCTACCTCAGAGTGATGTGGGAAGGAAGCAACAGGATAAAGCATGTGAAGTGCTCGATTACTGCCTGGTATATGGTGAGCATTCAGTAACTGTTGGCTATCCCTGGAAGGCATGCCCTTTGCAAAATGCAAGGCACAGCTTGTCATTTTCCAAAACAAAACTGACCGAGTGACACCTGTAGATACTACAGCTATAATGGTGAAGAAGGAAATTTCATGATAAAACTTCTGGAAACAACTTCTATTATGACTAAAGGAGCCCTGGGTTTTGAGACAGAAAATTTGGGATCAAGACCAGATTCTGGGTCTGGCCATATGACCTTGGGCCATGCTTTTCCCTCAGATGGCTGTTTTCTTGTCTAAAGTCAAGGATGTTAGTAGCACTACTTCTCAAACTTTTTATTCCCTTACCACGTTCACAGTTTTTACTGTGAAGTATCTACATACCACTCATAATGCTACTTTTTAAATATTTTTATTTATATTAATTTATTCAACAAATATGTCTTGCGCACCTATAATATCCCAGACATTCCTCTGGGCATTGATGCACTGTTCTGAAAGACCTTTTTATTTTTTAATATCTACTTTACCACCAACCTAATCAATAATATCCATGGGAGTGATCAACCAAAGGTCTTGTGTGCATGCATATGAGCCTAACCAATGGTTAAGTTCAACAGGGGGTTGGGGCATCCATGGGGAGGGGTGTGGGATGGGAATGGGGGGATGAGGACAAATATGTGACACCTTAATCTATAAAGAAATTTAAAATAATAATAATAATAATAATAATAATAATAATAATATCCATGGGATTGATAAGATAATAAGTCTTTTTTTCTAATGTACATTAAAATAAATGCACAAATATTAAGAGGAAATGGGTCCATTAATGTCTACCTATAATCTTAGTGATGTAAGCTGGGTGCTGTTGGACACAAGGCCTTGGATAATACCTAAGACCCCTTCTGAACTCCTCTGAAGAGAAGATTGACCCAGCTTATCTTTCTCTCTGTGAGCCCACTCTGCTAGAGCAATGAACAGAGTGATGTCAATTGCGTGATTATTGAGCATTTGCAACAACTTTGTTTCCCAGCCACAGACCAGGGCTCTGTCAGTCAATTTGAGAACATTCTTGAACTTCCTGGTTCTCCATTTTCAATTCGCACTCCAAACTTCAGGCACTTTCATCTCCTTCTCTTCAGTTAAAAAGGACGTTCATTTACACCCAGGTGAAGATGTTTTCATCTTCAAAGACTATTATCACCTTTCAATGACTTCTCTCTGACAGAGAAAAGGCTCCCAAGAAACCACAATCATCATACTAGACAGCTCTTACCAAACAAGGTTTCATAAGTTATGCATAATGAGTCAAAAATATATGTTCTGAGTTGCCTTTGAAATCCAAAAAGGAGGTTTGAAAAGGAATACTTCCCCACCAATCAATTAAAAACGCCTAAAACTTCAGTAGAAAAATGAGCTAAGTACATGAACTGATAATTCACAGGAGGAGAAATACAAACAACCAATAAGCATATGAAAAGGGGCTCACTCTTTAATAGTCAAGGAAAATGCAAATTAAAAAAAAAGAGAGCACTTTTATTTTCAGGTTTCAAGTTAACAGAGGGTTATAGCATAACGTTTTCCCACGCTAGGCTAGAGTGGGGTGAAATAGTTTCTGGTGTTGGAAGAATGGTGCTTCTACATTTCTGGAAAGCAATTTGATATCAATTTTCAACATCCTTCAAAGAGGTTATAATCTTTGAGTCGGCAATTCCTCTTCTAGAAATCAAATATAAGAAAACCATAGTTCTGTCTGTCAAGTATGTTTGGTTTAATGGACAAAGATGTCCATCATGATGGTATATCTAAGGTCAGGGTTTCTCAACCACAACACTATAGACATTTAGGGTCAAACAATTATCTGTTGAGGGGTTATCTTGTGTATTGTAGGATGTTTAGCAGTATCCCTACACTCTACCCACTAGAGGTCAAGAGCACACCCACTCACTCCAGTCATGACAATCAAACTTGTCTCCAGACATTGGCACATGTTCCTCAACATTGCAAAGACATTGTAAAATCCCCGTTGAGAACAACTGATCTAAGAATAAAAACATTAAAACCACCTAAATGTGTAAGTGTAATAAAATTTTATAATAAAATTTATTTTTACAAAAGAATAAGTTACGGTCTGTTCATATGACAAAGTATTATGTATTAATTTAAAATGTTGCTTGTAATGGGTATTTAATGACATGGAAACCTAATTATAAGAAAATGGTAAGTGAAAAAAAGCAAAGAACCAAAATTATTTAATTAGCCACATATTCTTAGAAAAACATACTGACTAGAAATAAAGCAAGTGCCTACTGCGATAATCTGTAGGTAGTAGGATAAAAAGCAGTTTTTTGTTTTCTTTTTCAAAACATCCGTTAGTTCTATAAGCCCAGAGAATGAATTTCTAGTCTGAAAAACATGGCTTTAAATCCCAGACCTGTTACTTTCTAGCTCCAATTTACTAATTCTTAACTTGACTAACTTTTCATCTGCAAAATGGGGATAACCATATGCCTATTGCAAAGAGTGGTAAAAAGTCAATGAGGTAATGTGTGTAATGTGCTTAGCAAGGTGCCCAATAGGTTGTCAGTATTAAGTTCAAGGTTAGTTCTCATTAACCAGTACCACCTTTTTAATTAAAATATTTTAAAAAGAAAACAAATAAGAAGTGAAGGAGCTTGTCTGATTTCTCTGGAGAGAGACGCTGCCCGAGGACCAGTGATGGCTGATGATTGGGGACCTGGCACTGGGAGTTCGTGACAAAATGACAGGGATGAAAAACCCACTTGGCAGAAGTGGACAACATGTGGGAAAACATTATTTGAACTGGACAGGACACTGAGAGAGCTTCAAGTCAAGAGCACTGAGGTGTCAGCAGCCATGAAGAGTTTAAATGCCTACCAGTTTAAGCTCCCAATGAAGGCTCTAATAAAGAGCCTCTGGGCCCAGTGGGTGTGGCTCAGTGGTTGAGTGTTGACCTATAGACCAGGAGGTCATGGTTCGATTCCCGGTCAGGGCCCAGTGTGGGGCATGCAGGAGGCAGCCAATCAATGATTCTCTTTCATCACTGATGTTTCTATCTTCCTCTCCTTTTCCTTCTCCCTTCCTTTCTGAAATCAATAAAAATATATTTAAAAATAAATTAAAAAGAGCCTCTGGGAGTCGGATCTGGAAATGTTGCTGTGCGTGTTGTGGTTCCTTTGGACTGGAGCCTGGAGAGTCAGGAGTCCTAGGTCATTGGAGGAGAATCCAAGAGAACTGTGGGTAAGTAAGGCCACTGTGATGGGCTGAAAGAATCTGGAGACCTTGCTGCCTCATTCTGCCAGTTCCCTAGCCTTTCTGGGTCTCAGAGTATTGATGTATTTAGACAAGTAGAATGGCTTATTGCATCAGAAAAGAACTGAGGACCAATCACCTCAAGGTAAATCCTGGGTCCACCACATACTTGCTATTGTGACTCTGGGCGAGTTACTTACTTGGGGGACCTATGCACGTAGGAGAGGTGCGAGATAGTATCTACAATGTGCAAACTGTTCAGAATGGTGCCAGCAAGCACCCAGCAAATACTAGAGGAAATGGCAGCCCTAACTGCTTTTTTAAAATGTTACTCCAAACATAGAACTAGAACCTTCCTCGAAGAGGAATTAGTCCTTTTGAAATCTTGAATATGGGGCAGACCAGGGAACAGCAGCACAAAGGACGAAAGGCAAGTCTTCAGCCCCATCAAGACCTGTCAGGTGGTCCAGGGCTTAGCACAATGCTTCTGACCGCCATTCTCTCTTCCCCCCAGCACTGATTTACCTGTGCCAGGTCCTGGGTAGGTACTAAGGACACTGAGACGGCCAAGAAACAGTCCCTTGGCCTCAAGTTGCTCAGAATCCAGTGGAGAAGATAGACAGGGAAGACATAGATACATGTCATTTGAGTGTGATACCATCTAAGTGAGAAGAGGAAGCAGTATCATCAGGTCATGGTTAGTGCTCAGACCCTAAAACCATGCTCCCTGGTTTTAACTCCAGGTCTTGTAAGCCACGAGAACCTGGATTGATAATTTCACCTCTCTAATCCTCAGAATTTTCATCTGTAAAATGTGGATAATAATCGTATTGCTTCTCCCTTTATATGGTTGTTGGCAGGACAAAATAAGGGGAAACCTTTAGAACCAGGCCTGGAACAACAGTTAGCGTTCAATAAATATTAGCTATTACCCCGATTAAAATCTGGGTGATGAGATGTATGGGTCCTGGGAAGAAAGTCTGATTCTCTGACCTGCAGATGGGTGAGACCCTTCCAGTGATTCAGCCATCACCTCCAATATCCAGTCGGGGTAGCCCTCAGGACTCATGATCTCACCAGGACTGAATGTCCCACATCATCACCACCCAGATCTAGAGGAAACTTTCTCAGGAATCAAGATAAACACTTCCATTATTTTTTCACCACCTCCCCCCAAAACCATAAAAGACTCGTGGCTGTAAAGAGTAATTCATCCATTTTCTAAAGAAAAAGGAAACTCTAAATCATGGCTAAAAACAGTATCTCACTTTCCCCATCTCCCCACAAAAAATGAAATGGAGGGAGGGTGGGAGGGAGGGAAGAAGGAAGGTAGCCCTTTAACAGGAGCAGGAAAGGGTGGTGAGAAAATCACTGTGTTAGTGCAGGCCTGTCTGAGGATGAACACTGAGGACTAGAGCTGGACACCTGAGCACACTCGCTCCCAGGCTCATCTGACAGAACAGACAGGTGTCTTTCCTGCGACTCCTCTGCCTGAACACCTGCGCATCCAGAAGCCCCCTTGGGTCACCCTGGGTAATGCTCCAGCTGAATGGACTCTCTTGTGCTGATTTCCAACAGAAGCCAATTCTTCCTTTTCCCTGGCAGGAGCCTGGACGTTTGGGCAGACAAAGTGCTTGAGGCTTTGTTGAACAAGGGAGGCATTGTGATGTCTGGGAGAAACGCCACCACAAAAATGATAAATTTGGGCCAGGCTGCCTGCTCTTCTCGATTCCTGGGACACACATTCACACACACACTCACATGCACATGCACACACACACATGCACACACACAAACACTCACACACACTTCTGAGTAACCCCATGTGTGCCTATTTGACAGTATGAGAGACAAAGTAAAGTATTTAACAACCCTAATGGTGCATCTACTGACCAATCAGAATGGACACTGACCATACCTTTGGAGAAGGTTCTGGAAGTCCCCTGCTGATCTACTTTTAGTTAAAAAGTCGTGGGTTTAGGGAATCCAAGAGAAGCACTAGGGTGGCAAGCAGGCACTTGGAACACCAACAACGGCTATTTCTCAACTGGCATGGAAGTGTTTCAATATTTTAATGCCCATGAGGGGTGCTCTGGTGCATACCAACTGTTGTCAACCGGGCTCCCTAGAAGTAGAGTGAGATCAGGATTTGTATGTGGGTGATTTATTAAGAAACTGTTCCCGTGGGGCGGGGGGGGGGGGGGGGGGGGGGCGCGAAAAAAAAACAAGCAACCGAACAAAATAGTAAAGAAGCCACTTAATCAGAACAGGGGATAGAAGGAAGCCCAGCCAGGATGAGGGTTTTAATCAAAGACCCACAGATGGCAACCTCAACCTGATCCCACAGGGGAGTCTGCTGGTCTGATCTGAGGCAAGAGAGTGGGCTTTCCTGCACGGGGAGTCATCAGTGAAGGGCTGTCCTGAGCACAGGATACAAAGCAAAACAGAGAAGCTCCAGGAGGAACCTGGGAAGTCCTCTGAACGAGAGCCACCGGTACTGTCTGTTGGAAGCGAAGGCCCAGGAAAATCAAATGTTGGAGACCATTAAAATTGGTAAAAAATAATAAATAAATAAATAAATAAATAAATAAATAAATAAATAAATAAAAATTTAAAGATATTTAGTGAAGCACGGGCACTGTCCACAACACCAGTTGAATGTGAGCTCAAATCCTTAGGCGGGAAAGAAATATTTATAAACGATGAGTATAGGGCCTAAGGTGCCACGGAGTCCCTGCTCAGGTGCTCAACATTTCTCTTATTAGGCAATTTATTTCTGGGTGAACTCCTTGCCTCCAGTGCCATCCCCTTCAATCCCAAACAGTAATAAAAGTTAAAATATATAGAAGCTCACAATGGGCTCAGGATCAATGCAGATGTCATGTCCACCCTCACAACAGCTTCTCAATGGGGTCATGTTTTTTCCACTTTACAGATGAGCAAACTGAGGCTCAGAGAGTTTAAGAAACTTGGAAAAGACTTCACAACAAATCACTGGTAACAGAGAAATTCCAATATATTTCAAGTCTGCCAGACTCCACAGCTCATGTCCTTTCCAACCCCATCCCCACTCAACACCACCTGCTTTTGATGCAAACACGACTCAGAAGCAGATCCTGAGATGAGGATTTATGTGCCTTTCGGGTCATGTGCAAAGTATTATAAAGGCAGTGCTCTCAGAAGAAACTAGTAAGGGAGTGGGGGAAGCAGGACAGGGAAGGGGAATAAACAGAGCAGGGGGTGATTTTAGGGAAGGTGCCCATCTCGGCCTGATCCCAGTCAAGCTCTGGATTATACATAAATTAGGCTTCAGGGTTAGCTCCAACTTGACGCAAAAGAACTGGGCTCTCATAGGCCTGCACCACTCAGGTACGCAGGGCACATAGACGCCCCAGGGGGTCCTTCAGAGAGAATCCGAGGAGCAGACCTTGAGAAGCAAAGCCTACAGAAGCACGCCCAAGGAGTCAAGGGAGATCCAGACAAAGCACGCATCCATCATTCTTATCTCAGCCCAGCAGCACTTTCCAGGACCCTAGCCTTCAAACTCCACACACCAATTTCCCTACTACATGGGTGGGGTAGATCTCCTTTCCTGATATTCTAAAGATCATCTGGAAAGTCATTTTCAAAAGCTGATTACCTGAGCGCAGCTCTAATCTAAGGAAAGTATCCCATTCCCACATCTATGGAGAGAAGGAGACGTATCCAGTAACTTGTCCCTGGGTCTTCAGCTTTATTCATACAGAAACCAGAAAATAAGAGAGAATTTGTCTGTTCAGCAAACTTTGGCACATTGAGCTCATATTTGGGGGCAAAATAAAAGGCCACTGAGATTTCGTATGAAATCCTTCTATAAGAAAGATGATTGAATACATTACAGGGCTTCAATTTTTTACCATGGAAGGATATTGAATGTGCCTTTCATTTCTTTCTGCTGCTCAGTACCTTTGTTCATTTCCTTGATGCTTGAGGCTCCAATATTGAGGAAGCTTAAAGAGATGGGAATCAGTGTAATGGCAATGGAGTGACAAGAGCAAATTGGTAAGAAGGACAGGGGCCCCGGGCTGGAAAAGCTGGGATTGCATGAATGCCATGTCCCATCTGGGAAGTCAGAGATGGTCTTGAGCTTCAAAATCAATGTTACTTACCAAGTATTTAAATAAAAAAACACCAACAGCCGAGTGGAACGGGTGCCAATATGGGAGTCATGAACAGGATCCAATGCCGAGAGCGAACAGGCACTCATTATCTTAATCATGTACCATTTGGTTATAAGAAGCAGAAAGCCACTCAGACTAGGTTGTGCTAAAGAGAACTTTAATTAAAAGAATCGGGCACAGAAAATAGGACTCAAAAGGGTAAATAACTGGAAAGTTAAAAGGCGAAACCCCTCTCTCCTGACACCACATTAAAAAATATAATGTTTACTGAGGTACTACTATGTTTCAAAGACTGTACTGAATGCTTTGCCTGCATTATCTCACAGTTTACCCACACAAAAACTCTCTGGGTTACAAGAATCCCCATTTTTCAGACAGGTACTGTGACTCCAAGTTAAGGAAGTTTCTCAAGGTTTCACAGCTTGCAAGTGGCAGAATTAGAATTCACACCCTGTCCTGGCTGGTGTGGTTCAGTGGATAGAGCATTGGCCTGCACACTAAACGGTCATGGGTTTGATTCCTCATCAAGGGCATGTACCTGGGTCACAGGTTTAATTCCTGGCACCAGTCAGGGCACATGCGGGAGGCAACCAATAGATGTGTCTCTCTCACATCGATGTTCCTAACTCTCTCCCAACCTCCCTCCTTCCCTTTCACTCTCTCTAAAAAAAAAAAAAAAAAAAAAAAAAAAAACAATCAATGGAAAAAAATATCCTCCTCCGGTAAGGATTTAACAAAGTAAAAAATGCAATCCACACCCTGTCCTCCAAAGTCTGCCCTCTACCATCAGCCACATGAGCTCTGTCTCCGCATCTCTCTTGGTCTACTGTATTCTGAAAGCATCTTCCTGCAGGCTGGCTCTTCCTGTCTCATCAGGCTTGCAGAAGGGCAAAAGGCCCTCTCAAATCTGGCTCTAAATGGCACCTGGAGGAAAATACCCGGATGGGAGACTTGAGCCTACCCGTATCAATAACTACATCCAGTGGCAGCTGTTACCACCCAGTGAGAGTGTCTAACCTTTTAGTCCAAATTTTCAAAAGTAAAAAATCTAACTGGCTTCTCCTCCCTTCAGATGTGATGATGGGATGGGCAAGATCTCACCTTATAACAGGGCAGCTAGTGCGTGGGGTGGCAACTTCTCTATGTGTGAGTAGGGAAAATATCGGTGCCTATAACACTCACATGTATGCAACACTTCTTGAGTGAGCATCTTATACTTTACCAGGTGCCACAGCTTCCCAGAGAAAGACATGATCAAAACAAATCGGAGGAGAGGTCCTAAAGATGCAAGGGCATGAACCCAGTCTGAATGGATAAGTAGGCATGAGCCACTGTACAAAAGCACAGTGCACACCTGAAAAGCATGCCCTGGAACTGGGAGCAATGGAAAAGCAGTGTGAAGGACTAGCAGCAAATGAGGTTCAAAAGGTAAGCAAAGGTTAGTCTATCAGGGACCTGTGCTAAGAAGAGAAATGTAATGATTTTCTCCAGAGGCAATAGAGTCCAGTGCAGCAGAGAGCTTTCCATGATGATGGAAATGTTTTAAATCTGCACTGACCAAAATGCAGCCACTAATTGCACACTTGGCAATATGGCTAGTATGAGTGAGGAACTGAACTCTTAATTCTACTTAATTTTCATTACTTTAAATTTAAAGGACCACATGTGGCTAGCAGCTGCCATACTGGACAGCAGAATCTAGCACTTAAGCTGTGGGCTCTAAAGGTGGACTTGCTGTGTGACTCTGAGGAAGTTCCTTGACTTCTCTGTACCCATTTGGAAAATGGGGATAATAGTATATCTCCTAGGAGTGCTGTGAGGATTGAGTAGAAACCTGTAAAGCCGTTGCAGTGGTGCCTGATGTACAGAATCACTCAGCAAGCATCTGTGTAGTTCAGAAGGTGATGGGAAACTTTGAGGTGTTAAGGAGGGTGGTGGTCTATACACCAGGGCTGCCTAACAAAGCACCACTGACTGGATGGCTTACACAACCGAAATTTATTTTCTCACAACTATGGAGCATATAAGTCCAAGATCAAGGTGTCAGTAGAGTTGGTTTTCTCTGAGGGCTCTCTCCTTGGCTTGTCGATGGCCATCTCCCTATGGCCTCACATGGCCTTCCCTCTGTATGACCATGTCCTAATCTCCTCTGCTTATAAAGACATCAGTCAGACTCATTTTAACACAATTAGTCCTTTAAAGATGCTATTTCCAAATACAGTCACATGGTGAAGTGCTGGGGGTAGAACTTACACATATTAGAAGCCGGCAAACTGGTCCCATAAGAAAGACACCGCAGACTGAAAATCAAGATTGCCTATTCTATTTCTGACCAATATTCTGAGCTGGCTTGACTGCTGGATCCTTCCCTCATGATCCACCCTGGAGGAACCAAGAAAAGCAGAGGACTGGGGAGGAGCTGCTAGAGTGGCTGGGGGCTGCTTTGGACTGGGGTGGGTGGAATGACTGGGATCTGAGGCAGAAGCTGCCCAGCATGGATGTGGGAGGCTAAACTGGAAGAGGGGGTAGGAGTTTGGCCATGGTGCCCCCCTACCTTTGCTCTGGGGCAAACAGCACCTGTCCCCACAGCCCAACTCAGACCTCTGGTTCAGACGCTGTCAGGATAAAATCAGGGCAAAGCAGAGCTGTGTACTTTTGAGGTGCTGAGTAAAGCAAGGGAAGTTGCTTCCTCAAATAGAGGTCAGGACCACTATTTCTTGGTAACCCCAAAGTATCTCCTCCTAATGTTGCTTCCCTTGGGGTCAAATAGAGATGTCTGAAAAGCTATTTTGAATGGTAAGCAGTGATTGACTGTGGTCTGCTGGTATCTGGGGTGCTCCACCCTAAGGCTCAACCACCCTCTTCTCTCTGAGCTCACTTGGAGCTAACCTGGGGCTCTGACCTTTGCCCTTCTATATTGCCCATTAGAGTTGCCCAATACATCCAGGGTATACTGAGCTCACAACCCAAAATTAACAAGACATTTGAGGAGTACAATGATTTTAAAAGAAAAACACACTGGGTTACAGATTCCAACAGAAGCAAAAATATTATAACAGATGGACTCAGAATTTAAAATCAGCCTTTTATTAAACATATTAAGGAGATAAAAGAAGACATTAACAAAATGCAACAAAAACAAGAAAATATTTCAAAGAACCAAGCTGAAATATCAGACATGAAAAATGTAATGGCTGAAATAAAGAACACAATGGATTGATAAATGGATGCAGAATGGATAAAGCTGAAGAATGAATTAATCAACTGGAAGATAAGGTTGAGGAAATCTTCTAGAAAGAAGAAGAAAAAGAAAAAAAAATCTTTTAAAGTTAAGTGTTATGGAGGATAGAAGAAATCACTAACATCAAAATACAAAGATTCCAAACAATAGAAATGAAAATAGGGAGGGATAAATATTTGAAGAAATCTGAAAACAAATTTCTCAGAATTTTTTTAACAAAAGGGTCTAAAATAGTTCCAAAAAAAGTAGAAACAAGAACAAAACCCACATCTAGACACATTATAGTAAAGTTTAAAAATTATCAAAAGCAAAGAGGAATTCTAAAAGCATCCGAGGAGAAAGAGAAAATGACATTTTTAAAAAGAAAGAATAAGATTGACATCAGAATATTTTCCTCACACTGTTGGATGCAAGAAGACATAAAGTAATATCTTCAAGAAATTAAATGAAAAAGCATAGAACTTAAAATGTTATATTCAATAAAGCTGTCATTCAAATATGAAGATATGATAAAAAATAGTTTAGGCCTGGCTAGAGTAGCTCATTGGTTGAGCCTCCTCCTGTGCACCGAAAGGTTGCTGGTTCAATTCCCATACCTGGGTTGCAGGTTTGATCCCCAGTTGGGAGCCTACAAAAGTCAACAGATTGATGTTTCTCTCCCACATAAATGTCTCTCCCTCTCTCTCTCTCTCAATCTTTTTCTCTCTCTCTCTCCCTTCCTCTAAGCATGTCCTCGGGTAGGGATTAAAAGACACATATATATGTATATTTTCAGGCATAAAAACCTCAAAGATTTGCCACAGTATGCTCCACATGAAAAACAGTTTTGGATGAATTAGCTAAATAAAAGACAAGCCATCCAGGAGATGGTACCAGACATAAAGAAGTAGATGATCAAATGCCTTGGGAAAGTTGATGCTTTCTTTAAAGAATATACCAAATGAAATAAGAAAGTATATCCATAAAAACACAGACTTAAAAGTCCTTAGAAGATCTTACTCAAAGTGTAGTCCCTGAACCTTCAGCATCAACATCTCCTGAGCTTGTTCAAAATGCAGGAACTGAGGGCCCACCCACAACTTACTAAAACAGACTTTGAATTTTAATAAGATCCCCAGGTGATTTCAATGCACTTTGAAGTTTGAGAAGAAGTAATCTAAATAATGTCAATGTAGTAGGGAGGGAAGACACAAAGAAATGGAAAAACATGTTAGGTTTTATCTTATTAGAGGGGAGATAGAGACATCCATTTTTGAAAAAGAGAGCAAGAATTAAAGATAAAAAATGTCAGACATAGTACAATAAATTAAAATGGATAAACAGAAGCCAAAACAAATGAACTATAACAACATTATGGATAAATCTTAGTAAGTGGGGGAAAAAGGAAGTTGCAAAAGATTAACAGTATCATGCACATTTTACAAAATTAAAAGCAACCTAGTATTTAAAATATAAACATTTAGAAATATAAATTTAAGCAATAAATATATTTTTTTAAAAGAAAGCAAATGATGAACCCGACTGAGAATAGTGGTTGACTTGGATACAGCAAGCCAGGGAAGGGGTGATGGGCTGGTATAGAACCCTGTGATTAGATGCGCATTATTGTCAATATTCTAGCTTTTGTTTGGGGCATGAGTTCAGAAGTGCTTATTACATTCTTTAAAATAATAATGAGCTATAACTATTAAACATAATTAACTACACAAAAGCAAGTCCTGTGTAGAACAATGAGAGTGTTATCAATCAAAGATTATGATCAGTCCAGGTTTGTGCATCTGAGGTCCAATCCCCGGACACAGGGTCTTGGTTATAGCAGATACTCAAAAGGTGCTTCATGAATAAATATTGAGGATTACTTTGACAGCAGTGTAAAAGGATCAGAGAGGGATCAGATAAAGACCAGCAAAGAGGATGTGGCTGTATAACACAGACAAGACTTGATGGAGGCAGAAGTAATGGGAACAGGTGAGAAGAGGGTGGTATCTGAAGATTTAATGTAATGTAGAATCCACAGAACATGGTGGTTTATTAGATATGGGGATTGAGAGGGAAGAGGAATCAAGATTGTATATTTTGGGGCATAAAAGACCTCAAAGGAGAGGAGAAACCAAGATGGCGGCATAGGTAAACACCTAAACTGCTGCCTCGCACAACAATTTCAAAACTACAACAAAAAGACAAAACGGAAACCATCCAGAACCACAGGAAAGCTGGCTGAGTGGAAATTCTACAACCAGAAGGAAAGAGGAAATCACATTGAGATTCAGAGGAGCTGCAAAAGGCTGAGGTATGGAGACACGCACGCGCAGAGAGGACAGGCGGCTGACTGCCTGGGCATCTGAGTGCGCGGCTGGCTTTCTAAAGTGGGAGGGAGATGGAAGCTCCTGACTGCACTAAACTCTAGTCCTGGGAGAGACTCTGGGAACCCAAACTCATTTTGGGGGGAATCTGGACTGTCAGGAAAAGAGAAAGCACACTGAGACTCAGGGGAGCTGCGGAAGGCAGAGGTCCGGAGGCACGCGTGCAGAGAGAGGATTGACTGCTGAGTGCACGGGCGGCTGAGTGCACGGCTGGCTTCTAAAGTGGGATGAAGATGGAAGCTACCGAATGCACTGAAATCCAGTTCTGGGCAAGTTTCTGGGAAACCAGGCTCATTCGGGGAGAAACTGTGCAGCAGGCGAAACTTGAGGGTGGCTTTCTCTCAGAGGTGCTTGCAGCAATTACCTAAGGACACTGAGACCCAGGGGCCTCATAGGGCAGGGCTGATGGGAAGCCAAGGCTGTCTGCTCCGCCCTGAGATTCTGCCCCATCCAAGCTGAGCACAGAGGCTTTTCAAGTCTTCTCCCATAAGGGTGTCTCCAGCACAGAAGTTCTCCCAGCATAGACACAGCTGATCCTCACAGCCAATTGGCCTGGAGGTCAATTCCTCCCAGTGATACCAACAATAATCAAGACTTAACTACAACGAGGCAGTGTACACAGTCCACAAAGGGGTGCACCAAAAGTGTCCACCTCAGGTAACTGGGGGAGGCTGAGCCACTGGGCCATATAGGACACCTACAACACAAAGCTCCTCTACCAACTCAAGGAAGCAGCCAAACTGCAGAGACAAAGAAACAGATCACAAATGAAAAAAATGGAGGAAAGCAAACTTCAAACCCACGGTTATAAGGTTTTTCAAGAATTTCCTAGAAAAGGCCGATAAATTTAGTGAGACCCTTGAGGATATGAAAAAGGACCAACTAGAAATTAAGCATACACTGACTGAAATAAAAAATATTATACAGAGACCTAACAGCAGACTAGAGGATCGCAAGAATCAAGTTAAAGATTTGAAATACAATGATGCAAAAGACACTCAACCGGAAAAGCAAAAAGAAAAAGGAATCCAAAAATTTGAAGGTAGTGTAAGGAGCCTCTGGGACAACCTCAAGCGTACCAACATCCGAATTATGGGAGTGCCAGAAGAAGAGAGAGAGCAAGATACTGAACACCTATTTGAAGAAATAATGACTGAAAATTTCCCCCACCTGGGGAAAGAAATAGACTTACAAGTCCAGGAAGCTCAGAGAACCCCAAACAAAAGGAATCCAAAGAGGACCACACCAAGACACATCATAATTAAAATGCCAAGAGCAAAAGACAAAGAGAGAATATTAAAAGCAGCAAGAGAAAAACAATTAGTTACCTACAATGGAGCACCCATATGATTGTCAGCTGATTTCTCAACAGAAACTATGCAGGCCAGATGGGAGTGGCAAGAAATATTCAAAGTGATGAATAGCAAGAACGTACAACCAAGATTACTCTACCAAGCAAAGCTATCATTCAGAATTGAAGGTCAGATAAAGAGCTTCACAGATAAGAAAAAGCTAAAGGAGTTCATCACCGCCAAACCAGTATTATATGAAATGCTGAAAGGTATTCTTTAACCTTTTGCACTCGGATGTCGAGTGTGACTCGACAAGGTTAGCATTAGAATAAAGGAATCGAGAAAAAAGCGAGTGCAAAGGGTTAAGAAGAGGAAGAAGAAGAAAAAAGTAAAGATAAAAATTATGAACAACAAATACATGTCTATCAACAAGTGAATCTAAAAATCAAGTGAATAAAAAATCTTAGGAACAGAATAAACTGGTGAATATAATAGAATCAGGGGCATAGAAAGGGAGTGGACTGACAATTCTCAGGGGGAAAGGGATGTGGGGGGTGCGGGAAGAGACTGGACAAAAATCATACACCTATGGATGAGGACAGTGGGGAGAGGGGTAAGGGCAGAGGGTGGGGTGGGAACCAGGTGGAGGGGAGCTATGGGGGGAAAGGGGGGAAGATGAACAATTGTAATAATCTGAACAATAAAGATTTATAAAATTAAAAAGTTAAAAAAGACCTCAAAGTTTTGTCACACAATGCTCTACACAAAAACAATTTTTAATGAATTACCTAAATAAAAGGCAAGCTATGCAGAAGATGGTACTAGACATAGAGATGTAGATGATCAAATGCCTTGGGAAAGTTGATGCTATCTTTAAAGAATACACTAAATGAAATGAGAAATTATATTCATAAAAACACAGAATTAAAAGTCCCTAGGTCCTACTCAAAGTGTGGTCCCTGAACAGATCACAAACCATCCCATAATTCAAATATACTGTTTTACCAATATTTCCCCAAAATTTTATTGCAAAAACTTTCTAATATACAGAAAATTTGAAAGTATTGCATGGTGAACACCCATACACTCACACCTAGATTCTACAATTAACACTTGGGTATATTTTCTTTCACACACATCTTTCCTTTTATCTATTTCTCAGCTACCCATCAACCCATCTTTTTTATTTTCTTTTTTAAACATTTTCATTTTTTTTAATATATTTTTATTGATTTCAGAGCAGAAAAGAGAGCAAGAGATATAAACATCAATGATGAGAGAAAATCATCGAGCAACTACCTGCTTGCATGCCTCTTTCCAGGGATCACGCCAGCAACTGGGGCATGTGCCCAGACCAGGAATCAAACCATGACCTCCTGGTTCATAGGTCAATGCTCAACCACTGAGCCACACTGGCCAGGCCCATCTTTTCTTTTTTAAAAGCAGGGGTTTCAGGTACAGGTTCTGTCAATTTGCAATGGGGAAAAAAAAAACAAATTTAACAGAAAATGTCTAACCTCCTTAAACATAGAAACCAAATATTCTGCAATGAATCAAACCACACCCCACACCCCACTCAAGGTAGCTGCACTCCTTTGAGGCTGTTTATAATGTCATTCACATTAGATATTAAATAGATTATTCTGGAAACAAATACTGTTGTCTTTAATTGTTCTTTATTGGAGTTTTATGGACGTGGCAGTTTGCATCACTGGCATTTGATCTGGGGCTTTGAAATACAGTCATTGCCTAATGTTTCAAATTATTTACCATTTACATGGAGCATAATTAAATTCAGAGCACTTCAAATAATACTCAGACGTCACTTATAATCAACATCCACTCCTTGAGTTACATAGTTCTCTTCCTTCTCTATGTAAATCAGCAATCACAATTTGATGAAAGAGGGCTGCATATGTGAAAATTCTTCCCGCAGGGGGCAATAGAAGTCAGGTTTGTTTCTTCCAGAATAAACAGTGAGCAGTCTGATTCTCCTATAGCAAGTTGGTGCCATTTTGGCTAATGAACGTATGATCTAGATGTAGGCCAAATTAAGGCTTCCATTTTATTTTCTGGAGAACAGTATCCTATCACTGTGTCATCTGCCCATTTCCAAGTACTCTCTTTCTCTCTTCCTCCCTCTCTCTCCATCCTCTGTCTCGGTACCACCCAGTCCCTCTACAAGCTTCCTCCCACTCTCCATCCTATTCATATAAGATGAATAACTCCCTCTCAGGCTTCACAATGTTGCTCAGGTGTGAGCTCCCAACAAGCTTTATCTGAACAAGTTGGACTGTGTTCTCCACCATAAGCGTTCCTCTAGCATGAGTTCCCTGAGAGCAAGGGCCATTTCTCTCATTTCCATGCCCAGTGCCTAGTACAGGATCTTCCCCTTCTCATTCATTCATAAGACGTTTGTTGGGCATCGACTAGGAGCTATTCAGGCATTTGGGACACAGTGGTCAATGAGGAAGGAAATGTCCTGCCTTCATGGAGCTCACAGTACAGTGGGAACATCACCTCCCACACACGCCCGTGTCAGGAGCTGCCACGTTCCTATCAACTGGAAAGACACAAGAGAAACCTGGATTCAAGTCACGAAACCAAAACTTCCTCAACGTGTAGCCTCGGGCAAATTTAGACTGACCTTCGGGACCTCAGTGCCTTCATACATTAAATGGATAGGATAAAAATCTACCATGCAGAGTAGGTTGTGAAGACTCGATTTCTAATTCATGTTAAACCGGCAGCCTTATAATTATCATCAGTCACCCAGCACAAAAATCTTCAACATGTCATCATGTAAGGATACAAAACCAAAGGATTCCAAACCAATGTTAGAGCTCTGTAGTCGCTCCCTCCGTACCCTAACATTTCCCAGGCTCCTTCTTCCAGGTAGGACCTGACTGTACAGCCCCCTTGAAGTCAGGCAGAGCCATGGACTTGCTTTGGCCAATGACATGTACGTGGAAGCCTTTAAGAGCCCACTGCATGACCTGCCAATTTCTCTTCCCCTGCCTTGGAGATTGACAACATTCTAGATGATGGAGGCCTTGATGAGCTGGTGCAACTTCATGAGCTGAGACAGTGCAACTTGGAGCAGAACCTCCGTGCAATAGACTTGTTGTGTGAGTAATAAACCTTTTGTTTTGAGCCACTGAGATTTGGGGAGTGTCTGTTACTGTGGCATAACAAACTATCGTGACCAACACACAATCCTCCTACCAAGTCTGATGCCAGAAAAATGTCCAACATGCTCTCTGCCCATACTTCTCCCTCCTTTCCCACATTACTCACGCTCCTCCAGAGAAACTACGCAACCCTAGATGTTCTTTTGGGTCATCTTAAGTAGCACCTCTTTCTAAATGCCTTCACTGGCTTACCTTCAGCCGATCTCCTCGGAAGTCCAAGACATCTGCCCATTTCCACCACACAATTACATTTTCTCTACCGAGGGAGACATTCTAGGCAAAGTCAGACCTGGAGCCAGGGTGGTCTGACTTATCCACAAGGTCTTACTGTCTCCCACCGTCATGCTCAGCTCCTTGAAAACCACTTGATACTCAACCCCTGGAAAGGCATTTTGCAGTAGAAAGCCATAGCCACAGTTTAGCGCACCTGGGATGATTCAGAGATATTCTGCAAATGAGGCAAATAGCTTTGGTCCAAACATATAGGGTAATTGAATTTGGGAGGAATTAAGCATCTTTCCAAATCTCCGCATCAGTTGAGACGGTAGCAAAATGAGTTGCTGAATCTCAGAGCTCTCAGGCTAAGAGATGATGCACACGTGGCAATGACCACAAAAGGACAGAAGAAATCTACAGGGCCACACTCTTCACAAATTAATGAGTTTCTTTCCCTAGAGCAATCAGTGGGGAAGGCACCTCATGATTGGTTCGGACATGTTGCCAAGTGGACGTAATTGAGCATCACAGTAAAACTTGGATTCGTCAGGATGCCCTGGGTCATCAGCTTTTCTGATGAATTAAAGTTTAACTAGAAATTTGTATTGGTTTAATGTTCCCTGCCCAAAATGCTGCTCAAATAAATGAAGCTATTATCCTTCTTTATAAGGCAGGCCAGCGAGTTTGACTTCAAGTCCCTCGAGGATGACCAAGAATCTTGTCAAATATTTGGGTCATCATCCAGCTCCTCCCAGGCTCCTCACTCAAAAACTCTATGTTAAACTCACCAATTCTGGCCTAGGCAAGGCCTATTCATAACGCCATGCCTCTACCCCTGAGTTAGCACTGCCTAAATGCCCTTCCCTTGTCATCACTACTTAAATATTTCTAATAATCCTTAAACTTCCATAAACCCCAACTATTCTGACAGAGCTGATAGCTCTGATCCCCTCACAACACTTTGTGTGCGTGTTTGTAATAGCTTTGATCACAGTCTCTGACAATTCATTTGTTGGTTCATCTGTCTCCCCATCCACCTACCCCTGCCCCAACAACAATCCACACTTAACCAAAAACTCTTCAAGAGTAGGCACTGTAGCTTATATAATTTCGTGCTCCAGCACTAAACATGGTGTTTGGCCACAACAAGTGCTCAGAAAATATCTGTTGGGTGGATGAATGAGTGAATGAATGAATGAATGAATGAGAGTATTGTACCTGTAGGTTAACAATGTATGCTCTGAATCTCAGCTAACTCTGTAGCAACCCCCAAAGTTTACATAACTAAAGAGAGATAGACATAAATACAAATGATATAGATATCGATGTAGATATAGAGAAGTAGAGATAGAGATGATAGAGAGAGATAGAGATAGAGGAGATATACAGAGATAGAGATGCATAGGTAGTTCTTAGTCCCAAATAATTTTCACACTGAGTAACCTAAAAATGCCATAGCACAGAGTAAGAACTCAAGAGAAATTTTTTGTAGAATCAATAGACAAATATAATGCAAAACAGGCCAGAATCCATGGAGCAATCCTCTAAAGAGAAAGCTAATACAAATAACTCCATGGGTACCAAGAAAATTGAGCTGAACACTGAGCTGAAAAGGAGCTAGGAAAGTCTGCCAAATACTGGCTTTCTTCATTTTTATAGGATTTTCTTTACTTAGGCTGCTTTGATTAATTGCCTCACAGATCCACCCCAAGAACAACGATGATGGCATTAATAATAATGGCGATCACAGAAATAATCGGGTACAGCGCGTGTGGGTCTCAGTGCTCATCCTCCTAAAGAGAGATGATCCACACAACAGCACAGGGTGAGTAAGGAGATTCATGAATTTTTTAAACAACAGCATCCCCAGAGCACAGGGAGGGTGCTTGCCTTCACAATTATGCACCAAATTAGGCCACAGTTCCCCTCACCCCCTCCCCAAGCTTCAGAGGCTGACTCATGCTTCATGGGAAGACCTTTTACCCATTCAAGACCAGGCAGCCCGCCAAGAGACACTCAGGCTTCTGCCTGCCTCTCCCACAGGCTGGGCACAGCCTCCGTCTCTCCCATTCACTTGCTTCCCCATCAGCGATCAGAGGCAGCCTGAGCTTCCTGACTCCTGACAAAGGCTTCACGACTTACTAGACAGCCTGCAAAGCACAGCCTTCCCTGTGCAAACTCAGCACCTAGAGGCGGGACGAGGTCAGCGGCGGTCATCTTTGAAATATTTGCTTCAATATGTGGGCTTGTCATTTAGGATGAAAAATTAGTACCCATCTTACTCCCAGGGCCCAGGTGGGGCTTAAGAGTCTCCAGTTTCCCTTCTCTCCAAATTCCCATGACTCTGCCGAACTGTCTCCTTTGGTCAACCTGTGTCTCGTGGGATGAGTGTTTGATTCATCCATTCATTCAGTGACTATTTGGTGAGTGCTTACTATGTATCAGGCCCTATTCTAGGCACCAGAAGTGAATAAAGAGTTAAATAGATAAAAACCACTGCCCTCCTGGGCCCACATTCTTCTGACTCCACTGTAAAACACTTTGTAAGTTAACAAACATATAATCCCTATGCTGTATACCTGAAACTAATATAATATTGCTGTCAACAGTAATTTAAAATTTTTTTAATTTATAAAAAACATATGTCCCTGGAAACTAGGGAGATTTTATGTTTTTCTTTTTGCTATTGTTTTGAATATTTAAACACATAAAAGAAAATACTCGCATGAAAAAGCCATTTATTCACCACTCAGCTCAAGAAATAAGAAATTATAACTACACAAAAAAACCCACTGTACCCCTCCCCCTTCCACTCTCCTCCCTCCTCTTTCCCCGAGGCATCTGCTATTCTGAATTTGGTGGTTATCATTCCCGCAAACATCTTCTTAATCTTAATCTAGTGCATGGCCCCTGAACAGTCTATTACATTGTCTTGCCTACATTTTATATTCTGTATATATCTTCCAAAACGCACTTTTTTGCATATTCTGATTTAATGCATAGCATTTTCGTTCCTTTGTTTATTTGCTGCTTCTAATGCAAATTAACATTAAAGAATAATATCACACAGAAAAGGGTACACACCATCAGTGCACAGAAATGGGGAATTTCCACAAAGTAGCACAGCAGCCAAATAAAAGGGAAAAATAATTTCCCGAATCCCACTAGCTGCCTTTCCTTCCATTCACTACTCAACACCTAAGGTAACAAGTTTCATGATAGTTTCACCACAGATTAATGTTGCTCGCTCCAGAATAGGAATCAGCAAACTATAACAAACTATGAGTGGTTGGCCAAATCCAGCCCACTACCTGTCTTTATAAATAAAGTTTTATTGAAACCCAGCTGCACTCACTCTATATATATTGTGCATGGCTGCTTCTGCACTACAATGGCACAGCTTGCATCCCCCTCAAGCCCCAAATATTTACCGTCTGTCCCTTTATAGAAACGTTTGCTGGCCCTATTCTAGAACATGACATACATGGAATCCTACAGTCTGTACACTTCTGGGTCTGGCTTCTTTTACTCAACAGTCTGTGAGACTCACACGCATAACAGTAGTTTATTCATTCTCGCTGATGTATGATATTTCATTTTATGATCACATCATGATTTATCCATTCTACTGTTGATGGGTGTTTGGGTTGTTTCCAGTCTAAGGCTATGATGAATAGTGTTGCTGTAAGCATCCTTGTACATGAATTTCAGTGTCATTCACTCATTGTAATTACAGGAGGTAATCCATTAGGTAAGTATACCATGATTTATTTATTCATTCGCCTGTTAATGAATATTGAGATCCGTGGTTCCCAAACTAGTCTGTACACTAGAATCACTTGGGAACGTCGAAGCATAGCGCCATGATGGCTATTTCCCACCCCAGAGATTGTGATTTTCTTGATACAGGATGTGCACTGAACTTCGGAATTTTTGAAAGATCTCCAGGTGATTCTGACATGCAGACACAGTTTGAGAACCACTGAATTAGGTTGTTTCCAACTTTTTTCATGATTATCAAAAACACTGCAATAATTACCTTTGCATGTCTCTCTGTGGCCATGACCAACAGTTTCTTTAGGATCTACACTAGGAGAGAAATTGCTGGTTCAGAGGATATAAGCATCTCCAATATCCTAGGTGTTTCCAAATAGATCTCCAAACTAGTTCTATCCATGAGACCACATCTTATTCATTTCTGGACCCCAAGAGAGTATCACAAGTCCTGGCACACAGGAGGTGCTCAGGAAACTTCTGCTGAATGAAGAGTCAGGTAAGAATTCAAGACATGCCAAAGCAGGTTTGGCTCAGTGGATGGGGCGTCGGTCTGCGGACTGGGGGATCCCGGGTTCGATTCCGGTCAGGGGCATGTGCATTGGTTGCGGGCACATCCCCGGTGGGGGGTGTGCAGGGGGCAGCTGGTCGATGTTTCTCTCTCATCGATGTTTCTGGCTCTCTGTCCCTCTTCCTTCCTCTCTGTGA
The DNA here is from genome assembly GCF_951640355.1 of Cnephaeus nilssonii. NCBI lineage: Eukaryota > Metazoa > Chordata > Mammalia > Chiroptera > Vespertilionidae > Cnephaeus > Cnephaeus nilssonii. Next base: position 23,821,417 of record NC_137073.1, on the reverse strand, counting down.
AGAGTCAATAAAATATATTTTTTTAAATAAATAAAAAATAAAAATAAAGAATTCAAGACATAATCCAGGCCTGGCCAGTGTGGCTCAGTTGGTTGAGCGTCATCCTGTGCACTGAGAAGTTACTGGTTCGATTCCAGGTCATGGCACATGCCTGGGTTGCAAGTTCAATCCCCAGTAGGAGGCGTGCAGGAGGCAATCGATCGATGCTTCTCTCTCTCCCTTCTCCCTTCCTATCTCTATAAAATCAATTTTTTAAAAACATATGTTAAAAGTATTTGCATTTATAAAGTTGCCTATCAATGTAAACACCTTGCTCACTGACTCATAAAACGAAAGAGAGAGAGAGAGAGAAGAGAGAGACAAGACAGCAGCCTTCCTTCAGAAAGATAAATCCTTAACCATCCTGGGTAGATTTGAGTCTTTCCCCTGGCAACCTCCTCTGAGATTTCTTCTTTCCATTTATTCATTCAATAAATAATTGTTAGCATTTGCTATGTGCCAAGCATTGTGCTGGAAATGAATGAGACAGAGGCATCCTAGTCTTCACAGGAACTAAGTTATACATACAGATCCCTCCAGTGCAAAGCAGAAAGGGGTTTTTTACACACAGACTTTGTGGAGTGGGAGAAGAAACATACAAACTGCTGTGCACAAACAGGTCCTGGCCCTGTCACTGACCAGCTAGGTGACCCTGAGCAAGTTGCATAGCTTCTCTGAGCCTTGGCTTCCTAATGTGTAAATGAAAACAGTGATGGCCTCCTTGTGGAATTATGAGGTTTGTAAGCTGGCACCCAGTTGGCGCTCACTGATCTCATACAAGAAGGAAAGTGCTTTAGGGATCTGAGATCGGAGAAGCTCTTTCAACGGGGAAGATACAGGAAGGAGCTGGCATTGGGGTTTGGCCTAAAGGTCAATGGTGGGATTTGGACCTTGTGAATCTAGGGAAATGGAATTCCCTGAGGTGAGCAAAATCATAGAGGCAGGAAAGAAAAGTGTTCTTCAGAGAATACTTGAAGTGCTCGATTTTGATCAGTGGTGCCCAAGTAGGGGCTATTTTTCTCTCCAGGGAACATTTGACAATGTCTAGAGGCAATTTGGGCTGTTACAAGTTGGAAAATGCTAATGGCATCCAGCAGGTAGGACTGAAGAATCCTGCTAAACAGCCTACAATAGACAGGAAGCCCCACAACAGAGAATTCTCCAGTCCAAAATGGTAACAGTGCCAAGGTTAAGAGACCCCAGTTTTATTGTAGCAGTTGTTAAGAAAAATTTCCCGTTCTTCAGTTCCTGAGATAAGCACTCACCTCCCTTTACCATTTTCTCAATAAAAGTCACGTTTTTTGTCATTCATCTCAAGCATAATATTGTTACCATTTATTGAGCAATTATTATGTGCTAGGTGCTGTGCTAAGCATTTTACATGCATCATCTCATTTTGTCCTCAGGACAACACTAGGAAGTATGTGCCATTTTACAGATGAGAAAATTGAGGTGCAATGAGACTAAGGTCACATGGCTGCCAAGTCGTGGCAGGGGGTGTAAAATCTTCCACCCTATATTGCCCCTCCTTGAAAAGGTAGTCACCTCCTATGTGACATTGGCAGTCATCCAGATCCATTCATTTTTTGCCTGAGTAATTTATAGTTTGTTCATCTACTTCCAAATCAGTTGGGAGAATTTTCTCATTATCATATCTCCAGCATCTGTAGAGTGCATTGCACATAGCAGGTGCTCAATAAACAACAGACAAAAGGAGATTAGTGGTTGCCAGGGATTGGGGGCAGAGAGAATGGGGAGTGACTGCTAATGAGTATAGGGTTTCTTTTTGAGGTGATGAAAATGTCCTGGAATTAGATAGTGGTGATGGTTCCACTTTGTGAATATACCAATAGTCACTGAATCGTATACCTTAAAAGGCTGAAATTTTATGATATAGGGGTTATCTCAACTATATATAGATAAGCACACACACACACCTACACATTTCAAACTTCAAATAGGGCTTTAGTTTAAGTGTATCACCTCTTAAATCTTCCAGGGGCTAAGCTCTCAAGACAAAAATAAAAACTTGGTGACATTGCTGGATCAAACCTTTCCTGAAGGCTATAAATAAAAATGAATCAATGAATAAATAAGTGAATCCGCCTAAGCACCTACTAGAATAAATCACCATTATCAAATAATCAGTTAATTCTCGTGACCACTAATTATAGTTGCTCATTTGTGTAGAATTCTATGGATATATTTTCTTAATTGAGCCTTTTGACAACCCCAAGAAATAAACTGGGCAGAAATCACTATTGATGTCTATTTGCAGGGAAATAAGGCTTAGGGACCTTAAAAAAAATTTTTTTCTGAGGTTTGCACAGCTAGGAATTCCCTCCATTCTCTGTCGTGTTCTCAAATTCTATCGATCTGCTTCTCTGTACTTCATAAAAACTTGACAATCTAGTGAATTCTTTCTATCTCAGACCAGATAGTGTCTGTAAAATACAAGGTGGGGCAAAAGTATGGTTACAGTTGCAAGTACGTGAAACACAGAGTTTATTTTTGTATTATTATTTATTAATTATTTTGTATTTTCCATATGAACAACTGAAAACCTACTTTGTCCCACCCTGAATTACCCTTGACCATGCCACAACATCAGACTTCCAACAAGATTGTAGCAAAAAGCAGTCTCCCTTAAATGTCCCAGGGGCTGAGCTTTCACGACAAAAACAACAGCTTGGTGGCACTGACCGCGCTGGAGCAAACCTTTCCTGAAGGCCACCAGACCTTGGGACATTTCAGTTGCATAGCCAATAAATCCTCTATTATTGAAGTCAGTTTGAATTTCTGTTGCACGAAAAGCAGAAAACCCTGAAGTCTTGACTTACACACCATTATGAAATTTCTCTTGATCCTTCTTTATTTGGTTAGACAACATATGTGTATTGAGTGCCTGCTGTGTGCCAAGGGCCTGGGCCTGAGGACCGTGAACACATTCTTGTTTCCTTCCAAAGCAGCTCTGTCTGTCTCTAGGCTCCAAGTTCTTTTCAAGCCCAGCATCTCAGGCCAGGTCTGGAAATATAGATTCTTAACATATCTGGGGCAGACCTGAGGCCTGTCCAACTTCAGCAGCAATTTGTTCTGAAGAAAACCGTGATTTGTCAGTGTTATTAGTCTGCCAGCAGCAGTCCTTTGGAGATTTCTTGTTTGCAGGGAGCTTTTCATTTAGTTAATTATGAGGCTCTGGCTTGAAGGGCTCCAGAAGCCCCTCAGTGAGGACTGGAGGGAAGAGATTAAATGAATGATTTTCTCTCTCCGCTGCAACATCCAGAACATGTAAAAAAATAAATAAAAATGCTTGTTTCAATGCCTTCTGCCTGAGGTGAGTATTATCTAGCTCTGGGCTACATTGGCTCAGCCCACCTTTCACAGCTGACTTAAAAGTCTCCACCCAAGCGATTCCTAGTGAAACCATGGTCTTGTCATCCTGGCAATCTCCTAGCCCTGTAACCTTAAGCCAGTTGTATAACCGCTTTGTGCCTCTATCTCCCCATCTGGAAGATGGGAGAAATAGCAGTAGCTATTTTGTAGTGTTATTATGAGGACTAAATGACATAAACATACAAAACATTAAGTAAGGCACCTGGCACATAATAAAGGTTCAATATATGCTACCTATGATCACTGTTATTGTTGTTGTTCTTCTTATTATTATTAATTATCCCACACTCTAAACAATCTCTTTCGTCTCTGAATGCCCCCCCACCACCAATCTTGTCTTCCTCTTCCTCTTATTACGTTCACCCTGGTATTGTGGTTATTTATGCCCCTGCATAAATAACATCTCTCCTGCTACCCTTTGAGACTCTGAAGGCCCAGGTCCTGTTGCATTGTTGCAAGCACCTTTGACCCCTGGTGCCAGCTGGTGCAGGAGGACTGGGCCCAGATGGTTGCCTTACGCGTGTCTCCTCCCACCCCCAGGCTGGGTCCTGCAGAGGCATACTACACCCTCCCCTCCTTTCCCGCCCGTCTTCTCATAACGTGCACACGCTCTCAGGACACACTTCCAGCTGACCCTTGAAAAATGCATTTAATGTGTATAAAGTTTCAGTTTATCAGATGAAAAAGTCCTTGAAATTCACTGTACAACATAGTGCCGCTCGTTAACCAAAGTTAACGATAAGTTCTAGAGATCTGCTGTCCATGTGTGCCTAGAGTTAATGGTAATGTACGGTATACCTAACAATTTGTTAAGAGGGGAGAGCGCATGTTCTGTGTTCTTTTAAACCACAGTAAAACAGTGGGGGGAAAGCAGTGAAGTACCGATACCTCCTACAACATGGATGAGCCTCGAAAATTCGGTGAGTTTAAGAAGCCAGACCCAAAGGCCACATATTGTGTGATTTCACTTCTATGAAGTGTCCATAATAGAAAAATCCATAGACATAGAAAGCAGATTAGTAACTTCCAGGGCTGAAGGGAGGAAGAAATGAGGAATAACTGCGAATGGGGAGGGCTTTCTTGTGGGGTGATAAGAATGCTCTCACACGTAAGAGTGGAGATGGATGGTCACCTCCTGGAATAAACTAAAGGCAGTGAATTGTGCACTTTCAAAAGGTGAATTTTATCGTAAGTTATCCTATATAATAAAAGCCTAATATGCTAAGTGTCCGGTCGTCCGTTCAACCAATCAAAGCATAATATGCTAATGATATGCTAAGGCCACTCAACCGTTCACTATGATGTGCACTGACCACCAGGGGGCAGACGCTCAACGCAGGAGCTGCCCCCTGGTGTCAGTGTTGCTCCCACAGGGGGAGCACTGCTCAGCCAGAAGCCTGGCTCATGGCTGGCGAGTGCAGCGGCAGTGGCGGGAGCCTCTCCCACCTCCACAGCAGCGCTAAGGATGTCTGACTGACAGCTTAGGCCCACTCCCTACAGGGAGTGGGCCTAAGCCATCAGTCGGATATCCCCTGAGGGCTCCAGGACTGCGAGAGGGAGCAGGCCAGGCTGAGGGACCCCTGCCCCCCCCCCAAGTGCACAAATTTTGTGCACCGGGCCTCTAGTACATTAATAAAGCTATTGAAAATACACACAAAAGAAATAAAAATAAGTGGCACTCAAGTGCCCAGACCCAGCTACCACTGTCCTTGGGCACCTCTGGGTGCAAGCAACAGAAGCCTGTGGAAAACCTGAGCAGAAAGGGAAGTGACTGGAGGGACCAGGAAGCTTACAGAGTGGACAGGAAGGTGGAGCACCCAACTTGGAAGTCAGATTGGGATGAGGTGACAGTACCCATACTCCCTCTTTGTCTCCCTAAGCACCCCTGTGGGAGGAATATGCTGGACTGTAAAACTCTACTGTAGAGGCCAGGCCCTGGGAGGAGAACTCTGATTGGCCCAGTGTGATCACATGGCCACCCCTTGGTCAGTCCCAACAAAATTCAGCTGGTGAGGAGAACATAATTCTCCAAATGGAAATCTAGATGCCTTAAGAAAAGGGGAGAGATGCAAGTTGTCCTAGTCAGCTCAGGCTGTATAATAAAATATCACAACAACAGGGTGGCTTCAACAACAGGCATTTATTTCTCACCGTTATGGAGGCTGGAAGACCAAGGTCAAGGTGCTGGCTGATGCAGTTTCCAATGGAAGCTTCCTGGCTTGCAGACTGCCACCTTCTTGCTATGTCCTCGCATGGCAGAGAGAGAGCTCTGACGCCTCATCCTCTAAAAATAAGGCATTATTTCCACCAGGTGGTCCCCACCCTCATGACCTCCTCTAACCCTAATCACCTCCTGAAGGCCTTCCCTGCTGATACATCACACTAAGGGTTAGGCTTGATGGGGGGACACAACCATTCAGTCCATAACACAGGGAACATGGCAAGCATCGTTTTCACAACTGGGGCTCTGAAAAGGATGGTGAGGAAGGTCGGGAAACCCAGAACTGACAGCGGCCCGAAGACCTGGGCTCACGTCCTGACTCTGGCTCCCTCCATCCGTGGGCAGGTCCTTGGGCCTCTCTGAGCCTCAGTTTCCCCTTCCTTCCTCCTAGGGCTGTTATCTTAAGATTCTGAGGTCATGTGTATGGCATAATGACAGCGTAGCACCAGCACATGATGGCCGGAGGGCTGGCGTGAGCCTGGCCAGAAAGAGCAAAGCAGGCAAGGCGGGCAAGGCGGGCAAGGCGCCAGTCCTCAGAAAGCAAGTCGGTCATGGCCAGAGGCTTCCATGCTGGGAGCGCTGATGTCGCCGTCACCACAGGGACTGCTGATCCCATTTTAATTACTCTTCCAGGCCTGAGGTGCTGGCCCCTGGGTTCTCAGTGTCAGCCGTGCGGCAAGATGTCAGTCCCCAGCAGGGAAAGGCCAGCTCTGCAGCAGGTGTGTGTGATCACACTCGACAGCCACCCGATGTGTAGGGCTCAGCCGAAACCTGACCTGTTGTGAGGAACTCACTGTTGGTGGGCGGGGGGGGGGGGGGGGGGGGAGTTCTAGAGCCATGTGTTCTACACTCCTGGGGCTGATTTACAGGTTGCTCTTGGCAGGAGATCACACCTGGTTTCATTAGCATTTGGAATATGATGGTGTCACCATTCTTAACCCTTCTTCCTTTTTCCTCCTTCCCTTCTCACCTGGAAAACACCCTATTTACCCTTCAGTGCTTAATTCCTAGGGCCCCTATTATCTCTTCAGCCTTCTTTCTGGTCACTCGGCTGGCCCCACATACTCATGTAATTTCATCATGCCTCTGGGCTTTGTTCCTGCTGTCCCCTGCACTCTGAGGCCACACCAGTTCTTCCCCCCAACCAATTCCTCTTCATCCACCAGAACTTAGCTCAAGGGTCACCTCTTCCATGAAGCCCTCCTTGACCACCTCCTGTCTCTAATTATATGTCCCTTCTCCAGGATGCCTTGTATTATGCCAGTTGTGAAATAGAAATTGTCCATTTCCATGCCTGACTCATCCAAGGCACCACCTCATCATTTTTACCATTGAGCACCCTAACTCAGAGGCTGACTCTGAGCAACTGCTCAGCTAAGTAAGTAATGAATCTTGGCAGCTGAGTACATAAAAATCATAAAGGCAATGAGACACACTGATAGCAGGGAAAGGGCCCATCAGAAATAGGTTAGCTGGAGACAGTAACATAAAGCCCAAGCACAGCATTCAAGGTTCTGCATGATCTAGCCCCTCCATCTCAATAGCTCCTCCCCCATGTCAGTTCCACCATCATGATCCACGAATCCCTGCTTCTGTGGCTTTGCACACTCCATTCCCTCTCTCTGGAATGCCCTCCCTTTAAAATGCTCTCCACTCTCCAGCTGCTTGGCAAACTCCTATCCATATCACAGGACCCTGCTAAAGCATCTCCTCTTCTTCCAGGAAGCCTTCCCTGATTCCCTTCCCCTATTCCTTCATACTTCACTTGGGCCTTGCATGTATCTGGCTTAAAGTCTCTGTCACACTGTATGACGGTTATGTGTGGAAGTTCTGTCCCACCTTTTCGCACTCTGTGAAAGCAAAGCTGCTTTTTATTCACCAGCACATTCCTAGCACCTAACCCAGTGCTCAGCACATAGTAGACACTCTGCAAATAGCCCCCATACTAATAAATGCCCTTCTCAGGGTGACCTCCAAGGGTGACCTTGAACAAACCACCTCCCCTTTCTATGCCTCAGTTTTCTTGTCCACAAAATGATGGTGCTAGGGTGTTGTGATAAATAAATGCAACAATATAGGTAGAACACTCTGCGTCTGGCATAGAGCACATTACCCTCCGGTTGGGGCAACTCTTCAATAATTGTGAAAGGTAAAATGTTGATGAATTACTGTTATTAAGACAAGAGCCTTGATAGAGTAGGAAGTGTCAGATCAAGGGGCTGTTTGTTGAGTAAATGATTAAAACATCAATATCAGACTTAGAAGCACCTGCAGGAGATAAAGTGAAATGAGCCAGCGTTTCCCATCAAGAATCAATAGCCCACATCCCATTCCCCGTGCCCCACCCCCAAAATGACAACAGTTGCTGTCAGAGCCCAGCTCGTCTTATTTTTATTCAATTTTGAATAATAAGCCATACACATGGCTCAAGAGTCAAAACAATATAATAAGGCACACATGGAGAAGTCTGTCGCCCCCATTCCTGTCCCCATCCATCTGGCCCCCCCCACACACACAATAGACAGCCATTTTTAGTACTTGTTTTCTGTATCCTTCCAGTGATTCTTTATGCAAATAGCTGTAAATTTGAATCGTCTTGTTCCCCTCATTCTGACACTGCACTACACCTTGGTTTTGGCCATTTGACGGTTGTTTGGGGATATTTCCATACCAGGATGCAGAGATCATGCTTTTTCTTCATGACATCTGTAGGACAGGCCGTTGTGGGGACGCACCAGTTTATTTAACCTACTACTCTCCCTATCGATGGAGCCACCTACACTTCTGGCCTAAAGTGACCTTCCAGAAACAAAATTCTGACTGTGTCTGTCTCTCGCTTAAACCCCTTCCGTGAATTTCCACTGCTCTCAAGAAAAATGCCAAAATCTTCCCTAGGGCCTCTGCGACTCTATGTGATCTGCAGGCTCATCAGTCCCTGTCTCCCTCCACCCTCTGCCCTGGCCTCGCAGGCCGCCTTTTTATTTCTCCAAAGACCCAGGCCACTCTCCACCTCACGGTTTTCTCAGCACCATGCAGTTCCCTCTGCCTGGATGGCTGTTCCACCCTCTCCCTTCCCTTGGCTGGGCATTCCTCCTCATCCTCCAGGTTTCAGCTCAAACAGCGATTCCTGGGGAAAGCGGTCCCTGACCCCTGACCAGATGCCCCATCTCATGCTCTCCTGTGGTTCATTCTCTACTCCATGCGTTACAAATGGAATTTTACAAGTCACTGCACTTTCTAGCTGCCTGGTGTTGGGTGTCCACAGCCAAACTCAGAGCTCCATGAGAGCAGGAAATTCATTCACCTTATTCGTCACTGAATCCCCATTGCCTATAACGTGCTTGGTACTGTTTTACTCCAGAAATGTCTGTGAAGGAAGAGAGGAAGGTGCTGGGGGCGGGGGTGGGAGTAGGGGTTAGGAGTGGTAGGAACTGAAGAGAAGGAAGAGACTGGAAGGAGGGAAAGAAGGAAGAAGACGGTTAGAGGGAAGGGGAGGAGAAGGAAAAGGAAGGGAGGGGTGAGGAGGGGAGGGGGATGAATTTATTATTAAGCAAACTCCCTGTACCTGGCACTATGCTAGACACTGCGATAGAGATTAAAGGAATAATAAACAGAAAGAAAAAAATCCTGCTTGCAGGACTGTAGAGTTCAAGGCTACACAAGATCAGGGCCAAATGCCAAAAGAGCACACCCAGCAAATAAACACACAAGGACTGAGGCCTGTTTTGACCTATTTATAAAGTATTTCTTCAAAGGTTCTGTAAATATGTAGTCCCAAATACTATATAATTAGAAGCCATAATTCCTATTCCTGAAGGAGACCTTTGCACTTCAACATTTCATTTTAAATGTAAACTATCTTTAGGGGGTTGGTTTTTAATTTAAAAGAAGCATTTTAGTTCAAAATAAGCACCATTATAGTCTTTCCCAAACTTGTATTTAGGGCGTTTAAATTGTTGACTGAAAGGTGAGGGGGGCGGGGCGCAGAAGTGAGGGTTTCTGGGTGTCTTCAGTAATCAGCCCCCACCAGGGCCTCGGTTTCCTCTTCCACTGAATGGAGCTGAATGAAATGATGGACGAAGGGTGTTTCAGCCCTCACAATGATTGTCTCCCACTGCCCTGGTTAGCTGAGTCCAATGAAGAGTCTGAGCTGCTCTTACTCTCCAGGTGCCCTGAGGTTTTCCTCCCCAGAAGAAAAGAAGGACAGCAGAGAAACGAGGCCAGGATTTCATCTGAGGTCTCTAGAGAGTTTGACCAGTCACAGTCTTTCCTCTGCTGGTGTGGACACTGCAGGGGAAGCACCTACTAAATGTTTCCTGGATTAGTTAAATGAATGAATATGTGAATACACAAGCTAATTAATACATCTTGTCCAGAGAAGCCAACCCACTTAGCAGCACACAGCACAGAATGGGACTATATATACCCAACTCCTCAGGTCCTGCACTGCATTGCTTTTTCTGGGAACCAGGTTCATTATAATCCAATAAAATATTTATGGAACATCTATTATGAACCAGGCACTGAAAAATCTAACATTCAATAAACAAATCCAAATAATCCTTTAAAACATAAATGAGATCACATTACTCCCCCACTTAAAAATCTTTCAGTATCTTCCAGTTGCAATAAATATAAGATTCAAACCCCTAACTGTGGCCTTTAAGGTCTTGCCCACGGCTTCCTCTGTGACATTTTCTGGTTTCACTATCCCATTTACCCCCTATGCCCAGCTATACAAGCCCAGCTAAGATCATCCAAACCACAGCCAACATTCAGACCCAACTATTGTGGGAGAAAGGGAAAAAACACACCACTGTGGATGTAAAGCAATGGAGATTTTTTTTTTTCTGGAAGGGGGAGGTATTTGTTATGCAGCTTTATTGCAATAACTATTGCTGACTAAAACAGAGTACTACCATTTACTAGACACAATCTTAGGAAACTCACTTAGCCCCTTAGAACCTCAGTATGCTTTATATTTTTTAAACATATATTTCTCTTTTCCCCTATTTACCTCATGGAGTGTCTGTGGCACAACAGATGAAAAGGACGTTGAAAACTGTTAAAGTTTGTTATAAATATAAGATTGCATCAGCAGCATCAAACTTGCCAGCCCAGACCCAGGGGAAAGTCTGTTGCTGTCCTAACAACACAGCATGACTCAGCAGGCCAACACCAGCCGTCTATTATGAAGACATATTTTTGTGTCCAGCACATACAAAACTCTGAACCAAGGCCCTCACGCCTGCTTTGCCAAACAAAGATTTGGGCTTTGCAGGGAAATTTCCACAAGCCACATATCCAAAGGCACTTTTACTTCTAAGACTTTATCTGAGGGAAATGATCGTGGGGACATACAAGGTTGGAAGCACAAAGATCTTCATTATAATTCTGTTCATAATGATGAAAAATGGAAATAAGGAACTGAATACATCCATACAATGACATACAATACAACCATTTTAAATAAAGGCAGATGACAAATTTTTTGGCAAATAATGCTCCTTGGAAACCTAGAAGGCCCACGGAGGTGATTCAGAAGTCAATTTGGGCCAGAGAACAAAGCAGCCAGGCAGAATTTCAGCCCCTCAGCTTCTGCTTTGATCAAAGAACCTCTGCTTTTATCTGTGTTATGGACTGAATGCTTGTGCCCCCCGCCAAAAGTCATATGTTGAAGCCCTAACCTCCAATTTGATAGTATGAGGAGGTGGGGTCTTTGTTAGGAGATTAGGTTTAGATCATGAGGCTGGGGTCTCACGATGGGGTTATTAGTGCCCTTAGAAGAGAGCTCACTTTCACAACCTCTCTCTCTCTCTCTCTCTCTCTCTCTCTCTCTCTCTCTCTCTGCCTTGTGAGGACACAGCTAGATGGTGGCCACCCATAAACTCAGAAATGGGTCTTTCCAGGAACCAAATTGGTTGGCACCTTGACCTTGGACTTCCCAGGCTCCAGAACTGTCAGAAATCAATGGCTGTTGTTTAAGCCATCCAGCCTATGGTTTGCATTACAGCAGCCCAACACACTAAGAACATCTGTCTTACAAATTTCATTTCCAATGACTGTGCTTGAAGAAAGGGTTCAGGAGCTGCTAAAACAAGTCTGAAAACCATCACTGGAGAAGATCATCAAGGTGCCTCTGCTGAGTTATGGAAGAAAAATGACCAATTATGAAATCGCATTTACAGTATGACTTTATTTTGTAATTAAAAAGGAAAAAGAGAAAGAGCCAGAGAGAAAAGAAAAAGGACTATCAGTGCATTCCAAAGTGTTGGTAGTGTTTATTTCTAGACTAGAGAGGCCCAGTGCACGAAATTCGTGCATGGGTAGGGTCCTTAGCAGCTGCTGGCTGCCAACCAGGGTGCCTCCCTTCCCCCATGCCACCTCCACTGCTGGCCCCGCCCCCTGGTCAAACTCCCCATCAAGGGGACAATTTGCATATTAGGCTTTTATTATAAAGGATGGTAAGGTTAAAGGTTACTTTAGATTACTTCTTTTTGCTTCGCTAAACATTTTTTTTCTTTTTTTTTTTAACCACCCCTCCCCCTGGTTGTATGGCAATCACACACTTCTTCCCAATCCCTGCCTACAAGAGTAGGCATATGATACAAGCCTGGACAATCAGGATACCTCTTCCCTCTACCCACACTGGTTTGTCCAAGGGGTGGACATGTGACCCATGGAAGGCCAATCAAAGTCTCAGTATGATATTTAGTATATTGATACTTTGTCTTCCTCTGGGATCAAGACCTATAAGGACTACAGAAGCCTCACCATGCTGTTTGCTGTTCTTCCCACCACATAAAAAGATTCCCCTGGATATGGAAACCATACTGAGAAAAGCAAACCCGGGGCATGGAGAGATACAGGACCCTAAGATAAGGTGACCAGATTTTAACATTGGTAAAGCGGGACACCATTGACCATGGGGTTCTTGATTAAAAATTTGGTCTATATGGAGCAACAAAAATTTTCATAGAACGCAAAAATAGTATTGTAATATATAGGAATAAGAAAAAACAGACAAATACACATTTTTGTCTATAATAATTATGTCATAGCATCATGAAGAAAGTGAACTTGGGGTCTTTGGGACCTGTGTTAATCTCTGGGAATATAATCCTTCCTCCCCTCCCCAGCATGCCAGTGGGAACAGACACTGGGAGGCACACACCAGCCCGAAGCCTGCATGGACTGGTTATTCTCAGAGATGTATGAGACCAGCCTGGAGAGAGGGCTGCTGATGATTGGGGTCACTTAGTGGGGAAGCCAGAAAGCCATGACCATGAAGTGAAGGAAAGGGAAAAAAACTTGTGTCTCAGGATTGGTGGTAACCCAGCCAACCCTAATGTGACCATTAGCTAGAGTCCTTGTCAGAGAGAGTGTGGGCAATCCCACGGGAACTAGAGGTAAAGATGCAGGAGACTTGAAAACGCACCTTGTGAAGCCCTCGGGGAGAAACCATTAGAAACACTGGACAATCCACACCTCCTGACTCTCATTTCCTCATCTGTTAAAAGGAAACACATGGCACCAGGCTATTATGAAGAAAAAACACAAGTAATATGTGCGGACAGTCTACCACTCATGTAGTGCATAGTCAATGCTCAGTAAATGCATTCATGCACTCCCTGCCCTCTAGGTGTGGACATAAGGCCCTGTGCATATGACACAATGGTGACAAAAGCATACTGCTTTCTGCTATGACCTCTGTAATTATAATACCTGGGCTATGATCTCTGCTTTGCCAATGAATGGCTCTGAATTCCATTTATAGTAAGCTCTATAACCTTCAGTTTCTTCATCTGGGAAATAGAAATGATATTGATATCTATTGATAGAGTGTTTTTAGGGTTATCCTACCTAATAATAGACAAATATGCAAATTGACCGCACCTTTGCTACGTCCAAGCCACGCCCACCATCCAAGCCACGCCCATCAACCAATCAGGATGAGTATGCAAATTACCCCAACAAAGATGGCGGCTAATTTGCATATCAAGACAGCGTAGAAAGAAGCCAAGAGCTGCAGGTGGGGCCAGGGGAGAAGGGAAAAGCAGGTGGGCTGGTGGAGAAGGCGGGCCGGGGGACAAGGGAGGAGAGCAGGCAGGGTGGGGTAGAGTGCAGCAGGAAACCCTATTGCAGGATTTTTCCTGCAACGGGAACGCTAGTATAAAATAAAAAATGTAAAGCACTTAGCATAGAATCTACTCAGCCTTTAGTATGTGCCCAATAAGAATTACCAACTATTATTCCACATTAAAATATATAAGAATTAAGGAGAAAGTTCCATTTCTACTGGGCTGATGAGGTGTCAAGAAGAACTAAGGAGATTATGGGTCCCCTGTCAAACCATCACGCACACACACACACGTGATCTAACAACACAAATCCAACCACACCACCCCTTACTTAGAGTCATTCAATGACTCCTCATTGCCCTCAGGAGAAAACCCAACTCTGCTCACATTTCCTGTCTCATGAGCTGTGGTTTCCCATATGTACTCTATGCCATTGTTAAGTTACTTCTACTTCCTGAGCAAGCCTTGGCTCTGCTTGTCCACAGGCTGTCTCCTCCACCTACTATGACCTTTTGACTCATCTTTTCCCACTTTCTACATTTCCAGTCCAACACTGTCTTCCTGAAAACTCATCCTTCAAGTCTTGATTCATTTTGTCACTTCTTTTGAATGGTCCTCCATGATCATTCCTCCACCATCCCAAGCTGAGACAAGATCATGTTCTCATCACTTCTGTAACACTTCTCAGCAAACCTGAGCTCCAAGGCTTTCTCTACCCCCAGGCAGTAAGAAAGGAATAGGTCTTATTTATGTAGACTTGGCCCATATCAGGTCCTCTGTGACTGAGAGATTAGAATAAATCAATGAATCAAATATCCATTAGATCTATGTCCTAATGTCTCTGGATGATTAAGAGTACCTGGAGCCTGGGACCTGGGTTCAAGCTCCAACCTACAACTGATGAACTTGGCATCTGTGGACCAATGACTTCATCTTTTCATGCTTCAGGTTCTCATCTACCCAAACAGTGCCTTGCACAAAGTAGGCACTATATAAGCATTAACTGTTTTTATTCCCTTCTTAGGCCTCCTTTCAAATGCCACCTTCTCAAAAAGACCTCCCTTGCCTGCCCACCCTATCTGAGAACACGCCACACAGGCCATTGCTCTCTATTTGCTCTTCTTTATTTTTTCACAGCCCTTAGCATTTCCTAAAGTTGTGTTTTTGTTTTTTTTATATCCTCACCCGAGGATATTTTTCCATTGATATTTAGAGAGAGTGGAAGAGAGAGGGAAAGACAGAGAGAAATATCGATGTGAGAAACACATCAATCAGTTGCCTCCTGCATGAGACCTGATCAGGGCTCGGGCCAGGGAGAAGCCTGTAGCCAAGGTACATGCCCTTGACTGGAATCGAACCCAGGACCCTTCAGTCCACAGGCCGACGCTCTATCCACTGAGCAAAACTGGCTAGGGCCTGAAGTTGTGTTATTTACTTATTTAGTTACATTTATTTATGATTATTCTTTTTCATTAGCATACTAAGCCTGACTTACTACATGGTGCCTAAAGCAGGCTTGGTAGATGATAGGTGTTCAGTAAACATTTGTGAAAGGAAAAAAGGATAGGAAGGAATATGTCAATTCTACCTTGAAGGAACAGCCTAACATTATCAAAGGGTAAAAGAAAGGGAGGGGTGGAGTGGGGGAAAGAAGGAATCTATTGCAAACCAGCTGCAGGGGACTCTGGAAGATTCTCAGCATTTACAAGGGGCGGGGACCTGGGGCTGCCAGAGGAAATGCACAGAGCCAGTGGACACATTCAGGTCCAGTCCAGACAGGTCACAGAAAGTTCTCTGGAGGCCAAAGAATCATTTTAATTGAGCGATTCCACCTTGGAAAGCAGGAGTTCCAGAGCTGCTGTTTCCCTAGAATTTTGTGTTAATTATTTCCTGGCCTAAGGCATTCTATGTTAATTGCTCTCAAAAGCTGTTGATTGATTAAAAAAAACACACAACTCCAAGTTTATGTTTGTGTTGGCAAAAGCTGGGGGATGGGGATGACAGGGTGGGGGAGCGGGTGGAGGGAGGTTGTGTCCTTTTCAAAGAAGGTGAAGGGATTAGCCAAAGAACATATGCATAATCCATGGACACAGACAACTGTGTGGTGATGGCCAGAGGGAAGGGGGTGGTGGGCTGGGTGGAGAGGTACAAAGGAAGGGGAAATGTAAAAATGTCAACAATAAAAACAAAGAAAAAATACACTTAAAATTCCCAAGATGACAGACACACTCTCCACCTTCCAGGGTAGACCAGTTGCACAGACCTTCAGAATACCAAGTTGCATCTTCAAATGCCATATTGACATGCATATGTTCCTCTTTCCCAATTCTGAGAAGGAAATAAATGTTTGCCCTTGTTTTCTTTCTTTATGCATATTTCTCTGTCTTTAGCCTCTGATGCAGGAGAGTTTCAGAGTCTGAGCTTCCTGAAGTCAAGTTTTCCCCCAAAGCTTCCTCCTTTAGAGACAAAATATCTAGAGCTCAGTAGCAAAGGCAGAGGAAAATGTTAGGAAAAGAGTTATTTCCTAACCAGGAGAGATATGGGAGTATAGAGGACAGACACACTATTGGTGTCTCACCCAAATGCCCTTTACCAGACTGGTCCACCAGGCCACCTGCACCAGCACCATCTCCAGCTGGTGTGAACACTGGCTAACCATTCTCGGATATTTTTCTCTGGATCAGGGGTCAGCACACAACAGTGCATGGACCAAGTCCAGCCCACCACCTGTGTTTATCAATAAAGTTTTATTGGAACACAGCCATGACCATTCATCATTTATGTTTTGTGTATGGCCGCTTCCCTCTGCAACTGCCAAGTTGAGTAGTTGCAACAGAGACCATATGGCCCTCTCTGGCCTTTTACAGAAAAAGTTTGCCAACCCCTACACCAGAATAACCTTGTCAAATACAAACATAATGAGAGCCACAAACTCAAGCCACATATGTAATTTCAAATTTTCTAGCAGCCACATTTTAAAAAATAAATTAAAAGAAACAAGTAAAATTAACTTTAGTAACATTTTCTTTAACCCAGGTTATTCAAAATATTATCATTTCAATATACAATTAATCATTTTTTGAAAATTATTAATGATGTAGATATCTACTTTTCATACTGTCTTCAATATCTGGTTTTTATTTTAAACCTATAGCACATCCACATCACAATGAAGACTAGCCACATTTCAAGTGCGTAATAGCCACATGTGGCTACGGGTTACCATGTTGTAAACGCTGCTCTAGAATGTCTCTGGTTGAATAGGAGGGGCCTCACCGAGAGACATGAAATAATTTACACCTATGAAATAATATAAAATTCCCCCCAGTTTCAGGCACAGAGTTTTTAAGACCCTTGTAAAGTCCTAAGTGATAAGACCACTAGGAGATCCTTTGTTATAATATTTGGTCTTTGGCCCTGATTCCTGAAATATGGCTCCTAAGTCCCTTGGGATTTCCTGGGTGATAGGCTTGTCTTTTGCTCTAATGAGGTGATGCTTGGTGGGCTCCTGGGTGGAGACTGGTCACCAGATACACCAAACTATTATTAGAAGCTCAGAACTTTCAGCCGCCCGTCCTCCAGAAAGGGGAAAGGTGCTGGAAATTGAGTTAATGACAGATCATGCCTAGGTGATGTAGCCTCCATAAAAATCCCAAAGGTAGGAGGTTCAGAGAGCTCCCAGGTTGCTGAACACGTGGAAGTGCCAGGAGAGTGGGTGGTGCACGGGAGAGGGCGTGGAAGCTCTGTGCCCCATCCCACAGATGTCTGTATCTCTTCTGTCTGAATGCTTATCGGCATGTTTCATCATAACCTTTCATAGTAAAACAGTAAACATAAGCATTTCCCTGAGTTCTGTAAGCCATTCTAGAAAAAATAGCAAACCCAAGTAGGGAACCCTGACTTATAGCCAGTGGATCAGAAGTGCAGCTGACGGGGTGGGAGCATAGTCTTATGAGACTGAGCCCCTAACCTGTGGTGTCTGTGCTAACTGTGGTTAGAGTCAGAATCAAATAGAATTGTAGGACAACCAGCTAGAACACAGAGAATCGCTTGATGTGAGAAAATAAACCCACACATCTGGTGTCCGTGTGAGCGTGGTAGTAGTGTGAGAGAAAAGGAGAAACACACAGGAGGAAGAGGAAGTTTTCCCTACACAACAACACAGCCAAAGGAGGCTGCTAACATGGAGGTATGAAAGGTCAACCCATTGCCTCAAGGTGACACCAGCTCTGGGGTTAAATTCATGCCCCCAGAGATCCCCATGGCATCAGGATGTGGCTGGGCTCCAGTATACCCCACATTCTGGCCTCACTTGCTCTCCTACCCATTCCTGACACCATCACTCCCTTCCAGGTCTCTCAGAACAGCACCCCCATAATAAATGACTTGTGCAAGAATCCCCATCTCAGACTCTCATTCTAGGGAGCTTATCCTAATGCAGGGAGAAAAGAGTACAAATGTTTTTTGAGTACTTATCACTTCAGACACTTAATAACTGTAATCTCATCTCACCACAAAGCAATGAGATGGGAAATATTAGCCACACTTTAAAGATAAGGAAGCTAACATAGATGAGCATATCCAACCAAAAACATATTATGGAGTTATTTAAAATGATACTTACAAAGGTACGTAAAAACATTTAAACACTTACGGTATTAATGTTGATTTGGAAAAATAAGACAAAAATGCACTGTGTGAATATAAGTGTTTTTTAAATCTAAAGATTTTCTAAAAGCCTAAAAGAAAATATACAAAATGTGATCAATAATGTACTTTGGGCAATTAGAATTAATGGTTGTTTATTTTTTTCTTCTACTTCTTATAATTCTGTATTTTCCAGTTTTTTCAAGTGAGTAAGGACTCCTTTTCTGAGGAGATGTTGCTTATCCTGAGTGCAGTGTAAACATAACTATTAAAGAGCTTGATTCACTTGGAAATAGACCAGGGTTCAAATCCCAGCTCCAGCACTTTCAAGTTCTAAGACCCTGGGCAAATGAGTTAATGTCTCTAAACCTCAATTTTCACATCTGTAAAAGGGAAACAATGACATATATCTCAAAGAGTTGTTATGAGGATTTGCATTAAAAGTCCTTAGTATAACCCTAGTCGGTTTGGTTCTGTGGTTAGAGCGTCAGCCCAGGAACTGAAGGGACGCAGGTTCCATTCTGGTCAAGGGCACATACCTTGGTTGCAGGCTTGATCCCTGGCCCTGGTGGGGGCGCATGCGGAAGGCAATGCGTCCATTTCACATCGATGTTTCTCTCTGTCTCTCTCCCTCCCTTCTACTCTCTAAAAATCAATGGAGGAAATATTCTCAGGTGAAGATTAACAAAATAAAACAAAAAAAGTGTTTAGTATATTGCCTAAATGGTCTTTATCCTATTCCATGAGTCCTCAAGTGTAACCCCCCAGATCCCTTTCAATCCAGGTTGCTCCAGGCTCTGCAGTGGAACCCACAATTGGCAATTTTGAGGCAAGGAAGAGTCCCCACTCAGGCGGGGGATCGCTCTCGCTCCCATTTCTGCGTAATTGTGCCATTGGAGACCCATTTCTCAGGGGAACCAGGCCCCCATTTCGCGGCTGCACACTAATAGCTTCCCTGGGGCAGGGAGTTCTTTCTCCTTGTCCTTCAGATGATTAATGAGACTTAAATTGGCCCAGTGATAGATGAGTTATCCTAAAGGCATCGAATTCTCCTTTGACAAAAATAGTCTGTGGGTTTCGAGAGCTGCTGTCCCGATGTCCCTGATAGCCAGCACGTGATGTCTGCCGGCGCTGAAGGAAGCCCTGCTCAGCACCCACCAATACCAAAGACTGAGATACCCTTTTCTCCTTTTGCTGTTCCTAGGAAGGCAAAGTGTGTGCTTTACATCTTTATCTTAAGTGACCAGACTTGTTTATAGCTGCTCCAAATAATTATGTCTGAAAGCATTTGCATTTAGCACACCCCAGACCATGCACTTCTCTGATTAAGGGTTTCTAAATGGAATTCTCCCCTGGAAATGAGCCTTAAGTGGATTTCTTCATTTAAACAAGCTACTGTCCCAGATAGCCACGTGGTCCTTGGAGAGACATCTCTGTACTATCTCGTGCCCCCTTGGTACAGACTTCCACCTTTTTCTGGGTGTATTTCCTTCCCCTGTACCCATCTGAACCTTTTAGTCCTGCAAGGTCTTCCTAATTGCTCACCACTAACCCAAACCTCACCCCTGATTACCCTGAATTCCTTTCTATTCTCTGATCCCCTGGATTAATTGCTGGGAATAGTAAATATTTTAGGCTTTGAAAGCTATATAGTCTCACACCTACCCAGTCCTGCCACTGTAGCATGTATTACCATAGATAATACATGAAGAAATGAACATGGCTGTGTGCTAATAACAGGCTAATGATATTCTAATTTTTTAAAATAAATTTTTATTGGTTTCAGAGAGGAAGGGAGAGGGAGAGGGAGAGATAGAAACATAAATGATGAGAGAGAATCATTGATTGGCTGCCTCCTGCACGCCCCACTCTGGGGATCGAGCCCACAACTGAGCATGTGCCCTTGACTGGAATCGAACCCAGGACACTTCAGTCTGCAGGCCAATGCTCTATTCACTGAGCCAAACCAGCTAGGGCAATATTCTAATTTTTAGAAGGAGATAGATAGATAGATATAGGTATAGATATAGATGTAGCTATAGATATACATACACATATACATATAGATGTCATATTTGATAAGTGCTTCCTATAAGTCCAGTACCCTACATATATTATTTCATTTAATTCTGAAAACAACCCTATAAGATCTTTTTTATTCCCACTTTTAGTTGGGAAAACTGAGGCTCAAACAGGTTAACTAACTTGTTCAAGGCCACACAACTACTAAGTGGTGGAGTTTGCTTTGAATCCGGGACTGACTTCAACCCTATTTTTCAACCACAACTTCTGCTGCCTGTGCACAGAATAAAAAGGCAATACACAAAACTGTGTATCTTTCAGGAATTTTTTCCCGGTACTTTTCACATTTTCTGCAAGGAGCACCTATTATATTTATAGCCAGAAGAAAAAAAAAAGAAGTATTGGTTTTATAAATAAAAATAAAACAAACAAAAAGGATTCTCTCTTCCAGGAAACCAAAGGAGAAAGGAAATAGCCATTCTCATTTATCATGTTTCTCAAAGAGATGTCTATTGGCACTCAGGGCGGGGCAGTTCTTCCTTGTGAGAGTCTGTCTGCCTTGTGTGCTATAGGACATTTAGCCCCAGTGGTCCCCTACCAGCATCCCTTCAATGCTCATCTCTGCACTCAGCACTGCCAGCTGCAAACACTGCAACTCTCTGCCTGATAACCTTTGCTCTGGCTAGAAAACACACTTAGCCCCCACCTGGCAGACCAGTGCCAGATCATTAATGCCTCTGGAAGCAGCCCTGAACTTACGTTGAGTGAGGATTTGGTGGCTCAAGTCCCCAGCTCCCTTGTCCCTCAGTTGCAATGACTCTACACTCTCTCCTAGAGTCCCCAGCAGGACTGAGCTCCAGTTGCCCAAGGGATAAATGGCCTGATAAGAAAGCCTTCATTGGCTTCCTGCCTCCCTTACACTCACCTCACAGTGTTTTCTAGGATCACCGCCCAAATACACGACTGGCCCTCGCAGCCTTGTCTCAGGTTCTGCTTCTGGGAGAATCACACCAAGACGGTTCCCCAGGCACCTAAAAAGCTCCTACTGGTTTTCAAGTACCCATACTGACTCATGGAGGTTGTAGTACTATTTTTGCATAAGAAAACACTTAGGTCCACAGCTGCATTTTAGCTAGAGCCCTCTGCTCTAAGAAAAGTCCATGGCCAGGTCATCTCCCAGAGAACTACCCCCAGACGCCCTTCAAACACATCTACGTGCTCTCCCACTCTCCAGGTATTTCACTCCAGTCCCTCCCTGTAGTTCATGACACAGCAACGATTTTTAGGATGAAATAACCACATGGCTTTCATCTTAGCTCTAGACTGGGAAGAAAATAATCATAATAATAGTAATTCCAGGAGCTACATTTATTGAGTGCTTGTCATGTATCTCTTTGAGTTCTCCTAACAAGAGGAAATATGGCTGCTTAGAGGTCAAGAGCATCTAGAAATAACTTCAAAGGGGGCCAGTTCATTTAGTCAACAAAGATTTAATGAGCATCTATGAAGTTCCAGGCAATGTGCTGTGTAAAGGAGTTAAACAAGGACCAAGCCATACAAGGTTCCTGTTCTCTCAGAAGCCACATTCTAATAGAACAGTGGTTCCCAAGCAGGATGATTTGGTGTCCCCCTCCCCCTTCCCCAGGGGACATTAGGCAATCTCTGAAGACATTTTTGTTTGTCAAAACTGGGGCAGGCAGGCGGTATGCTACTGACCTGTGTGGACAAAGACCAGGGATGCTGCTAAACATCCTACAATGTATAGGACAGCCCCCTATGGCAAAGAATTACGTGGCCCAAGATGTCAAAAGTGTCAAGGTTGAGAAACCCTGTAATAAAGGAAGAAGAACACAGAATGACAAAAATCATATAAACCAAGAATTTCAAAATGTGAGCCCTGAGCTAGTGTCTTCCTCTTAGCTTTTGTTATCAACCTGTAAAATGATATTCACATTATATGGAGGCAAGGTCATTCTTGAGGGGCATGCCTATAACAGAATGGAGAACTTGGCCATATACTGTGGGATATCAGAGGCAAGTTTCCACCTCCAGCTTATTCCAGAGCTCAACCTGGTGCTGAGCTTGCTGTCATTGTGAATCAACCCCGCCCTCCTTTTGTAAGGAGGGATGCACCAATGCGTCTATTCAGTCAGTTTACACATCGCATCATTTATTTATTCCGCCTCATTTCATAAAGGGTTTGAGGCAGTGAAGTAAAATATAAATAAACAATCATACATCAAAAACAGGGACAACATAAATTAGAAGGGGTGTGTAGGGTGTTTTGTTGTGGTGGTTGTTTGTTTGAAATCTCTTCTCAGAAGAACTCCCCCTCAAATCTGCTACATGTACACACTCGCGCGCGCGCACACACACACACCCTGTTCCATAGTGATCTTGTTCAGTTTGTGGGATTTGAATGAGTTGACTCCACCCACATCCAATAGTGGACACATGATCATCCCAGACTAACCAATCAGAGCATCACTTCCCCTGGTCAAGGTAACTGATCCAGGGATGGGCGTGGGACCTATAACAGAGCTCTCCAAAATTTTTTCCAAGACTCTGGAGTTTGGACCATTAAGGACAATGTTGGGTTAGGGCTGCCAGTACCCATTTTGCCCTCCCATGGAAAGAGCCCATCTGAAAATTAAGCCAAGGAAGGCACACAAAATCTAGAGGGACAGTCAGATCCCTGAGAACACTTGCTGAGACCTCGCTGTGCTTCAAGGCTAGTGACACGGCCCACTTAATTCTTCTTTTGTTTGTACCAACTTTCTGTCACTTGAATGTGCAGGACATAAGCCAAGATGAGAACAAAATGGAAACTCAGGAGCAGGAGATGAGGGCCCATGCGGGTTTTAAACTGGCAGTGTGATTCTGGGTAGACAAATTGAAAAGGGAAAGCTGGTCTGTTATATCGTTCTCATTATGTGTGCTTTGTGGGAGGAAATAGTGAGATAGGGAGGATGGTGTCCTCATTGACTGACAACCATCAGCAAAGGCAATAATGGGATTATTAAGCTGCTGTTTACAGACTCTGTTGTGGATGCTGATGGATTACCACTACATGGTTGGCCAACTTGATAACATTGGATCAGGAGAGAGACCGTGTGCTCTGAGTATGTACATGAACATTCCTGGAACTGGTTCCAAAACACTTCAGTCACTGCTCATTTTCAACCCGTTTCTGCCCTTTTGTTCTCAGAAATAAGCTAATTTGTACCCACTTCTGATGATTCCTACCAAGGAGAGAAGTATGAGATAATTAGAAACCCCTGCCTTTCAGCCCTGAGCAGAACTGCACCGAGGCACCTGCAGAGTCGGGGGCTGTCCTTGAGAGCTTCCTTCCCTCTTCTTCACCTCCTGTCTCCATGATTAATTCAAGCTGTTGGGATCTCACGTTACCATCGGCCGTCACGGCACTGAGGATCTCAAATGGCTCCAGCCCAAGTAACAGATTGTTCCAGGCTCTCTGTCCTTACAAAGCAAAAATAATGGCCTCTGTGCCCCCAAATTTGTCTTGGAGTAGTGATGCTTTGATGAGGCACATTCCAACTGTGTGCCTCACTCCAGCACCATGGACAGAGGCAGGCTTGTAGCAAAGTATGACTAATGCTAGGGAAGACAAGGTTTGATGGTTTTGTTTGTTTGTTTGTTTGTTTGTTTGTTTGTTTGTTTGTTTTCACTACCCTAGGGACTCTGCCAAGAGTTTTACATGCATTATTTAATTTCACCTTCACATGATCCAAGGAATGGATAGTAACACCATTTTCTATGGGAGGAGAAAGACATTATGTACTTTGCCCAAAGTCACACCATTTGTAAGAGGCAGAACCCATAAATCTGAACCCATGTCTAAAGAACCTCTACCTCAGACCCTGGAAGGTGGGTATCATGGAACCACGAGTGAGCGAAAGAACCCTTTACCCCTGAGGTTCATCCAATCAAAAATGCCTTCCTTCCCACCAGATCCACATGTGAATCACAACATTCAAATATGGCATCTGGGAGGATATAGGCTTTAACTGAGTATCTGCCATCTACATCAGAGTAAGAATTCGTTGGCTGGTTAATTAGAACCCTAAGGCAGTATGTCTCAAAATATGGCCACAGAACCATCTACAACAGAATCACCATCTACAACAGAATCACCTGTTAAATGGGTATTTGGCACCGGGGAATCAGTAAGTGTAAGCTGACTTGGAGAGATGAGAAATGAGCATGGCACTGAATAAGAGCCATGGAGTTGAGGAAAAGGACAGATTAAAGGAGCTGTGCTTGGCCTTGAAGTTCTCAGGAGGTATAAGATTTGTCTAGGGAGAAAGGAAAAGCACATTTCAGGAGAACATTGATAGCCTCACTAGGCCTCAGTTTCCCCAGTGGGCTGAGTTTCTGGAAGACTAAGGCCTGACCCACCTAAAAATATTCATATTGGGAGGGGCTCCAACACCTGGACCAGACTGTTCCTCTCTCATTAACCCCGCTTGGGCCTCATCGCTATCCACCTTAAAAGGATGGTATCAGCCCATCCAGGAGAAAATGTGCCCACCTGCTAAGATCTCTGAAATGCTCCTCCAGGGTACCAATGGGTAGATTTCATCCATCTCTCTGTGTCCTCTACTCCTCACCTTCTAAAATCATATTGCTATCAATCCTCCAGGCTCAGTTCCCAGCCTCCAGGATGAGCAAAAGATGTCTAAATGTACCAATAGGGAACAATCTCCAACATCCATTGTTATGGACTGAATGTCTGTGTCACCCCAAAATTCACATGTTAAAGCCCTAAATACCAGGCGACTGTATTTGGAGATATGACTTGTGATGAGGTGATAAAGGTTAAATTAAGTCATAAAGGTGGGGCCCTAATCAATAGGGCTGGTGCCTTTTTAATTACATGCATTGGGGTAACATTGGTTAACAACATTATCACCCACTTTACCCCCGACCCCCACCCTCTTTCCCCTCTGGTAACCACTATTCTGTTGTCTGTATCTATGAGTTTGTTTTTATTTGTTTTGTTAGTTTGTTATTTTTTTTTGTTTTGTATTCCACATATGAATGAAAGGCAGTTTTTGTCTTTTTCCATCTGACTTATTTCACTTAGCATAATACTCTCAAGATCCGTCCATGTTGTTGCTAATGGTAAGGTTTTATCTTTTTTATGTCTGAGTAGTAGTCCATTGCCTATATATTCCACATCTTCTTTATCCAATAATCTGTCAATGGGCACTTAGATTGTTCCCATGCCATTGTAAATAATGCTGCAATGAACAAGGTGCCCTTTTAAAAAGAGCAGGAGACACAAAGCTCGCTCTCCTTACTATATGAGGGCACAAGGAGAAGGTGGCTGTCTGCAAGCTAGGATGACAGCTCTCACTCAGAACCAAATTGGATGGCACCTTGATCTTGGACTTCCTAGCCTCCAGAATTGTGAGAAAATACACTGCTGTGGTTTAAACCACTCAGTCTGTGGTATTTTGTTATAGCAGCCTGAGCAGACTTATACATCTGCTATTAAATTAAATGAGCAAGGTGCAAAAGTGTTTATAAATGTAAATAAATGCATAGACTGTCCCTTGCAGAAGAAACAATAAATTTTTTACAGAAAAAATAATCCCTTGATTTTTTCTACCATGTACATATTGACCTATCCAGATAGATTTAAAAAAAAAAAGATGTACTATATGTACATGGCAAAAGACACTGCCCAGAGGCCTGAGTAATCTGTCCTTCTTGGAAATCCCAAACTCCACAACCCATCTGAAATTTTAAAAACAAAAACAAATGTGCAATGCTACGCCAGTGATGGGCTTGCACAAGCAGGGGAACTTCGTGAGAGGACCACCAAATAATACGTGGGTACCGGGGGTATTTTCTGCTCCACATTATAATTGTGATCTCCAAAGAGACATCATTGGGATGAGGAACAAATAAATCAGCCCCACTGCCCTCCAGCCAGGCCACACTGTGCCAAGGGGTGGGCAAGTGAACAGTTTTGGGCATGACTTATGGGCAGCAGGTAGGGGTTTCACAGAATAAGACGTTGCAATCCTGTCTTGTGCAGGAATCTGAGGTCAGAGAGAGTAGCTAAAACCACGTTCAGCCAAAATTACCCATGATTTCTCTGGCTGAGCACCAGATGAATTAACTGGCTTGCATTTAGGGGCCAAGATATATGAAAAATGCATATCTTAAAATGCTAGAATCACACTCAGGAGGAGCTTGTGGGAAGTGAGTCTGTCTGAGGCAAAAGCAGAGTCATGTCTCCGTCTCACTTGCAGCATATGCTCATTGTGTGGAATGGTGAACAGAAATACTTGTATTATTTATGTTGTGCTCTCTCTCTCACCCGCCCCCCCTCATCCGCTCCTCCCCGTCTCTGACCTGAGATCACAGCATTGAATTCACAAATCCCAAAGGTACATGCCACACAGAATTCCATAGTAAGGTGAGAGAATGTGGCATTGGACTGACCTGGCTCCTCCTCCAACCATGGAAACTTAGAGGATTATTATAATCAGATCCCAACTGCTCAAGCATCTCCGGTTTCCTAGCAACCCTCAAAACGCTTTGGTGAAGGATTGGGTAAGACAGTGGCAGCTGTGTTTTGAGACTGCTGAGAGCTTCCCCAAATTGTCTTAAAGGCCCTTCTGGTCCATCATCCCCAAATCCCAAGGAGATACCTGAGTCACAGAAGTGATGAAAGGAAGCACACATCTGCTCCAGGACTTACCGAGGCTCTAAATTCCTTAGCCTGGACTCTGAGGCCTCCCATTTGCCCGTCGGCTTCATCACGTCTCACTCCGGTGGCAGCCCCTCTGCCCCAGCCAAGCTAGTTCTTTTCCACCTGCCTTGGCGGCCTTCTATCAACATGCTCCTCCACATGTTTCTGTTTCTGCTCACGTCTTCTTCCTTACCAACCATATCACCCTCCCTCAATGCAGCACACACCTCATATCTCCCCATCTAATTCCTTGACTTCTCTCCCCATGAATGACCTCCCCATGGTCACTTATTTTTGCTGGTGACATTCTATATGTTTCATTATTAGGCCTAAGTAGAGACCCAAGGCCAACACTTCCCCACAGTTAAAGAGCACCACAAAGAAACCCATGCAGGAAGATGGCCAGGCAGCAGCCAGGTGTTGGCAGAACTGAATGATCTGGAAGGGACCTGGACAGATGGCAGAGCATCCAGAGGAGTGAGTGGACAGAGGACGGATTTATCTGGACCTTTTGAGATGTATTTGTTTCTCTTTTTGAATAGTCAGCATCCATTCCCTACTTCTTCTGATCAGCATCTCGATCACCTTTTGGAGACTTTCTTCTTCCTCACTCTATACCATCCTGGTGAAACTGTCAATCAAAGCACCTGTCTTCCCTAGCCAAGGGTCATATGTGACTCAATATGAGCCCATCAGACTCTCCCCGCCCCCCGCCCCTTAAACCTCAGCGCAGTGGACACAAAGAGAGACAGGAGACAGGTGGATACAGTGATTCTTATCAGCAGGGGAACTTTGATAAGACCACATATTATCTCATGCCACCAGCCCTGGTTAGAGCTTCCCTGATTCCTGCCATCCCAAGGTTTGTTCCATAGATGTTTCACCAGTTCTATCAACCAACTCATATTCTTCAAAAAAAAATTCCTTTTTTTGCTTAAGTCACACAGCACTGATTTCTGTTGCTTGTAACCAAAATACCCTGATGTGGACTATTTACCCTGAGCCTAGAAGAATGAAAAAGATTAGAGTACAGCCCGGCAGGCGTGGCTCAGCGGTTGAGGGTCAACCTATGAACCAGGAGATCATGGTTCGATTCCTGGTCATGGCACATGCCTGGGTTGCAGGCTCAATCCCCAGTGTGGGGTGTGCAGGAGGTAGCCGATCAGTGATTCTCTCTCATCACTGATGTTTCTATCTCTCTCTCCCTCTCTGTTCCTCTCTGAAATCAATAAAAAATATATTTTTAAAAAAGATTAGAGTACAGAGAGGGGAAG
Source organism: Cnephaeus nilssonii (assembly GCF_951640355.1). Classification (NCBI taxonomy): domain Eukaryota; kingdom Metazoa; phylum Chordata; class Mammalia; order Chiroptera; family Vespertilionidae; genus Cnephaeus; species Cnephaeus nilssonii. The sequence continues at coordinate 23,793,013 of NC_137073.1, read as the reverse complement.
AAACAGCAGAATTAGTAGCTTTGGCCTCCACTTCATTAGCCCCTTCTAAGGGGCTTAGCTGATAACTTTGGAACAGGCATAAAGCAAACTCCCTATCAATGAGGACCACCTGAAAGCAGAATGCGTTGCCTTGGGATGTAATGTGTTTACCACCAAAGACGATGATTAAGTAGAGCCAAGTAAACACTAATTCAGCAGCATTCTTCAAAGTCAGCTCTCCGGAATATAATTTCCTCTATATATCATTAATTGTTGCACAAAAAAGATATTTAATAGATAGTATGTCATTTTGAAAGACACTGAAATGAATACAATTGTCAATGGCTTTATTGCATTTATTCTCACTCTTTATTGTACTAATTATATATTGAAAATCTCCAAGGGGTAAAGAGAGCATGAAAGTATTCCCAAATATTTTTAACCAAGAAACTAATCTCACAGAGCATCTCAAAGGACTAGTGCTCAGTGCAACACCTACTGAGAAGCACTATCAGAGGAACAAATCAATCACTGAGACACAATATAATAGATGTAAAGCACCTAACATAGTGCCTAGCACATAGTAGGTGCTCAAAAACATATGGATTATAGTCTTTAATGGATATATCACTTTGTTCTCATCTCTCAATAGCATTTCTCCACATTTATTTATATAACCTCTCCCTCTCCCTCACCAGATTCTAGCCCCATTGGGGTTCCTTCATTTCCACAAGTATGATGAAGCATGATCCTGCCTCAGTGCCTTTGCACATTCTGTTATGGGTTTACCCAGAATATCAGTTTACCCAACCTTAATTTGAATGGTTCCTTGTCATTCTACCTTGGATCTCACCTTGTCACTTCCTCAGTGGTGTCAGCTTTGTTATTCTTTATCTCATCACTTTACTTGTTTTCCCCATACTTACCACAGCTAATAACTCTTAAATTATTTATCAATCGGATATGTGAACAGTATTCCCCCCACTCAAATGTTGACTCTAGAGGTCCAAGACCTGGCTTGCTTTTTGCTCCATTAACACAGTGCCTAACTAGATAATACAAGAAAAAGATCCATTGAATGTATGTGTAATGCAGTCATTCTTTATATAAAGGATACTGAACAATATAACATGCCCCATTTTCAACAGCAGATTTACAGGACTACAAATGCATTCTTCATATTGCCTTTTATTATGCTAACCATGATATTATTTTTTTAATCAAGGATATATTATTTAAATACAGTCCTAGGTAGGCATTTCTATAGGAAACCAAGGAATGCAGTTCTGATGTGTATGTTTATGGTGGTCTGACTTGATACACGTAAATAGTTTAGAGAATCTAGGAGGACAAAAGGTTATCATATGCCTCAAACTATCCATCTATGTATTCATTCATTCATTAAACGAAGATATGCTATGCACCTACCACACATCCAAACACCATATGTTAGGCACTGTGCACTCAAGGACTGCCAAATCCATCAATTTGATTGATATTCTCTTATTTTATATTACATCTAGCTTCCCTCATTTACAAAATCATAAGTCCTTCGAGAGGCTTTGATCACGGGTGTAGCAGAAACAGGGGTGTAAATATAGCGCACACAAACCGTCTCTTACAACAGGCATGGCTAATCCATCTCAGCACTGGTATCCACTGAGTGATGACTACAACCTCAGTATCCTTTGAATTCAACACTCTATTCAGACAGCCACTACCAGCCATCAGTGACAGCACCCAAAAGGAATATGTGCCTACTCTGGGTGGAAGAAAAAAACAACAGGCTTTTGGATCAGGCCATGCTGTGTTTGAATCCATGTACCAGATGGACAGCCTAAGCCTGTTTACTATGTCAGATATAGAAAATCCTACTCACCTGCTAGGTTGTAAAGAGAATTAAATGAGATAATACATTGGAAACACCTGGCACACCGAAAATATCCAATAAATGCTAACTATTGGTGTTTTTACTTTGCCCCAGTAAGGATTGGGCAAGGTTTCTGTTCCTGTTAGCCCTTATTAAGCAATTGCCGCATATCCATCCCCTCTATCCACAGCATGACATATCCCATTTTCCTCTCATACTTTTCCTAAAAAGTATCCTGGAGGCAGGAGATGTTCAGAGCATTCATGATTTAAAATCCAGAGGCTACATATTTTGTTTTAAGTGCTTTTCTTAGCTCAACCAGATTTTACTTCAGGGTGAAGATTTTAAGATCCGCTGGCATATTTGGGGCATTTTGGGATTCAGAGTCAAAGGGGAGGTAAATGGTTGATCACAACCAGAGATAAGCCAGGGCTTAGGGCTTGCCATTGGATGACTGCCCAATTATGGGATAGGAAATGGATCTGGGTATCTGTTATGTGTTTTTCTTTGCACCTACAACCTCCTCCCTCTGGGTTTTAAGACTTCCTTTTAAATATAATAATTAAATGTGGAACATAGCTGTTGAAGATTTAATAGTCTGCTTGGCATTACATTAAAATCAATACTTTGATCCTAAGCAGGGGATTATTAAGGTTATTTTGCCTCACCAGAGTTAAGGTTTTTTTATTATCCACATCCACACAACAGTCATTTCATAAATATTAAACACACCCAATTCCCTCCTTATTTTCTTTCATGCTAATGAAGTTGAGAGTTAGTATGGATAGGGACATTATGAGGCAATGTATGCTACAGAAAAGTTGAAAGAAATGAAATGGGAGGAAATGCTATTGAAATAAAATGAATTGTGATTAAATTGGTGGACTTGATTTTGAAAACATTGCCTTTGTGTGATAGTTCATAATTCTCAGGTAGTGCAGAATATGTATTCATGATCTAAATGTATGCAACTTTTTTTTGGCATCTAATTTGGCATTTGCTAAATTTGACAACAACACTGAAGGTTTAGTCCACAAGAAATAAAATACCAATGAATTGACAGAAGAAAATTAATAGTAGCAATTACTTGAGAAAAATGTGCCCAGTATTGTATTTTGACAGCATTTCTAAATTGTTACAGAGCACCTACTATGCGCCACGCACTGTGCTAGACACTGGGGATACAGCAGGGAACAAGACAGACAAGGTCCCTAGTCTTGTGGAACTGATATTCTGATAGTGAAGATACAAATTTAATAAGTAAACAAGACAATTTTAGGTAGTGATATGAGCCATGATGAAAATAAAATGTGACCTAATAGAGATGGTGGTGAGATACTTCATATAGAATGGCTACTTTCTACAGGAAAGGCTTCTACAATGAGATAACAGTTTAACCAAGACCTAAATGATGGGAAGGAGCACGCTTTGAAAAGATCCAGAGGGATAGCAAAGCCTGCGGTGGAAGCCATCCTGTCACGTCCAAATGAGAAAAGAGAGAACTCGCTGTGGTCAAGTGAGTGAAATAAAGAGCAAAAGCACAAGAGCTCATGCAGGGGATGTAGGGCCTTGTAGGCATGAGAGTTTAATTTTTGTTATTATTGCAATGTAAATGAACAATGGAAAGCTCAACTGAATGGTTTTAAACAAATAATGCAATGAAATGATGTAATGAAGTTAAGGTAAAGATCCAAATGTCACTGCACCCCCAAATTGTCCAATGCTCAAATGCCAGGTGGGAAGCAAGATCACTACACCTGGAGTTTGGAGATTGGGGTTCCAGTCCTTGTTATGCCACTTGACTAGCTCTGTTAGCTTAGACGAATCACAACCAGTTAAATGGCAGGGCTTCAGTAGTTTATTTACAAAACATTTACAATTCCTTGCTATGTGTTCAGGTCTAAATGCTGGGAATCAGTCTACACAGAAAATGGCATAATCCCAGACCTCAAAGAGCTCACAGTCTAAAGGATAAAATCACAACAGAGTCAACACATTTATGGATAGATTTGGATATTCCTAGCTAAGAGGCTATAGATAGTTCCAGGTGATTTTTGTAAGATTTAGACGAGATACGTGCTTTGAAAACTGTGGGTAATTTATAATTGGTAGTTTTGCTTATAGAAATCAGCATTGCAAATGACTGAGTCCCAACTCGAACTGATTAAGTTTGAAAAAAAATTCATTCTCTTCTTTTATTTTGCATTAAATGTATTAAGATGACATTGGTTAATAAGTTTATATAGGTTTCAGGTGTACCAATTTATAATATATCATCTGTATACTGTATTGTGTGTTCACCACCCCAAGTTATTTATTTCCCCTTTTACCCTCTTCTACCTCCTCCACCCCCTTCTCTTTGGAAATCACCAAACTGATGTTTATGTCTATGAGGTTGGCTTTTTTGCTTAATCCCTTCACCTTTTTAACCCAGCCCTCCAAACCCGCTCCTCTCTGACATCTGTCAGTCTGTTCTCTGTATCTACAACTCTTTCTATTTTGTTTGTTTTGTTCATTAGATTCCACATATAAGTAAAATAACATGGTATTTGTCTTTCTCTGACTGGCTTATTTATACACTTAGCATAATGCTCTTTAGATCCAACTATCCTGTAGCAAAAAAATAAGAGTTCTTTCCTTTTTATGGCCAAGTAGCATTCCATTTATGTAAATGTACTACAGCTTTGTTATCCACTCACCTACTGATGGACACTTGGGCTGCTTTCAAATCTTGACTATTGTGAATAGCACTGCAATGAACATCAGGATGCATATATTATTTCAAATTAGTGTCTTCAGATATATTCCCAGAAATGAAATCGTTGGTTCATAAGGCAATTTAATTTTTAATTTTTTGAGGTCTAACTCCATACTGCTTTCCACAGTGGCTGCATTCCCACCAAGATTGCACGAGGGTTCCCTTTTCTCCACATCCTTGCCAAGACTTGTTGTTTATGGATTTATTAATGATAGCTATTGTGATAGGTATGAGATGATATCTCATTGTGGGCTTAATTTGCAATTCTCTGATGATTAGTGATGTTGAGCATCTTTTCATATGTCTATTGACCATCTGTATGTCCTCTTTGGAGAAGTATCTATTCAGATCCTTTGCCCATTTTTTAAATGGACTGTTTAGAGTTTTGTTGTTTTGTTTTGTTTTGTGTGTGTGTGTTTTGGTGTTGAGTTTTATAAGATTTTTCATAAATTTTGGATATTAGAACCTTATCAGATGTATCATTGGCAAATATGTTCTCCCATTCAGTAATCTGTCTTTTCATTTTGTTGATAGTTTCCTTTGCTGTGCAAAACATTTTAGTTTGATGTAGTCCAATTTGTTTATTTTTTCTTGTTTCCCTTGCCCAAGGTGATATATCAGAAAAAATATTGCTACGAGAAATGTCCAATATTTTACTGCCTATGTTTTCTTCTAGGATATTTATAGTTTCAAGTATAAAATTTGCCTTTAATTCATTTTGAGTTTATTCTTGTGTATGGAGGTAAGAAGGTGGTCTAGTTGCATTTTTTTTCCACTTTTCGCTCCAATTTTCCCAGTACCATTTATTGAATAGACTATCCTTACCCTATAGTATGTTTTGCCTCCTTTGTCAAATATTAATTGACCAAATGTACATGGGTTTATTTCTGGGCTCTCTATTTTGTTCCATTGAGTAACACATCTGTTTTTATGCCAGTACCATGCTGTTTTGATAACTATGCCCTTGTAGTATAGTTCAATATCAAATAGCATGATTCCTCCAACTTAGTTCTTCTTTTTCAAGACTGCTGTGGCTATTCAGGGTCTTTTGTGATTCCATATAAATTTTTGGAATATTTGTTCTAGTTCTGTGAAATATGGGCCATTGATATCTTGATAGAAATTGTGTCAAATCCATAGATTGCTTTGGATAATATGGACATTTTAATGATGTTAATTCTTCCGATCCATGAATATGGTATATGCTTTTACTTATTTGTATCTTCTTCAGTTTCTTTCTTCAATGTCTTCTAATTTTCCAAGTACTGGCCTTTTATATCCTTTGTTAAATTTATTCATAGGTATTTTATTCTATTGATGCAATTGTTAATGGGATTGTTTTCTTTGTTTCCCTTGCTGAGAGTTCAGTATTGGTATATAAATATGCAACTGATTTCTAGATATTAATTTGGTATCCTGCTAATTTACTGAATTCACTTATCAGTTAGTAGTTCGTGTGTTTTTTCGTGGAATCTTTAGGGTTCTCTACATACAGTATCATGTTATCTGCAAACAATGACAGTTTTATTTCTTCCTTTCCAATTTGAATACCTTTTATTATTCTTCTTGTCTGGTGGCTGTGGCTAGGATTTCTGGTACTATGTTGAATAAGAGTGATAAAAGCAGATATCACTGTCTTATTCCCAATCTTAAGGGAAATGCTTCTAGTTTTTGCACATTGAGTATGATATTAGCTGTGGGTTTGTCATATACAGCCTTTATTATATTGAGGTATGTTCCCTCTATCCCCACTTTTCTAAGAGATTTAATCATACATGGGTGCTGGATTTTATCAAATGCTTTATCTGCATCTATTGGTATAATCATATGATTTTATACTTAATTTTTATGTGATGTATCACATTTATTGATTTGCAAATATTGTACCAACTTTGCATCCTTGGAATAAATACCACTTGATCATGGTGTATGATCTTTTTAATGTATTGTTGGATCCAGTTTTCTAATGTTTGTTGAAGATTTTAGCATCTATGTTCATCAGGAATATTGGCCTATAATTTTCTTTCTTTGTAGTGTCTTTATCTGGTTTTGGAATTAGGATAATGCTGGCCTCGTAAAATGAGCATGAGAGTCTTTCCTCCTCTTGAATTTTTTGAATAGTTTGATGAGGATAGGTATTAGTTCTTCTTTGAATGTTTGGTCAAATTCAATTATTAAGCCATCTGGTCCAAGACTTTTGTTTGTTGGGAGTTTTTTTATTACTGCTTCAATTTTATTGTTTGTAACCTGTTTATTCAGATATTCTGATCCTTCTTAATTAAGTTTTGGAAGATTTTATGTTTCTAGGAATTCATCCATTTCCGCCAGATTGGCCAATTTATTGGCATACAGTTGTTTATAATATTTTCCTACAATCCTGTATATTTCTTTGTTGTTAGTTGTTACTTCTCCTTCATTTCTGATTTTATTTATTTAGGTGCTCTCTCTATTTTTCTTCATTAATCTGGTTAAAAGTTTGTCAGTCTTGTTTTTGCTTTTGTTTTATTCAAAAACAAGCTCTTGGTTTCATTGATCTTTTGTATTGTTTTTTTAGACTCTATTTTGTTTATTTCTACTCTGGTCTTAATTGTTTCCTTTCTTTACTCACCTTAGCTTTGTTTGTTGTTCTTTTTCTAGTCTGGTTGTTTATTTGAGATTTTTCTTGTTTCTTGAGGTAGGCCTGTAATGCTATGAATTTCCCTCTTATGGCTACTTTTTCTGTCTCCCATAGAGTTTGGGTCATTGTGTTCTCATTGTCATTTGTTTCACAGTATCTTCTTATTTATTTTAAAGTCCTGTTGTTAACCCATTTATTGTTTAGTAATATGTTATTTAACTTCTGTGGGCTAGTGTATTTTTCTTATGATTGATTTCTAGTTTCATACCACTATGGTCAGAGAAGATGCTTGATATTATTTCAATCTTCTTAAATTTTTGAGACTTATTTTGTGGCCTAACTATGTGATTTGTCCTAGAAATGTTCCATGTGCTCTTGGAAAAAAATGTATATTCTGCTGCATTTGGGTAAAATGCTCTGAAGATATCATGAGAGTGAAACACCAGTCAGGTTTGTGGGAAAGTGGGAGGAATGGCCCCTGCCTGAAAGCCACACCATTCAGTCACTGGCACCCCCTGAGTCTGTCCATACATCTACTAGTATACCCGTAGGAAAGGCAGAGCTGACTCCTCAGCAGGTGTAAGTTCCACAGGGTGGGAAGACAGGGAGTCCAGATGGTGAGACTATTGAGTTCTCCCAGGTTGATGCCATATGGAGGGGAGTGCTCCACCCAAGGAAGATGGTGTCTTTTTGTGTGGGAGATTGACTCAGCACAGGGATCCTGGCAGCTGTCCCTTTTGCTTTTAGAGCCACAAAACCCAGTCTCTCCTTGCATGACTCTAGTCCACTTTGCCCTCCTTCTGCTTGAACAAGATTTTGTGTATTTGCCCTTTAATAAGACATCTGTTTCTCTGGCAGACTGCTGTCTCCCTTTGGCACACAGAATCCCTGCCGATTTTCACAGCCAGATGTTATGTGGGTGCTTCCCAGCTCTGGTGCTCTGGGCTGGGAAGCCCAGCTTGGGGTTGAGAACCCACACTTTTCAGGGGCAACCTTTGCGGCTGAGATATTCCTCCAGAATCTCAGCCACTTCCCATGGGAACAGGGCCAGCCCTTTTCAAGTCTCCACCCTTCCAACAGGTATCAATGTGGCTTCTTCTGTAAATTCATGGTTATAGACGTCTCTGCATCTAGTCTTCAGTTGATTATTCAGGTTGAATGCTTTATATTTTAATTTTAATTCTAATTTGGTCCTGGGAAGAGGTGAGTGTAGCTTCCACCTACTCCACTGCCATCTTGGATCCCCCAGAAATTCATACTCTTATGTCACCGAAAAGGCCATGGCTTCAGATATGGCTGGGTCCATGAACTCAAACAATATCATCAGAACTAAACTCACTCCACTTCTCCTTTCTTAGCAGTATATTTATTTCATGGCACATTCTCCCCTTAGTAGCGTGAGATAGCTTTCCAGCAGCTCCAGGTGTTCATCCTATCCTCTTAGCAACCCTAGCAGTAAGTAATTGTTCCTTCCAACAGTTCAACAACAAAGTTATGAACCTAGTTCATGTTGAAATAAATATTCTAATTTACACAGAATTAATAATTATATGACTGGAAATCATGTTTGTATCTATAAAAAGGTCATTATCAATTACCGCAGCAAGGTTTTCAGCAACATATTATGTGAAGATTTTTATAATTATGTATATGGATGTAATACTCATGTAATTACAATAATAAAAAATATGTGTTTTAAAGAAGCAGTACCAGGATCTGAATATATGAAGATTTTTGTAATTATATGCATGTATGTAATATTCATATAAATAAAATAATAATAAATGTTTTAAAGAAGCAGTGCCAGGATCTGAATATGTGAAGATTTTTATAATTATATGCATGTATGTAATATTCATATAAATAAAATAATAATACATGTTTTAAAGAAGCAGTACCAGAATCTGAACCTGGCCATCTCTAAGCTGATTAGCAGAACAAAAATGTTCATAAGAAACAATTTTTAAAAACATGCTTATACAATGTTCTTGATAATCAAGTATTGTTTGATTGATGATCTTCTTTGACTTTGAATATATGCACTAAAATTTTTCAAATAAGGCCTCTCAAAAATGAAGTGTTTTCTCCATACCTTGTTACTACACAGTAAAGGACATCAAATACCACATTCTGCTCTTGCACAACTTCCAATTCATGGGTTTTAGGAAAATCAATATTTTGATAAAATGACAAGAATATCTTAATTTTTTTTTAAAAAAAGAATATCTTAATATTCCAAAGGGCTTCCTTTGGATAACCAGTGAGGCATCAAACTAAAGCAGTGCTGCACCAATAGCTATGAAGTGTATCCCTTCTTTCACATCCTTAAGTCCATTTCAGAGAACTGCGAAGACAAACAGTATTTGTTATGAGTAATTGTGTCCTAAATATTCAATAATATTTTTTAAATAGTATTAACCTGACAAGTTTCATGGTTGTATAACTTTAAGAAAAGCACACTTTCCTGGATCTCAGTTTTATTATTTGTACAATGCAGAGAATGGACTGACTATAATCTCTATAAAGTCATATATACATTTGCACATACATGTAGACATACACATTACTAATCTCTGTACCCCTAGAATCACCCCTCCCAGTGCCTAGCACATAGTAAGTGCTCAATAAATACATGGTCAATGACCAAACTATTTAAGGTATGATCAGTGATTACCAAAAATGAGTTCCATGTTCCCATTTTTCCATTGATTGAAAGCCAAAACATAAATGAAAACAAATGATAAGAATGATGGAATGAATTTTTCATGAAGCTACTTTCATTTCATTTAGGAATTGTATTTTATTTTGAGAACTATTTATTATTTAAATATTTGGTGTTAAAATGTCTATATCATTTCTGAAATGATGGTAACAGTACTTAGTAGTTACCTTTTACATATTTGCCTTTCTTTCAAGTAAACACACAATATTGGTCCTCCAGTTCTTCAATTATTTTTTTATTTTTAATCATCTTTTACACCAAATGTGTGGTAAACCAAAGACAAGATGATTTCTGAAGTTCCTTCCAGCTCCGAAATTCTATGAGATAAACTTTTCTTACTGGTTTGAACTGTGTGACTGCATCCAGGGTGTGATTCAGCACCATGGACAGATCTTCAAGGAGCTAGTGTCCATATCCCTGAAAAGGGATGGATTTAAATGAATAAAATACAGGCTCTGTTTTGAGCAGGGCAATCTTATGCAAGCAAAACTCCAGGCATAATACCTAAATTAATGAGCCTAAGTCTCCATTTACTAAAATATTTAGATTATGATTACACTTAGTTTCATTAACTGCATTCTCAGACTAACATAATGGGATTTCCTTTTCAGCTTGTAATTAACTTTATTGAGAATTCTTATTGGGATTTTTTAAGCAGTTTCCTCAAACCTTATTATAAATTATTTTAATATGTGTATCAAGGTATTAAACTATGTTGCTTAATTTTATATTGGCTGTTACTTTCAAAAGAAGGGAAAATTCAATGCTAATCTTGAAGAGCAGCAAGCTAACTAAATAAAAGAGTTCTCTGAAAAGAGACTGTATTCAACTCCTGAAAGCTGGCCATGAAGTTCTGATCTTCCCAGGTCAGACATAGCATTTTCATTTTCCTACCAAAAGTATTGTGAACCAACGAAACAAAGTCCTCTTCTCCCTTTCTACAATTTGAACAAAACAGATCTGCAAGAGAGATCTATATTCTAAGACTGATCATTCTCCCCTCTCTCAAAGATGAGAAAAGTCAGGACATGAACAGTTTCTGCTTCCTTTCACTCAGATTCTTCAAAAGTTGTTAGGGGATATTTCTCTTCCAGAACAAAACATCAGTTTCTAAGGAAAATTTGTCCCAATCTCTCTTCCCTCTCCTTCAGCCTCAGGTATTTTGAGGAAGCCACCTGCATGCTCCCATGGCATCCTGTACTTATTCCTATCCTGCTGCTATGCAATGACTGTCCACTCTTCCATCCCCCAATGTATCATGAGCTCCAAGAGGATATTGCCTAATCTCATTCATCCTTGTACCTCCATGTAACAAGATTTTAATAAATATCAGTTGAATGTTGATTGACTAAATGGAAATATTAATGACAAGAAAGTGAACAATTAACTAAAACCTGAGTTCTCCAGGACAGAAATGATGACCTTTTCTCAGTCCATCCCTTCTCAAGGGTGAGTGTAATCTAATGCAGTGATTCAGAGTGGAAATCAATATGTAGGGGAAGAAGACACATAATCTGGTACATCACCCAGTGTGGGTCCTTGAGAAAGGCATGAGAAAGGTCATGAATAGAGTACAAGTTTTAAAGCCAGAAAGAATCTGAATTCCATACCAAATATCTCTGTGGCCTTGGGCAAGTTACTTGAACTCTCTGAGCCATAGTGTACCCATCTATAACACGTGGGTGAAAATATCTGTTTCAATTATTTCATGGAGTTGTGAGAAGTAAAATGCATCCATGTGGTAGATGCAGAAAAATGTCATTCTGTTTTATTTATTACTCTTTTTTTATCCACAGTGTCAATCACATTGTAGGCATGCTGCACCATTGAATCCTGATACATAAATAGAAATGCCCTCCCAAAGGAACTCTGTCCAAGTGTGCAAGGAGCAGGACTTGGCATCTTTTAAACTAAACCAGACACTGTGGTGAGCACTTAGGCTTTCTTTACAAATAGTCCTACAGCTGGTGGCAAGAATTTTGGAAAGGCAATGTAAATCTAATTAGGCAATGCCATGTGGCCAGCATTAGTAACCATTTTTTTAAAGAGTCTTACAGAGAGTGGTGATTTTTTTTTCTTTTACAGGCTCTGCTTGCATGTTTACACACACACACACACACACACACACACACACACCTCATTTTCTGGGTAGAAATGCAAAACATGTATATGAGGCCACACAGGTTCCTATTGGCCTGGTATTCCAGGGTAAATAAAATATTAAAATATTCCTAGCAGAACAAAAGTTCATGGGTTTTTAATGGGAATAAAAGAAAAACAGACGAGAGGAACAAATGGCTAAGAATGGGACAGCTGCTCCATTAGAGCGATTTCCTTGGGAAGAAATGGACAGTTTCTTCAGATCTCATTTGCATCAAAAACATTAGTAGTAACAAATACACACACCACACACACAACTTGTGTTATCAGCTGGCACACAGAATGAAAACATTTTCACTGTGAAGACAACTGCACAGTGAATTCATGCTGATGTGGGCCACTGTCCCCTGGTGGACAGACCACTTTAGCACTACTGTTCACTCACTCCACAAATAATAATAGTAACCACCAACACTGATGTCACCAGGCATTATGCTAAGTTCTTTCTATCTGTTCATTCATTTAATCCTCGCAACAATCTTGTAAGGGAAATATTATTTTACTCCTTTGATAGAATGCAAAATTGAGGCTCAGAGAATTAAATTAATTTCACAGCTAGTATGTGATAGAGAGGAAGCCCATATCTCTCATTCCCTTGTTGTACTATTTCAAAGACATATTGGACATATTTAGTGAGCATTGTCCACATGTCAGAGACTCACCTATGACACTGACTACTTCAAGAGAAAACCAGAACTCTTGATCTAAAAGCACAGTCAATTCAGGCTACTGCACTGAACCTACAAATGTATTTAGCTAATCCAGTACAGATCCTCCCCCTAACTCTTACTTATCTTATAACTTACTGACCCATGGGCCAACACTATTACAGTCAGAGATCTTCAAATGAAACAGCTAGCCAGCCCAACTGTGGAAAAAAACAAGAGTGTTGGTAGCTGAGGCTTCATAGAAGAGAGTTAAAGCCTCATATGAGTTGGAATTAGCCAAGTTCCCTCAAACTCAAAATCCCAAGGTCCTGCTAATGAGTTCCACCAGGCTTCTTATGGAACTTGGCTAGAGGTTCATTCATGCATGCATGCATTTGTTCATTCAATCAACATCCATGGGACACTGTAATTTCTAGGCACTGGAGATACAGGAGTGAATGAAACAAATGCAACTTCCGTGCCCACCCTGGTTCTCTAGCAGGACCTTGTTGAACCAAGGTCAGAGCGCTGATCCAGAGGAAGCAAGGCCATTGGCTGGTCAGAACCAATCAGTTTCTCTCTCTGGATCATATGAAATGAAGGACACAGAGATTGAGCAAATTAAGGACAGAAAGGATAGGGATTCTGCCTTTAACCACCCCACCTACTGAAGTCCCTAATCCCCACCCCTCCTGAGCCTGAAGAAAACCTATGTGCATCCAGGCTATGGAGTCAGACACACCTGGGTTTGAATCCTGGCTCCTCTATTTATTAACTATGATATCATAGACAAGTTCTTTGATTTTTTATTTTATTATGGATATTTTTAAATATACACAAAGATAGAACAGAATAATTCTATTTGGCCACTGGCTGCAATAATATTTTCTTCATTTTGTTTCATTTACCATCCCCCTCGATTTTATATTTTCCTGGAGATTTTTAAAGTAAATCTCAGCCATCATGTTAGATCCCTTCCTTAATTCCATGAATCTCAGTTGTCTCCTTCATAAACAGGAATAATGATACCTCTTTCATGGGACTTTTTACTCATTGGACAAAAATTTATGGAGCTGCTGCAATGAGCCAGCCCAGTCCCTGCCGTAAGGGGTGCAGCTGTGACAATAAAAGCATTTGTTCTCCAGAAGTTTACATTGTGGAAGAGGCATAAATAATGAGTATGACAATATCAGAGAGAACAAAAGTTATGTAGAAAACCACAAGATACGGGGAACAATTGGAGGCCAGAGGTAGACAAGGAAGTCCTCTCTAATGAGGTGGCCAAGGGGGTGAGCTGCGAAAGGGCGCACTGTGCGGTAGGCAGCAAGTGCAGCAAGTGCTAAGACCCTGAGGTAGGAATGAGCCAGGCTGTTTGAGAGTTGTTCTGAGTATGAATGAGCTAATACATTCAAAGCTTTAGCTGGCAATGCCCGGCAAGCAGCAAATGCTCAATAAATGTTAGTTATTATTCCTCCTGAGAGAGAAGTCATCACAAGACAGTAGGTACCCTGGGGTATATTTTGGAAACAGCTCTTTCCTAATGTGCAGACAGATCTTTCGGTTCACTCAGCATATTGCAAACAGCTGTATCACAAACAGAGGTCGTATAGTACAGTGTTTACAGACACCAACCTTGGGGTCTCACCTGCTCCATTTAAATCCAAGCTCCACCATTTAGTATCTGTATGAACTTTGAATAAGCCATCTAACCTCTCTGAGCCTCAATTTCCCATCCATGATGGTAAAAATAATGGTACTAACCTAATAAGGTTTTGAAGATTCGATGTGTTGGGGGTTTAGAATGCTAAATTACAGTTAATATTACGCTATCTTACATGATTTTTACTCTTATACATTCATATCTATATTTACCCTTTTGCCTTTCCTGATTAGGATATTCCCCACAATTTTTTAAAAAAAATATTTGAAAATATTCCTACCAGTCTCTCCAAAAGTCAAGTCTAGGATATCCTAGTGCCTTGGTAAATACGGACAAAAGAACGAAAATTCATCTGGCCCTAGATACAAGTTGTACAATATCTTCAGAAACTTAAGCGCGGGTCTGCCTTTCATCTGGTTCCTTGTAAATCCACCTGGGAACGATCCTGGCAGAGTAGGAGTGGGGTGAGGCTGAAATCATAGCCTGGTCTTTCTGATGGGTTCTGTGTCCTAAAATATCAAGTCAGCATTTCCCCTCAGTTTGGGGTGAGGCCTCACTTGCTCAGATTATGCTGTAAAATAAACAGTGTAACATCAACCCTACAATCATGGAGCCTGTCCCATGGGTGTATGAGTGAGAGCACAGTCACGACACCACTGCTTCCACTCCAACACTGGCCAGGTGAATGATTTTATGTGGATGCTTTTATAGACACCGGGTGGCCTTTTTTTTAATACGGTGGCAATAAAGGCGTTGTAATTGCTGCTGCCTTGTTTAGTAGTGTTTCTAGTCTTTACTACCTCATTAAACAATGCAGCACAACCAAAATTCTACTACCAAGTTTACTGTACTAAATATAATGTAGTATCCTGGATTGGATCCTGGAACAGCAAAAAGACATTAGTGAAGAAGCTAATGGAATTCAAATATCTCCATTCTAGCTAAAAATAGTATACTCATATTGATTTCTTAGTTTTCACAGGTGTACCTAGTAATGTAAGATATGGAATATACAGAACTCTGTGTACTCTCTTTACATATTTTCTGTAAATATAAAATTATTTCAAAATTAAAATTTTAGTTCAAAAAAATAAGTGTGCTGCCCTGGGCAGGTAGCTCAGTTGGTTAGAACATCATCCCGATACGCCAAGGTTGCAGGTTCAATCTCGGGTCAAGGCACATACAAGAATCTACCAATGAATGCGTAAGTAAGTGGAACAACAAATCTCTATCTATCTATCTATCTATCTATCTATCTATCTCAAATCAATCAATAAAGTTTAAAGTGTGCTATTCACACAAAGGAGTTGAGAAACGTTGATCCAGGTTGTATTCTTGTGTCCATAGTCCCTCACTCACATCTCCCATCCTTGACACTGAGGGGACCTGTATTTACTCTGCACTCTCAAAGGGGAGGGTGATGTCATTGGCAGGCAGGGAGGCTGGGGTGGGGAGACAGAGTCCATTCATAGCACTTGCCTTCAAAAGCAAACTATAATTACACAGAAGCCAAGGAGCATTTTGCAGAAAATCACTATCTCATCTGAATCTACATCCTGTTCATCAAAGAGGTCAAGGCCCTTTTGATTATCAGACTAAATATTTTTAGACAATGTCACTGAATGCCTGGAAAGAACATGAACGGCATTGGCTGAAGAAAAATCCATCTTCAGAAAAAGAGGCAAGTCCTATCACAGGAAAAGTCAACCATAGGAAATTTATAAAGAAAGGCTGGCAAAAAATGTCCCCAAATTGAAGCTTTCTCTTCCCTAGTTGACTTCACCCTAGTCCTTCTCCACACCCCACACCTTCTAAATATCTAACATCTACACTGACTTTTGATTCTCTTAGCACTTGGCCCAAACTTAAAGAAAAAAACAGAAAGTGATCTGGCACTAGCATTAAGAAGATGAGGAGAAATTGATGGAGATGATTACATATTCTCTTAAAGCAATGTTGAGTAAGTGATTGAATAGAAATGAAAATATTTAAGTTGGGACTATTGAGTTCCCAGTCAAATCTGGTAACTGGGATCCTTAGTGAAGAACACCTTGAAAGTAGCATGATGTGTCCCCTTCTTGGTGTATCACAAGCAGACATATCTTTCTTGCCATTTTTTGTAATAGTAAATCTCTGTAGCTTCTATAATGTCCTAAAAAATCCTTTTATAATCAATAAATGCATTCTAATTCTGGCATCAAGAGCTGGTCTAACTCTCCAGTTATCAGAATAAATTTGTTCTCTCCTAGTTCTCTATCATTCAAAGTGAACTTGGGTTAGTGGTTAGCTTCTTGAACCCCTAATAATGGATAAATATAACTCATCTATTCCTATCCTCTTAATGAACTAAAAAATCATTTCTTCTTCTGAACATGCAATTTTTTTCCTTTGTCTATAATATGTAAATAGCTTCTATAAGTCAATAAAAAGATAAAGGCATTATAAGAAAACCTATCATTACTACCAACTACTGGATTCATTATATAAATTAAACTTATTAATGTAAATCTGTGGGAAAGCTATATGCATCTTATTTTCCAAATAGTCCCTTGAATTCTAGGAAATAAGGATTGAATCAACCCAGCAGAATTATATGAAATTAACATTGGTGGTAATTCTTTGAGAATACAATGTTTGTGACATTATACCTGAAATTCTCCCCTATGTTCTATCCTGTAGAATATTACAAGACACATATTTTTCTTAGTAGAAAAGATCACTGATTACTGAGAAATTAATATAAACTAAAAGCAAGAATTATAAATAAACCAAGTTAGCCTGTTATAAGAGATTTCTGAATTACTCAGTGCCTGGACTCCCATTTCTAAGCAATCATTTATTTCAGTGCAACTTTAAAATAAAAGTCCCTTATTAAGCAAGATTCATTGGTGTGTCCTGCCCTTCACTTAATGAAATGATGAAATGTGGATGACTTCAGTAAGTTTGTTTTTTCATGTGAGTGCTGATTCAAAAATCATCCTAAAGATTGAAATGTCATATGAGAAACTTAGCAGTCACCTTTTATAGCCAGGTACTCAGCCCCATTTCAGCTCTGTCTACGCCATGATCATGTTCACCCACGTATGAAGTTCAGGATCCACAGACACATAGGTTCAACTTATTTCCTGTGCCATCTAAAAGGGATGCTCTCATTTCCATCGAAGCCAGAATTGGACACAGCAATTGCCATGTCAGAGTTTGTGCAATATAACATATCTTTTACGGCTGTGAGATGTGATCATAAAACTTCCAGCTGCTGGTATATTTTGCTCTAAAATGTGGCTTTTCTCATACCATTTTATGACCTGGTTCATGAATAAATAACATTGAATTATTTAAAACAATGAAACCTAAGACATTCTACTTGGTACCCATTTTCAAACCATGTAAACATTGACTTTGTGAATGTACTGTAATATTTCCAAGGCCATGAAAAATTATCACCATGCAGAACCAGAGAATTCACCTCACCTATGTCAAATTCCACAAACATATTCCTCTACACATCAATAAAAATTTGTAACCAAACATTCCTAAATTATGATTCAACAAATAAAACACCAATGCAGCTCCTAGCAGAGCTTCAGTGAAGGCAGCCCAGATTATAAGATTTTCAATGACAGAACCATTTCTGTTTTTAAGAACCTCCAGCCACAACTAAATGCATCCTTTAAATTGTCTGGCTTTTATTTTAAACCAAACCCTCTGCATTACTTTAATGTGTGTGTGGGGGGGGGGGGGGGGCGGGGAGGGGAGGTCTTGAAAGCATAATTACTAGGAATAACCCCTATACGATAGTACACTATTGTCAAAAAATTAAACAATCCTATTTTTCCCTACTCCCATTAGTCAGTGTATCAAATCCATAATGTATGTTGTATATACAGACCTTTGAGAGGAAAGAAAATCTTTAGGAGCATACCAAGATCCCCAAGTAGGCTCCATCAGCTAAAGAATAAAACACAATACCAAATGCAACTTTTCTTGAAAGAACAACAGAATGGAATTTGCTACTGTTGAATCACACGTACACACCCCAAAACAACATAACTACAACTCCCAACACACAAAGGTGCACGAGCACGCGCACACGCAAACACGCACACACAAAGTAGTTTGTGGATTATTTTTACGAAACTCTAGTTTTATGAAAAAATAGAACTAATTCTTCTGAACTAGTATCTGTTCACTGAAAACAGTATAAAACCTAAAAGTCACAACTGGTCTACCTTAGGAGGCAGACAAATAAGCAAATGGACCATCGCTTAGCAAATTACCCAGGGATTTTAACAGAAGACGAGCCAACAAAATGGGTCATTGGCTAACAGATTAACTACCTACGATGAACCAACCAAGTAATCCACTGGTTAACTAAGTACCCAACCAAGATGAGCCCACCAAGTGGTCTATTAATTAACAGAAGAACCAAGCCTGAGAACTCAACCAAGTGAATCACTCTTTCACAGAGAAAGAAACTAAGTAAACTCTGAGGATGCCACACACAGTTTCATTCAGGAGAGATGAAATAAAACTTCTATCTTATCAGCGAAGAGGAGCTCTTAATGGGCCCAAACACACACCAGGAAATCTGGAAGTATGACCACTGCCTTGGTCCCATGTGGGACTGGAAATGGATCACGCGGCGCTACTTACGAAGATTATTTATGGGGGTTCTGGTATCCATGTTCTCATAATGCTGCACGTGGACCACGATGTTGAGGTCTCTCTCCATATGGTCGGTGTTGCAGTGGCCCTGTGGCCTCATGACATCTGCAAGGGCCCTGAAAGAGGAAAGAATTGAAGTCTGTTCATTCAAAATACAACGATTGGCATCTGCTGTGCTCTGAGCGCTGTGCTTGCGAACAGAAGACAAGGCCCCTCACTGCATGGAGCCGCCATTCTAGTTAGAGATGAGGGGGGGAGGGGGGGAAGACACAAGTAAGAGCAGTGCAATTAGAGGATAGATAGGACTTCATGCAGAACAGCTCACATGCTTCCCACAATAGCTGTGTAATGGCTACTTCACAGCGTTGTTGAGAGGACTAAATGATGACTATATGTAATATATCTGCACCCCATAGATTGAGTCTCCCCTTATATCTAATACTAGATGCCAACACTTCATGTACAGCAATAGCCCACTATTAGTAACAAATAACATTTATTCAGTACTTACTATAAGCCAGGCACCATGCTAATCACGTTACATGCCTTAATTCAACTAAGCAGCCTATAAACACCTTATGAGGATCATTACTCCTTCTTTGTAGGTAAGTAAACCAAGGCTCAGAGAGGTGAATTAACCTGCTCAAGGTCACACAGCCAGTAAGTTGTAGCACAGGGATTTGAATGAGAATCCGTATTCACAGCCCTGTACACTGTGTGCATGGGCTTTCCTGCAGCTGTGAAGGATGTAGTGTAATCCGTACACGCCCCATGCTAGTGCCCCTCTTAGTCAGTAGTTGGGGATGGAGAGAAAACATAGAACCTGGGGCCCCAGCAATGTTTCAGGTGCCTTCCACTTACCATTGTCCCATTGCCCCGTGAGCAACCATTCCCCCAAGCTCGCAGCCTAGAACCACAGCTGGTGAAAAATGTCAGATGTGAGAGAGACACAGGCCAACACAGCAAGAGTCCCATAAGAATTAGAGGAAAAGATTGAGTCTGCTAGGAGTCAAGACAATAACAACAGCTCCTATTCATTCATTCAGTCGTTCACTCAACACATATTTATTGCCCACTCTGTGCCAGGCACTAATCAAGGCCCTGGGGAAACAGCAGTGTACAAGAAAGACAAGATCACTGCCTCCTGGTGCTTATTTTCCAGGGGAGAGAATGCAAACATTTGTGTTAAATAAATATACACGGGCTACAAAAATTAAATGAGTAAAAGTGTAACATGATCAAGAGAGACTGGTGGTTGGCGGCATTATTCACAATGGCCCAAAAGTAGAAACAACCCAAATCAAGTGATGAATGAATAAGCAAAATGGGTTATATGGAGTGGAATATTATTCAGCCATGAAAAAGGAATGGAGGACTGATATCTGCAACAACATGAATGAAACTTGGAAACATTATGCTCAGTGAGAGAAGCCAGACACAGAAAGCCACATATTGTATAATTTCGTTTATATGAAATGTTCAGAATAAGCAAATCTATAGAGACAAAGAGATTGGTGGTTGCCAGGAAATGAGAGAGAGATGACTGGGGAGTGACTGTTCTATATGGAGTTTCTGTTTGGAGTAATAAAATGTTCAGGAATGTGAGAGTTGTGATGGTTAGATGCGAAAAAGCACTGAATTGTACAAATTAAAATGGTTAAGATGGTGGATTTTTATGGGACATGGGAAGTGACTGCTAATGACTGAGGGGTTTCTTTTTAGGGTGATGAAAATGTTCTAGAATTAAGATAGTGGTGATGTTTCCTCAACTTTGTGAATATACTAAAAACCACTGAATTGCACACTTTTTAAAAAATTCTAAATAAACAGAAAGAAAGAGAGAGATGGGATGATCAGGAAAAGCCTTTCTGAGGAGGTGACATTTGAGTTGAGCCCTGAATAGTGCAAAGGCGTTGGTCACAAAAAGATTCAAATAAAAAACATTCCAGGCAGAGGGAGCAGCAAATACAAAGGCCCTGAGGCAGGAAAGAGTTCGGTTATCTAAGGGACAGACAAGGTCAACAAACCGGAAAGGTGGTGGCAAACAAGGAGGAGAGGATTATTAAACCCACTTTAGAGAATAAAAAACTGCCCAAGTTTAAACCAGCTAATCATCAGAGGACTCGGATACAAATCTGAGTGTCTTGAGATCAGAGTCCAGGCCCTTTCTCGCCTCTGTGCAGTTGCCAGGATCTGAAATGGAAATGGGGCTGCTGCGTAGGAACCTTTGAGACCAAGAGCAGATGTCTCCCAAACCTAATTTGCCCTTTTCACTTCTAAACAGGTTCATCATGAGCTTCAGGGGAATTCTGTACCCTTCTGGAATTGAATGGAAATTTTATGTGTGCATTGTTCTGGAACAAGAAGCCATAGCTTTCACCAGATTCTCTAAAGAGTCCCCCCCAAAAAAATTCCAAGGTACTCAGGCTTTCCAGAGGATAGCAAAGTAATAATCAGGACAGGTACCATGAACTTGGCCATCTGTAGATCCCCTGGGCTTCTCCTGAATGCCAAAGCCCATGAAAATCCAGCCCCAAAGCCAAGGACACTTTTCCCCCAGGCAGCCCTTCCGAGAGCATGCAGCAGAGACCATGATTCTTAGAGATCTCCCTGTCCTGGACAAGGAGTCTTCAAGGTGTGGTTCCCTCACTCCAGGGTCCAGGGACTGCAGAAAATGATTTGGCATGGGCCAGGATGGACCAGTGAAAAGACTGTTAGTGTCCTTGCGCGCCTTATGGAGAGTAATAGAAGGACAGATAATAAACTAGTAAAACAGTAAATGAGTAATTTTAGACCATAATGTGAAATAAAGCAAGTAACACTGAAGGATGGGCAGCGGGGGCGAGGGACAGCAGTAACTAAGCCTGGGTGGTCAGAGACAGCTTCTCAAAGGTGACATCTGAGCTGAGACCTGGACGATCAGGAGGGGCCAGCCATGTGAAGTCCAACAGATAGAGAATTTGAGCCGAGCCAGAGTGGCAATGAGCTTGGCCTATTTAAGGAACAACAATAACCAAAACATGCTGCATCTCTTTTCTTTTCAATTGCAGTGGAACAGAGCTCAGAGTCCCAGCTTCTTGCTTCATAGCGTCAAGGGGGTCTTTAGGGCCTAAATTATGTTCTGACACTTAAATACTTGAATAGGATTCCTGCGTATTTCCTCTTGCTCCAGAAGCATCATTTATTTTTCAAGAATGCAAGAGCCATGGGCATGAGATAACTCTCTGGAATAGTGGTTAACACACTGTAGACATTTGTCAAAGCTCATCCAACTATCAACTTAAAGTGTGCGCATTTCATTGTGTCACCTTTACCCCAAGGATGGTGGTTTTTAAAATGCAAGAACTTAGTGCCCAAAGAGAAGCAAACATGCCCTCCAAGGAAAAATAACTTGGGAGGCTTTTCTGTGATCAACAGTATTTGCATGCATGGCCTTCTCCAGCCTGAGGAAGCCATAGGGTAACCACAAAAGTAGGAAGAAGGGAAAGTTGAAGGGAAGTTAGAAGAGAGAAAAGTCAAGGGAAGGAGGGACATTTATCACTTGATGCCATTTCTTTGCAAGGGACTCCAGCTCTTCTGAAGCATGTTTTAAATATACACAGGACACTGTGCTCTGTACTTGGATTTCTGATTCTGTTTGAAGGAAGGCAAAATAATGCCATGTGTTCCCCACTGGTTTCAAGTGCAGAGAGCTTCAAATACGTGTTCCTGCCCCCAAGGTCATTTCTCATCAGTACCTCCTCCAAGAGCGCCGGCCCTGCCAAGGGCACACACAGAACACATTGCTCGTCTTGATCTTACAGTGGCTCCTTGAACTGGCTCTGATGCATGGTTGGGATCTGCAGAGCATCGAGTACTTCTTTGTGATCTGAGAAGCCTGAAGTCCTGCATGTTTGTGCCCTAAGGCAGTGCAGCCCAGTGGTCAAGGACCTGTGCTCTGGCCGCACACTGAGTTTGAAGTCCAATCCAAACCAGCCTTGCACCAGGGGCTTGTTCACCCTCTTGGAAAGCAATCTTTGCGTCTTAAAAGGCAGATCACCATAGGGCCTACCTCCCTGGGGAGCGACGTGAAAGTAAATGAGAATTTACACACAAGCTTATGGCCAAATAGCAAAGCCAGGTTTTTCAAAAATAGCAAGGGTTCTTCAACATTACCTAGGCCAGTGGTCGGCAAACTGTGGCTCTGTTGACTAATGAGTTTGCCGACCACTGGGATAGGGGCTTAATCACAAGGAACAACAACAGCCTGTAATTATTGGAATCGAGAGTCTAGGTCAGTGGTCGGCAAACTCATTAGTCAACAGAGCGGCAAACCGCGGCTCGCGAACCACATGTGGCTCGCGAGCCGCAGTTTGCCGACCACTGACCTAGGCCAACAATTTGCAATGCATTTTTGTAGTTGTAGTTGTAGGTAGATCTTCTCTCCTATTCTGAATCTGCCCCCTCCTACTAAGATTAAATGCAAATCTGGAGAAGTTTCAAGACTTGGCCAATGTCACACAGCTAAATAGATATAGCAGAGGAGAGGCTAGAACTGAGTTCCAGACTACAACATTATCCCTTTCAGTAAACAAGAGATAGAAAACTCCAAGCCCTAGCCGGTTTGGCTCAGTGGACAGAGTGTCAGCCTGTGGACCAAAGGGTGCTGGGTTTGATTCCTGTTCAGGGCACATGCCCAGGTTGCAGGCCCGATCCCCAGTAGGGGGCATGCAGAAGGCAGCTGATCAATGATTCTCTTTCATCATTGTTGTTTCTATCTCTCCCTCTCCTTTCCTCTCTGAAATCAATAAAAATATATTAAAAAATACAAAACTCCAATAACAAGGATGATTATAGAAGGGTAATAGTCGCTGAGTAGTGACCATATGGACAGGCCCTGTGCTTTTCAAACCCAGTCTCAATGAATCCTCACCCAAACCTATTACATAAGGATTATCATTATCTCATTTTATAGTCAAGAACCTGAGACTCAGAGAAGTCAAGTAACTTTCCCATGGTCACACAGCTAGTAAACGGCCAAGCTGGGATTGAACCTGGGGCCATCTGACTTGAGCCATGCTGTTAAGATCAGCCTGACTGCCTCTCCAGGGACTGCAGGTCACATCACTAAGTGAACTGGGTGGGAGTGGCTACTGAGGTGAATCGGAGACCTTCCTAAATGGGGCAATCACCACTCAGCAGCAGCCAATAGTTGCCATGGGAAAATGCACATCCAGAATGGCCGGACCTACCAATTTCTCAATCTGGATTTCTGTGTGAAATATTGGGGTTTAAAACATTGAAAATTGGTTCTAAGTTGGTTTTAAAACAACCTATATACTAGAGACTAAAGAGATTTCATAGCCAATTCAATGAGCCTTGACTGGATCGTGGTTTGAAACACCAAAGTCTGAAAGACATATTTTAGTATGACTGGGAAAATTGTAATATGAGTGGATATTTGATGATATTATGGATTTTTTGTTGTTTTGCTTGGATGTGATACTGGAATTGTTATGTGCGAAAATGTCCTCCTCCTTAGGAGATCCATGCTGAAATATTTAGGGACAAAGTGCCTCATTGCAACTTATTTTCAAATGCTTCAGCCATAAAACAAAGGGGAAAGGGGGACGTAGAGAGAGAGGGAAGAAGAAAGGAATATTTGAAGAGAAAGAGATTAACAATAAAGCGAATATGACAAAATACTAATAAGTGTTCAGTCTAGATTAGTAGTTCTCAGCTGGGGTGAGTCTGCCCCTACATGACATTTGACTATGTCTGAGGGTGTGTTTTACTGTCATGACTGGGTTGTGCAGTGGGTGCTACTGGCATCTAGTGGGTAGAGGCCAAGGATGCTGCCAAACATCCTGCAGGGCACAGACAGCCCCACAAGAAAGAATTATCCAGCCCCAAGTGCCAGTTGTGCTGAGAATGAGAAACCCTGGTCTACATAAAGGGTCTACTGAAGTTCCTTTTGATTAGTCTTTCAAGTTTTTGTAGATTTAAAATGTTTCACAATAAAAAAAAAAATTTTTAATCTTAAAGTATAAAAGTACATAAATAGAAATATTTTGCAGACCAAACAAAACATGTCTGCATGGTTGGGTAACCATAGCTGGCCATTTGCAGCCCCTTTTTCCAATAAATAGTGGTTGAATGTAGCTGCTGTTACAGCTGCTGAATGAGCATCTGTATAGTTCTTACAAAATTGAGTGCAAAGCACCCCTCCTGAAATTACTATCTTCTTCCTGCTTCCAGTCCTAATCAGCCCAGAAGCAAGCAGGCAATGTGCCCAGGCAGGACTATGAGCCTAAAACCTGACATCACAGAGGCCTCTTCTGGGAAAACACAAGCGTGCTGGCCACCAGGAGCAGTTTGTGACATGGGAGCAGCGATGTGCTCTAGTCTTTGAAGGGGAGGTGCTTATAGATAAGACGAGAACAAACCCCTCATCTCAGTGACCCTCACAGCCCCAGACAGAACTAGTTAAGAGGCTGTGGCCAGCACATGGATTTCACCTGGAAGCCACCTGCTGGTGCCAAGCCTGGCGTGTCCGCCCCACCCAAGCATCCCTGAGCCCCTGCAAGCTAATGAGTCGATGGCTGGGACTAAAAACGATTCCCTGAATAAGCAGCCCAAGGTGGGTTGTGAATATTTGTTGGGGACATGCGCAGCCTCAGCACCACAGGAATACGTATTAAGGCTACACACATGCAGAAAACAAGCAACAGAACGCAAATAAGGGAGTCACCTTGGATTGATTCATTTATCCCAGCCTTGTAAAATACTGGTATTCCTAAACCCAAGAACAGTCATTCTCAAAGTGCGGGGTGGGTTGTTAAATGCACCTTTTGGGGGGCCCATCCCAGACCTCTTGATTCAGACTCTCTCAGGATAGATCTCAAGAATGTGCATTTTAGGAAGCTCCCTCCAACTCTGATGCTCACCCCATCAGAAAACATCTGTCCCAGACACAGTGGAAACCAGGGGAGTAGATACTGCACAATTTTGTAACTCTGTGACCTTGGGCAAGCCACCCAACTTTATAAGTGGGAATTAGAATAGCACCTGTCTCACAGGATAATTGTGAGAACTATAGAGATGTTTACACACACACACACACACACACACACACACACACACACGCAAGCACACGCACACCTAGAGCAGTGCTGGACACTCAGAACCCAGAACTGCACTGAGCAAATGTGACTGCCTATTCCTTCGCAGTGATTGGCAGAACACTGTAAAACCCCGAGCGCTTTACCAATGTACAGACATTCAGGTCCTTCCCCTAAAGATTTTGGCTAGGGCGAGGCCCAGGGTAGGGATTTTTTTTTTTTTAATAGCATTCCAGGTGAACCTAAACAGCAGCCAAGGTTGAAAACCACACCTGGGAAGCTGCCAGGAAGAAAAAAAAAATCAACTCTTCTTTCTCTTCAGGTGTCTACACTTGCTCTCCATTCTGGAATTCCCAAAATGTATACACCACCAGGAGAGCCTGTATTCAGGCTGTTACAGAAGACTGGGTACCCCTGGATTCCACCTCCCAGCAGACTTTTCCTGATACCAGCAGAAGAATGTGGCAGCTACACACTGAGCTGGAGTGATCCTTTGGCCCCCTACCAGAGCTGCAAGGGTGCTGGACAAGGAAGTTGAGCGCTACCAGGTACCTGCTGGGCGCTAAGGTACCTAGTCTCAACAGGAAAACACGGATCAAAGAGGGGCTGAAGCTAGCGTCACTTTCTCCCATAGGTGCCCAAAGGTTAGCTCTCCTCCCACTTGGCCTCCTCCCTGTTCCCTCTCCACTCACCCCCCCTACCCCGCCCCCGCCCCCCAACACTGACTGAGGAGGGCTCCTTTCAGCGCAGGTTTGCAAGGAAAGGGCTCGGTGAAGATTTCAGCAGAGGAATTAACCCGAATCTGCAAGGCAGCCCACCTATCCCTGGGAGAATCTCTCCCTACCAAGGCGACACGGCTGCCGCAGTCCTGCCTGCGTATCTCACCCTCACCTTAACGCAGACCTCAGAATCCACCGCGATGGCGGGCACCGCAGGGGAGTGAAACCACCCGGCCCGTGGGGCTGGTGACGGGCACCTTGGGGTGGCAGGAGGTGGGCGGGGCCAGCGCTTTACTCTTTGGGTAGGTCAGCATCCCCTCCAAGCTTACTTCTGTTCCTCAAGACCTCACCACACCTCCCTGCGGACTCAAACCGAGAGGAACTTCTTCACTCCTCCTCCCCCCCCCACCCCCCGCGCCCCCATCCCCCGCAAAGTCCTCCCCTCTGGAAGAAAAAAAAGTCATCGGATACTCTTCGTATAAATAGAAAATAATTACTAGTGAGGTGGTGATGTTCCTTCGCCTATTTTTGCTGGGGCTCTTTGTTCAGATTTTTTAGGCAGGCTCCCCGAGCGCGTGCATACACACGCGCACACATAGGCCCCCGGCGGAGGTGTGGGGTGTGCGTGTGTGTGCATGTGTCTGTGTGAAGGGGGGCGGCGGGGAGAGAGACGGAGATACATGGCAACTCCGTTACCCATACTCGAAAAGAGGACAGAGCGTGCGCCCGGCCATCCAGCAGTGCGCAGGCCGCCTGTCGCTCTCCAACCCCACCTGCCGGACCTCACACCAGCCCCCGGCCTCTCCCGGGTACCGGGCAGCGTCCTCGCAGCTGCGTCCTCGCCTCCAAAGTTACTGGGTTGTGCGAATCGATTTAGACACTTATAAAACAAGCAAAAGGCAAATAGCTCCATTAATCCCCAAATGCCTCCTTCCATCTGCTGCGACTTCCTCGTGCTGGGACTTGCATAATGAATGAGGCAAACGGGAAAGTTGGCGAATCAGGGTGTGTGGGGGGGGGGGGGTAGTATCCGCGCGGGGCGGGGGCTCTGGCCTTTGAAGTCCACGCCAGCTCGAGCTCTGGGTACAGGGAGAGGTGGCGACGGGGAAGCGGAGCCAGGGAGTTGGGGAGGGGAGAGGGGAGACCGTTGGAGGCAGCAAGTTCCCGATTCCAAGGACCTTGCAGCTCAGGGAAAGCGAGGCGGCCGCTCCGAGCAAGGCTTTTGTTCTCGCCCTCCCTTGGCTCGCCACCCGCCTCGCCTCCTTTTCGCGAGCCGTACTAGTTGCAGGCGGCACACACATCTTTCCCTCCTCCTCCCCTCACACACGCGCGCTCGGGCTCTCACACACACCCCTTCCCTTTCCGGCTCGCCCGCCGGCCCCTGTTTATCTGGGCTAGTATTTGGAACCCGAGAGTGGACCGCTCCCCAAAACCAGAGACTTGGAGGCCAAGGGCTCCCAGCTGTGTGCCTCAAGTCCGCTGCAATCTTCCGCTCGGGGAGGGGGTGCGGCAAGACAGTGAGGGACGGGAGAGACCCTCCCCCTGACACACACACACACACACACACACACACACACACGCTCATGTCCACACCTGTGCGGAGCCCAGCTCTCCCTCTCCGAATCGAAGTTGGCTTCCCGGTGACATCCCTCAGCAGAGAGCCTGGGATGGGGGGGGGGGGGGGGGGGGGGCGCCATTGCTTAGGGAAGGTGGAAGGGGAGAGAAGGGAGCGCAGAGCTGGGAGGGGAGAGCGAGGGGGAGGCAGCCCACCTGGACATGTGCTCCCTCTGGGGTCGGTGCGCTTTCTCCAGTCCTAGCTTGGTGAAGATGCCTACGAGCACCATGACGGCCACCACCCCGCAGATGATGTAAACGATCAGGTTGGTCTTGTCCTTGGTGGGGTCGTGCAGGGGGTCGTCCTTGCGCGCGGGGGGCTTGCCGGTGTTGAGCCAGAGCGGAGTGTCGTAGTTGGTGCAGGTGCTCTGGTTCAGGCGCCGCTTCTTAAACGTGCAGCAGAACCGGAAGCCACAAGTCCCGCAGCAGAAGATGAAGTCGCCCGAGCTGCAGTTGAACGGCGGGTCCCACTGGCCCATGACATCGAAGTAACCCCGGCAGAAGTCCGGCGTGGGCGCCCGGGTCGGAGGCGCGTCCGAGACACCCGCACCCTCTCCGGCCTCCCCGGAGGCGGCCCCGGAGCGGTTGCCCCCCGTCAGCACCAGCACGCCACCCAGCTGCGCCAGCTGCCCGTGCCCCGCTCGCTCCTGCGCCCGGCACACGCGGGCGCACAGCTCGGTGAGGAAGCAGCCGAGGAGCAGCCGAAGGACGCGGCGCATCGTGTCTCCCAGCCCGGGCTCGGCCGTTTGGCCGCCGCTGGAGCCGCTGCAGCCGCCTCTCGAAGCGCGGCCGAAGCTGCCGAGGCTGCTGCCGGGGGCTGGGAGCCGCCGCGGGCCGCACATGCAGGGAACGGCACGGGGCGCTCGGTGGTCGGCGGCCACGGCGCTCGGCTCAGCCCGTGTTCGCCTCCAGCGCGCCGCGCGCCAAGGGGCTGGCCGGGGAGGAGCGCGCGGGGCTGGGCGGGGGGAGGATGAGCGGGGGCAAGCGCGGGGTGCAGGTCCGGCTGGCTACAGGGAGAGGCGGGGGCTGGAGCGCAGGGGAGAGTCGGTCCGCCCGCGCCTCCCCTCGGCCGGCGGCTCTGGACTCGCTGCCCCGCGCCCGCTCGCAGGATCCCTCTCACCTCTTCAGCTCGCCAAGTGCGCCGGAGAGAGCGAAGCGACACTTGTGGAATGAAGGGAGGCCAGGAGAGAAGGAGGAGGGGAAGGAGGGCGGGCAGAGGAGGCGCGGGGTGGGGAGGCGGGCGCGAGCTCGAGAGGGGCGGGGGCGCGGGAGAGGTGACTCGGGCGGGAGGGCGGGAGCGAGTTGGGGGGCGTGCGGTACCGAGCCTGGCTGGCGGGCGGGTAGACGGGAGTTTCGCAGCCGCTGAAGGAACAGCTCGGATTTCCCGGCGGGTGGAGGACGGCGGCGGGACCCCCGCGCCCTCTCCGGGCTGGAGGCGCGGCTCAGACCTGTACCCGGTGCAGAGGCGGCTCCGCCCCTTGCTTTTTCTGGGGTGCCGGCGCTGGAGCTGCGGATCGAATCTGCCCAACGGGGAAAGGGTGCCTCGGAGGGGATAGGGACAGACTGGGTGGCTTACACTCCAGCAGAGACTCAGCCTGGTCGGGATCGCCCCTCCCAGGTACGCGGGGCCGCTCTGCCCTTCCTGCTCCAGCCTGACACGCCATCCGGGTGGCCCAACTCCTTGGGCCGAGGTGAGGACCACGGCTGAGCTGGGAAGGCGGGGTGGCAAGCCCCTGGGCCCTGGGTAAGACCCCCGGAGGGGGGCTTGGGTTGAACTAAAGTCAAAGAGGCTCAGAGGGTCAGGAGAGGCAGCCGACAAGACAGAAGCAATAGCATTTCTCTGAAGGTCTTTCCTTGGGACTCTCCCAGGCCCCCCTACCTGCCACTTTGCTGTCCCTCTTCCCCCTCGTAGAGTTCCCTGCGCTCCACAGGAGGGCTCACCGCGGCGTCGCCTCTGCGCGCCCAGATCTGGCGCAGTGCAAGGCCCGTCTGCCCAATTTTCGCCTCCCTCCCGGACCTGGAACCCGCGCACCGATCCCCAGACTCCACTGGCCCGGATCCCACCAAGCCCTGACCACACCACACCCCCGTCATCCTCACCCAGGGCTGCGGAGCTGGCCTTGTTCCTGGGCTTCCAGCCTTGCGTCGCCCTCTCTCAACTCAGCCAATTCCAGCCATCGTCAGCCCTCTCCCATTTCTCTCACTTCTTCTCTCCTCTGCTTGAATTTGACTCCAGTAGCCTCCGAAACAGCATTTGTACCAAAACTGCTACACCAAATTTAGATTTCCACACGCCCCTGCGTTTTGTTTTTTAATTGCATTAACTAAGTATACACTTTGCAGTCAGCGGGGCTATTTGCAGTGATAAGATGTTTCCACCACTTTCCTCTCCTTTTGGCTGCAGTCAAGCTCTTCTCAGAGCATTTTCAGGAAGTTGGGGGCCAGTAAACTGACATACTGGGGTCCCTTTCATTGGAAAAGCAAGCAGGAGCATGGGGCTCTACTGCAAGTTTTCTGGGGGATGAGAGCCAATTGTGTCTTCTCTTTGAAGACACATCACCTACTTACTGTCTTCTCAGACTTGCAAAGAGTGACCCTGTTCCAGCAACAATGCACCAGGGCAACACTGACAGAGCATATCCAGGAGTATATCAGTCCTGGAAGACTCACTGAATTATGGGGCTGTATTATGTCCCAGACACACCCAGACAAGGCGTGAGATTGTGCGTCTAAATTCATCAGATTCATCATAACGGGGTCCCCAAAATAAGACAGTGTGGCATGTCTGTGGACCCACACCCACCACCACTGTGTGACTCTCTACAAACATAGCTCTGGTGTGTAAGCGTTATTGATAGCTGACATTTATTCAGTGCTTGCGACATCCCCACTAAGCTTGCTCCTCACAGATGCTTAGAGCAGTGCCTAGCATATAGCAGACAATCTGGGAATATTTGCTGAGCCACTGAGTGACAGATCTCATTTAACTCTATCCATTAGGTAGTCTTACCAGGCCCACACAACAGAGGGAGAGACTGAGGCCCAAAGCAATTAAGCCAGTTGCCCAGGGTAGCTGAGCAAGGAAGTGTGCCGTTGGCTTTTGACCCAAGAAATTTGACTCAGGGGCCTGTGTTCTAACCACGGCAAAATAGGCCTCCAGACTCCATCCACTGACATTAGATAATGCATTTATTTTTTTCACCCCACGTTGAAATGTAACTTCATGACAGAAATGGCCCTGACCCTTGCAGAGTCCCACAGCATCTAGAACAGAGGGATGCACTAAAATAATAATAATAATAATAATAATAATAAACTAATTAAGATCTCTCATGCAAGACCTTGTCTTAAACCAAGGAAAAAGAACACAGGCTCTGGCCTGGTGGCTCAGTTGGTTGAAGCAGGTTATAGGTTCGATTCCCTGTCAGGGCACATACCTGGGTTGTGGGTTTGATCCCTGGTAAGGGAGCTTACGGGAGGCAACCAATAGATGTATCTCCCATGGATATTTCTCTCTCTCCTTTCCTCTCTCTCTAAAATCAATAAAAACATATCCTCCGGTGAGGATTTAAAAAAAGAACACAAGGCAGGGACAGACTAGAGCTTCTGCTGTTATGACATCTGCAGAGGGGTTGGCATATTTCTCATGCTAAATCAGAACTGAAAGAGCTGCCCCAGCAGGCTTGCTAAGGCCCAGGAAGCTGAGGCTCAGAGAGGTTAAGAGCTTTGTCCAAGGTCACAAGGTCAGCAAATGGGAAAGCCAGGGCTGGATACAGACCTGCCAGGCTTCTCATCTCTAGTCTCTTGCCATCCCACCTCACTATATTTCCACCCCGGCACTTCCCAGCATGCATCAGGGCTGAGAGCCAAGGGCAAGAACCTGCTAGAAGAATA
Source organism: Cnephaeus nilssonii (assembly GCF_951640355.1). NCBI lineage: Eukaryota > Metazoa > Chordata > Mammalia > Chiroptera > Vespertilionidae > Cnephaeus > Cnephaeus nilssonii. The sequence goes on along the minus strand of NC_137073.1, from coordinate 23,760,608 downwards.
GGTCATAGACACCTTCCCACAAGAGTTGGGGGGTTTAAGGCATTTATAATTTTAATTAAAAAAAAAACTGTAATGAAATCCAGTCACTGTAAAATATTGCCTGTCACCTGGACATTTGAGTCAGGTCCTCAGAGGAGCCTGGCTGTAGCTGCTGCTCCCCGCTTTAATTAACAGAGACTGCCCCCTGTTTGTGACAAAGAGAGTGCAGGATTGTGCTTCAGAGAGAAGCCGACCAGATCCACCCTTCGTGGCTTATTTGCCAGATTCCAAACCTTCAACCTTCTATCCCTTGAGCTTTGCCCGAATCAAATTCCCTCTGGTCCTGCCTATTGTGGCTGCCATTGCCCCCTGGAATATTGCCGGACCCTGTTTCCCAAACATTTGAAAAATATTTCAAAGTGGGAGGAATCATCTTGGTTCATTTTACTCTTCAAAGGAAAAAAGCCGATGTCCTCTGGGTATTTCTGGTCAGTAAATAGTCACTGCCTCCTCATAGATGCGTGGTTATTGGAAACATTGGCCCTGTTTGGAACATCGTCCAGGGCTCCTGGGCGGGGGGCGCGGAGGGGGAGGAGGAGGAGGCTAGTAAACTTCCTAATTGAAACACCTGGCAAGTTCATGGAAGATGAAAAATCATCATCAAAGGCCACCCCCCACCACTATCCAAATGAATTCATGCAAATGTGTTGAAATTAAAATGCAGCTCTTAATGAAAGTACTTTCTAAGAAAGAGATGATGACATTGTTATTTACAACACAGGCACTCTTAATATCCAAAGAAGAATCTTTCACTTGCTCTAGCCTTAATTATGTCAGACCACAGTGCATGTTATAGAGACTGAAATTGTACTCCCCAACAATTAGGGGAGAGAGCCACGTGACAAAGGATATGTGCTCACCAGGACCTGCAACCAACGTCTACAAGCAACTCAACAAATTAGATCGTTTGTGCTGTGGCCCTCAAAATCTCATCAGATGGCTTTGAGGGTTTCAAAGAGGTTTCTAAGCAACTATTAGCCCTGAGGGGGGGGGAAAGATAAACAGAAGCTGTTGATTCAAAACTTCAGGTGCTCCCTGGGTGAAATCTGAAACGGGCCCCATACACCAAGGGCAAGGAGAGATAGAAGAAAGGCAGGCTGCTCCACAATGGTGGGTGGCAGGTTTAACAAGCAGGAGAACTTACCTACAAGGCTTGTCTTGGGCACTACAAGGCCCAGGTGAGGAGATTGCCACACCCTCCCACTAGTTCAAATAGAGGACTCAATGGGGTTCCATCACGTGCACCATCCGGACGGTCTCAACAATACTTATTCCTGCCTTGAAAGTGCAGGAACAGTGGGCAGAATGTACATTTCAAAGACAGGGGAGGGGTAAGCAGCCTCCAATAGCCTGGGTCTAGTTCAAGGGTCAACCTCTGGTCACGGCTTCTCAATGACCTCTTCATAGAAGCCTAAATGTACCTAGCACCTTGCCAGGTTCAAGCAACACCCTCTATGATATATTTTATTCTTTTTGTTCTAAAGGGATAAGAGAAGCCTTTATAGAAGAAGTGAAGTGAGTCTAAAGTATAGCTCCCCCAGATCAGAGGTGGAACGTGATTTGATTTTTGGTGGTACCCCAACAAAGATTTTTTAAAATAGTTTTATATTTATTTCAATGTATATCAGAAAAAAAAAAATGCATCCAGCACATGGCTTCATGGGCATAAGTCTTTAAGGTGTAGTGAATCCTTTAAGTCCATCAATTTAAAGTCAATTTAAGAAAAATAATAAAGACATCACAATATTCATTGATGAAATACAAATGAAGAAAAGAATATGAAGTGTCTGGTACTGAAAACTGAATTTACCAAATGTGAGCTTTGGCCTCAGAACAGGGGATCTCAGCGTCAGCACTAGTGACATTTTGAGTGGATAATTCTTTGTTGTGGGGCCATCCTGTGCTTTAGCAGCATCCTTGGCCTCTACCTACTAGATGCCAGTAGCACCTCCCAGTTGTGACAACTAAAAACTGTTAACAAGCAGATATTGCCAACGTCCATAGGGTGGGGTGTGGTTAGGGAGGGTAATCGATTGAGAACCACTGAGTCATGCCTATTTAAATCCTAGCTCTTTGTCATGTGATGAATAATGCACTTAACTTCTCTAAGCCTCAGTTTTTCCATCTATAAAATGGGGATAAGAATGGCACCTCTCCCCAGAAAGGTTACAGACACTCCATACATTGTATAGAGTACTTAGTACATTGAAGGGAACCTTGGCAGTGCTTAATTAAGGGTCACTGAAGGGCCTACAAGGTGTCAGGCACTGAGCTGAGTGCTGGGGTGACAGATGACAAAGACCCTTGTTCTCCATGATCTCAAAATCTCTAGGGCGAGATAGAATTTAAAGGCAGGGCAGGCTTCCTAAGCAAGCAATCTGTGCAATCATGCTCAAAAGGGTCCCATGCTTGATTTAATGCTCTGCAGTTTTCTTTTTAAAATTATAAATTATTTTTAATAAGGGTCCCCACCAATTATATAGCTGATCCTCTATAGAAGTAATACAACCTCAGCAGAAGTAGAGGTGAAGCTATGGGAATTAAAGGAGGGTGTTTAGCTCCACCTCTATAGGAAAGGAGGGCTTCTCGGAGGTGGTGACGCCTGAGCAGCCCAACTTAAATGTATGTAAGCATTCTCAGAAACATAGCAGGAAGAATTCAGATAGGCTCTCTTTAAAAGTAGTTCTCAAGTGCCAGTCCACACAACAATGTGTGTTGAAGTTTTCACTGGCCCATAGGAAACTGAGAAAAATTAAGGCTAATAAAATAAGTGTTTGATAAATACCTCTATTAATTGTTATATACTCTATTTGTATTAAAATTTGCTTTCTAAAAAAAAATGTTGGAGTTAGTAGATGTTAGTCTTATATTGTGTGTGTGTGTGTGTGTGTGTGTGTGTGTTATTTTAAAAATATTCCTGCCCTAACTGGTTTGGCTCAGTGGATAGAGCATCGGCCTATGGACTGAAGGGTCCCAGGTTCAATTCCAGTCAAGGGCATGTAACTTGGTTGCGGGCACATCCCCAGTGGGAGGTGTGCAGGAGGCGGCTGATTGATGTTTCTCTCTCATTAATGTTTCTGACTCTCTGTCCCTCTCTCTTCCTCTCTGTAAAAAAATCAATAAAATATATATATTTTTAAAATATTCCTTACCAGGAAAAAGATTGGCAAAACTATTCTCCCCAACTTTGGGTCATTTTACTATAGATGAAATCTGAGAGTCTTAGATGAGTAATTTAAAAACTCCACAGTAGCTTTTGTTCACAAGTAAAGTGGTAGGTTGAAGCAATTATCTGAATAATTTAAGTCCCTCCAACTCTACTGTAAAACCAAAATCGGTTTTGAGGTCATGCATTTTCCAGCCAGCTGCATTGATTAAAATAAATAGGTATACCCCCAGGAATCAGCTGAGACTAGATGGAACCCCCACAGCTGCTTACTCCCCAGACTCCTGTCTCTCTACTCAAATGCTTAACAATACAGATTGTGTCCGTTTTTGCCATGTAACAAATCATCCCAAAGCTTAGTGGCTTAAAACAACAACTATTTATTGAACAAACAGTTCTGTGGGTTGGCAAGTTGGGTTGGCCTCTCTTGGGCGGTTCCTCTGGTTTTGTCAGGGTTTACTCTGCATTTGCTATGAACTCCCAAACCCCCAGGATGCTGGTTGGTCTGAATCAGCCTTCAGCAGGGACAGCTTCCCTCCACTCCATGAAGTTCCTCACATACCATCAGACTCGCCCAGGCTTTTACCTGTGGTGGCTGAGCGGGGAGAACTGAGAGAAAGCATGCAAGCTCTATTGAGACCGAGGGACACAACAGGCACACCATCACTCATGCCACATTCTATGCGCACAAAGAAAACCATAAAGCCAGCCCATATGCGGGGGGGGGGGGGGGGGGGGCAGAAATAGACTTCTTCCCTTGATAGGAAAAGCTGCAAAGTCACATTGAAAAGGGGTGTGATTACAGGGACGTATGAATGACATTTTTTATATCTACTGTCTTAGTCCATTTGGGCTTCGATAACAAAATATCATAGACTGGGTGGTTTATAAACTATGGGAATGTATTTCTCACAGGTCTGGGGGCTGGAAAGTCTAAGATCAAGGCACCAGCATGGTGACCTTCTGGTGATAGCGCTCTTCCTGGTTCCTGGCTAGTGCCTTTTCACTGAGTCCTCACATGGTGGGAGGGGCAAGGGGTCTCTGTGGGGAGGGGGGGTCTCTCTTATAAGAATACTAATCCCATTTGTAAGGGCTCCACGCACATGACTTAAGTAATTCCAAAGCACTCCCCTTCTCATACCATCACATTGGGCATTAGAAAGTCCACATAATGAATTTTGGGGAGGACAAAAACATTCAAACCATAGCATCAACCTATCACACACCTCAAATCCTATTATTATCAACCAAGGCGGAATGAATATCTCCACATTACCAAGACTGCCCAGCCAACAGTATTCAAGGAAAAACTGGTGCATGTGAATTATATTGCAATCAAAGAAGCAACAGTCATATTGACTTACATAAACTGTGTTTTCACCTACATATTCAGAACAACCCTTGACCATTTGAAAGTTCAGTGCACCCCTATCCAGCCATGTGTCCAAGCCAGTAAACTGGAAGGTGTCTGATTCCACCCATCAGTCACCAACTTCGATCAATTCTCCCTCCTAAGTAAATATCAAATCCTTTCTTTCACCCCATCATCACTTCTTTAGTTCAACCTTCATTTCTCACAGTGACAATTACATTTCCCCATAGTTTCACCTAACCACTCCTACCCCCAAATCCAATTGCCTTTTATTCACTTAACAAGCCTGTATTGAATGTTCACTTTGTGCTAGGGATGGTGGGTATAACAGAAAATAAGATAGAACCTACCATATGGTAAAGGAAATAAATAAGAAAACAATTTTTACTCAGGATAGGTGATCTGCCATAATACACAATCCCCCAAAAAATCAGTGGCTTAACATAGTAAATCATGACTTAAGCCCTGGCAGATGTAGCTCAGTTGGTTGAGCGTTGTCCCATGCACCGAGAGATTACTGGTTCAATTCCTGGTCAGGGCACATGTCCTGGTTGCAGGCTTGATCCCCAGTAGTGGGGGGTGCAGGGCGTTCTCTCTCATCTATGTTTCTTTCTCATTGGTGTTTCTCTCTCTCTCCCTCTCCCTTCCTCTCTTTCTCTCTAAAATCAATAAAAACACATTTTTTAAAAATTATGACTTAAGAATCTAGTTCCTCTTATCATGTAGCTCCATGATCGAAATAATTTACTTCTCTCCATGTGAATACTGTGTGGAGGCCACGTTGAGCCACGTGGAAGAAAGGACAGGAAGGATGAAGTGAGGCTATTTAGGGCTCTGCCTTGAAGTGGCATACATCATTCCCACCATAATCCATTAGCTGAATTCAGTCACATGGTCGCAACTTAAGCACAAAGGAGAATGGGAAATGTAGTCCTACTATGTGCTCAGGGGAGGAAAGGGTACTGATGAGTGTATAGCCAGTCCTGGCCACAACAGACAATTGTAATAGATATACAAAAATTGTTGGGAAGCAGAAAGGGAAAATAGATCTCCAGAGAGAGCTAGAAACAAGACAAAGAGAGACGACTACATTGTCAATGGCTTTCTGGTTCTTGAGATTTGGGAGTTCGGTGTGATTCTCCTGGCTCTTCCAATGAAGTCCTCCTATCTTCCTCCCATTTTTGCCTACATTTACTCAAGTTGATTCCTTTTTAAATTCTGACCAAGATATTCTGTCCCCAGTTTCTCTATTCAGACCTTCATCACATCATCACCAAATGTTACATTTGGTTTCTCTCCTCCCCAATTCTATGAGCTGGCCAGATGGAGGACAGGAGGAGAGGACAGGGGAGAGCAGGGCAGGAGAGGGGAAGAGAGGGGAGAGAAAAGAGAGGAGAGGGGAAAGAGAGGTGGACTCACATACATACACAAAGACATATGTAGAAGAGTGTTCTTTATGGCATTGTTTGAAATAGTAAAGGACTGAAAACAAACTCCATTAGTGAGACACTGGCTCTGACTGGTGACCTCAGGGAGAGATCTCTACATCAGTGAGATATCAGCTAAATAGATCATCGTACTTCCATATGAGAAAGCTGCACAGCAGTTAAAATGAATGAGCAGCTTAAAAAATCTGGAACTCAGTTTAGGTATTACTGCCTTATAGATCCCCAGGATGTATTATAGATGATAGATAGATAGATAGATAGATAGATAGATAGATAGATAGATAGACAGATATAGATATAGATATATAGATATACATACATATATATCTTGAAGATTATAATCCTAAGTATGTTTTTATTTCTGTTTTACATTTCCTTCTATATCTTGAAGATTACACACATATATAGATATACATACATATATATCTTGAAGAAATCTTCAAGATATATATGTATGTATATCTATATATGTGTGTAATCTTCAAGATATAATGAGGAAATGCAAAACAGAAATAAAAACATACTTATGATTAGAATTTATAGACTATTTCTGGAAAGATATACTGGGAGCAGGGATGGCTCCTAGGGACAGGGACTAGACAGGGAGGGAGAACTAATTTTCCCTGCATATGTTTGTGTACTCTTTTTAAACCATCTGTATGCTTTAACTGTTCAAGAAAAGTAACTGATTAAAGTGTGTTTAAAAGGAAAGAATAAGAAAAGGAGGAATGGATGAGGGTAGATGACAAGAAGAAAGAAAAGGAAGAGCATCAAACAGCTCAACAACAACCTGACTTCCTTTCCCAAGTCCCCTGTGACCTTTACCAAATCACTCCCCTTCTCTGCACCTTGGTGTCTTCATCTGGAAAATAGGTCAGCAGAATTTGGTGCTCTCTAAGGTCCCAACTCCCAAAATCGTCTGCAATATTCACTGACAGAGCTAATTGCTCGGGCAGAAATTCCTTTCAAATTAAAGCAGTAATTGTCCTGGCTTCCCAGAGCAGCATAATATAAAATGGCTTTTTCTTTATTAGAGTTGTCTTTGAAATTGGGTGCCTTAAAGGATATAAAATGAATCACAAATGACACATCTCCAAATCATGTAGAAGAGAATGATTTTTTGGGGTGCCTCCTAAGCCCTTGAGCCTCTTCAGAGAAGTCTCTGCTCTCCCATCCTCTACAGCCAGGCCAGAGATGGGCCCGGATAATTGACTCGGGAGGGTCCAGCCAATTATAATACTGCCCAAAAGCTCGTTTGATTTGCCCTCAAGAATTTGAACTAAGAAACACAGATTAGGGGAGGATAAAGGTCAAGAGTCCTATTACATGAATGCTTAGGAAACATTGAAAGCTGCATGAGGGCAGGAACTGTGACAGTCTTGTTCATTGCTGCGTGCCTGGTGCCTGCCACCATTCTGGCATATAGTAGGTGCTCAATAAATACTAGTTGAAAGAAAGAATAATCACCAGAGGGAAAGTCCATAAACCCTTACTGCTGCAAATCGCCGGTGTCACCAGCTCCTTTTCTTTCAGAGAACTAGATTTCTAGTTTTTCTTTGGCTTCTGTGGGATTTTTATCTTTCTTTAAAAACCCCCTTAAACCTAAGCTAATTTGACAGATGTGGGGTTCTTTCATCCAAAAGAGTCCTAAGACAAGTTTTTCCCCCTCCCCCCACAGAAATACTAATCAATTTCCCCCTCAAGATTATTTTCTTTTAATTAATGCTATCAAAATTAATAGTAATATGTTCTATGGTTAAATTTAATCCAGCAAACACTATTGAACTAGAAACTATGGGACAAGTGAACGATGACTAGGACAATGTCCCGCCATCAAAAAACTCACATTCACCCCTAGCCAGTTTGGCTCAGTGGATAGAGCATTGGCCTGTGGAGTGAAGGGTCCCAGGTTCTATTCCGGTCAAGGGCATGTACCTAGGTTGCGGGCATCCCCAGTAGGGGGTGTGTAGGAGGCAGCTGATCAATGTTTCTGACTCTCTATCCTCTCCTTTCCTCTCTGTAAAAAGTCAATAAAATATATATTTTTTTTAAAAAAAGAAACTCACATTCAGGTGGGAAAGACAGACACGGTTAAGTCATTTGAACAGCAGATCCTCTGAGAGAGGAGGTTTAAACAATGCACTCCAGGTTATAATGTGAGAAAAGAGAACAATATCAGGGAAGACTTTTGTAGAGAAGGTGACCCTGAAGATGGGCTTTGAAGAATAAGATGAACCAGGGTAAGAGCATTCTGGACTTTGAATAAAGGCACAGCGTGGAAAACACCGGTACAGTAGTCCCCCCCTCTCCCCCACCCGCCCTTAACCTATAGTTTCTCTTTTCGTAGTTTTGATTACCCAAGCTCAACTCTGATCAAAAAAAAATATTGAATGGAAAATTCCAGCTATAAACAACTCATACGTTTTAAATTGCTCACTGTTCTGAGCAGCGTGAGGAAATCTCCCGCTGTCTCACGGATATGAATCGCATATCCACGCTAGACTCTCCCTTGCCCGCTAGTCACGTAGTAACAATCTTGTTTCTCAGTTCTTGCTGTAAAGTCACCCTTATTTTACTTAATAGTGGCCCCAAAGCCCAAGGGTAGCGATGTTGGCAATTCGGATACACCGAAGAGAAGCCATGAAGTCTTCCTTTAGGTGAAAAAGTACAAGTCCTCAACTTAATAAGGCACTACATCACATCATCACAAGAAGGGTGAGTAAAATACAATATTTTCAGAGAGACCACATTTACATAACTTTTATAACAGTATATTGTCATAATTGTTCTATTTTATTATTGTTGTTAATCTCTTACCATGCCTAATTTATAAATTAAACTTTATCATTGGTATGCACGTAGAGGAAAAAGCATGGTGTATTCGGTATTATCTGTGGATTCAGGCATCCACTGGAGGTCTTGGGAGGTCTCCCCCAGGGATAAGGAGGAACAACTGTAGTCAGCGTGGCTGAATGAAGGGCTACGTGGTACTATGAAGTGGAAGACCAGACTAGAGGTGTAATATGAGACTATGAAAGTACACCACGTTATCGCTTCCCAAGACCCCAGGTCAGTGTTTTAGGTTATTCAGGCCAATGGGGATTCTTTAAAAGGAGGAGTGCTGAAAGAACCCTTGAAGTCCTAGAAACTTGACAGCACAGCAGAAAAAAAGATTATCTGATCTCTAACCTCAAGGATGGCCACTTTCCTACTCAAAATATGTTGTTCCTCCTTCCCCAAAACATCCAATAAGCATTTACTCAGTACCATAAAACGGTCATTAAGATGATTATCTTTTTGAGGTGATGAAAACGTTCTTGAACTAGAGAGTGGTGATGGTTGCACAACACTGTGAATGTATGAAAAGCCAATGAATGATGCACTTTAAAAGTCTGGGAGGAAAATGATTCGAGCCTTAGTTTGGGCAAAATCATATTCTGGAACAGATTATACTGACAGTGATGAGGTTTGGTGGGTAAGTACTATGTTTTATGCACAAGACGAAATTCAGTAAATACAATGATATATAATGGGTTGTTGTTGTTTTGGTTTAAGATTAAAATAGCTGAAGAAGTTAGCGCTTAAATCCTTGTTGGTGAACATATATACATTAGTACCATTTGCAAGATGGGATAGGGAGTTAACATTTGACTCCATCTTTTAAAATGTTTAATACATGAGTCTTGGTATCAATAAATCTCCTTCAAGGCATCTCTCTTTGTGCACAAGATACTGGTATCCTTGTATGTAAGACTATAGACGAAAAAAGGTTTGTTGAAACATTGTATTAGTGAAAAGTTGGAAACAACCTAAATGTCCATCAGTAAGAGATTGGCTAAATAACTAGAAAAATAAATAAATAGGATGAACCACTAGAATATGGTTATCTCTGGGCAGTGCTACTTAAGAGAGAGATTTTTCCGTTTTGTGTTGTTTTTTTTTTAATTTCTAATTTGATTTCTTGTGGTATGCCTCACTTTTATAATTTTAATAAATCCATGATTTTCTTTAATCAAAGATTGCTTTATTGATTCCCATTGGACAATATGTGCATTCTTCAACTAGAATTGTCCATTTTAATGAATGAAACAATGTTAATGAAAAAACAAAGGCTAGGCCATTTTATGCACGTTTGGGGTATAAAAAAATATTAAGATCTGGGCATGTCTAAGAGATGGCAACCTGCAGGATACTTCTTAATCTTTTAGTCTAAGATTAGATAAGGGCCGTGTTATAAGACCAAAGTCTGTCATCCACTAGTGGTCGATTGGTGAATTAATAAAATGAATAAAAATGACTAGATTTGTCAAGTCAGCAACAAAATCAGTGTTATTGGACCAGGCACTATTGGGCTCTAGCCAAGTCCCCTTGGATCCCTTTGAGAATCTCTTGTGTCCCTTGCTTGCTTCGCTTCTGTTACCATGCTCAAGTAATTCTTTAGAGGAAGAAGGGTGTCTCAGGCTATTGGAGCATATTTGCTGGGATGTTCTGAACCAGTTGTGCTCAAAAGTTAGATGCCTCAGAAGAGCCTTTAGTCAATGGCTTCTGGGTGCAGGAGTATGAAATGCCAGCTCTCTTGCCTCGGGTCAGAACAAACTCCGAGGTATACCTTAAACTCCAGAGTCCTCTGCGGGATCAAGCCGGAGCCCCTTCTATGGAACTTTGCCTGAAATCACACTAAATGTGCTTGTCTTCTTGTGCTTCCCAAGTGGGTTTTTCCTGCAAGTGCTTCCTTCATAAATCAACTGCCTCATAAATCACTTTCTCATCTCAGGGTCTTCTTTGGAAGAACTCGGCCTCATATGTATAAGTTCAAATTCAAAACCAGAAACAAAAGGTGCAAATACCAATGATGTAAGAGCAGCTGTGGAAAAGTCCAGTTCTGAGTGTTCACAAAGCAGGATGATTCTAATCATGGCTGATGGAATGACAGTTTCTCATAGCTTCACCTCTAGTATGTGCCACTCAGACTCTGTACCTTGCTGATCACTGTTTGTTGGAAGAAGCATCATATTCTCTTGCCCACATGTATAAGACCAATAGGTTTCATTTAAGAAGCTAATTAACTTCTAATTTTTGTGTATCCTTGGAATTGTTAACATCTGGAACGTCAATGAAAACTTTGTGGATTCTTTCATTTCTTGCATTTATCTGTTCTTGTTAAAAGAGTCTAGTTGCTATTCTACTTCGATCCAAAATCATTTGTGCAAATCTAAGAAGACAGATCTTATTTCTCTTTTGATGAACTTCATCAGGTTGTTCTGGGGATTCAATGAGTTAAGTACAGAACCTACCCGAGGGGTCTGGCTCATGGTAGGCACCCAGTCAATTACCTTTCTTCATTCTGATACGTGGCCTATAAGAATATTGCAATTTGGTGATCCCCAAAGTGTGGTCCTACATCAGAAAGACCTGGAGTGCTTACCAAACACAGATTCCTGGGCTCCATCCTTCTGCATGAGAATCTATGGGAAAGAAAGACTAGAAATCAGCATTTTGTAAAACATACATTCTGAAGTTTAGAAATCACTTTCACTGATCAGTGGTTTCCGACTAGAGAGATCCTGCAAATAGGAATGTGTTAATAAGTATGGTTTTGTTTGAAAATGATAGAAACTCAAGTGAAACTAACATAAGCTAAAGAAAGCGGGGGCGGGGGGGAGGAGGGAGGAGTTGGTGTATTTATTGACTCATAAAACTAAAAGATCCCAAGTTAAGTTTAGACCTGTCTAGATCCACCGTCTCAAATGCTGCCTTCAAGATTCTCTCTTTCCTCCAACTCCTGGCTCTCTTATCTTCATTCATGGGTTTCCTATGTGATAAAGTGTTAGCCACCAACAGCTCTGTTCTCACCTTGTCCTTATGCTAGTGATCCTCAACAAAGATAGGAGCGCATTGCTTTCCTGGTGGTTTTAGCAAAAGTCTCTGAGAGATATCTGATTGGTCTAGCTTGGGTCACATGCCCATCTTTTAACCAATCAGTAGCCAGAAGGATATAGTGCTCTAATAGGTGAGACTGAGTCTGCGTCCATCCCTGTGGCAGCTATATCAATGTGGACTCCACCTAAAGCATGTAAATGGGTTTCCCAAAAAAAAAAATAAGGATCCTGTTGCCAGAATTGCCAGAGGACTGTTCACTGAAACCAGAATCTGTGTGCTTTAATAAAAGTCTTTCAAATGATGCGACTGATCGCCCATATTTGTGGTTATGGTAAACTCCAGGATGCATTTACCTCAAAATGACTCAGAAAGACTCAAAACCACCTATATGCCCTCACTGGAGAGTTCAAATCTTGCCTCTCCTGCCTAGGGACATGTAAAAATGATAGACTAGGATGGGACGCTGGTCTCTCTGGTTCAGCCCGGGGTTACTCTTCTGTAAACCATGTTAGCCAGAGAATGCAAGCCTGGACTGTCACCACGGAACAGAGAGTAAAAAGGCTGGTATTAGAAGGAGCTTCAGGAAAATGTGTCTGCTTATCCTCCTGGGAGATAACAGGTTAGTGTGACATCTACCACACAGATGTGCTGACAGGAACCCAGGCCAGATGGCAGTGTTGTTGAAAAGGGGAAATCCAATTCTAATATAGATGATTTCTTGGTGCAAAAGTATTGTGTTTCAGCTAGTCCAGCTAGGTTTTTGTCTTGATATTTGTCAACAGAGGAGAATCTCTTTCTTGAACTAAAATAAAAAATCTAGTCCCACTGTATGTGCATGTTTATATCAGTGCTGGGGAGGGTGGAAGAAGAAAAGTCCAGGAAAGAAATCCAGTGTCATCGTATACAACTAGCTTGCCCACAGTCATAATGCTCCTACTGCTGGACCCTAAAGGAGTCTACTTTGGAAAGTAAAGCTAGACGTTGGGAGAAGATGTGGGAAAAGTTGCTGAGAGAAGGTGCTGGCTGTGTCTTTTGTGGCCAGTTTGCTTGCATCAGCATGTCATAGGTAAAGAGCAAAACACCATCTCATTTTAATAGCATACTTAACTGCCTACACATACACAGGAGATCATGGTGTTTGCCAGTTTTAAAAGTTCAATCTCATGCAGCTGTGGCCAGCCAATATTTTTTAGACCAGAGAGCTAGAAGAAATATGTAGTCCTTAACACAGTGTCTGAGCCATTAAAATAGGGTTGCAACAACACCGCGACTAGTTTATCTCAATGGTTAGAGCATTGGCCTACCGACAAAAGGGTTGTGGGTTCGATTCTCCCACAACCTCGGTTGCAGGTTCCCCAGTCCCTATAGTGGTTAGTGCAGGAGGCAACCAATAGATGTGTCTCTCTCATGTCGATGTTTTACTCTCCCCTTCCTCCCTCCCTTGCACTCTCTCTAGAAATCAATGGAAAAAATAAACAGTGTTGCAACAATGATGTAGATATCAAAACCACACTTTGGGGAGGGGTGTAACAGGGGAGGGTGCTTAAAAGAGGACAACTCAGCATCTCACTGGGAAGTGTGGGAGACAGCGGGAAAGCAGTGAGCCTGTGGATCGGCTCCACCCACACCCTTCATCTACCTACCAGCAAGCCCGCCTCTTTGGTGGTGAGTTTATGAATTTTGTCTTGTGCAAGATTTAAGCCCTCAAGTGATGGGATTATTCAACTTGCTTTGGCATGCCCTTACTGCTTTAAAGTGTCCAGTATAAATAAGAATGTCCTTCTAGATGGATCTTAATTAAACATACGGTGATCATTATTTCACAATATATGTATGTAAACTCATTATGCTGTACACCTTAAATTACAGTGTTGTATGTCAATTACATCTCAATAAAACTGGTCAAAAAAAAAGAATGCCCTTTCTATCTTACAAATAGATTTGGGTACTCATTTAATCATTTATTTAAAAATATCTATTAGGGAAGGCGGGGCCGGGGGGGAGGTCAGTGTGGAAAAAAAGAGAGAGACATATGTACTATTTGTAATACCTTAAACAATAAAATAAAAATTAAAAAATTGAAAAAGAATATCTATTAAGGGTCTACTAGGTGCTACTATACAAAGTATCAGGCACTGAAGATATAACAATGTAAAAAAAACAGACAAAAATTTCTACCCTCATGGGGTTTATGTTCTAGAAGTATGCCATCCAATATGGCAGCCACAAGCCACATGAGCTGTTGAGAACTTGCAAAGTGGCCCGTCCAAATTGAATTGTGTTCTGAAAGTAAAGTACAGGATTTCAAAGACTTAGTATTGAAAAAAAAAAAGTGTAAAGCATATCAACTTTTTATATTGATGATTTATTGAAATGATATTTTGCATATTATTGAATCAAGTAAAATGTTATTAGAATTCATCTCACCTGTTTCCTTTTACATTCTTAGTGTAGCTATAAGAAAACTTAAAATTATAGATGAAGCTTGCAGTATATTTGTATTGTGCTGCTCTAGAGCAGTATTTCTCAAATAGGGGTGATTTTGTCCCCTCTCCCAGTACATTGGGCAAACAACAATGAGTCTTTATCTCATAGCTCTGAATCTATCATCACCTTAGAAATTTGAACTTGCAGGACCAATCTTTGAGAGATTCTTAGGCACCAAGCCTTTGAATACATGGCACTGTCCCCAGGTGATGTCTAGATCCTCTGCATAGTTTAAATACCTGAGAGTCTGTTGGAGGAGATCATTGAGAGGACATGACCACTGGACCCAGGCTATCAGGGGCTCCTCACTATCCTCCCCTGTCCTTGGAAGTACCATTCACCCACATTCCCGTAGCCCACACCATTTCAAAGACATAGCCTTGAGGCAATAAGGCATTGTTGAGACCATTTGTACATTTGACTGAATGGCCTCTATGTAAACTTTTAAGATTCTGGTGGGTGGTGCAGAGATGTACTCATCTTTCAGCTGCCCAAGATGAGCCTTGTCTGTAAGTTTCCTTACTTGTTAAAACTGCCTACCTGGACTAGCCTGTCTTTTTCTTCAGTCTATCCTTGCCCTCCCTGTAGGGGGCCATTTTATAAACCAACACTCCACCCAGAATGTTGAGGTAAGTCTTTCTTGCCTTTCTTTGTAGATGTACAACCCATAGACATGATGCCATTGTAACTAGCTAGTTATTATAAGAAAGGAGCAAAGGGAAGGCCAGATATGATAAGCATGTCATTTGGGCCGCTTCACCGGAAACTGCAACTTGGCACTTTCCAGGACATCACTGGCTATTCCCTGCAAAACACTGGGGGAAGGGATCCAACAATGGAAAGGTAGACCTATGCCCAGTAAAGTTTGGGTGACCTAGGGAAGGTACTTGTCTATCAGTCACACCTGGGAACAAACATTATTGGCCAGAATGGGTGTGGCCACTAAAAGCACATGAAAATTTGAGACTACATAATTTCCTAAACAAAAGAGTTTGCTCTCTTGGCACACTTGGGTCATGACTCTTGTGATTCTTGGCTCTCTCGCATTCGCCTCTATGGCCCACGGCCATGCAGACCCCACATGCCATGGACTAGTGAGCTGCAATGGGAAACACAAGCTAAGCTAGTCTGATTTTGACCGGACTCGGCTCCAACATGGAAAGGAAACTCTGGACACTGGCTCTGATTTTAGCTCTACTGAAGCCCCAGCTACACTTCCTCTATGACTGGACTAAGGGAAATGGGGCTTTGGAAACTCAGGAATGTAATTCCACACAAATAAAAATTACTCATTCTCCTGTACAAATCTCAGAACATTTCTTTTCCTGGGATATCACAAGAAATCCACCCCAACTAGCTGTCAAGGAGCCGAGGCCCTCTCCCCTCCATTAACAGATACATCCTCCAACGATACGGTTTCATTTTGCCTTTTTCTTGCACCTTATATAAAGGATTCATACTGGATGTGTTCTTTTGTGTCTTGCTCCTTTTTTTTTTTCCTGCTCAGTATTATGTTTAGATTCGTCCTCATAGTTACATGTAGTTATACTATGTTTCTTTTCACTGTTGTATAGTATTCCATGAATATACTACTTGTTACATGAATATACAATGCTTCATCCAGTCTACTAATGAAGCGCATTTAGGCTATTTCCACTTTGGGGGTATCTTGAACAATGCTCCTATGAATATTCGAGATCATGAATGTTAAGCTCAAGTGCACAGGTTTCTCTAAGGTATGTCTTCAAATTTTAGTTCAAAAATCTCCGTAGAACCTAACTCGGCATCTATGTCTGAGGCTAAATAAAAGCAACTCTTCAAATCTCTCATTAGAGTCATAAAGCTTCCAAAACACACCTAAACCTCCAGCGGTAGCTCCAAGTCTTAGCATTCAGTGGTATTTGAGGTCAAAGCCCTCGGGGCTCTTTCCTTAACTTTTTCTATTCTTCCCCGTTACTTGGCATAAAGGAGGAAGGGGCCCTTCTGTTTTGTTCATATTCCTGCATTTCTTTGGCATTGCTCACCAGAGTAATTTAGCCAAAAGGAACAGCAGACCCATGTTTGAAACCCTGCATTGACTCTGTTACCTCAGGATACAGTCCCAAATCCTTATAATAGCACCAGAGTCCTTTATGAGCTCCCAAGTCAAATTGCCAGCCACACCAAGTCCTACACGTCCCTTTTTTAGCCATACCAAATGGCTTACAGTTCCCAGTACACACCGTGCACACCCCCATGGCTTCAGCCATGCTGTTCACTGCCTGGAACAACTTTCCCAGATCTTGTTTTCTGCACAAACGCTCACCTATCTTTTAAGACTCAACTTAAACATCATCTTCTCCAGGAAAACGTGCTTCTCACTGCTCCCAACCTACTCCCCTGCCACCATCTGGCCAGGCTGGGCACTCTTTGCTCGTACCCCCATATCACCAGGCACTTCTCTCTGTACTAATATACATTATGCTGTATTGTAATTGCCAGTCCCTTTCCCCACTCTGAGAAATGGGACCTTTTCTTATTTATTTCTATATTTTCAGTGTTAAGTATAATGCCAGACACTTGGTGTGATAGTGAAAATTATATATTAATTTGACTGGATCATGGCATGTCCAGATACTTGGCTAAACATTATTCCTGGTGTGTCTGTGAGGGTGTTTGGGAATGAAATTAGCATTTGAATCTGTAGATTGAATAGAGCAGATTGTCCTCTCCAATGTGGGTGGGCCTCATCCAATCCACTGAAGGCCTGAATAGAACAAAACCTTGGAGGAAGGAAAAATTCCTCTCTCTCTCTCTCTCTCTCTCTCTCTCTCTCTCTCTCTCTCTCTCCTGATTTCTAGAGCCACGACATTAGTCTTTTCCTGCCCTTGGTCCAGAACCATAGGTGCTCCCGGTTCTCAGGCCTTCAGACTTAGAACAGAAGTACATCATTGGCTTTCTTGGGTCTCCAGCTTGTACACAGCAGATCATGGGACTTCTCAGCCTCCATAACCAAGTGAGTCAGTTCCTATATATAAATATATATATGTGTGGAAGGATAGTGAGAAGCTAGGAAAATTCCTGGGCAAGTGGCATGGAGAAACTGAGACAAGAAAATTAAACAAGGCCAAACAGTTTGAGCAGCTTGCAACCAGCTTGTGAATCACAAGATCTTATCTTCCCCAACCAAGGACACTTGAGAACAAATGGTTTATACCTCTCCTTCCTAACCAGAGATTACATAGCTTAAATCACCCTGGCCTGGGAAAATAGAGAACAAAGACCCAATTAATGTCATTTGTGCCAGGAAGAATAAAGTCTGGGGGACAAACAACAAAACCCCAGAAGCATTTGAATGGTATCACTTGGGGAATGTTAGGCAGGAAAGATAACTGCTAGGGCAGGGAAAGGGGGATGGAGGAATGGAGGGGGGTGGGGAGGTTTATCTCACCCACTAAACAAAGGTCTTAGGACTTCCCAAACAAGATGACTAAATGTATGTACAAACATTCCAATGTAAGTCACAACAATGTAGAAGGGGACTTTGAAACCTCGTTGGCTACCCAAGATAGCTGGCAGGGGAGCTTTGAAATCTGTAAGGGGGGAAATGTATCGAACCCTCAAACCCCCACTAGGTGGGACGCTCAGACTTGCTTGCTTGTGCTTTATGCCAAGTCTATTCTTAATGAATTCACTTGCTTTTGCTTCAACCACTGCTGTCTGTCACTTGTCTGAATTTCTTCTCACAAGATTGACAAGAGCCAAGGAGGGGACATCCCCCCGCCCTGACTCAGGGGGCTGTTCAGTAGTACATATCACATATATAAAGTATATCTGTAAATTCACGTACATAATATATATAAAATTCACATATGTAATATATATATATTAAATAATACATATAATATATATAACATATGTGTGTGTATGTGTATGGTTATGTTTCTCTGGAGAACCCTAATACACTTGGGAAATATTAATAAATATTGAGCTGTATTGAAATTGGCATTTGAACTTGAAATGGGCTTAGACTGGAAGAGTCTGCACAACACAGTGTTAGGGGTCCCATTCACTATGTTGTAAAGACTATGTCACAAATGGCCTCACAAAAACTGTGTCACAAATGGCCTCACAAAGACTGGGTCACAATATGCAAGCCCTAATAACCTCCATCTCTATTCCTCTGGCTATTGTTGTCTAATCAAGAAAAAAACATTTCTCTCTGTGACCCATTTTTCTTCCTGATGTCTATCCTCCAAAATCTCGAGTTGCTATCTAAAGTTAATTAGAATCGAATACTATAGAATCACCAATACCACTCTTGTAAGTACCTGCCTCCTCAAATGAGTGTTTCCATCTTAATGCAAATAGACTTCCAACCGAGAACATACATTTTCTTTTCTTTCTCAATGCCTTTACTTTTAAACATGAGGGGGAAATCTTATAGGTATACATGAAAAAGACAGACAGATCACAGGTAAAATAGAAGAAAATCTAACCAGAAAGCTTTAACATGTATGACATGTTACAGGGCTGAAAAGAATGTTAATTAGTATTCCTCTCCTTTTTCACCCTCTCTTTCAACAGAATTTACACCAAACTCCTCATAATTCTTCTCAAGGGCAGTCGTGTGCCCACAGGCCTCAGAAAACTCTCCTTCTTCCATGCCCTCACCCACGTACCAGTGAACAAAAGCATGCTTGGTGTACATCAAGTCAAACTTGTGATCCAGGCGAGCGCAGGCCTCATCAACAGCTGTGGTGTTGCTCAGCATGCACACGACTCGCTATACTTTGTCTAGGTCTCCACCAGCTACCATAGTGGGAGGCTGGTAATTAATGCCAACTTTGAAGCCACTGGGCAGCAGTCCATAAACTGGATGCTGCACTTGATCAGGATGGTAGCAATGGCAGCACTGACATCTTTAGAAACCACGTCATCATGGTGCAACAGGCAGCAAGCCATGTATTTACCATGGCAAGGGTTACATTTCAACATCTGGTTGACTGGTTCCAAGCATGCATTGGTGATTTCTGCTACAGTAAGCTGTTCATGGTAGGCTTTCTCAGGAAAGATGACAGGGGCACATGTGGCCACAGGGAAGTGGATGTGGGGATAGGGCAGGCGTCCTCAAACTACGGCCCGCGGGCCACATGTGGGTGTTTTTGCCATTTTGTTTTTTTACTTCAAAATAAGATATGTGCAGTGTGCATAGGAATTTGTTCATAGTTTTTTTTAAACTATAGTCCGGCCCTCCAACGGTCTGAGGGACAGTGAACTGGCCCCCTGTTTAAAAAGTTTGAGGACCCCTGGGATAGGGCACCAGGTTGGTCTGGAATTCAGTCAGATCAGCATTCAGGGCTCTAGCTAACCTGAGGGAAGCATTGATGGAGGACACAATCAGGTTAATAAGGTTAGTGTGGGTTGGGCACTCAATATCATACATGGCCTCTCTCATTGTCAACCATGAAGGCACAATCAGAGTATCCGGGGGTGGTGTGGGTGATAAGGATAGAGTTGTTAGGATCAACCACCGCTGGGAAAACCTAGGGTGCTGGGTAGATGGAGAACTCCAGCTTGGACTTCTTGCCATAATCGACAGAGAGCCATCCCATCAGCAGGGAAGTGAATCCAGGACTAGTTCCCCCACCAAAGCTGTGGAAAATCAAGTAGCCCTGAAGACCTATGCACTGGTCAGCCAGCTTCCAAATTTGGTCAAAGACCTTCTTGCCAATGGTGTAGTGTCCACAGGCATAGTTATTGGCAGCATCTTCCTTGCATATGATGAGCTGTTCAGGGTGGAAGAGCTGGCGGTAGGTACCAATGCGAACTTCATCAATGACCCTGGATTCCAGGTCTACAAACACTGCCCTGGGCACATGCTTGCCAGCACCTATCTCACTGAAGAAGTCATCTCCTTCCCCAGTGGTCTTGTCACTTGGCATCTGACCAGCAGGCTGGATGCCATGATCCAGGCAGTAGAGCTCCCAGCAGGCACTGCCCATCTGGACACCAGTCTTGCCAACATGGATGGAGAAGCACTCACGCATGGCTGAGGGTGAGCAGGTGCAGGCAACACTGGATTAGACATTGGGTCTGGGTTACTATCCCCAACAACCTAAAAGTCAAGGTAAGTAACCCACTCAAGAACATATATTTTCAACAAAACAGCTTAGAATTTATATAGTTTATACTTAATAATTTAGGATTTTTCTATACCTCAAGATCATCTTTTTGAATATAAAGGAATACAATCCTCTAAGTAGAGGGCAGGTATAAGTTTAAAATTTAACTAGCTAAACAGAAATGTATGGGGAGATTTTCTTTTAGAATGTTTGTTTAATTTTTTTTACGTGCCTCTGTCCTAAAAGTAAAAAGTAAGGCATGGAGTCCAGTTAGTTAAAGATTTCATCTATTTTGGTACATAGAAATGGAAATTTCATTATAATTTGCAGGGGAAAGTGAGGAAGAGAGAAGTCATGCATGTAGGATGTTCTCCCTCACTTTCCCTATACCTGTGGCAGGCATCACTAATCAATTTCAGCATTCCTTTCCTCGGAGGCTGGCAGAGACACATAATCCTTTTTAAGGGAGCACTTCAAGCAGAATTAATCCAAGAAGTGAAACACACTCGCTATTTCAGATTGAGAAAGTACCAAGAAATTTTTAGGCAAAAGGTCATTTCTTATTTTTCTCTATTGGATGAGCATATATTCCAGTTGATACTAAAGATGGTCCTAACAATACTGAATGCCACTATGAAACTCAAATGCTTCCCTCCCACATTGGTACTGGCTTCTCCCTGGAGGTCTTCCTGGTTCCTCCAGTCTGCGCTGCTTTTTTCCTTTCTCGTCGTTAATGGCCCTTAGAATTCATGCCACAGAGTTTTAGTGTCCAATTAGATTGCTAAATTCCTTGGGAGCAGGGCAGCATCTTACCTTTGGGGAACATGGCAGCATTGAAATGCTGGGCACATGCAGCATTCTTGGATGCTCACTTAAGTATTCCTGCTTTTGACTGTTGGTATGCACTGAGACGAAAGCAGAAAGAGAAGGGTGGTACCTTCTCAGTGGGTTTCAAGGAAAAAAATAACTGCATAAAATATTTAGGTGAGAGAATAAACTAAAAAACAACAACAAAATATTTTCTCTACCATTTCCAGTCTAACATCTTCAAACTGTGTATATAGTCCAGCAGTGAATCAGTTCAGAAGCCACACTAAAATGCAGAAGACATTCTGTTAATGCTGGGCTTAATAATTTAATATTTCAAATATAACCTTTCCACACCTTGTGTCCAAAATGATTATTAATGCTGGATGTCTGGAATGCTCTGAATTTAAAATCCCGCCGCAGTCCTTCCCAGGAACACTCTCCTCTGTCAGTGACATTCCTTTCTCTTCCTGAAGTTTGCTTATTCCCTCACCTATGCTCAAGTTATTCCCTCTGTCTGAAAGTCTCATTCTCTTCCAGCTCACATGTCCTGATCCTGCCTGGGCTTCGAACTCAACCCAGGGACTCCCTCTGCCATAAATCCTCTCCTGACTCCCAAGCAGAAGTGTGAGGCTCCCCTCTGCACTCTTTCTGCACTGCCCTTGGGGTTTGGATCCCACAACACATAACAGCATAAGCCGTTACCTATGTCAGAATCTTGGTTCTGTCACTGGCTGGTTAAGTGACCTCAGGCAAAGCTCTTTTCTTCTTTAGGCCTCAGTTTCTTTATCTATAAAATGGTCATAAAAATAGCACTGATCTCAAAGGGTTCCTATGAGGATGAAGTAAAATAATGAATGCAAAGCACTTCACAGCCTGGCACATAGTAAGCACTTATTTAAATACTAGAGGCCCGGTGCATGAAATTCATGCATGGGGGTGTGTGTCCCTCAGCCCAGCCTGCACCCTCTCCAATCTGGGACCCCTCAAGGGCCTAAACGGGCAGTCGGACATCCCTCTCACAATCCAGGACTGCTGGCTCCCAACTGCTCGCCTGCCTGCCTTCCTGATTGTCCCTAACCACTTCTGCCTGATTGCTCCTAACCACTTGTGCCTGATCACCACCTAACCACTCCCCTGCCAGCCTGATTGATGCCTAACTGCTCCCCTGCCAGCCTGATTGCCCCTAACTGCCCTCCCCTGCAGGCCTGGTCCCCCCCAACTGTTCTCCCCTGAAGGCCTGGGTCACCCTTAACTGCCCTCCCCTTCAGGCTTGATCGCCCCCAACTGCCCTCCCTTGTAGGCCTGGTCCCTCCCAACTGCCCTCCCCTGCTGGCCTGATCGCCCACAACTGCCCTCTCTTGCAGGCCTGGTCCCTCCCAACTGCCCTCCCCTGCTGGCCATCTTGTGGTGGCCATCTTGTGTCCACATGGGGGCAGCCATCTTTGACCACATGGGGGCAGCCATCTTGTGTGTTTGAGTGATGGTCAATTTGCATATTACTCTTTTATTAGATAGGACTAGAGGCCCAGTGCATGAATTCGTGCACCAGTGGGGTCCCTCAGCCTGGCCTGCGGGATCGGGCTGAAACCAGCTCTCCGACATCCCCCAAGGGGTCCCGGATTGCAAGAGGGTGCAGGCCAGGCTGAGGCACCCCACTGATGCACGACTGGGGCCAGGGAGGGACGTAGGAGGTTGGCCAGCTGGGGAGGGACCACAGGAGGGCTCCAGGGCATGTCTGGCCTGTCTCGCTCAGTCCCGATCAGCCAGACCCCAACAGCAAGCTAACCTACCGGTCGGAGCTTCTGCCCCCTGGTGGTCAGTGCATGTTATAGCGAGAGGTTGAGCTGCCTTAGCATATCATTAGCATATTATGCTTTGATTGGTTGAATGGCAGACAGGCCAACTGGACACTTAGCATATTAGGCTTTTATTATATAGGATTAGTTATTATCACTGTCATACAACCTGATATTGGTTTATAATTTTAGTATCTGGCCTTTTACATTACAGACTGTGTTTAAGAATATGTTATCTCCCCTAATGAACTTTAACCATCTTGAGGGCATTGGTGAGTTCATCTTCCACACCTGTATCAGTTAACTTCTGCTAGGTAATAAACCACCCCAAAATGTAGTGGCTTACAATAATACCATGCATTTAGGTTAGTGGTTCTTTTTTTCAATATATTTTTTATTGTTGATAGTATTGTAGATATCTCCCATTCCCCCCCTCCCCCTTTACACCCCTTCCCCCAGTCCCTACTCACCCCCCCCCCCCCACACACACACACACACAGGTCTTCACTACCCTATTGCCGGTGTCTGTGGGCTAAGCATATAAATATATAAGTTCTTTGGTTTATTTCTCGTTCCCCCAACCCCACATTGAGGTTTATCAGTCTGTTCCATGCCTCTATGCATCAGGTTGTATTTTGTTGGTCAATTCATTTTGTTCATTAGATTCCACAAAGGTTAGTGGTTCTTAAATGTTAGTGTGCATCACAATCACCTGGAGGGCTTGTTTTAAAAGGTCACTAGGCCTCACTGGAGCTCATAGTGTTCCAAGAGAGAGCAGAAGCTGCAAGGTCTCCTGACGTCTAGACTGGCACTTCAGCAGCATTTGATTGTTCAAAGCTCCTCAGGAGGCCAGATTCAAGGGGCAGGGCCACAGGCTCCACCTCCTGATGAGAGAATTACGAAGTCACATTGTGAAGGGGTGTGGCTAAGGAGAATGGAGTAGTGTGTGGCCCTGTTTGCAATCTACCACACCTCAAACCGAGTCTAATACCTAATTGGTGTTCAGGAAGTATTCATCAAATGAGTCAATGATTCTCTTAGCAACTGAGTTTTTAAATTTTGGAAATGGTATCGATTTATTTGTGCACTGCAATCTGGGAGAGCGGCACAGGGCACTGCTGGTGAGTGCAGTGTGATCTTTACCCCTGAGCTCGGGTTTTCATGTATAAAATGGGGATTATAATTATCATCTCAACAGAGATGTGGTAAATTCAGAAGCAGCACAGTTTAACCTCCCTGCACCTCAGTTTTCTCATCTGGAAAATGGGCTCAAAATCATCCCCATCTCACAGGGATTTTGGGGAGGATTCAGATGAGATGGTATGTGCCAAGTGCTTGCCTTCTAAAGCACTGCCAATTATTCCTAAGTGGATCACATTAGTTAGCTCAGTGGCGGTAACACAGTAAATCTGGGCCAACATAGCACTGGCTATAGAAATTTCAGCTTCTGTTCAATTTACTACCAAAAGAGCTGCCCTAAAATGCTTCAGGCCAAGAACGCCAGGTGTATGAATGCTGCTCAAGGTGTAAATCTATACCTGCAAGCAGCCACCACCAGCCCCACCAGAGAACCTGTGGGGCCCCTCAGTTCTCGCCAGCTGGGCGCCTCAGCCCACGTCTCTCATTCAGCTAGCCCACAGCTCCACAGCCTTTGCTTATAAAGCGAAAGTAGGTCACCTTGGGTAGTTCAGATTTAGAGGCAGGAGAGATACAAGAGAAAGGGATGGAGTGGGTGGAGCCAACAGCCAAGGATAAGAGGTGAGAGCTGGGAAATTCATAGATCTTTTATAACTTTCTTAGGAAAGGAAGGGAGGGAAAGAAATAAGAAAAGGAGTGGGGAGGAAGGGAAGAAGGAAAGCTAGAGAGAGGGTGGCTGGGAGCCTAGTTGGCAGGTGGCTGATTTGCAGGCTGCAGGGCAGACAGTCACTGGCAGTCTCTGAGACCGAGGCTGAGATGCTAAATGAGCAATGTTGTGCGCTGCCCATTTAATTGCCTGGGGAAGCCGTGGCCATGGAGGCCACATGCTCTGCTAAAGCTTTCAGAAGGGTCCCTGGGGCTTCACTCCCTCCAGGTGACTCCCATTTAGGCCAGTGTTAATGGGTCCCCTGCCGAGAAGCCCTTGTCAGACTGTGCAGTTAAAAGTGCCTCATTCAAATAATCACCATCTGAACCAAAAAGGCCTCTAGGCTGGGAAGGTGAGCTCTGGTTGCCAGTTCCAGGCAAGCCTGGAGCAAGGCAGCTTCTGAGCTGGCAACCCTGGCTCTTTCACCCTCCGCTCTGCTCTCCAGGGGACAGCAGGGCTGTACAGACTCAAGGCTGCACCGAATAACGCTCACACGGGGCAGGGCACTTAGTACAAACCCAGCATCAGATATCAGATTGATTCCACGGTAGCAGGAGGAGGTGAGGAAATGAGAGGAATCTGGAATCCCCCCCCGCCCCCCAGGGAGGCTTGAAGCAGTAAGTATGGTTCACTTGCTGTGTACCAGGCTCTGAGGATGCTGTGGTGAGCATGATGGGCAAGGCCTTGCTTCAGGTTGCTGAGGTTCCAAAGAGGGGAGGCAGAGGGCAGGTAAACCAGTGAGCAAACGTGAACTCAGATAGGATGGTGTGTTAATGATTGGCCCAGAGTGGGGGCAGTGAGAAGGGTAATATTAGCGTTATCAGTTTAGATTGTAAGGCATCTACTCTAGGGACCCCAGGCCCCAGGAAGCACGCTCTGTCCTTCTAAGAGTCCTTTCTCTGTTCCGTGTCCTGAGTCAAAAAAATGGAACCGAAGCTGAGCATTCAGCAGTACAAGCTGTATCCAATGGCCAGAGAATGGAGAAGCAGAAATCAGACTCACAGATTAACTTTCTGTTCTAGAGAAGTCTGGGAGAAAGGGAGGCATATGTATTAGTTTTCCAGGGAATGGGCTGGTCGCTTCCCAGATTGGGGTGCCACCCCTTTTCCTCCCTTATATAGTCTAAGCTGGACCTGCTTGGAGCCATTGGTGTGTCAGTTAGCATGCTAATCCTATCTAATAAAGAGGGAATATGCTAATTGACTGCCTCGCCCTCAAAGATGGCAGTGCCCACAGCCACAAGATGGTGGCACCAAGTCCCCTCAGCCCTGCCAGAGTGGCAGGCATGTGGCAAGGTCTGCCTCTTGAGTCCCCCAGTCCCCTCAGCCCCCCAGCCACCCAGGGCCAGCCTGAGGTACAGACAAGCCTTGAATGGTGGCTTCCCAGCTGCCCAGGGCCGACCCAGGCTCAGGTAACCAGGACTGGCCAAGGCTTGCACTGTCGGCAGTGGCAGCAGCAGAGGTATGACGGGGGGTTCACCTTCCCCTGATCGCCAGGTCACCTCCCGCCCCTGAGGGCTCTCTGACTGCGAGAGGGGGCAGTCTGGGCTGAGGGACCCCCCCCCTCCAATGCATGAATTTTCATGCACCAGGCCTCTAGTATATTATAATCAGTGTATAAAGAGGTTCAGGCTCTTATGGAGATCAGATTCAGCCCCATCTTGGTTCAGGTGGGCTCTGGTTGGTTTTTGTTATTCTAGCCTTCTTCCTTCTTTTTTTAATTTCCTGTAACTGAAATGGAAAGTACACAAAGTTTCAGCATCCATGGTGACATGAGGGTGACGAGGGAAGGCCTCTCTAAGGATAAGGACCTTCAGCCAACCCCTGAATGTGACCAGGGAAGGTCTCTCTAAGGATGAGGACCTTCAGCCAACCCCTGAATGTTATGATGAAGCAAAGATCTGAGGAAAGGGTATCCTGGGTGGAGGGAGAGCAGGCAAAGGGCCTGAGTTTGGACCAGTTTAGCAGAAAGAAGCTCAATGTGATGAGAGCATAGTGAATCCATGCAAGGTGGAATCAGACAGATTGCCATTGTAACCAGCCTCCAGGATAGCGCCCAGGAACTTTGAAGACTGCCTCACCTTCCCCAGCCCAGGAGGGTGAGGACTTGAGCCTGGATACCATGAAGTGACCAAATGGCTCAAACTTGAAAGCAGACAGACTTCCTATACCACCACACTATTCCGGAATCTTGAGCCTCATTTAGCCTGGAAAAGATAGTCTGTGTTTCTTAATTAGTGTTAATGCAGCATGCTGATTTCCTCCAGGCGCAAGGACTTTCTGTGCATTCCTGACTATTCAACCACATGTCCTAATCAATCTATCTCCCCCCTCCCCCAACACACACACACACAACCAATTTATTTGCTAATGAAAACTCTGTTCAAATGAGTCGCACTCAAATCAGGTCTTGCCTTCTTTGCATTTGACAGCAGGCTTCAAGGAGGTTCCTGGGGATGCTCATTCTGGTGGTGTTCGGTTTGGGGGTGAAGGTAGGAGCTGTTTTTTGTATTCACTAAAGAATGGGTCAATGCCCAGCAGGTGTGGCTCGGTGGCCGAGCATCCACCCATGAACCAGGAGGTCACGGTTCGATTCCTGGTCAGGGCACATGCCCGGGTTGCAGGCTCAATGCCCAGTGGAGGGTGTACAGGAGGCAGCTGATCAATGAGTCTCTCTCATCACAGATGTTTCTATCTCTCTCCCTACATCTCCCTGAAATCAACTAAAAACAACAACAACAAGAAAAGAATGGGTCAAGCTGCCCCGAAACAGGTTCCGAGTCCCTGAATCAGTGGCTGGCAGCACCAGAACAGGCAAGAACAGGGAGAATGACATCATAGCTCAGAGAACCCGCCACAGAAGAATACAGGCCAGGATCGAAATCCAGCTGAGCCTTCAATGGGCTGTGTGATTTGAGAAACGTTAATTGACCTCTCAGAGACTCTGAGTCTCCAGCTGTAAAATTTGTTTAATAGATTTCACTTTCAAAGTGACGTGGAAGGGATTAAATGATGCACTAAATTAATCCATGCATCTCAGAATACCAATGACAGTGCCTAGTGGTAAGGGTGAGGGCTCTGGAGCCTGACTGCCTGGTGCATATCCCAGGTCTTTGCTGCCATTATGACCTTCAACCAAGGACATAACTTCTGTATACCTCATTTCCTCATCTATGTTACTATGGCAGTAATGACAGCACCTACCGCATTCGATTGTTCTCGAAATGAAGTGAGATGGTAGAATAAGGCACTTAGAACAGTGTTTGGAACACATTAAACACTCAATAAATGCTAGCTATTGTCATCTTAATATGAACCTGAGGCACAGTAGGCACTAGATAAGTGGTAGTCATCATTAGCAGAAACAACCAACCAACACACAGAAAAATCCCATTTTAGCAGTCCTGGGAGAGACACTGCTTCTCAAGTTCTCAAAAACTTGGGTTCTCAAAACCTTGAGCGTGCATCACCTGGAGGCTGTCAAATAACAGATCGTTGGGTCTCGCCCCCGGGATTTCTGAGTCAGTCGGTCTAGGGTAGAGGCCTGACAACTCAGATTTGTATTGCGTCCCAGGTGAGATGCCAGTGCTGCTGGTCTGGGGACACACTCTTTCTTCTTCTTCTTCTTTTTAAATTTCCAGACAGATTTTATTAAGCATACGCTTGAGCGCAAGGGAGGCAGCACAGGGGAAAGGAATGTCCTCTGGACTAGCCCCCAGAAAGACACTTTTAACTGTTGATTTAATCGTCTAACTCTCAGGGAGCCATCTCGTTTCCAAGGTGAGGCGCCGTTAGCCACCCATTAACCACAGTCCCATCTCACTGCCCAACACAGCCCACCTGGAAAGGGGCCCCCAGAATTCCTTCTCACATCCTCTTCTCTGCTGCTAAATGCTACTCTCTCAACTTAAATTAGGAGAAAGCCAGGAAATGCATCTTAAAAACACAAACAAGTCCTTCCCCAAATCCCTGAGCTGAGAAATAGTTTTCCATAGATACATTAGCAGCTGTTCAGCCTCTGCCCAGTTCTGGTTCAGAAAGGGTTAATGATAATTTTTGTTTTTGATGAATCCCAACTATGAAGGGGTAGCAGTTCCTCTAGTTTCTACCTTAAAATTAAATTGGTCTTTCTAGGGAAAGGTAGGGCTAGAAAGATTCAGAGCTGTGTTTTATAATTCTTTATTTTTTGTTCCCTTTGTTCTGAATTTCATTAGTATTATGTTAATATTGTGACCCAAATTAATTTTAGACCAAAATCGAAATCATTATTCCTTATTTTCTTAAAATATATTTTACCTTCAGACACTTGGCACGTAGGAAAATGCAATTCACTATTAAAATGGACCTTGCTAATTTGAATTATTATCTTTAGAGAGTGTTGGGGGGAGAGGAGAAGTAACAGAGAATTATAGAGAAAAAATGTATAGAAGAAAAAAATGAGACCAGCACAAAAGGAAAAATAACACTGCAGATCTAAAGAAATGGTTGGAAAATATTTTTTTAATGAAAAGCCCAAAGTAAATGTAGTTTTTGTTGCAACTACTGAGCTACATTCTTGCTTTGTGAAAGCAGCTTAGACAACATGTAAATGAATTGAGTGTGGCTGTGTTTCAATCAAACTTTACTTATGGGCATGAAACTTGAATTTTATATAATTTTTACATATCACAAATATTATTTATGTTTTTATTTTCCCCAAACATTTAAAAATGTAAAAGCCATTCTTAGCTGATGGACTGCACAAAAAGAGAAGGTGACTGGGTTTGGCTCACAGATCCCACTTTGCTGACCCCTGATCTAAGGGAGACCATCTATTTTAAGCATTGTCTCTGCTTTCAAAAATGCTACCTGTACTTTAGGAAGACATCAGACAGACTTGTTTTACTCTTGCCTACATGATAGTGGTCATTGAATGCTTAAACAACCTGCTGGGCTGCTGGGAGAAAGAGACGGTAAGATGTGGGCCTTGGAATATGAGAGAACGGATATCTCTGTCCAATGGGGAATTTATTTTCAGTCCAGTTACCAGCCAGGTAATGGCAAACAAAAGATCTCTGAATGCCTTCTGGCATTCTGGCATTCTATATTTCAATGCCAAATGTGCATATCCTTAGGCCAAGTGATCTCATGTCTAGGAATTACCCCAACAGATGTAAGCTAAGACATTTGTGCAAGGATATTCCTGGCACCAGGGTTTGTCACAGAGAAAAATGGGACATAACCTAAAAATCCACATTTGGACACTATTTAAGAATTTTATGATACATTCACACCATAGAATAGTATGCAGCCGTTAAAAAAAAAATGAGGTCAGCCCTTATAAATGATGTCAAGATGTATTGGTAAAGAAAATGAAAGTAGGTTGCATAATAGTATGGGTGGCATTATTTCTATATTTATACATTTGAATATATACTAGTATATAGTAAAAAAAATACCAGGAAGAAAAAAAATTTCATATCATTAACGGCAATTATCTTGGAGGAATGAGGCTAAAAATGAAGATATTGATGGGCTTTAATATTTTATTTGAAACTTTTCTGTACTCCAATTTTTTTGCAACCAATGTTTTTGTTACCTTTTGTGATGGTCAGTTTTCTGTGTCGACTTGACTGGGACATGCAGTGCCCAGGTATCTGGTTAAACATTATTTTGGGGTTTGTCTGAGCAGGTATTTCCAGAGGTTAGCAATGGTTGATGGAGTGAATGAAGTGGATCGCCCTCCCCAATGTGGGTGGGCAGCACCAAATCCATTGAGAGACCAAGTAGGACAAAGCGGCAGAGAAAGAGGAAGTTGACTCTCTGCCTGATTGTTTGAACTGGGACATCACTCTGTCCTACCCTTGGGACTGACTCCTGGTTGGAAGCTCCATCACCAGCTCTCCAGTTCTCAGGCCTTCACGCTGCACCAGTGAGTGTCCAGCCTGGAAATGGCAGGTCATGGAACTTCTCAGCCTCCATAATTACAGGGGCCAATTCTTTTCAATAAACATCATTCTAGATGTGGATATAGGTAGGAATAGAGATATAGGTAAAGTATAGATTTGTACCCTTGCTGGTCTGGCTCAGTTGATAGAGCATTGGCCTAGGGACTGAAGAGTCCCAGGTTCAATTCCAGTCAAGGGCATACACCTCGTTTGCAGGCTCAACCCCCGGTGCTGGTTGGGGTGCATGCGAGAGGCAGCCAATCAATGTGTCTCTCTCACATCAATGTTTTTCTCTGTGTCTATCCCCCTCCCTTCCATTCTTTCTAAAAAAAAAAAAAAATCCATGGAAAAATATCCTTAGGTGAGGATTAACAAATGTGTGGTGTGTGTGTGTGTGTGTGTGTGTGGGTGTGGGTGTGGGTGTGGGTGTCTATATCTATCTATTGTTTCTGCTCCTCTGCAGAATCCTAATACCCTTTTGTAATAAAAAATTAATTTTTAAAAATGTCCTTCTCTTCACAATAGGGGTAGAATCAGGGAAGGGCTAATCCAGAGTCTGAACTTGCTCAAATATTTTTGTTGAAATGAAGAATGAAAGAATCTATTTATTTATCTTTAATTTTTCATCCAATCAATATTTATTATACAGTTGTATAATAAGGTTCATGTGGGTGTTCTTAAAATGTATTTAATCTTTCAGTCCACATTTACTCTCCAGTCTGTGTGAAGCAACAGATTTAAATTTAATAAGAATTATATGCCTTTAAAGGAATTTTTAAAAGAGTTCTTTCCAGAGATGTTTGAATGTGTTAGAAGTTATAGTATAAAGTGCACATATTGGGATTCAGAGTTTTATTACTTTATAGACATTAAGAAAGCAGGCCATAGTAACCACAATAGCTCGGGGGTATAATCCTTGTTTTAAATTTTAAAATGGAGGCCTAACAGTATCACTTTCTCAAGATAACTTTCACAAGATTAATAAGGGCTAGATTTGAATCTAGATGTGCCTGATTTCAAAAGCCATGATTTTTTTTTAGTGCATCAGAATATTTTTATTTTTAAATAATTTTTCAATTATTGTTGGTATACAATATTATTTTAGTTTCAGGTGTATAACATGGTAATTAGAAATTTGTATAAATTACAAAGTGATCACACTGATAAATCTAGTACCCATTTGACACCATACATAGTTATTACAATACCAGAGGCCCAGTGCACGAAACTTGTGCACAGGTAGGGTCCCTAAGCCTGGTCAGCTATTAGGGCCAATCAGGTTCCCCGCCTCTCCGTCTCCCCATGTTCTCCTTCCCTCTCCACCCACGCACTGTCACTGCATGGTTCCCCCCAACCCCTGCCTCCCTGTCTCCCTACCTCCTCCTTCCCTTGCTCCCTCAACGCCCCACCACTGCTGCTGGTTGCTCACCATGTTCTATGCCACCCCCTAGTGGTCAGTGCATATCATAGCAAGCGCTTGAGATCCCATTCTCCAGGTCGAACTCCCAAGGGGACACTTTGCATATTAGCCATATATATATATATATATATATATATATATATATATATATATATACTGAATGTCCAGATTATTATGATCTCTGAATGCATAATAATCTGGCCACTCAGTATATGTGTGTGTATATATATATATTAGAGGCCCGGTGCATGAATTCGTGCATGGGTGGGGTCCGGCCAGCCTGGCCAGAGGGAGAGGACATGGGCGGTTGGCCAGCCTGCCTGCTGGTCGAACTCCTGGTCGAAGGGACAATTTGCATATTAGCCTTTTATTATATAGGATATACACTGAGTGGCCAGATTATTATGCGTTCAGAGGTCATAATAATCTGGCCACTCAGTGTGTGTGTGTGTGTGTGTGTGTGTATATATATATATATATATATATATATATATATATATATATATATATATATAGTTTATTGCCTATAGGCCCTATGCTGTACTTTACACCCCATGACTACTCTGTAACTACTTCATTTGTACTTCTTAATACCTTCACCTTTTTCACCCATCCCCAACACTCCTCCCACCTGGCAACCATCAAAAGGTTCTCTGTCTGTGAATTTGTTTCTGTTTTGTTTATTTCTTTTGTTTTTTAGATTCCACATATAAGTGAAATTATGGCATT
This sequence comes from Cnephaeus nilssonii, assembly GCF_951640355.1. NCBI lineage: Eukaryota > Metazoa > Chordata > Mammalia > Chiroptera > Vespertilionidae > Cnephaeus > Cnephaeus nilssonii. The sequence continues at coordinate 23,727,588 of NC_137073.1, read as the reverse complement.
TGTCTTTCTCTGTCTGACTTATTTCACTTATCGTAGTACTCTCTAGGTCCCTTCATGTTGTTGCCAATGGCAAGATTTCATCCTTTTTTATATTTGAATCATACTCTAATATATATATATATATATATATATATATATATATATATATATACACACCACTTTTTCTTTATCCATTTATCTTGTAATACTGCTTTGGTGGTGACAAACTCCTTTCATTTTTTCTTGTCCAGGAGACCATCTTTCTCCTAGTGCACAGACCAAGATTGCTCTCCCCTTTTGTTGTATGGTAATACAATTCCAAATTTTTACCTAGGCAAATAGCCACCCAGAATAAAGGTTACACATCCCAGCCTCACCTGTAGTTAGGTATGGCCATGTAACTAATTTCCGAGAAGCAATCGTTAGTAGCTTCTAGGAAACATTTCTAGGAGATTTCTGCCTTGTAGCCTTTGCCTCTCCTCCTTCCTTTCCTCTTCCTATTGGCTGAAGCACCAGCAGCTGTATTGGACAATGACGTAAAAGTCATGTGTTTTATACAGAAAGAAGATGAGTCCCTGAGAACTATGGAGCTACCACACCAGCCCCAGACTACCTGTCTCTAGACTTCATTTATATGAAACAAGAAAGACATTTCTACTGTTTTCAGTTAGCATTAGGGTTTCATTGCAGCATAACTTGGTCTTATTATACTACTAGAGGCCCGATGCATGAAATTTGTGCAAGGGCCTTGGCCCCCACTGCCGTGGCAGCTGTCTCTGCCTTGGCCCCCGCCCGCCGCCTCCATGGCCGGGGGCCTCTGCCACCTCTGCCTCAGCCCCCACCCGCTGCGGCTTTGTCCGGAAGGAAGAACATCTGGAAGGACGTCCAGTCTAATTAGCATATCATGCTTTTATTATTATAGATTATAACACAATGTCTTCCAATCTGGCATCACTTTTTGAAAAGAAGTCCTCAAACTAAGATCAATAACAATTTCACCTCAAAAAATCTGGGAGGAATCAGGTTGCATAAGGCAATACCCATAAATATAGCTTGTTCAAAGGGAATGAATAATGGAATTCTTCCTGAAACAATTGGTGCTGATGTTTGTGGTAAACATTGAGAGTCAATGCTCACAGAAATCAAGTATCGACTTCCTCTTCATTTTGCTTAACATTCATGCTCAAAGCAATAAATGAAAATGGAATATGCGGAAGAGAGGTCAGGAGAAAGTGCTCTACCTACTTCTCCATAAGTACAGTGCGTAGGCTGGTTCTTAATAGGCCTATTAAGAAATACCAGAATTGAAGCAAAGTAAATAGTTTTGGATCATAACTGTGTGTATTGAGGATACACACAAAACATCTTTTATAAGCATGATTTAAAAAAAATTTTTTTATTGATTTCAGAGAGGAAGGGTGAGGGAGAGAGATAGAAACATCAGTGATGAGAGAAAATCATTGATCAGGCAACAAAAGAATATTTTTAGTAAAGTGTCTTGATGGTTCAAAAGTAGAAAATAAAGTGTTAAGTAAATTCTGCCTAGAATATAATACATTTAAAATAATGTTTAGCCCGGCTGGTGTGGCTCAGTGCTTGAGCGTCAACCTGTGAACCAGGAGGTCACAGTTCAATTCCCAGTCAGGGCACTTGCCCGGGTTGCGGGCTCAATCCCCAGTAGGGAGTGTTCAGGAGGCAGCCAATGGATGATTCTCTCACATCACTGATGTTTCTATCTCTCTTTCCCTCTCCCTTCCTCTCTGAAATTTAAAAAAAAAAAATTAAAGTCACAACCTTCCTATGCTTTAAAAAAAATTATTTTGTTCATTTTAGGTAAAGATACATTTATACCCAGGAAATTTTAAAGTAAGGTTAACTTGAAACAACAACAAGGGAAAAGCTAAGGCTTACAGCCTTTCTACCTCATTCAAAATCCTAAAAAAGTGCCCTACATGGTATTTGGAAAACAGAGATATAGTATCATATCATAAATGAACAGTTTCTACTAAAATGTTTTACAGGAAGATACAGAATTTCATTATTACTGCTTTTGTGCTGATTTTTAAAAACTATATTATCATTATCATGTTTTATGATACAGGAAATAGCACTCTGAAATATGAAGTGAACATTTGGGTTTGAAATCTCCTTTTAAAAATTATATTAAAAGATTTATAAAAGCCAATAACTATCTACTTTAAGCTCTACATTCATTTCTTAAACATAGTTCTTCTAGCAATTTATAATTAGTGATGACCTCCAAATGGGTCATTTTGGCTCAATATAATTTCAATTTTTTTTCCTTTATGATACATGACTTGTTCATTTTCAATGTAACTATGGGAAAGATGAGTGATTTTCAACAACAGTCAGCAAACAGAAACCAACAACGGGCCTATGGATTTCAGAGGGGCCATAAACCATCTACCCTAAGAATAGATCTAAATATTAGATCACATGATAGTTGTTCAGCCAATTTTTGTCATCATGACTTTTGCCAAGTTATGCTGCTTTTTGGACAACCACTCTTTTTTCTTTTAACACCAATGTTTTTGCCCCAAAACACATTAAGTGAATATACTATAAGAAGTGATAGTTTGACACTATGGCTTCAGGCAAAGACATACTCTCCAATTTACCCAGCACAACAGTCTCAAGTCAGAAAATATCAAGTGGAACAAATTTGAATGGCAAGCCATGTTTGCATGATCCCCCCAGATTTTCTCTGCATATATACACCAAGAGAAAGGCAGAAAGAGGCAGCGTCTTCTATACTCCAGTATCATTTCCATGAGCACTCTCCTGCGTAGGCTTATTTTGTCCTAAAGGTGTTTATCTGAGATCTGCTGTTATGTTTGTGTGTGTACAGTTTGAGTGCAAGATAACCAACCCACCAGCCCCCAAATGGCTCAAAAATTACCAAAGAAAACGATGCAGAAAGAAAAATGCAGCATTCAAAGAATTATTGATTACTTTGCACACCTCCTCCACACGTAAGTCTTACCTTCCTCCTTAGGCAAGTGCGATAAACCTTTACATTTTATCTTATGTACAAACTGTATTTACTTACTTTCCATTTTAAATATGTTACTTATATAAATGTGTTTTCATTGTACAATTAATATATTTTTCTGTATTTGAGAATTGTGAGGATATTTTAGATTGAGATAGAAAGCATCATAATTTTCTCATTAAAATTAATGGATATATTTTTTTCCACTTAACTTTTTACTCAGCAGCAGAGTTTTCAGGAATGAATTAAAATCATTAAACAAGAAACAGGTGTATAGATTCTGGCAGAAATAGGCCAACAAGTAATCATTATCACTCACTTGCTCTTTCTTACTTTCTCCCCATGTGTTCAACAAAATCTTAATATGGACCACAAGATATTATGCTCCCCTGGTATAAATTGCCCTGCATACTCCCAAAGACTAAAAAGGTGAGGGGTTTTATTTTCATGATTAGATTGTTACTGGGCACAGTTGACCTTATGATAAGGAGATTATGCTGTTGGGACTGATCAAATGACATGAGCCTTTAAAGAGCAGAAAGTTTTCTTTGGTTGTAGAAAGGGAAGTCATAGAGACTCAAAGCATGAGAAGGATTTGATTTGAGGGAGATTCTTGGTTACTGAGAGGTAGCCACATGACAAGAGCCTGAGATCAGCTTTGAGAAGCTCAGAATCATTCCAGTCCAACAACTAGCAAGACAGTGGGAACTTCAGTCCTACAGCCACAAGGACATGAGTTCTGCCAATGACCAAATCAAACTTGGAAGCAGAATTTTCCCTAGTAGAATCTCCCAATTAGGACACAGTCCAATGAACACCTTGATTTCTGCCTTGTGGCATCTTTAACAGTGAGTTCAGACACACTATGCCAGACTTCTGACCTACAGAACAGTGATCAAACAAGAGAAGGTTTTTTAAGCTGCCAAGTGTATGGTAATTTGTTATATAGCAATAGAAAACGAATATATCCCAAGTCGGTCAGAATAAACCAAATCATACTGCCATTAAAAAATATTTTAAAAACAACAGTGCGTCAGAATCATAAATCAACAAGCTTTATTTCTCACTCACGCAAATATCTGATGTGGGTTACTGGAAAGTCTCTTCTTAAGATAGTCACTCAGGGACCCAGGATGCTGGAGTCTCCTCTTTAGGATGTGCTTCCATGATTGCTGGGGAAGCACAGAGCAAGTGTTTCACAGCAGCCTGGTTGCTTCTGCCTGCAACCCATTGACCAGAACTAGTCACACAGCCTTACAGAATGTCAAGGAAACTGAGAAGCATAATTCTCTCGTGACAAATAGCAGTCATCTCAAACTCAACTGTCTGAGTCTGCTGTCCTTTATCTTTTACTTCCAGACCTTGGCAGATTCTACCAAGGCAGAGTAGTCATTTACAGAATGGATCAAGCCCACAGGCACATTCAGTTAAGTCTTCACGCCGTTCCTGACATGTTTAAACTAGTTGCCAACTTTTAAAATATTGGAACTTTACCCATAAATATTGATGGCTTCTCTCAAAACATTCACAAGATCTTGCAGTGATCTGTTTCAAAGAACAAGGTGGGCTGACCTACCATGTTTTCTAAAGAGCATTGTGACATGAGGAAGAAAAAAAAATCAAGTGAAATTTGTTATAGTATGTTTCTACATACAAATGCATAGAAAAATATCTATGGAGAGCATCATAATTTCCCCATTAAAAAGTAATGGAAACATTTTTTCCATTTAATGGCTTTTTGCTTAGCAGCAGTTTTCAGGAATGAATTAAAATCATTATACAAAAGACAGGTGTATAGATTCTTCCTCAGCAAGAAATAGGCCAACAATATATACACCAAACTAAATTGTAGTTACCTATTGAAAATGGAATGAGCAGCCCAGAATTTAAACAAAGGTTTTTGCTGGCCATGAACATTCAGCAAGTGTGGGTTCTATCTTAATAGATATGAGAACAAGTTTAATGCCTTAAAGTGACAAAAAGTTTTACTATCATTTATTTTTAAGGTTTTTTATTTTCTTAAACACAGATGAATAAAAATTCAATGCATTGGAGCCCTCAATAATCATTTTGACATTATATTCCACTTTTATAAGAAAAGTACAAGCAACAAGAGAACAAGTTAGGCAGGAATGTTTTTTTTAACTTCAGAGTATTTTACAAGCCAATACAAATCCACTTTGACTTGTATTTCCTGTTAGTACTCTGTCCAGTGGCAGTCATAAGACCAATCTTGAGACATTGAGAGAGCATAGATCATCAAAGAGAGATTTAACTGTAATTTTGCTCTGTAGTAGACAGCCACAAAAAAAGTGGTGTCTACTCAGCAGCCCTTCCTTATTCTGGAATGGCTGATCTCCCCATCAGCTGAGGACTTTTGTCACTTTGGGCCATTTATAAACCATTCATCTCTTCCTTAAACTCCAATTTTCTTTTGGAAATTTACCCTCATTCATTGTGTTCAGAATTGCTAGTTGGTAATCCAGGTATATCTCCCTTTTTATGTTGAGCAGAATAATGATTGCCCTCCAAAGATGTCCATTCCCTCGTCATCAGAACTCATGAATATAGTATGGCGTATGGCAAAGGGGAATTAAGGTTTCAGGTGGAATTAAGGTTGCTAATCAGCCGACCTTAACACAGAGAGATTACCCTGGATTACGGGGAAGGTGATAATGTCATCATAAGGGTGCTTAAGAATGGAAGAGGGAGGCAGAAGGGGGAGGTCAGAGGAAGAGGTGAAAACCAGAAGAACATTCAAGGAGAGATGCAGCATTGGTGGCTTTGATGGAGGAAGAGATCCATGAGCCAAGGAAAGCAGGTGTCCTCTGGGAAAGGTAAGGAAATGGATCTCCCCCAGCGCCTCAGAAAGGAACACAGCCCTGTTACCATCTTGATTTCAGCCCAGTGAGACCAATGTCAGACTACTGATCTCCAGAAATCTATAGTAATAAAAGCATAATATGCTAATTAGACCAGGAATCCTTCCGGATGACCTGGACAAAGCCAAGGCTGCGAGGGAAGCCCAGGTTCTGGGTGCCAGAGGGAAGCTGGTGCCAGCAGCTGGGGGAAGGAAGGCCTACTCTTGCATGAATTTTGTGCATTGGGCCTCTAGTATAACATAATGGATTTATGAGGTTTTAAGCCACTAAGTTTGTGACACTTGTTACAGCAGCAATAGGATGCTAATACACTCCCTTGCTGCTGGAGAAGCCAGGATAGGCTTTCTGACAGATCTTGCTTCTTGTCACCTTCAGGTGGCAGCTCAGAAGCATCTCTGCCTTCTCCTCATTTGAATCAACCTTTTTCTCCTTTGTGTGACTCTCAAGTGTCCTTAATAAATGTATTATTTTGTTCAAGCTGGTTACAGTTGTGCTCCTGTCGTTTTCTACCAGTAAGTCAGGCAGAGGACCACTTTTCAGTAGATTTTTCATTTCCAAGGATTATAATGAAAATAACTGAAGTACTCATTACTCTTAGTTAATCAGTTCATGGCAGTAGTTAAAATCTCCTTTAGTGAACCAAGATTTGAAAGGATGAACTTGTTTTGTAGCATGTCCTTGTTTTGCCATTATTTCTCTGAAAAAAAAAGAGAAAGAATAAGGAGAGGGCAGTGTGATAGAAAAGAGTTTGGGCTTTGGAGTCACTCAGATCAGAGTTCAAATTCCACCTTCTCTGCTTACGAGCTATAGCCTTGGACATGTGAGATGTTGGGAGGAGACTTCCACGTGTCCATTTGGCCTCTGGTTTTCCACATGGTGCTTTGATCTCCATGTTTTTGACTCCTATCTCTTATTTCTCAGTTTGTTCCAGGAAACCTTAGCTAAGGTTTTACAGTCCCCTAATAGTTTCAGCATTTTCTAGTCTCAATTTCCTCCTCTGGGAAATAAGGATGATGCCACACAGATTTTGAAGATTAAAGGAAAGAATATACACATAAACAAATTTGACAGATCCTGGCACATAGCGAAGACTCAATAAATGCCAGTTGACAGTATAACACCAAGGACAAATGAGCCTCTTCGAGCTTTAGGTTCTTCATTTACAAAATGGGATTGACATTTTTCTCACATGTACTGAATGTTGGATTTTAAAAAATGAAATATTTAAAATGATTGTCTGGCATAAAAAATGTTCGTTTCTTTCAACTTTCCTCTTCTCATAGAAAAGATACATGAGGCAGCATCAACATAAACTGGTTTTCTTCCCTTTGGCCCAATAGCATTGTTACTATATTTCTGAGAGCACAGGAAGAGCTGAGTTAGGGCTGTCCTCATTTCTGAAGTTATTTGCCAAATGTGTGATCAACTAGTCTTGGTTAACCCTGTCTACAGCTGAAGAACCTGAGACAATGAGCACTTTCTGATCTTTCCAGAAAAGCAACTCCTCGGAACTATTCTATTTCTGTGGTCCGCAGAACAGTAGATTGCATGCATGTATGTCTGGATTAACTCCTCACCTGGGTTAGGGGGAGGGGGTTTAAGTACCCTATTTGACCATCACCTTTTTGTATAAATTCATGTATGTATTGACTAGGAAGTTAAGGACAAGATGACTTAAAAGAAAAACAACAACAAAGATTCCCCAATTAGACATACAGTTTTTAAAAACAGCTTTTCATTGTTACTATCATTTTTGCTGGCACATAAGTCATGTGGGTGTAAAAGATATATATCCAAATTCTACATTACATTTTTAGGGGGAAATATAAATATTTTTTTCATTGTACATGTATTGGAAGTGATTTTACAGTAATTTGTGTTGGAGAAAACACATTACTTTTGGTTGATTTAAGTATATTTTACTATGTATTGAAATCCAACAGACTTGGCCGGGTGGCTCAGTTGCTTGGAGCATCATCCTGTACACCAAAAGGTTGCAGGTTCGATTCCCAGTCAGAGTACATACCTTGTTTTAGGTTCAATCCCCAGTTGGGGCACATCTCTCTCTCTCTTTCTCTCTCTCTCTTCTTCTCCTTCTAAAATTAATAAATATATCCTCAGGTGAGGATAAAATAACCCAACAGAAAATTATTAGCTCTATATGTGCAATAATATTATACTAAAACAGAAAAAAAGATATAAAATTAGCTAAAATAAATGTTTCCCTATCAATAATTAATGTTCTATACATACCGAAGAGTAATCATAAACTGAAATCTAATAATTAACCTTACTTTACTTCCGATAAGCTTTGTGGTCTCTGACTTTTTGTTGTTGTTGTTGTTGTTAAGAAATTTGACAATACCTGTGCTGTGACGGTTTGTATTGCAGAGTTCTGCCTCTAGGAGCAGCGGCATCTATTATTTTACATTGATTGTGGGTTAATTTGGGTGCACATTTTGTGCATGTAAGAAAAATGCGGCAGCTTGCTTTGTGAATTTGGGAACTCACTTCTTTGGGCATCTGTTTTCTCAAGAAGGATTTGGACTAGATGAGCTCTAAAGTCCTGACAGATAAAATTGCATGGCTCAACTGTTGTTATTAAGATGGAGTCGTAGAGAGGAGAAGTGAGTTATAGTTCCAGATATGACATTATGTCATAGAGTGAACTATGACTTAGAGTAAATTAAATACTCTCACTTGTTCTTAATTTGAAATGAGGCAAAGTTAGCCCTGGCTGGGTAACTCAGTTGGTTAGAGCATCATCCTGATACGCCAAGGTTGCAAGTTCAATCTCTGGGGAGGGCACATGCAAGAATCAACCAATAAATGCATAAATAAGTGGAAGAACAAATTGATGTTTCTCTCTCTCTCTCTCTCTCTCTCTCAAATCAATAAATTTTTTAAAAAGTATTAAATGAGATAAAGTTAGTATTTCCCAAATGCTAGTTCTTCTTGATGCATGTAAATACGAGTTAAATGGGCTTTCTGTAGAACTTCGTGGAGTATTTTAAGTGATAACACGGTAGAAACTGAGATACTGGGAGTACAAAGATGGGTTAGAAAACAATGGCAATTGTATTCATTTCCTAGAGCTGCCATAACAAATTACCACAAACTGGGGGTGGGAGTAGCTTTAAAACACCAACACGCATTGTACCACCGTTCTAGAAGCTAGAAACCTGAAAGCAAGGTGTCAGCAGGGTCATGCTTCCTCTTCTAGCTTCCAGTGAGTGCTGGCAATCCTTGGTGTTCCTTAGCTGTGGCAACATAATTCCAACCTCTGCCTCTGTCCTCTTCCAGTGTTATTCCTCTGCCCGTATTTCCAAATATCCATCTTTCTCTTACAAGGGCATCAGTCAGGGGACTAGAGCCCACCCCAATCCAGTATGATCTTACTTAAACTTGATCACATCTACAGAGACCCTGTTTCTGAATGAGGTCACAATCAAAGGTACTGGGAGTTAGGACATGAATCTCTCTCTTCTGTGGTGATACGTCATCCCACTACAGTATATCCCCTGGCCCCCTCAAAAATTCACATCCTTCCCATGTGAAAAATATATTCACCTCATTCTAGCATCAATTCTAAGTCGAAAATCTCATATAAGTAACAACTCAAGAACTGCCAAATCTTATTATTTAAATCAGATATGAGTGAGATTTGGGTATGATCCATCCTGGGGCAAAATTTTTCTCCATATGTGGACCTGTGGACCTAGCAAACAAGTTATTTGTATCTAGCATACAATTGTGGTACAGACAGGGGATAGACATTCCCATTCACATTCCCATAGGGAGAAAATAGAGAGCAATGGGATCATTTGTCCCCAGCAAGTTTGAAACCCAGCAGGGAAAATTCCATTAGATCTCAAGGCCTCAGAAGAATCCTTAGTGGCTTGACGCTCTGCTCTCTGGAGGCCCCTGGAGGCCCTGCAGCTTTGGGGCTGCCTTTGGAATCATTCTTCTTTTTTTCTTGAAGAGTCACACATGTTGGCAGCTGGATGCCTCTATCAGCTTGTGTCCTGCCTGTGGAATTTTGGAAGTCTAACTGCTTTCCTATGTGGCCCTGTCCCTGTCCCTGTTAGTCCAGGATGGCAGTGTGTGTACTGGTACAACATTCTCAAAATGTTGTTGGTTTCCTGTGCAATTCATGGGCTGCACACCATCAGACAAGAAGGTTGTCTATAGATCTAGGTAACCTCATCTCTATTCCTAGCTTCTGCTGAGATAATTTCTTGTATCCATTAGTCATACATCCAATCTCTTTAGCAAAAGATTGTCTAGTCACACTCTTGACATTCTCTCAAAGGCATGCGTTAGCATCTTTTGCATTATAGATAGGCTGAGAATTTACTAGGTTATCACATTTGGTTCCCTCTTGCTTGATAGTTTCTTCCTCAATGTATCTCTTTCTTCTTGCATCCTGTATAATAAAGAGGTGATATGAAAATTAACCCTCACGCCCTCACAAGATGGCTGCCTACAACCAGGCCGGCAGGGGGATTAGTGAGGGACAACTAAACGACTGAACAAGCAGGCTGCGTGTGGTGACCAGGCTGGTGGGGAGGCCGTGAGAGGCGACCAGGCTGGCGGGGGGGTGGGGGGGGGACAGTTGGGGGTGACCAGGCTGGCAGGAGGGGAGCAGTTAGGGGCAACCAGGCCAGCAGAGGAGGGCAGTTGGGGGTGACCAGGCCAGCAGGGGGGGCAATAAGAGGCGACCAGGCCAGAAGTGGGGGGGGGGGGCAGTTAGGGGCTATCAGGCTGGCATACAGAGGCAGTTAGGGGCGATCAGGCCAACAGAGGGGGGGGGCAGTTAGGGGCAACCAGGCAGGCAGGCAGGTGAGCGATTAGGAGCCAACAGTCCAGGATTGTGAGAGGGATGTCCAACTGCCGATTTAGGCCTGATCCCCGGAATCGGGCCTAAACTGGCAGTCAGACATCCCCCAAGGGGTCCCAGATTGGAGAGGGTGCAGGCTGGGCTGAGGGGATCCCCCACCCCTATGCATGAAATTCGTGCACCGGGCCTCTAGTTTTACTATAAACATCATGGAGAAACCAGGCAATTTTCAAATGTTTGGAAATTTCTTTATCTGAATTCCAAGTTCATCATTTATAAGTTCTATTTTCCACCCAACACCAGAACCCAATTCAGACAGGTTTCTGCCTCTATAACAATTGTTTTTCCTCCAGTATCCAGTAATTTTCTTGGTTTCCTCATGTCCTTCTGAGGCTTCACCAGAAGCTCCTTTAACATTCATATTTCTACTAATATGCTGTTTGTGACAATATATGTGTTCTCTAAGACAATAGCAGCTTTCATTACCGTTCTCTTCACTTCGTTCTGAGCCCTTGCCAGTATCTCTTTTAAGGTCCACATTTCCACCAAGGGTCTCTTCAAGGCAATCTAGGCCTTTTTATCAAATACCTCAAACTTCTTCTAGCCTCTACCCATTATCCAATTTCAAAGCCACTTCAACATTGTTATAGCAGTACTCCACTTCCCAGTACCAAATTCTATGGTTCGTGATAACAAATTACCACCAACTGGATGGCTTAATACAAGAGAAGTTTATACTTTCACAGTTTTGGAGACTAGAAGTCTAAAATCAAGGTGTTTTTTTAAAAAATAAAATAATCAACAAAAGAAAGAAAGAAAAAAAGGAAGGAAGGAAGGAAGGAAGGAAGGAAGGAAGGAAGGAAGGAAGGAAGGAAGGAAAGAAGGAAGGAAGATGTTTTCAGGGCCATACTCTCTCTGCAGGCTCTAGAGAAGAATTCTTCCTTGCCTCTTCTAGCACCTAGTGGATGCTGACAATGCTTGGCTTATAACAGCACAACTCCAATCTCTGCCTCCATCTTCAGGTAGCTTTTTCCCCTCTGTGTCTCCTCTGAGTCTCTGTCTCACAATATCCCTCTTCTAAAGACACAAATCAATGGATTAGGGCCTACTCCAATCCAGTACGACCTCATTGTAACTCAATGACATCTGTAAAGACCTCATTTCCAAATAAAGTCACATTCATAGGTACCAGGGTCAGCACTTGAACAGATCATTTTGGGAGGCACAATTCAGCCCACTTTTATGAAGATGGTAAGAAGAAGAGGAAGAATAATAGGGAAAAAAAGATGATAAAGAAGATAAGGCAAATAATTATTGAGCACTTAAGTGCCATGCAGTGTGCTAAGTGCTTTGCCTGACTGATTTTATACAATCCCCTTAAAAGCCCTGTGATACAAGTGTCATACTTTTATTATCCTCATTTTTCAACCAAATAAATGTAGGCTCTGAGAGGTTAAGATTGTTACCCATTATAGAGTGAATTAGAGGTCCACTCACTTCTGATGGAACCCTGAGCCTAAGCTCCTAACCACAAGGCTATGTGCTTCTAACAATACTACACGTTATCCTTGAGGATTTTGAAGTCTGATAAATGCATCTATCTTCTTATTAGATTTTACCTCCAGAAAGGAGCTTCCTCTTCTGTAGTCCCTTTCAATTCATTTCATGGCTTCAAGGAGAATGTCTTCATCAGCGGTTACTATTTCTTTTTCTTTTAATATATTTTTATTGATTTCAGGGAGGAAGGGAGAGGGAGAGATAGAAACATCAATGATGAGGGAGAATCATTGATAAGCTGCCTCCTGCATGCCCCACACTGGGGATCGAGCCCACAGCCCAGGCATGTGCCCTTGACTGGAATCAAACCTGGGACCCTTCAGTCCACAGGCCGATGCTCTATCCACTGAGCCAAACCGGCTAGGGTGGTCACCATTTCTTTAACACCTAATATTTTCCACTCTCCCTCTTGATCAGAGACATCTACAAACCCTAGTTCAGAGTCCTCAGCAAACAGCAGAAATGGCCTAACAAGTATTGATATGATTTGGTTTTCCCCTCTGGTTTTATTTGTCTACTAGAGGCCCAGTGCATGATTGAATCATGCACGTGTAGGGTCCCCTACACGCTTTCGCTTTTCACAGTGGAGCTGGGTGCCTGTCTGCTCCGGCACCAGCGGACAGGCACCCAGCTCCCCCGCTTTTGATGGTCCGCGGCCGCTGAGTGGGGCTACCCTGCTGTTGAGAGGTGCAGGGGGCGGGACTCCTGCCCCCTGAGCCTCTCAACGGCCACTGAGGGGGGCTGCCGTGGACACCTGGCTACCCTGCCGTTGAGAGGCGCAGCTGGGTGTCCGCGGCAGGCCCCCTCAGCGGCTGCAGATCTGGACGTTGAGAGGCACAGGGGGCGGGAGTCCCGCCCCCTGCGCCTCTCAACAGCAGGGTAGCCCCCCTCAGTGGCAGCGGATCCGTGCCTCTTAATGGCCGGATAGGCCACCCCGAGTCCCGCCCCCCAGCCTCCCGCCGCCCAATCGTGGGCGTAGCGGAGTGATGATAATTTACATGTTACTCTATTATTAGATAGGATTTGTGGCAGGAGATACTGGTTTACCAGAATCATAAGAAGGGAGATTGTTTTTCTTTTAAACCAAGGTATTTAAGTAACAAACATGAGTCACAGTAAATAAAACTAAGAGGTAAATAATAATACAGGTGGTATGCAGACAGGGCAAAGAACGTGAGAGAAGATGGTATGCAAATGCTTCAAATTTGCAGTACACAGAGTTAAGAAAGACCTTTGACCCTAATTCAGATACAGAGGTGTCTTATGAAATCCAACAGGAAGAAAAAAAATGTAGGTGTTGGCCCTGGAAATGCATAGCATGATCATTAAAGCTGGAAATGAAAGGAGTGTGTCCTTATCCTTGCATTTCAAGGCCTTTTTGTTAAAAAGGAGATTTCCATTTGTCTGGTCACTTACAACAGTGACTCATCCAGCCAAGCTTTGTATTCTCTGTGTTATTAAATATTGCTACTGCAGGGGTGGGTGGCACACCAGGGCTGCGATGAGCAGCGGCTTTATTTGGAAGCTCAGGCAGGCCTCTGACAAAGGCTCCTGATCTGAAAGTAGGTGATGTCACCAAAGGGCAGGACTGCAGTTTTCTCACAGGCGCTGGGAGGGAAGGGGGAGACTCATCCAACTGGTCCCCAGAAGAATCAAACGTGCATTGAAGCTGGCACTGCAGAAGGGATGCTGAGAGGCAATCTATGCCAGGGGTTAATAGAGATGGCTCAACTAAGTGTTTAACTCATTATTTCATCTTCTGTGTCTCTTATTGTTAGAGTAATTCAAAAATATATTATGGCCTTTTCAGATAAATGGTTTAAACCCACACCAAATGAGTCAGAAAAATCAATTAATTTGTAAAGCCTTAGTGCTGAAAATAATGTCAGTTCTGCCCTTTTTTGGGCAGATCTTTCTTCCTTTCTCCCTTCCTACTTTCCTTCCTTCCTTCCTTCCTTCCTTCCTTCCTTCCTTCCTTCCTTCCTTTCTCTCTCTCTCTCTCTCTCTCTCTCTCTCTCTCTCTCTCTCTCTCTTTCTTTCTTTCTTTCTCTTGTTCTCCAGTTTGCTGATATTTCAGCAACAATTTTATTTTGTTCTCAGCAATTATGAGTCTGATCCTTGGGAGGCTTGAGACTTCCCACCGAGAGAATCCATCCAGTAGAGAAGTCCAGTCATGGTCCAGAGGTCAGGGCAGATCTGCTAGTTCTTAAGAAGTGTGGGCAAAGGTGGGCTGAAGGCAAGGAGGGTGACAGGGCCTGGCCAACCTCAAAGTAACAGCAAGCAGAGAGGTGAGTAGTTGCCCCACATTCTGGCTACACTACACCGTCCCCACACTTAGCCTGGGATCAGCCACCCAAGAGATGGCAAAAAGCAGCAAAGACCCTAGGCTTCTAGTTCCTGGGACAGGAGGCCCGTGCAGACCTAACTGGGGCAGCCTGGGAATCTGGGGCAGGCTGCATTGGGATTTTTCTAGAACCCCGAACACCTGTTCCACCAACTGTGAACATCCAGCAGCGGCTCCCCCTGGGAACCTAGACTCTGAGTGATTATGATTTCTCTCTTTGAGCACTTTCTTCAGTAATATTTTTCTGTAAAAACAAAGTAAAACTAAAGACTCACCTGACTTCATTATGTATCCACCCCTCAGGGATAGGAATGGAGTCAGTCACTGCATGCCTCCTCTGTGAGTAAGGGTAAGAACTACGCGGGTAGCATTGGGGTGGATCCTGGTTCTTCTGAGCTTTGGATCCTCGTGATTTTATCTTCTTCTCTCATTGAGGAGAGCAATTTTTAACTCCTTGTGACATCTAGGTAGGACTAAGACAGTTCTTTCTCCACAGACAGCAGAGAACCGATCTATGGAAAAAACCTGAAAATCCTGGATCCCGGTCTACAGTCAACCCTGGGGTGGGTGCTCTGGGTTCTGAGAGAATTCTGCCGCCCATGCCCCTGCGGCCTGGCTCCAGCCAGCTGTGAGTTGTGTGAATGGAGCTGCTTCCACACGCTGATGCTATCGGCCTCGCAGTGCCTGGAGCACGCAGGCAGGAACAGGTAACCTGCCGTCTCACCAGACGTAGGAAGGTCATTTAGTGTCTGAAATCCAGGTATAAAATCTTGAAAGCTGAGGGGGGTGTTGGTGTGGAATTCCCAGTGGAACCATCTAAATAGGGAAATGGCTTATGTCATGTGTTAATAAACAGTTCAAAGCAGTGGAATTACATGCAGACAGGGTTTGTAGGGAAAGTAAGTGCCTAATCTTTCTTGCCTCCTCCCACTGCCCTCCTCTGAGCTGTGCTCTGACAGCAGATTTTTCAAGGTGATCTTTGAAGTTTCACTTTGTATATAAAATAATAGAGTTGGACTCTGGCCGGGTAGTTCAGTTGGTTAGATCGTCATCCCAATATGCCAAGGTTGTGGGTTTGATCCCTAGTCAGGACACATACAAGAAGCAGCCAATGAATGCATAAATACATGGAACAACAAATCAATGTTTCTCTCTTTTTTTTCTTCTTAAAATCAAACAATAAATAAAAGTTAAAATGATAGAGTTGGCTTGTTTTCTCACAGCCTTCATTTATTTTCTAATATATTCCATAAATATTTATTGAGCCCCTGCAATGTACCAGACAGTCCTAGGCACCAGAGATAGAGGGATTGAACAAATGCAAGTTCTTATCTTCTTGGAGCTTACATTTCATGGAGGAGGCAGACAGTAGACAGATAAACAGATCATGTCATGCCACATAGTGATTGCATTATGGAAGCAATCATATGTATATGGTAGCAGAGTGAGGAGAGAAGTGAGTCTCCCTCTGAGGGGAGGGTAGTGTGAGTGATGTATCAGTAAGCATTTATTGAACACCTACTGTGTGCTAGGCATTCTGTGAGTGGTTGGGGGAGGAAGAAAGGGAATAAAAAGATTTACTGAGCACCCACCTTATGGGCAAGCTATAAATTACAAAATAACCATTATAAAGGATCAGGAGTAGCATTTTCCCTGATAGTCCTCCAACACAGGAGTTATTCACATTTTAGGGTGAAGATTTGGGGATTCAGGAAATTTCAGGTACTCTTCACAGCAGAAAAGTTCCAGCACGAAGAATCTTGCTCAGGTCTGTTTGACTCTCAAACTGTTTCACTCAGTCCACATTCTATTCCCTGTTCTGTCAGGACTGGAGAGGGACTGATGAATTAAATTCTCTTGGTGCCACCATACATACTGTGAAGAGATCAACTGTCAAATTTAAACTAAAAAACAAAGTCCTCCTGGTATATTATATTATTTCACCGATGAATCAAAGGTATTTGAGGATCATATGGATCTTGTCTTCAGCATTTGGAATATTGATTATTATTGATGATGGCTATGTAGAAGTACTTATAAACCAAAACAAAGAAAACAAAACAAAACAAAAAAGCACACCATAAATTTTGACTCATAAAAAAAAAAGAAGGAAAAAGTTGAGCACTTTGTAGATATCAAACCCAGACCTTTCCTATATTTCATATTTGTCTATCCACCTGCCTGTTAACACCTCCATGTGGATGTCTAGCAGGCATCTCAAACTCAACATGCCCCAAACTGAATTGATCTTCCCCCAGAAAACTGCTTCTCCCGCCATTGTCCCCCTCTAATGTCCTAACAACTCCATCTTTCCAGGAGCTCGGGATAAAATCTCAGAAATATTCTTGCCTTCTTTTGGCATCCAAGCTCTCAGAAAGCATACAGACTCTATTCTCAAAGTACATTCAGAGTCCAATCCCTTCCATCTCCTTTCGCATCCTGTTTCAAGAGGTCACCAAGTCTTACCTAGATTATTGCAATAGCCTCTTAAGAGGACTCCAGCTTCTCTCCTTGCCTCTAGTCAATTCACAACACAGCAGATCAAGTGACCCCTTTAAAATGTAAGTTAGCCCTGGCTGGTGTGGCTCAGTGGATAGAGCATCAGCCTGCAGAATGAAGGGTCCCAGGTTCAATTCCAGTCAAGGGCACATGCCCAGATTGCGGGCTCAATCCCCAGTGTGGGGCGTGCAAGAGGCAGCTGATCAATGATTCTCTCTCATAATTGATATTTCTATCTGTCTCTCCCTTCCTCTCTAAAATCAATAAAAATATACATATATTTTAAAATGTAAGTTAGCCCTAGCCAGTTTGGCTCAGTGGATAGAGCGTCGGCCTGCAGACCAAAGGGTCCCGGATTCGACTCTGGTGAAGGGCACGTACCTCGGTTGCAGGCTCTTCCCCAGCCTGGGCCCTGGCCGGGGTGCGTGCAGGAAGCAACCAATTGATGTGTTTCTCTCACATCGATATTTCTCTCTGTCTTTCCCTCTCTCTTCCACTCTCTCTAAAAATCAATAGAAAAATATCCTCAGGTGAAGATTAAAAAAAAAAAGTAACTTGGAGCATGTCACACCTTCGGTTAAAATCTTGCAGTGGCTCCCCATTTCACTCAAAGTGAAGCCAACGCTCTGACAATGACATGCAAAGACTTCCTGTGGCATGCTCCCATCAGCTCCCTGACTGTTCCTGCTGCTCTCCTCTTGTTCATCTGCTCAGGATCACTCCTGTCCTGCAGCTCCCTACTGTTCCAGGCACACCTCCCATCCCCTTGATGCCTTTGCTCTAGGTCTTCTCTCTGCTATGACAGACACTCTTCTTCCAGCTAACTCACTCATATCCTTCCAATCTTGGCGGAAGTTTTATCTTCTCAGTTTTACTCTGACCACCCTACTTAATTATACAAACTGCCTTCTCTTCTGCCCTTGAGGGCTTGGTCCCTTGGCCCTGTTCTAAATATCATCCCCTATCACACGATATCATCTATCTATTATATGAATTGTCTGAATTCCCCTGCCAGAAGGTAAGCTTCATGAGGACAGATATCTTTGTTTTATTGACTCATTTACCCGAAGCCCCGGAAGCAGTGCCTGGCACAAAGTAGACATGGAATCAATATTTGTAGAACAAGTGAATGAATGTCCCAAACAAGAGACACTCTCCTTGCCCATCAACCTAACTTGGAGTTCTGCCTATTTATTTGTTTAACTGAGGAAGCCTATGGCAGTACTGTATCAAGAGTGAGACCATAGCATTTCAGTTTTTTCAGTTCATCTGCTCTGCTGACTGCGTGCAAGCTAGGGATCCTAAATGTCATACCAACAACTCTAGGTCTGGAAATAGAGTAAGCATGAGCAGTTAAAAACTCACAGCTTGTGTGGGGTATTCCGCAGTGCAGGCAGCAGCTGGTCTGTCCCACAGGCAAACCCTTCGGGATAAGACAGCTGTCCCCACATCACATCAGAGGAGTGCTGGTTTGGTTAGAAAATCTGACAAGATGTTCCCCTTTGCATCTTTGTTTATTCCTGTTCCAGAGAGAACGACCAGGCACTTTAGTGGCTAAACTTCAACTATAACAACAATCAATCCACAACTGCATACTGAAGTGAATGACAGAATAGCAAGAAGGAGAACGTCTACCTACCAAGCAGGCAAGAGGGCATGGGATGCAATGCACAAGAGAAGGGACCTCTTCTGTGGGTGTCACAGTCTGTCTCTACATTATAACTGGGGGCAGGGAATGGTAGTGGGAAGATGAGGGAAGAAGGTATGAACCATTTTCTTGGAGAGTAGGAAAGAGAATTCATCAGGGAAGCCCAGTAGATGTGCCCTACTAGACTCAAGGCCAATTCAAGAATGAAGTCATATAATATATGTAAAGTGACCATTGTGGGTTTGTTTTTTTAACAAGTTTTTATTGATTTTAGAAAGAGAGGAAGGGAGACGGATAGATACATAGAAGCATCAATGAGAGAGAAATATCGATTGGCTGCCTCCCACACACCCCCAACCAGGGATTGAGCCCACAACCCAGGTATGTGCCCTGACCAGGAATTGAACCGGTAAGCTCTTGGTTCATGGCTCGATGCTCAATCACTGAGCCATACCGGCCAGACCATTGTGTCTTTTAACAGCAAAGAAATACATCAAGTCCTAGGAAAGAAAATAAAGCAAAATGCTAACTGCTAACAGAAATTAGTCTCCCCACCAGTATTAACTGAGTTTTTCCATGCTTGGCTGGATTTTTCTTGGTTCTTCAGATGGCCTGGAGGAAGAATAGTTGATGGTGGGCAGTTCAGATCCCCTTACTCCCTATGTGTGAAATTACCAGAGATGGCAGGACAATCCCTGCTGAAGTAGGAAATCTATTAAAAAGAGTTATGCATGCCAACATGTGTCAGCAGCCTTAAAAATACCAGAACCCTTTGACCCAGCAGTAACATGTTGGAGTCACTATCATAAAGAAATAACCCCCAACTACCCCCAAAAGCTTCAAACAAATAGATGTTAACTATAAAACCAGTACATGGATAATAGTAAAAAAATTACAAGTGGTTCGTGTGTCCAATTATAGGAGAATGTTTAAGTAAAATAGGAGGTATCCACAAGTGCACCTGTGATACAATAGGGCTCCAAATAGATCTATGTTGATATTTATCATAGCCTTGTTTTTCAACAAGAGACAAATTGGGAAAAACCTAAATATTCATAAATAGAAGTATTGTTAAACAGATTGTGATACATCCATATAGTAGGCAACTGTAGAATAATAAATAAATATGTGTGTACAAACGTGGAAAGATATCCATGTAAATAAACTCCATTGAGAGTAGGCTTTTTTGTTTTGTTTTGTTTACTGACAAAGTATCAACACCTTGAAGAGCAGTGAGACATAGTAGATGTTCAATAAACAACTGTTGAGTAATAACTATATTTCTTAGCATAAGGAAAAATCAGGCTATAAAAGAATGTAGATACTACAGTTGATTTATGTTTGTGTGTCTGCATTTGCGTTATATATATATATATATCCTATATAATAAAGAGGTGATATGCAAATTGACCATCACTCCAACACACAAGATGGCCACCCCCATGTGGTCAAAGATGGCCACCCCCATGTGGACACAAGATGGCCTCCACAAGATGGCCAGCAGGGGAAGGCAGTTGGGAGGGACCAGGCCTGCAAGGGAGGGCAGTTGGGGGTGATCAGGCCTGCAGGGGAGGACAGTTAGGGGTGACCAGGCCGGCAGGGGAGGACAGTTAGGGGCGACCAGGCCAGCAGGGGAAGGCAGTTAGGGGCAATCGGGCCAGCAGGGGAGCAGTTAGGCATCTATCAGACTGGCAGGGGAGTGGTTAGGGGATGATCAGGCTGGCAGGCAGAAGTGGTTAGGGGCAATCAGGCAGGCAGGCAGGCGAGCAGTTGGGAGACAGCAGTCCTGTATTGTGAGAGGGATCCCAGATTGGAATTTGTGCATGGGTGGGGTCCCTCGGGGTGGCCTGCCAGGATCGGACCCCAGCTTGCGCCCTCAGGCTCGCAGCCCCAGCTCACACCCCCAGCCTCACGGCCCTGCAGCCCCGCCTGGCACCCCACCATGGCCTGGAGCTGCCCCCTCACCTGCTCCACCATCCCACCTGTGGGGCGATGGGTTGGGGCCAGCCCTCCTCACCCCCCCGCCCAGCTCCTTCAGTGCCTGGGAGCCGAGCAGCGGCCCCACCCCCCATCACCACCACTGGTTGCCTTCTGCGGGGCAATCGGTGGAGTGATCAGGCCCCTGCTCGCACCCACCTTGGCCTGGCCCTGCCCACTCACCTGCTCCACTATCCCACCACGGTCCTGCTCTTGTCGGGGCCCATCGGGGCCAGCAGTGCCTTCACTGCAGCCTGCTGTCAGCACCACATTGCTGATGCCCGCCATGTTCTGCGCTGCCCCCTGGTGGTCAGCACACATCATAGCGAGAGGTCAAACTTCTGAGGGGACAATTTGCATATTAGGCTTTTATCATATAGGATATACTCTATTAGTAAGGATATGACAGGTTATACTGCTATAACAGACAACAAACTTAAGTAAAACAATCTTATTTCTCACTTACTCTACATGTCCAACATGAGTAGTCTGGGAACTCTGCTCTGTGTCACCTTCTCTCTGGAACTTGGCTGATGAAGCAGCTACTGATTAGAGCATTGCCAGTTGTCATGGCGAAAGGAATAAAAGTCCCAAGGTCTTACAGCAGCATTTAAATACTCACAACTCATTGGCAAGAACTAGTCACATGGTCTAACCCAGTGGTCGGCAAACTCATTAGTCAACAGAGCCAAATATCAGCAGTACAATGATTGAAATTTCTTTTGAGAGCCAAATTTTTTAAACTTACACTTCTTCTAACGCCGCTTCTTCAAAATAGACTTGCCCAGGCCGTGGTATTTTGTGGAAGAGCCACACTCAAGGGGCCAAAGAGACGCATGTGGCTCGCGAGCCACAGTTTGCCGACCACGGGTCTAACCAAAGAAATAAATTAACCATCAACTGCAATTATATTATGTACCTGGAAAATGTAGAACTGGAAATATTTGGCAAATAATACAACTGACTATCACAAAACCACATTGTAAGATACATGTGGAATTATTAAAAATCACAACTTACAACTGGAGAAAGAATTTACGGAGGGGTGAGAAGTTAATGTTTAATTTGTACTTTGTATAGTTACGTATCTTTGACATTTTTCAAGTAGTTTACTGTGTAACAAAATGTTTTTAGAAGTGTGTATAAAATTTAAAAATAAGTTTTAATATAATGAAACATTCTGCAGCCCTAGAAATGTTTAGGAAGTATTTTTATAATATGAAGAAGTTTTTATGCTGTGATGTTAAATGGGAAAGGTAAGATAAAATTTCTTTATATAGTATCATTTCAATTGTCTAAAGAAATGTTTAGAGAAAGAACATTCGGCAGAAATGTGCCAACATAGTATAGTACTTTATTTGGGTATACATATCTATCAACAATTGAATCTAAAGAACAAAATAAATGAACAAGCAGAACAGGAACAGAGAACATTTTGATGGTTGCTGTTGGAGGTGAGTTGCGGGGATAGGTGATAAAGGTGAAGGGATTAAAAAGTACAAATTGGTGAGTAAGAATAGTCACAGGGATGGAAAGTACAGAATAGGGAATATAGTCACTAATACTGGAATAGCTATGTATGGTGTCAGATGGATACAATCACTGGGTTGCACACCTGAAACTAATATAATATTGTTTATTGTTGCCACATCTCCTGGTCTTGGGAGACTGGCCTTATGTAGTAGGTATTCTGTAGGGTCCAGTGGCACAGCCTCCCTGATAACCCAAGCTGTACATGCCAGGTGTGTCCCCCAAATGAGCTGTATACACCCTTCTGTTTTAGTTGAGCCTTGATTGCTGTTGGCATATCAATGAGGGGGTTGTATCCCTAGGCCATTTGGCTGCAAGAACTGGCTTCGACCATTGTGGAGGATCAGCTGTACAGGGGCCCACCCCACAGAGCAAGGCTTACTTCAGCGGGGCTCTGGTGCCTGCTGAGTACACCCCTTGAGTGTGTTGCTTGTGGAGGTGGTTGGGTGGTTCTTTGATGTGGTCTGAAGCTTTCCACTAGGTGCCTTATCCTCCCGGGAGGTGCAGGCGAAAGTCAGCCACCACCTGTGTTCTACCTAGGGCCATCTGGCAGTTACAAAGTGATCTTCATGGCTGCTACTTGTGCTGGATTTGGAGATGCCCAGGAGAGGCCAAGGCAGGCTGCCACTAGTGCCAGGCATGGGGCCACTTAGTGAGAGGTATGGGGCACACCAAGGCCAGATGCTGCTTGTTTTAGAGATTTTAAGAAAGTCTGAAGCATGCATATGGAAAAGCCACTGGAGACAGCTTGTGTGGTCCCCAAAATTGGGTGGGGCAGGGTCTCAAGAGATTAGTAGAAATGGGTGAACAGTGTTAGCCAAGTTCATGGAAAGTCAGATATGGCAGCCACTGCCAGTTCTGTGGGAGGAGGACGTGGCAAGGGAACAGTGGCCTCTGCCAGCACTTCTGTCTGGGAGAAAGCTGCTCCTCCAGCTCTTACCCTGATGCCAGACACTTCAGTTCCTTCCCACATGTCCCTGGTGCCTTTTGAGGTGCTGTCCTAGTACTGGAGCTCAGAGATAGTAAGTCCAACTAAGTCCATGCATGGGCCCTTTAAGAGGTATTGCCTGGGACTCCAGCAGCCGGCTGTCTGACTCAGCCACAATCCCCGCTGGTTTTTACAGCCAGAAGTTATGGGGACTTCTCTTCATGGCACTGAAACCTTAGGCTGGGGGGTAGGGGGCGGGCTGGTGTGGGGCTTGGACCCCCTCACCCTTCAGGGGGGATTTCTGCAGCAGAGATATCCCTCCTGGTTTTTATCTGCTACATGTGGGTTTAGGACCAGCCCATTCCACATCTCTGCCCCTCCTGCTGACTGGTTTCAGGAAGTTTTGAATGATGGTTGGTCTGTAGTTTAGTTGTAATTTTGATTTGGTTCTGAGAGGATGCAAGTACCCCATTTGCCTACCCTGCCCTCTTGACCAGAAACCATTTTAACTCTTAGAACATAAATAGACAAATATGCCCATAACCGCAACTTTTCAGAACAAAATAGGCAATAAGAAATGGACATGTCCTTTCTCAGAAAGCCTTGAGTTTTATAAGCCCCTGTAAATAGGGATGGGATGGTAGAACAAAGAGTTCCTCTTTAGAGTTGTTCTTTTGATATAAAATAGGGGGAAAAACTACTTGTATATGGCCTATTTTCAATGGTTAATCTGCAGTAAGATTTCTACAGAAGTTCAAATAACAAAAAGAAATGAATTTTTCATTTTACCAAAATAGGTCACTGTTTTCAGCAGGTCTTGACACTCAGAAACAATGTTCATATCTACTTGTTTCCTATATGTAGTCCTATCTGAGTTTCACATTATGTTCAATCAGAGAATTTTAAAGCTGAAAAGGCTCCTGGAAATAACACACAGATTGAGATGGAAGCTCACAGAGACAGGAAATAAGAATGGCTAGCATTTATCGGGCACGAGGTCTTTTGCGAAGTGCCCATTCAACAGGGATCATCAACCTTGAAGCTGTTAACATTTAAGGCCGTGCAATCCTCTATTGGGGGGCTGTCCTGGGCATGGTAGGATGTAGCATCCCCTCTCAGTTATGACCACCCAAATGTTTCCAAACATTACCAAACAATCCCTCGTGACAAAGAGAGAGGGTGATGTCCAATCACACAGGTGGGAATCTTCCTCCTGGTCACAGAATTAATAAGGGACGGATCCAGACTCAAATCCAGCTCTCCATAACGCCATGTGATAATCATGTTAACTGCCAATGAGTAAACATTTATCTGTAATGTCAGGCATTGTGCTAAGCTCCTGATTGGCATATCCTCATAAAACCCTCATATCAACTGTAATAAGTGAATGCGCTCATTATTCCCGGTTTCTGTGGGAACGAACTGAGCCTTCGCAAGGTTATGTATGTTGTCACATAGCCAAAAATAGGCAAACCTGAATTGGAATGAAGCTCTGTTTTACTTCACGGTTTACACTCTTCCCATTAAGCCTGAGGGTTTATTATGTCTCGCGTGTTGCCAAGGGAAGGTGGGAGAGTTGCAAAAACATGTTTTGCTCATACCATTAGAGGTAATACCTGCTATCATTGAGTTCATTGATCATTCCTTTGTTCATTCATTGCGTATGCCCAAACACTGGGGTGGCAGTATAGCATAGCCTAAAGACCATGGTCTCAAATCCTGCTCCACCAATTACTAGCTGTGTGGCCTTGGGTACATTGCTTAACTTCTCTGAGTCTCAAGCCTCATTTTCCTTGTCTGTGAAATTGGGATAAGTGACTACTTTTTAGGATTATTATGAAGAGAGAGTGAAAGAATGCATGGAAAATGCAGAGCTTAAGTGTTAGATAAAATGTATCAATAAATGTTATGACTGTTGTCACTTCCCAGAAGAAACTGAGCTGACTAAGTTCTGAATGCACAGAGTTGAATAATATAAAAACAGCCAACGGAAAATCATCATGCAAGAGAAATGCAATTAAAATGCCAAAGCAATCTCAGAGCAGTCTAATATGATAGCATTTACCGGCTGTTCTATAAGTTAGCTTTCGAGAAAGAAAAAAAAAGCCCACATTAGCCCATGTTTGTCATTAAAATGTTTTTAAAAATACTGTATGTGGGCAAATGCAATGAGATATCCTTACAACACAATTGTACGCTACAAAACCTAACGCACATCTACAATTTTCTACATTTCTTATCATTTTGCCTGTGTCTGCTTTGAGGATTTGGGGGCGAAAAAAGAAAACAACTTCTGTTGCTAGGAACATTTCAATAAGTGAAGATATTTCTCTGCCTACAAAGATGCCCCCATGAACCAGTTCTTCTGTTCTCCCCAAAACCAAATTACACACAGATGTATGGCTAAGTCCGAAGATGTTTATTAAAGCAAGTTATTGCAATTCTGAATTTAGTTGCAGATTCAAGATTCCAAATTTATTCCAAATAAATTCTTTCTCCCAGGGAAGTTTTGCTTTATCTGCTTTGAATCCAATCATTTGCCCAATTTGTATTTATTCTTATGCAAATTGGTCTGATTGCCTAAAAACCATATGAGAAGGCTTAAGTGCAGTATCAAAGGGTCAGGATTTAGCAAGGATTTGGAAGTCTTGTGTTCATTAGCCTCACTTTCTAAAGTTACCCCTAAATAACATTCACAGAACTAGTTAATTCTCCCACTCTGGATGGATCTTTCAGCTTCCCACTTGGGAGATTAAATCTAAAAGGATAATACATTTGAGAAAATACTAGAATCCATATTAGAAAAACTGGATTAATCTGCCTGAGAAATAATCAGGTTAATTTGTCTGGGAAGACAGTAGAGCAGAGTGGTTAACTGTGGGGAACATTGGCGTTTGGAAGAACTGCTTCAAATCTTAGTTCTGCTATTTAATCGCTGCAGCAGGCCGCAGGTCCTCCAAGGATTTTCACCTCCTGGTATTTGTGCCCTGATGTAACCCTCTCGGTTGAGTGTGGGCTGGCCTGGTGACTTGCTTCTAACCAACAGAGTCTGGCAAAGTGATGGGATGCCACCTCAGTGATGAGGGTATGTAAGATGCGACTTCTGTCTTGCTCACATATTCTCTCTCCTACTGGCACGATGGAATAAGTTTCCATGTTGTGAGCTGCCATGCTGGAAAGGGCACGTGCCAAGGAACTGAGTCCTGCCAAAAATTGACCATGTGAGTGAGCTTGGAAGCTGATTGTTCCCCATTCAAGTCTTCAGGTGAGACCCCAGCCCTGGCTGCTGCCTTGATCACAACCTGTGAGAGCCCATGAGCAGAGGGCCTAGCTAAGCTCTACCTGTACTCCTGACTCACAGGCACTGTAAAATACTGAATACTTGTTGTTTTGAGCTGCTAAGTGTGGGGTAATTTGTTATGTAGCAATAGATAACTAACACTGGGGCTATGCCACCTTGGGCAAGCCACTAAGCCTCTCTGAACTCAAGTTCCACATCTGTATAATGGGGATTGCAATGCCCACCTCTCGGGATTCAATAAGTAAATGCTTGGCATTGTGCCTGGCACCTTGTATGCTTACTTTTATTTTATTCATAACATTCTGTACTCACAACACACACCAATCTCAGAAGTTAATGAATGCAATGATTTAAATATATAAGCCAGTGTTTTTGAGAAATCACATTTCAGGACATTCTGTTACAGTTGACATGAGAGAAAGCCAAGTTCAGGTTTCTGCCTCCTAATTTCTACGCAGTGAGGGTGGGGGGAGTCCGTTGTTCATCTATATGCCGGAGAAGACTCCAGAGAGAGGCAGCTGGATACGAAAGTCCCACAGAAGAATCTGTCAGGAAGAGGAGCGCACATGTACTTGATGAGAGTGAACGGGTCTGTCCAGGGCTTAGCAGTTAGTTTGGCAAGTGTGGGGAGCCTGGAGCGTCTCATACGCTGTTGGTGGGAATACAGGGCACTCTGACAAACATCAGCAGCATTTACATGTATGTACTCTTCAGCTTAATGACCTCATTTCTGGGAAGTTATCCTGAAGAAATGATCTGAAAAGCACACCAATGTGTCTAAGCTGTTCATTGCACTATTGCTTATAAATATTAGGTTGAATCACATGACCATATGAAATTGCCAATATTTGACTCTTTTTTTTTAGGGGAGAACACGGACACAGTCCCCCACTACCACAAATTATGCAGTCCCCCACTACCACAGTCCCCCACTACCACATTTGGGGAAATCGCAGGGGTCAGCACATCTGGAGTGCAATGGATAAGCCTCGCCCTGGGAAAACCACCTTTGTGATCATGGTATCTCCCTTGCCAGGGAAGTATGACTCTTTTTGATCTATGAAGAAGAGTATTTGAAACAACTCCAGAAGCCAAGTGGAATGTGGGACAGTGGAATTTTACACACACACACACACACACACACACACACACACACACACACACTCCTGTAGGCATTTAAAAGTTGGGACATATATGGCAAACTGTTTACTGTAGTAATGTATTGGAAGGATAAAAATTACCAAAAAAAAACTATCATTTTTTCTTAACTACTTTAACATTTCACAAAGACCATGCTTTTTTCAGGTAATTGGACTTCCCTGGAAAATTAAAGAAGCCCCTTACATTTCACACAGGCCACTATTTACGTTTGCTGTTGTAACAAATTGCCACAAGCTTAATGGCTTAAGACAACACACATTGATTCTAGTTCTGGAGGTCAGAAATCCAAACAGTATTCCCCAGGCGACAGCGAAGGTGTAGGCAGAGCTGTGTGCCTTCTGGAGGCTCGAGGGGAGACTCTGTATTCTTGCCTTTTACAGCTTCTAGGAGTCACCTGGCTCCTTGTTTCAGGTCTCCTTCCACATCTTCAAAGCCAGCAGCGTAGCATCTCCGATGCCCTCTCTGGGTCTCTGACCTCTGCTTCTGTTGTCACATTGCCTCTCTCCCTGCTCCCACGGTCACCTTCTCTTTCTCCACTTCCATCTTAGGAGCACCTGTGTGGTTACATGGGGCCCACCCAGATCATCGAGGATTATTTCCCCATTTTAAAATCCTTAATTCATTCACATCTTCTAAGCCTGTTTCCTATGGAAGGTAACACATTCACTGGTTCTGGGATTAGGACAGAGACGTTTTTGGAGGACCATAATTCAGTTTACATCTGTGTAGGTGATACATACTCCAACATCAAATTACATCCAATGACATGGAATGTTATTCCCGTCTCTGTTTCCTTTCAGTCACACTGATGACATCCAGGGGAAGGCTTCGGCACCTTTCCAACACCTGCGAATCTTCCCTCTTTACCCGACAGCAGCCGTCAGGTTCAGAGCTTTTAGCAAACAACGCATCTACCTGGATTCCAACAGTGCTTTCCCTATATTAGTTTTTAGTTACCTTCCATTATGAGTTGATATGAGTTTTCCATTTTCAGTGGTAACTATAAAGTTACTTTTACATTTAAGATTAAAAAGTCACTTGATTTTTTTAATATATGTTAAATGAGTAAGTAGTTTAGAAAGGATGCAAACATGACAAGAATTGTTAAAGGTTGTTTCCCAATAACTGAAGCTTGAGAAACGCTAGTCCAGTGTAAGGAACTCTCTTATCAGAGCCACGCCGTGCTCCCCTGGGCAGCCTTGTTGAGTCCCATTGTGAGTCTGCTTCCTACTCTAGAAAATGTGCTCCATCTACACCCCGCTGTTTCTCAAGGGGTTAACTACCACCTCTACTCATGTGATCCCCAAATTTGTACCCCTAACTCTGACTTCTCACTGACTTGTACTCCCAACTGAATATGAAGGTAAAATATAGATTTACTGAACTAAGAGGGAATTTAGAGAGCCCGTATGCTAGGAGTCTCATATCCAGTTGCCCAGGGGGGACCGGGAAGGTAATTTACATGTGAAGCAGGCTGGGTATAGATGACAAACAGCAACTGGTATGCGGCCTCAGGGCCAGGACAACTGTAGGGCATGGTAGAGGCTGTGGGGACCACACGTCCATGTCCCGTTCAAAGGGGACCGCGGATGGACGCTCAGTATTCGCCAACTGCTGGAGGCAGAAATCTGGGCTTTTCTGTAAAATCTCCCAATTTTGAAATGTTGGTAGCTAATTAAAATGTAAAACCCTTGTAGAATAAACAAACGGCATCTGCCACCAGTTTCCCTACTTTGGTAGAAGGCCACGCCCTCAATTTTAAAAGACCAGTGACTGGGGCCCAGAAAGGGGGTACCTGATGGATTCATTGTTAACATCTGGCTCGGTTCTAACCAGAATCCAGGGTTCCTCACTCCACATTTCCTCATGTTATACTTGTTTAAAACTAACTCGTTCTCTTTTCTTTTTCTTTCCCAAACTGGCTCTCCCTTTCAGCTAACCTGTTTCTGAAAGGGGACTCATTTTTCTTCTATGTTCTCAGGCTAGAAGCCCAAGCCTTCGGTTCCTGTCTTGGTCCTCCCTTTCATTGCACCGCTGTCCTGCATTTTTTCTTTTCCATTCTGACTGCCAACACCTTATACTTAGCCAGTTCAGGTGTCTGTTGCTCACTTCGTGTCCAATCCTCTCCAACCAGAACGATGGTCTGTCTGACTTAAATCAATTTCTCTGCTTGGCATTCAAGATTCTCCCATCTGGCCCCACTTAACCAGTCTTATTTCCTGTTCTGCCCACAGATGTATTTCTTCCCTTCCCTTCCTTTGTCCGCCCATACAGTTTGTTACCCACAATCACCTCTAGGGGGAGCTCAAAACCCTCCTCCCTTACCTCTAGTTGACTTGGTTGACCAAAGACACTTGAGCCACATTAAAGGGTGAAGCTTTCACACAAAATTATAAGTAAATTCTGATTCTTCCTCCTCTTGAAAGTGTTCTAGCCAGATTTATCTATTATTAATACTAACAAGAATGACAAACATAACAGGTAACATTTTTGAGAGCTGACCATGTACGTGCAAGTCAAGGTGCTTTTCCTACAGTTTCTCATTTACTTCTCTCCAAAACTCTATGGAATATTCTGTTTTGAAGACGAGAACACTGCATCTCAGAGAGACTTGGGGACTGGCCTGAGGTCATATGCAAATAAGTGATGGAGCTGAGATGCTACTTAGGTCTGTCTCCTCCAGAGCCAAATTCTCAATCCGCACATGATGCTTTCCTCTAGCCCCAGTGTAATTTCTGGTGGTGGGGGCCATGTCTAATTGCTTTGTATCTTTCTTTTGTTTTTTGTTCTGTTTGTCTTTTTAAATAGTTTATTGATTTGTAGAGAGAGAGGAAGGGAGAAGAGAGAAACATCAATGTGAGAACAAAGCATCAATTGACTGCCTCCTGCATGCCTCCTCCTGGGGAGGGAGCCTGCAACCTGGCATGTGCCCTGACAGGGAATCAAACCAGCAACATTTCAGTGCCCGGGATGACACCCAACCAACTGAGCCACACAAGCCAGAGCGCTTGGTATCTTTCATACTGCCTCAGTTTTCTCATCTCTCAAATGGCAACAATGCAAATCTGTATTCATTTCCTAGGGCTGCCATAACAAATTACCCCACACTGAGCGGCTTAAAACAACAAAAATAGACTCTCCGCTCTGGAGGTCAGAAGTTCAAAATCAAGGTGTCAGCAGGCCTGGGCTTTCTCCTCAGGCTCTCAGGAGGAGTCCTGCCTTGCTGCTTTCCTGGCTCCTGTGGACTCTGGCAATCCTTGGTGTTCCTTGGCTTGTAGCTGTATCTCTCCAATCTTGGTCGTTACATAGCCTTCTTCTCTGTGTGTCTCTGTGTGTCCTCCCCGCTTCTTATACGGACACCAGTCACTGGATTTAGGGCCCACCTGAATCCAACATGACCAATATTAACTTAATCACATCTGCAAAACCCTATTCCCAAAATAAGTTCACACTTACAGGTTCCAGTGGATGTGAATTTTGAGGGGACACCATTCAATCCAATGTACAACTTTTTAAGGTGGTGGTAAAACTTAAATGGGACCCTGTATTAAAAGGCACAAATCCTAGTGCCCAGTGAGTGACTCAGTAAATGTTACTATGCTTCTCTAATCACCCCTGCAGCCATAGGCTGCAATGTTCACCTGACTTAGGCAGGGGCCTCATCTTAACCTAGGACCTTTCAGTTCGCAGGCCGACACTCTATCCACTGAGCCAAACCGGCTAGGGCTCATCTTAGACTCTAGACAAGCAGTTCTTCACCCCAGCTGCATATCAGAATCACCTGGAGCATTTTTAAGACCAAAGCTTAGGTCTCACCCAAGACATATCCAGTCAGAAACTCAAGAGTAAAGTCTGGGAATGTGTAGCCTTAGAAAGCTCGAGGATGATTGATCTAACCTGCAGCCAGGGTTGAGAACCACTCATTGAGATTAATGTGGTCAGAGTCCCAAGAGATGAAACCCAGACTCACGTGTTGAGTGCCTTTGGATGAGGCCCTATTTCTCCGGAACATTAGCTCAGTAAAAAAACAGGCTGGTGCTTTGGGAAGATCAAAACCAGTAAAACTTGTCAGATCCAGACTTATGTGTAGTCGTTCCTTCTTGTGGGAAACAAAGCATCATTCCAATGTCAGGAGTTCCTTTCAACCTAACAGTGCCCAATGTGACGAAGATGGAAAAATAAAACAAAAGCAGAGGGAGTGTATCTATCGTGTTTCCCAGTGAAACCAAAGGCTTTCATTTTGATCCTGAGCTCCAATGGCAGAAATGTTATCCAGACAGGGCCGGGAAGCAGCTGCAGTCACTTTGCATGGACACATGACAAATAAAAGAAAAGCACAATTCAAGAGGCAGGCGTTGATGTATACAGAATTTTGTTATTGTTGTCATCACTCATTGGGAGCTGACTTAATACTGGGGCATATGGATAAACTGAACAAAAATTGAAATCTGCCCTTAAGACTCTCAACAATAGCCCGCCCAGTGTGGCTCAGTGGTTGAGTATCCACCCATGAACCAGGAGGTCACGGTTCCATTCCCTGTCAGGGCACATGCCCAGGTTTCGGGATGGATCCCTGGTACTGGGTGTGCAGGGAGCAGCAGATCAACAATTCTCTCTCATCATTGATGTTTCTATCACTCTCCCCCTCTCCCTTCCTCTCTCTGAAATCAATAAAAAGATTTTTAAAAGACTCTCAACATTAGGAAGTTTAATTGAGAAGCAAATTCAATTGAATTCAACATGTATTGATTGAGGGCTTCCTATGTATCAGGTCCTATTCTAGACACTCAGCATAATCCAGTGGAGATATACATACAGATATCTATATCTATATCTATATCTATCTATCTATCTATCTATCTATCTATATCTTGGGGAACTTACATCTCTGCAGGGAGCTGAAGTTGTACACTAAATATACAATTGGGTTGAGATGATTGGAGCTTTAAGAAAACCCTTATTCTTGTTGGGAGAGTTAAAAAATGATTTTTCACAACCCAAACTGAGTAACTGAAATATTTAAATGCTTCAGAAGGCTGAGTTCACTACTCAGATGAAGAAAATGAAATTAGAAAGTCAAAGGAAGCCCCTTACAAGGGGTGTAGGAGAGTGAGGCAAGAAAATAAATGGATGAACAAAAGCCTAAGGAGGAAATTAAATTCAAATTTCTGAATGAAAAAGAATGGGAATTATTAGTATAGTCTGCTTCAAAGGCTAAGAACTTTATTATAGCAGCGAGGGATCCTTTTGCTTGTCCGTGGTTCTCATGCCAATCACGTGCCATTGGACAGAAGAACGGAAGGAGCGGGCAGGGTTCATTAGCTGCAAGTTGCTCATGTGGTTGTAAAGCAGTGCTGCCCACCTGGACACTCCTGCAACGACGGGGCTGTTCTCATCTGTGCTGCTGCATCCACTGGCCAGACAAAAAGATGGATGCCCGGTTACATGGGAAATTCAGATAAATAAGAAATAGGTTGTTTTTTAAATATTTTTATTTGAGAGGGAGAGAGAGAGAGATTTTTGTTGTTCTACTTATTTATGCATTCATTGGTTGCCCTGACCAGGGATTGAACCCCTCAACTTTGTCTTATCAGGATGAGTCTCTCTCTGTTTTGTTTTGTTTTTAATATATTTTTATTGATTTCAGAGAGGAAGGGAGAGGGAGAGAGAGCTAGAAACATCAATGATGAGAGAGAATCATTGATCGGCTGCCTCCTGCACGGCCCACACTGGGGATTGAGCCTGCAACCCAGGCATGTGCCCTGACTGGGAACTGAACCGTGACCTCCTGATTCATAGGTCGATGCTCAACCACTGAGCCACTGCAGCCTGGCTCAGGACGACTCTCTAACCAACTGAGGTGCCCAGCCAGAGCTAGATAATGTTTATAGTATGGTGGGGCATACTTCATCTGAAATTCAAATTTACTGTTCTGTATTTTTTTCTCTCTCTAACTACAGTCACCCTAGCCACATGTGGCTATTGAGCACTTGAAATATGCACACTGTGACTGAGAAATTGTCATTTTAATTTTATTTAATGTTGATTAATTTAGTAGCCATAAGTGGCAAGTGGCTACCGTATTGGTTAGTCAGCTGGATCTGAAGAAACAGGGTATGTGACAAGACTTCCACCAGCGTGAGATTTCCTTGGGGATAGTTTTTATTTTATTTATTTTTAAAAATATGTTTTTGTTGATTTCAGAGAGAGGAAGGGAGAGGGAGAGTCAGAAACATCAGTGAGAAGAGAGTATCGTCAATCGGCTGCCTCCTGCATGCTCCTTACTGGGGATCAAGCCCGCAACCTGGGCATGTGCCTTGACTGGAATTGAACCGTGACTTACTGGTTCATAGGTTGACACTCAACCATTGAGCCACACCAGCCAGGCCAGGGGTGGTTTTTAAACTCAAATTTTCCATTCCAAGTACTGAATGTCAGGAAGTCCTGCCTCAGCTCACAAGAAGCTCAAGTGCGCTGCCATGCTGGGAGGTCTTCAGTGGCTCATCTGAAATAATAGCAACTACAGTAATAATAAGCAATTTATTGAGCAATTATTATGATGCACACTAAGTATTCTATGATACTGAATCCTGCCAACTTTGTAGGTAAAAATATGTAGGTAAACATTATGCCCACTTTATGGGTGATGAAAACAAAGCTCAGAGGTTAAGGGACTTGGCTTAGTGCTAGTATGTAGAATAAGCAAGTTTAAATGCAGGTCATTAGACTGATCAGTGTAGCCTCTATATGATTATGTGCCATGGACACAGATTTTCAAAGCCAAGATTTAAGAAATTATTTTCTTTTAAATAATACTTTATTGTTGAAAGTATTATATGGGTCCCCCCCTTTTCCCCATTGACCCCCTCCAGCCCACCACCGTAAGAAATTCTTAAAGCCAAATGGTAGGCAACAAGGAAGATTTGCATAGGTCTAAAGAGTACCAAATGGTCATGGAAATTGTCCACAAGAGGCAGAAAGAGGATGGAAAGAGAATTCCTGGCTTTGCAAGTTTTGGTAAATGGTTCGATGACTCCATCCAAGTTACTGAGTTCCCTGAGGCTCTATGATCTCGTTTTTAAAATGAGGTGAAACTTCATTTTGTTTGGGAGATAATAGGAGAGAATATATATGAAATGCCTAGCATATACTCATAAAGAATAATTATATGTGATAACATACATAATAGTTATATTTTTTCTAATAATGAAAACAAAATCTGTGTGTTATACAACTCACCTAAGAGAGTTGCAATGATGTCTAAAAGTTGTCAAGGAGATGATTTAACTTTCATGTTGGAGGACATAGGTGTACCTGAGACATTTCAGAAATTTCTCCAGCATCTTGAAAAGGGGGGGAAATGTGAAAAGCTTGTTAATGCTAAGTCTATGACAATAACAAAAAATTAGTAATTTAAAAAAGCACTTATTTTTTGGGTCTGAAATACACATGGCACTTTGACCTGGTCAATCTATTTATTTGCCTTTTTAAAAAAATGATCAAATGGCCCATTGGTGTGCTCAGTGGTTGAGCGTCGACCCAGGAACCAAGAGGTCACTGGTTTAATTCCTGGTCAGGGCACATGACCGGGTTGTGGACTCGATCTCCAGTAGGGGATGTGCAGAAGACAACTGACCAATGATGCTCTCTTATCATTGATGTTTCTATTTCTATCTCTCTCACCCTTTCCCCACTAAAAAAAAAAAAAATCAGTAAAAAATGATCAAATGTGTAAAGCTGACATCCTCATGGAATTCCTTTTACCCTGGCCCCATCCCATCATCCCTAAGTCCCACCTGAGGAAGTTCAGTGTTGGAAGCCGCCCATTGCCTTCACTAGCAGAAAGGGGTGGACAAGGAGTCCGGAAGGCTGGTTAACCTTGAAGGCTCTGGCAAGGGTCAGAGCCAAGCACCCACTGTCTAGTTGAGACAAAGGGAGCTGAAGCAACTTCCACCTTTTAGTCTTATGTAAATCCTTGCTGATGGGCTATCATCGAGCTATTATTGGAATTGCCTGCCTAAGGGCTATGGGTGGATCCCAAAACCTGAATAAAAGGGATAGCAAGGCCAGAGCAAAACTGAGTCCTTCCTCTTGAGCTGTGCTCCCGCCTGGCCCCCAATATTTCCAAATTAATATTTTCTAGTCTCTTTCATTTGCATGCGGCCTCCTCCAGAACCTGAACGCTGAACCACGAGGGACATGGGGGGGCACACTCGCAGTTCAGGTCAGGACTGGGTAAAGGTGCGTGGCATCTGGCCCCACATTGCTTATTAGTTACTGTGCTTTCCCCTGTCCATATATCTCAAGCATGCTGTGTCAGAATACCACCCTTCCCTGCAGAATGATGATACCGACCTGAATGATGAGCCCAGCTCTGGGACTCTTGTCACGTCCAATGAGGACCTGATAGTCTGTAATGGTCAAGGTTCTCCAAAGGAACAGAAACAATAGGATGTATAGATATACGGAAAGAGAGTTATTTGAAAGAATTGGCTCATGACAATTATGGAAGCTGGCATGTCCAAAATCTTCAAGGTGGGCAAGCAGGCTGGAGACCCAGGAAGAGCCAGTGCTGCATTTCAAGTCCAAAGGCCATCTGCTGGCTGAATTCCCTCTCGCTGGGGGAAGGTCATTCCTTTGTTCTGTTCAGACCTTCAGCTGACTGGATGAGGCCCACCACATTATGGAGGGCAATCTGCTTCACTGACAATCCGCTGATTTAAACGTAAATCTCATCCAAAAAACATATTCACAGAAACATCCAGAATAATGTTTAACCGAACACCTGGGTACCAGGGCCCAGCCAGGTTGATGTGTAAAATTAACCATCACACAATCTAACCAGGAATGACTATGCTCATTAAAGTAAAGCCCAAACAGTTTACCCTAAATGAGGCCTCGGGCTCTTAGGCACAGCCTATTGGCTCAGATCCATAAGACAACCTGGCTCATAATCCTAACAACCTTTGTCATCTAGTTTCACAAATCTGGGCAGATGACAAATGAGGGAAGGAGGTAGAGAGTGAGTACTTGCTAGAGGCAGATGCCAGAAACAGTGAGAAGAAACAGCTCACAGCCTGCCAGTGAGGAGGAGACAGAAGAGCTATAAAAAGTAGACAGAACTGTAAACGCTCAGCTGCTAGGGCCTTTGAATGTTGAGACAAATTGTTCGGCTTGCTTCCTGGAGTGAGGCTATAATACAGCCCAGTATAGCAACTGCTGTTCTTAATAATATACCTGGGTCTCTAAATAACAACACACTTGGATTAGCTGTTACAAGGGGTGGGATGAAAGAAAAAGGGCAGTTTTTCACCCTAGCTGGATTGTCTCAGTGGCTAGAGTGTCAGCCTGCAGACTGAAGGGTCCTGGGTTTGATTCCGGTCAAGGGCACATACCTTGGTTACAGGCTTGATCCTTGGCCCTGGTTGGGGCACATGCAGGAGGCAACTAATTGATGTGTCTCTCTCACATAGATGTTTCTCTCTCCCTGTCTCTCCCCTCCCTTCCACTCTCTCTAAAAATCAATGGGAAAATATCCTCCTCTGAGGATTAATAAAAAGAAACAAAACAAAGAAGGTCAGCTTTTAAAGAGTGGGGAGGGGTCATTATAGTCAGTAGCTGATATGCTCTCCCTGCCCTCAAATGCTCACTTGTACATGGGGGATGTAGTGGGTTATTTGTTGGCTCTTTAATTTTTTTTTTAACAAAAAACAATCTTTATAATAGACACCTAAATACAATATGGTTTTTAAAATGAAATCATGTGTATATAGTTGTATTCATAAAGATAAGTATACTCATCAAAAACTATACAACAATAACAGCAAATCCAAATGCAAACAAAGATATTCTTCTGAATTCTGTTTCACTGAGCAACAAAAACCACCAATCTTTTAGTCCTTTTCTTGTACATTATTCTGTATCCACATTCTCTGCATCTGATTGGATTCCTGGGTTTTATTTCATTTTTCCACAGATATATATCATTGGCTGCTGCTTTGGAGGTTGGACGTCCTTCTGTGTATCCATTGTTAATCCTTAGCACCAACACCTCCTAATTTTTTTTTTTTTTAATGAGCCATTTCCCCTATTCAGGACAATGGTATCCTGATCCCATTTTAAAACATCTATGCATTCTATCCTCAAGCATGCAATATGGGTGCGATTGATAGCACTCCTCCAGGGGTGGCCCTATACATTAGCAGATAGAAGCATGCCCTTTACCCTTTGACCTTGCTTCAGAGAGCAGCCTGTATCCAAGCTGGCACTGTAGTGATGCAAGGGAATGTTTGCTGGGGCTAGTGAGAAATAGTGACTTCCTTTGTCTTCCTGCTATGTGTCTCAGGAGGATGTGGTCCAGATCTGCTGTAGCCACTCTCCTCCTGTGAATGGGGAGCCTGGAGATGCCAAGTGATGAGAGGGAGTCCTCTGTGGAGATTGAAGATGAAGCCAAAGTTACAAAAGGCAGAGAGGCTGGGTCAAAACTCAACAGAAGCTGCCTTGGGGTTGTAATTTATACATGCCTGTGGATTCCTCTCCCGCCCCCCCCCCCCCAAATTAAGCCAATTTGAACCGATTTTTAGTTAATTGCAATGAAATGATACTGGCTGATATAATAGGTGAACAGAATCTTGAAAGAAGAGTAGAATTTTGACCAGAAAAGAATGAGTTTGAATGGTATTTCAACAATAACAATATTAACAATATCGACCACAGCAAAAATGTATCAAGCACTTAGTATGCTCCAGAAACTCTGCCTACAGCTTCATTTACTCCTTATAAAAACCATACGAGTTCATTTGGGATGAAGCTCAGAAAGATTAAGTGACTTGCCTAAGGTCACACAGCTGGGAAGTGGGTGGAGCAGCTGGGCCTGATGTTCAGGAATATGCTCCTTTCATGCTGCCTCCTCTAACCTTCCAGGCAGACGGCTGAAAGACCATGGTCAGAGAGTGGCACCACTGATCTGGACAGTGACGAGGGGAGAATAGGTTGTTCAGAGGTTGCTGGACCCAGTGGTGCACAAGGTGTAGTTGCAGCCATTACTACTCTCACATACAAAATGTCCAAACCTGTAGGGAATTTTTATAAGAGTTTATTTTATTGTTATTATTTAAAATATATTTTTATTGATTTCAGAGATGAAGGGAGAGGGAG
Source organism: Cnephaeus nilssonii (assembly GCF_951640355.1). NCBI lineage: Eukaryota > Metazoa > Chordata > Mammalia > Chiroptera > Vespertilionidae > Cnephaeus > Cnephaeus nilssonii. The sequence continues at coordinate 23,688,772 of NC_137073.1, read as the reverse complement.
ATAGAAACATCAATGAAGAGAGAGAATCATTGATTGGCTGCTCCTGCACACCCCCTACTGGGGACTGAGCCCACAACAGGGCATATGCCCTTGACTGGAATCGAACCGGGAACCCTTCAGTCCGTAGGCCGACGCTCTATCCACTGAGCCAAACCAGCTAGGGCTATAAGAGTATTTGAGCCCAAACTGATGACATCTGTTGGGGAGCAAGATCTCAAATGCTCCAGAGAATAACAGTTTGTCAGTTTCTTTTATGCATTTGAATTTAAGGAGGAACTAAGGAAGATAACCTGGAGGTGGGAGAAAGCAAGGCGGGATTAGATTACAGGATAGTTAACAAGATTACTGGTCAATGCTCTCTTGAGGGTTATTACCCCCTTTGAGGGATATTACTTCTGGTCTTCAAAGGTGTGTTAACCTAGAGGCACAAGAACAATGGACAGGGCTGGCTTCAAACCTTTTACTAAAGGAATTATAGCTCGGCAGGTGTGGCTCAGTGGTTGAGCATCAACACATGCACCAAGAGGTTGCAGGTTGATTCCTGGTCAGGGCAGGTGCCCGGGTTTCAGATTTAATCCCCAGCCAGGGGGCATGCAGGAGGCAACAGAGCGATGTTGATGTTTCTCTCTCATTGATGTTTCCATCTCTTCCTTTCCCTTTCCCTCTCTCTAAAAATCAATAAAAGCATTTTTGAAAAAAAGAAATTATATGCTTGGGCATGACTACCCATCATGACCTACTCAGTCAGGAATTTATGATCAGATCACCCTGTGAGGTTACTTCCATAGAACCCCCTTTTTATCCATACATATCATTACCAACTGTGCAAAGGGCTGAGGGACAAGAGCAGAGTGCTATGAAAAGAATGAGGGAGACAGTTTAGATCAGAAGAGTGTGCAAGTGTTTAGGTAAGATCTATCCATGCAAGTGTGATTTAAGCAGAGGCATTGATGTTCAAATGAGCAAATACAGTCTAAGCAGAAGGAACCACATAGGGGCAAATAGATTTGCATGTTTAAGGAATTGAAAGAGGATATGTGGCTGCAAAGTTAATGGATGAGAGGTAGGAATGGGCTGGATTTTGCAGGGCCTTGAGGCCACCATTAGGACTTTTGATTCTCATTTATTCATTTCCTCCTTAAACATTTCCTAAGAATCCTCCACTGGGCCAGGCCATACCCTGGGAATAGGGATATAGTGATTAACAACATTGACAATGATAATGGCTAATATTCGTTGAGTACTACCTACCATTTGCTATTAGAACTATTGTATTTAAGCACTTTGATACACCAAGCCATTTAAGCCTCCCAGCAGCCCTATACTGGGAGATTAGAAATTAAGTAACTTTAGAAACTAAGTAATTTTTAAGATCAAAGTGCCAGCAAGTGGTATCAGGCAGTCTGACTCCAGAACTCCTAGGCACTTAATATTCTTAATGTGGGGGAGTGTAGAGGTAAGGAACAAACCTGTAGAGAATTTTTAGATGACATATGCCAGAGAGCAAGAGCTCAAATACTCTGGAGAAGAACCGTTTTTTGCAGTGTCTCTCATGCATTTGAAATTAAGGACATACCATAGAGGCACATCTTGGGGTGACTCCCCTGAGCCCCTAACCACTATGACTTATGGAGGTTGTGGAGGACCTAAGATTGGAGGACAGTCTTCCTAGTCATTTTAGCCACCCAAACAGTGCTTCAGGTGTAGGCAGCCAGGTAAGAAGAGAATTTCTCAAACTTGGCAGAACATAAAAACTCTTGGGGGAGTTAAAAACAGACCCTTCTCCTGAAGATTCCGTGTCACTAGGTCCACCTGGAATTTGTATTTTAGCAAGTTTGACAAACACTGGCTTGTGCAATTCAGGTCAATGGTTTTTGCTGGGACAGACCCTCCTCTGGGTCAGATGCAGCTTTGCTACTTTTCTCGATGTCTGTCCCTTTGTGCAAACTGCCTCGCCGTTCTGAGCATCAGTTTCCCCTTCTGACAAATGAGGGAAATGCTACAGCACCATCGCCCACGGCTGTTGTGTGGATTAAGTGAGCTGCTCCCGAAGTGCTTGGAGCAGTGTCTGATATGGAGTGAGCGATGCTGATAATAATGGGACGGTGATGATGACAGAGAGGCTGAAGACGCCTGGTGATTAATTGTTATAGATTCCAGCTGCTTAGAGGACTGTCTCCCAAATGGTGCATGGGACAAGCTTATCGTCGCCTCTCTGGGCATTCCGTATTTTTATTGGTTAAACCTGACAACCTTCCCTGTAGGCTCCCAGCCTGAGCCCAAAGACACCCCTCTACGCACTCGGGGGCCTCCGCTCGTCAAGCGCCCCAGTCGATCCCAGAGGCGCCGCTCCAGCTTCTGCCCGCCCAGGCAGCACTAGCGGCGCCCCGAGCGGCCAAGGCCCGCGAGCGGCCCGCCGCCCCGCCCCGCCCCGCCCCGCCCCGCCCCGCCCCGCCCCGCCCCGAGCAGAAGGTTCCGCCCCAGCGGGCCAGGCCCTGCCGCCAGTTGGGCGGTGAGGAGTCCCGCCGCTCCCTCCCACGCAGTGTACTCAGGTGGGACCAGGAACTCGTTCGCCATGTCCGCAGCGGAGGCGGGGGGTGTTTTCCACAGAGCCCGGGGCAGGACCCTGGACGCGTTTCCCGCAGGTACTCGGGGAGGGGATGACTTCGGGCTGCGGAACCTTCCGCCGGGGGAACCTTCAGTGTGGGTGCGCGCACCTCCAGCCGGACCCCATCCGGGCCGCAGTCGGTGTCGGGGACCAAAATAAGGTCCGCACAGCCCGCGCGGAAAGGCTTCCCTGGGCGCTATGGAGACGCGAGTGGCCGCGCGAGGAGGCCGGTCCTGGCGCTTCGCTGGCCTCGACCTAACTTCCCTGAGAGAAGAGTGAGGCAGCAAAGCAGTTCATGGTAGCGTGGGCTCTCCGTTTGGGTTTGGTGTCCACGCCTTGCCTAGGACACGTTACTCAGCAAGTTTTGGCCTCGGTTCCCCCATCTGTAAAACGGGAATAATAACAAGTTCTGTGTGGCACTCGACAAGCGTCTGGTGCACGTTAGATGTCGTTATTTTTATTGTGGTCGTTCACCATGACGTATTTTATACGCTGTCATCACGGTTATTTACTATAATATGAGTCATCCACCAAAATGGTCACAGTGCCCGTCAGAACAGTAGAGAGGCAAGGCAGTCCCGAGTCGTGGTAGAGTTAAATGCTTGGACTTTGTCTGCCTCGCTGTAAAAACGGGTTGGTTAAGATTCTGATAGGTAACAGATTAACCAGATTATTCTTTGAACGGATTGAAACCGTTTTTGAAACCCAGTGGATGTTAGCCCGAGAGCTCTAAGTCTAGGGAAGGCTGTCCCTGGTTCCTTGGGTCTCTCTGTGGCATTTTGCTTCCTGGAGTCAAATTCCCTCCCTTGCACTCACCAGGTGCCCTGCTGGATCTGGCTTGTGCTCATCTTTCTTCCTTCGTGCTCCATTCTTTCCCGTGCCTAGTTCTCCTTTCAAATTGGTTTTCTTTTAAGATTTTTTATTGATTTTTTAGAGAAAGAGGAAGGCAGAGGGAGAGAGAGAGAAGCATCGATGTGAGAGCAGAACACCACACACACACCCTACTGGGGATTGAGCCAAACACCCGCATAGGAATGTTTTGACCAGGAATCGAATTGGCAGCCTTTTGGTGCACGGGGACAACACTCAACCACCTGAGTCACACCGGCCAGGCGGCGGCCTCCTCCTCCTCCTCCTCCTCCTCCTCCTCCTCCTCCTCCTCCTCCTCCTCCTCCTCCTCCCCCTCCCCCTCCCCCTCCCCCTCCCCCTCCCCCTCCCCCTCCCCCTCCCCCTCCCCCTCCCCCTCCCCCTCCCCCTCCCCCTCCCCCTCCTCCTCCTCCTCCTCCTCCTCCTCCTCCTCCTCCTCCTCTCCCCCCTCCCTCCCTTCCTCCCTTCCTTCTTCCTTCTTCCTTCTTCCTTCTTCCTTCTTCCTTCTTCTTCCTTTCTTTCTTTTTTCTTTTTTTTTTATACTGGCTTTCTTGAACTGCATTTTTAAAAGGGCCAATTGCAGTATCTCTTTCTCCTCAGGACCTTGCCACTTGCTCTTTCCTGCTACCATGGCTAATAGCCTGGCTGGGGGCCTGGCTCGTCTCAATCTTCACATCTTATTTAAAGTTATTTCTCAGACAGATTTTCCCTAGCTACTCTGTCTAACGTAGGTTTCTCCTGTAATTCTGTCCTAAAACCTTGTTCTTTTCCTTTTCTGCAGCTCCTGGTGGGGAGTGGCAAGATTCTGGAAGAGCACATGGGGGCCAGGAATATAGCTGTGGTGGATTTTGGGAAACGCAATCTGCTGTAGTGCCCATTCTCTAAATATTTTAGTATGCCTTTTTTTTTTGCCCATCATAAGATTTTTGAGATTTATCTATTTATAATAATGAAAGCGTAATATGCTAGTTAGACCAGACAGCAGAATGAACTTCTGGACATCATTCCAGATGTCCTTCCGGATGAAGCCGTGGCCATGGGAGCCGAGGCATAGGCAGTTAGAGGTGATCACGCAGGCAGGTGAGCAGTTAGGGGAAATCAGGCAGGCAGGCAAGTGGTTAGGGGTGATGAGGCCAGCAGGCAGAGTGGTTAGGGGAGATCAGGCAGGCAGGTGAGTGGTCAGGGGTGATCAGGCAGACAGGCAGAGGGGTTAGGAGCCAGCTGTCCCAGATTGTGAGAGGGATGTTTGACTGCCGGTTTAGGCCTGATTCCACTGCAGGATTGGGCCTAAACGGGCAGTCGGACATCCCCCAAGGGGTCCCGGATTGCGAGAGGTTGCAAGCCGGGCTGAGGGACACTCCCACTCCCCTGCAAGGATTTCATGCACTGGGCCTCTAGTATTGATATAAGTAGCTCTAGTTCACTAATTTTCCTGCTGGGCAATATTCCATTGTATAAATATATACTCTATGCATTCTGTTGCTGGATATGCTGAGTATCTTTGTTCCTCCGAATCTCCACTGTGCTCCAGGATGTTGGCCTCTCTGGGCTTAGTGGGCTCCTGGTCCTCTGGCTTTCCACTGGGTCAGCCCATGGGGAGTCCCCACCAGAGAACAGAGGAAGGGGGAACCAAAATCAGGGTGTTCATTCCCCCAGTTTACTCCCTGTGGACTTGCTTTGAGCTAGTTATATTCCTTGCCTGAAGTTCACTGCTTTCAAGATAGCCTTTCCTTTGGATCTTGCTTTTCAGATTTGGGTAACCACTCGCTCCCTCCCTCCTTTCAGATGTAGGGGAGGCAGCAGCTCTGCTTTTCTATCTTTGGGCTACCAAACTGTCTTTTGTAGTTTTTCTACACTCAGCTCATCCCAAATAATCTATTTTTAATCCCTCCTTTATTTATCCTAATTTTCAGTATGCCAGCTATTTCCCGATATAATGTTTTTCACTCTTGGTAACAGTGCTGTTAGGAACTTTTTAAAAAAATTCTTTATTGTTTAAAGTCTTACATATGTCTCCTTTTTCTCCCATTGACCTCTTCCCGGTCGTTCCCACCCCCCAGTTAGGAACATTTTTATTCAAGTCTTCTTGTGGATACGTGGGGAAATTTCTCCAGGGCATATGTCCAGGAGTGAAATTCTGGGTTATAAGGTATAATCACCCCTAGCTTCACCATAAGTTGCCTTCCAAAGCCCTGGCACCAATTTATATATCCACCAGCAGTGAATGAGAGAGTTCCTTGTTACTCTTTTCGGCATCTCTTTTCAGTTCAAGATGTGTTTATTAGGTTCCTATTGCATTCTTTAGTATCTTGTGGAGAGTAGAAAAAGAAGGAGGAGGGGGTGAAGGCAAGCTACATGCCCTCAGGGGCTCATAGTCTAGGCACAGAGCTATGGCACAAAAAATAATTCTCAACTGGTGGACTTGTGGGCCACTGTAGTGGGAGGAGTTGGGTTGTTAAGCATTAGTCCTGGCTGATGTTGGGTCTGTTAACTAAAATCACAGAATAAGGAATAGGGTCAGATTTGATGGGATTGATTTGGGAAGTAATGACCTTGAGGTGCCATCAGGAAATAGGATGCAACTTGTGGGGCATAGTACACAGCTGAGGATGAAGGTGTGGGTTCCACCTGCAGAGAGGAGCTAGTATTGCTGTAGGAGTCAGTGACATTGCTAAGGGGAAAGCGTGGAGTAGTGGACAGTATTTGTCTCTGTGTGTGTAGTCTTAGGATATGCCAATGCTTAGGGGCAGGAAGAAGAAAATGTACACTGAAGGGCTCGGAGCAGAAAACAACCAGAAATTTTGGAAGAGAAAACCAGGAGCAGAGGATGGCAGGTTTGATTGTCACCTTGAGGAGAACAATTTTAGTAGAGTTGTAGGGGGACACCTGTACACAGTGTCTGGGGAATGGCAGAGAGTGAGGATGTGAAGTCAGCAAGGGTAGGATTCTGTTTGGAGCCATTTGGGATGCAAGGTAGACATAGGCCAGTAGCAGCTTAAGGGAGGAACAATGCTGAAGGAAGGCTGAAGGGTTTGAAGTAGTAATAATGATAAGAACAATAGGAGCATCTAACATTTATCAGGTGTTTCTGGCAGCCAGGCACTGTACTCTGGGTTGTATGTAGATTATGTCATGTAATCTCCAAAACAGTCCTGTTGAGGTAACTATTATGATTATCCTCTTTTTACAATGGAAAAAAAAAATAAAGCTCAACAGATTAGGCAACTTGCCCAAGGTCACATAATTGGTATGAGATGGATCTAGGGTTGAAAATGCAAAAGACAGAATAATAGTTGGAGAGAGATAGCTGTGGAGATAGGATCAAGGGCTTGGGAAGAGGGGTTGACTCTGGAATCAAATGTACTTTTCCACTATCTCTCCATCCTTCTGTCTATCTGTCCAACTGTTAGTCTGTCCATACATCTATCTACTAGGCCATCCATCCACTATTCTATCCACTATATGCCCATCTCTTCATTCGGTCTGTCTATCCACCTATCAGTTCATTTATTTGTCCACTTATCAAATGTACTGAGCACTTGCCTTGTCCCAGCCATGGTGCTGGATGCCAGAGTGCAGTGAGTGAAAAACAGATGTGATTCTTCTGGCACATAGCTACTTGGAAAGCCTGACATTAACCTGCCACTCACACAAACCAGTGGAAATTCCAGTTGTGGCAAATGTCAGAGAAGTGAGGGATTGGTTCCATGAGAGCCTCTCACTGGAGCATTAGTAAGGACCTTTAGGGAGGGCTTCCTCGAGGAAGGGGTGTATCATCTGATTGCTGAAGGACGATTAGGAGTTAACTGGGCCTTGAAAGGAGGGCAGACCATTGTGACCATGGGCAGAGCAAGTTTGAAAGTCTGGCAAGGTGGGACTGGAAAGGGAAGGATGAGGGAAGAAAGCCATTCAGTGTGGAGCAGTGGTATGGGAGGGCACTGTAGAGTGAGGTGCAGGGGGGGTAGTTGGATTTGTTTTTGCCTAATAGCATCAAAGGGGCTTAAGCTGTACGTGTGAAAAAAACAGGAACACATAATCAGATATCCATTTTGAAAAGGATGGCTGCAGCAATGGCAACAAAAGCATTTCTACTTACGAGGAACTTGGGTGCAATCTGGTTGGAAGTTGGAGCTCAAGTACTTGTCTAGGAGCATCATTTCCATAGCACCACACTGTTTATTTTCAGTAACTGGAGGTGCTTGTGGTCGTGGTGGTGGGGCTTCCAAAGAGATGATGAGAGTGCCGAGGTGTTGAATCTCCGTAGCCTTTTGGAGCTGCCACTGGGCTGCCAGTAAGACCAGAGAACAAGAGAGTTGTTGGTCTGGAAAAGAATGGGACCCACGGAGAGAGAGTTAGAAGATAAGTTGATGAGATAAGAAGAGGGAACAGGACCCTGGACTTCTCTAGAAGTGGGGCTTGCACTTGGTCTCCCTGTGGGCTGAGCAGTCCCGGTGGGCATGCCCTGTATGGATCATACAGCACAGGGCTTAGAGGCTCGTCCTTGAAGGCTTAGGTTTAGAATCCCTAGTCTTGTTGGTTTACTTCACTAGGTGCTGAATCCCTAATTCACCCCTAAGCTGCCTCTGTCGCTGTCACTGACTTTCCCTGGGTTCTAGTTCCCTGTTAGCATTTCTGGTAACTTTGAAAGATGCCTTTAAGGTTCGTTGTCAGTCCAGGATCTGCTAGAACAAGCATGTCAAACTCAAAGCGAACACCGGCCAAATAAACAAGGTTTAAGTTTATGTGGGCCACAAAAAACAAAGCTTCAATATTCATAGAAACATAGGTGTATTTCGATAGAGACATGCTGAATACAAAGGGCTGAAATAAATGAGTAATCGCTAACATAGGACACTCCCCCAACCCCTGAAGCAGCCGCAGGCCCTGTCTTTTTTCCCAAATAGGTCCCTCCAATCCTACACATAGCCTCCCCTCTTCTCACAGAGCCACGCGCACATTACAGGAACCCCACCTCATTCCCTGGTCCCCCTCAACACTCCGAGCACCCCATCACCGAGGGGCCCTGCCTCCCACCTTTCCTCCTAATCTCTCTCATCCTTCACGCGTTGGCTGCGAAGAGACTACCTCCCCGAAGCCTTTCTCTGTCCCTGACTCACTGAACTCCCTAACGCCACCCAAAAAAAAACAAAGAAAAAAAAAATAAATAAATGAGTAATCGCTAACATAAAGTAATAGAACATTTTAATAAAAATATTTTTTCTTGAACATTAACTTACCAGGCATTGAAAAACTGCACAAATTAATAAGCGTAACACAAATAAACCTATTTTTCTTGTTCTCCGAAAGCGAAATATTTCCTATTGCACACACCAAACAAGTCAGTCCAAGACTAATGACTTGGCAATCAAGGCTGCTAAAATATTCGTTGCTAGTATTAGTGGAGAGAAATGGTGCGCCTGTGCAAAATAAATCCACTTTTCATCACCAGTCACAATTCGATGCAAAAAAGACTTTATTTCATGCCGTTGAAGCAACATTTTACTGATGACTTTTCAGTTTTCCATTTGTCTTTCGTTCAGTTGATGTAGCACCCATTTTCCTTCCTTTAAAGTCTTTCCCATTGCTTGTAAACGATAGTAAATCGTTTGCTGAGCAACATTTAATCTTTCTGCAAGTTGTTTTTGAGTTTGACATGCATCTTCATCCAATAATGTTTGTAATTGTTGGTCTTCAAACTTTTTCGGTTGACCTGGATGTTTTTTGTCTTTCACATAGAAATCATCACTTTTAAAGTGTTTAAACCAGTGTTCACAAGTATCTCGAGATGGAGCATGTTCACCATAAGCTTCCCGAAGTATTCAGCAGCACTTTTCTTCAAAATAATGAATTAAAACTTCCTGCAAATGCTCTTTTTTTTTGGCATGAAATTCGACATTTTTAAGTGTAAAAATATCTATGATGTTAACACTTTCAGCAAATTTGACATTTGAAGTTTTGAAGCTTGTTGTCAATACAACAAAATAGCATACATATCAAATCGCATATATATCAACATATGTGTAACTCCATCTATTGAAAAAAATCCGCATTATTAACCAGTACACCTAGTACTCTAAGACTACCCCCCTGTTCCCCCCTCCTGTGATTTACATGAATAACAATATTCCCAGGCATTTCTTCCCACAGTATTACAGGTGAAGCTTGGCTTCAGTCATCCGTTTCCTGTTAACATCATCTGCTAGGCTCTGCCAACAGATGTTTATAAAAAGTAAATGGTACATGTCGCACCTGAGAAGGCTCTCATTCCTCAGGCATGTTCAAATATTCATTTTAATCAGGCAAATTGGTAATTATATTTCCTTGACACACATCCTCATTAAGACCACTTTCTCCTAGCAAATCACTGTCTTTCTGAAAAGTATACAACATCTGTTTTGAAGAAATTCTCAAAGAGAGAAATATCAAGATAAAATATGTTTTAAAAATTATCTATATTTAATTGTTTTCCAATCCTAACCTGGTTTCCCAGTGATATAGAATTTTTGGACAGGAACCCGGATTCTTTGTCCGCCAGAATCAAAGAATGAATCCATGGACAGAAAGTGGTATAGCAAAGGTGGAGATTTATTGAAGAACAAGTACAGACTCCCACGTGGGGAGAGGGAAAGAGTCCCACAGAATGGACTCCCACATGGGGAAGGGAAAAAGGGTCCCACTGAATTCCTCTTCCCTAGGGCTTATAAAGACTACAGAGCCTGGTGCCTTGATATCCCCTCTGATTGGTCACTATTCTCTTGGACTGGTTACTATAGTAACTCCTGGGCTCAAAGGTTGAACCTCACATGGGACATGTGAAGTTCTCACCCCCTCCTTCCTTACTGTTTTCCTATTCCCTTTGGGTTTTCTTCTTCTCCCTCTGGATGAAGGGCTTCCTTCTCTTTATTTTGTAAATATAGATGTTTTGCTGTTCCCAGCTCCCTCATTCTATGGAAATGTACCTGTTGCAGCTTTCCAGCTCCCCCATTCTATGGAAATATACCTTCTGCTGCTCTGCAGCCCAGTGCTTCCTCCATGGTCCCCTTAATTTCCAAAATTTCTAAACCTGTCCTATTTCACCCCCAAAATTCCTGTTTCACCAGGTCACTTTACTATTTCCTCTCCCTTAGAGAACAGGGTTTTCTTAAAAAGGTTCGTTACTTCCCTGGACATTGCAACCTCAGCAGCTGATTGGGAGGAACCGAATCTTATTTAATCCTGAATATTTCTTGGTCCCCTTGGAAACCCTCTCACACGCAAAGAATAAATAGAGTCTCCGTTAAAAACAAACAAACTTCATCTTTTTCCTGTTTCACCTAAGAACTTTTCTCAAAACAGACCTGTTTATGCAAGTCTGAATGGGGTTGAAAATACTGTGGTTTTTGCCCTAGCTGGTTTGGCTCATTGGATAGAGCGTCGAGGCCTTCAGACTGAAGGGTCCCAGGTTTGATTCCAGTCAAGGGCACATGCTCAGGTTTCAGGCTTGATCCCCTGTGTGTGTGTGTGTGGGGGGAGGGGGGGCAGGAGGGTGCAGGAGGCAGCTGATCAATGATTTTCTCTCATCAATGTTTCTATCTCCCTCTCTCTTCCTCTCTGAAATCAATAAAAAAATATATTTAAAAAATACTGTGGTTTAAAAAATTCTAACATATCCATGTCTGCCTTTTTTATTATAATCAGCCAAATGGGTGTGACAAGTGGAATCTCATTGTGATTTTGATTTGCATTTTCCTATTGGCTAATGATTTGAATATCTTTTCATGTGCTTATTGGCCATTTGTAATCTTTGCAGAACTGTCTGTTCAGATCCTTTGCCCAGTTTTTAGTAAGGTTATTTGTGTTTTTATTGTTGAGTTGTAAGAGTATATATATTCTGGATATAAGATCCTTATCAAGTATATGATTTGCTAATGTATCTTCTGCCATTCTTTGTTGTTGTTTTTTGTTTTTTGTTTTTTGAGTTTCTTTCTGGGCCAACAGTTCTTTTGAGTCCCAATTTCAATGTCAAACAGTTCCTTATGTGTACATGTCAGCAATGATATTTCAGTTCTGGATGGTGGACAAATGGTGGTGATGCAGGTCCGACCCTCTCTGGTTTGGTCCTGGGTAACCTTCAGTGGTGCACAGCTGCTGTCTGCTAGTATGGCAAGGCGTCATCGTCTTCCGTCTCTGGACTGTTTCTCTTCTGTCTTCATGGCTGGAGCAGTCCTGTCAATTCCTCTCTGTTGCAGGAATCCACATGGTCTTGGATTCTGCCATTCTTTGGATTGTCTTTGTGACAGAGATGGCAGGAATGTTTTAGCAGCTGCCAAGAATTCTTAATCTTAGGGACTCTTCCTGCTCTCTCTCTCTCAGGGCGTCAGCCACCAGAAACTCTTAGCTAGTGAGATTTCTGTCAGTGTGTCTGTAATGTAATTTTAGCTTTCTATCTTTTGGGGGCTTTGGTTTGCTCTTCCCTGGTTTATGAATTTAGGGACAAAGATTACATGGGGAAGTAGGGATTACAAACATGGGGAAGTAAGTTATACAGGCTGGGTTGGGACTCCATTGTTTGGGCAACAAGGTTAATGCTTCCATGATAATGGGCAGTTTTTTGAATGAGAATGGACCACATTCCAAGGTTAACTCCCAGGTCTTGGGGTCCTAGGACTCCCAGCCAGGTTGGTATGTCCTTTCTCTGACCAGAAAGGGCAATCATGGTTAGCAGAGCATGATTAATATTTCCCATAACCATAACTAGTCCCCAATGTTCTATTTTTGCCCATTACACTGGGAGGAACAGATCTGTAGCAGTACCCTCTAGCAGTGAAGGGGGAGCACTCCTGTTTTATAAAGGAAAATAAAATAAAATAGTACTTTCACATTAAAGCCACTGAAGGCTGGTGAGTTATCCCTATTACAAAATTTGCCAAGAAAATGCCTTGGATAATAATAATTGGCTTTAAAATCTTAAAGTTATTATAAATATAACAAAAGTAAAGGTTATATGATAAAGCTTTTTCAGAGTTTTCCAAAGTTTTTGGTAACTTAAAACTTTGGAGTTTGCTGGGTTAAATAGTGAAAAAATACATATATTTTAAATACCTATGTATTTTGAAATAACAGGCTACTGAAACTGATGGGGGAAATAAGACATTTTTGGGGGGCTAGCAATCTGAATCTGTGCCAGTAACCTAATGTACATTCTTGATAGCCTATGAATAAGTCCTGCCCCTTTCTCCACAATCTGGTCTAGCAAGACCTGTTTTCTTAATTACTCCCCATTTACAAAGGGGCCATAAACAAAGAACTAACAGCTTAGCTACAGGGGCGGTCACTGATATCACCCAGACCAGGCATTTAGACAATCTAACTTCCCCATGCTAACTGACTCAGGAGAGGCTGTGGAAGCCCACCACAAAGCCTGGTAGTTAAGAAACAGATAGAAAACAAAGAAACCGAAGGGTATAAAGAGGAAGCTTCCTCCATATTGGCTTAGCTCAGGATTTGGAGAACTGACCCCTGCGTCACTGTACTAGTACATGTGAAACATTTGAAAATAAATGGGTTTATCCTGGACCTCCAAGTACTCCTGTGTATTTTTCGGGCGCCTGGTGAATTCTGTAACAAAACAATAAGAGTTTGCTTCGTATGGAGAATCTAGAAGATAGATTTGAATCTATTAATTGAATATGTCTTGTATTTTATTTGAAAAATATCCTTAAAAATGTGAATGTATTATTAATCTGAGAAATGCTAAGTACTTAACTTGCCACCTAAATTTTAAGGTCTAAGAGTTAAAATTCTAGCTAATTGGAAAGAAATTACATGGTTTTGCTAATAGAAGGCATGAAGTATGGGGATGTATTATTGAAATAATTAGGAAATTAAGTTGTTCTAAAGCTAAACGAATAAAAGATTTGTGAAAATTATAGAAGGATTGTGAAGAGAAATCTTAAAAGGAAATTATAGGTAGGTGAATATGAAGTAGGCTAATACAGAATGTGTTTAGACCTTTTCCAGGGAAAAAGTTTTTTGTTAAAAGGAAAAATATTTTTTTTTCTGTATTTGCCTAGGAAGCAAAAGTTCTAGAAATTAATGGAATAATTCTATATTGTGATATTTAACCAGGTACTTAATTACTTTAAAAAAGGTGATCTTATTGGTGGGAACTGAAGTTTTACTAGCTTATGTCTGTGTTTAATACACTCTTGTCACTTCAAATAATATATCATCTTTTGGTAGGATGGGTTTGACAGCCTTCCTAAGGTTTGAATTTTAAGAAACATTTTTTTTTTTAATCTAGAGTTCACTTTAGGTCATTCCAATAGGGCCCTGTAATGCCTCAGGATTTGTTTTCTCTTTATGAAGGAAAATTTTATACTGAAGGCACATACGAACCTTTGTCAATAAAAAAAAATTATATTTCAATAGGGAATTATTAGAATTGAAATGTTTTTTTCTTCTACCAGACCATTTGTTGTGATTCTTGCTGTTCCAATTTTTGCTCAGTTATAAATATTATAACACAGTTTGTCTCCGCCAGGTTACAAGCCCACCTCCTTCCATGCCCAGGCCTCATCGTCCCTCTGACAGAGAGCAAGGATCTCTTGACTCTGAGAGAAACCTTCGCCCCTCCTCAGTGTTAGGGTCGCTGAAGGAGGAACACATGAGGCCATTTTGGGCTTTTTCTGGGCGGAGAATTCTCTGTGCAGGTCCTGATTCTGGGAAACTCTGGAGGGGAGAGGTAATGGTCTTAGCAAGTGGAATGTGGTCTAAGCAATGTTAGGGTCACTGAAGGAGGGATCAAGAGGCCAAAGTGGTAAGGGATTATAAGTTAACTAGAGGCCCAGTACACAAAATCGTGTGTGTGTGTGTTGGGGGGTGTGTTCCCCTTAGCCCAGCCTGCACCCTCTCCAATCTGGGATCTCTCTCACAATCTGGGACCACTGGCTCCTAACTGCTCACCTGCCTGCCTGCCTGATCACCCCTAACTTCCCCCACTGCTGGCCTGGTCACCCCCAACTGCCCCCCTGCTGCTGGCCTGGTCGCCCCCAACTGCCCCCCCACCTGCCAGCCTGGTCACTCCTAACTGCTTCCCCCACCAGCCTGGTCGCCTCTTACTGCCCCCCCCCCCCCACCCGCCAGCCTGGTCACCCCTCATTGCCCCCCTCTGCCAGCCTGGTCTCCCCTCACTGCTCCCTCCCTGCTGACCTGGTCACCCCCAACTGCCCCCCCTGCCGGCCTTGTTGCCCCACGCAGCCTGTTTGGTCATCCATTCAGTTGTTTTGGTTGTGATGGTCACTTAGGCTTTTATATAGATAGATAGGTCATCTGGATGCCCAGATGGGCTGAGCCCCAAAATGGCGCCACTACCCAAAGACAGAGAGTCAGAGGTTTTTAAAAGACTCTAGGTAGGCTTTTTCTGGGTGGAGAATTCTCTGTGTAGGTCCAGATTCTGGGAAACTCCGGAGGGGAGAGGTAATGGTCTTAGCAAGTGGAATGTGGTCTAAGCAAGTGGAATGTCCATTGTGAAGTGGCCTAAAGGCCAGTTCCCAGGGGAGCGGGTATCGATGCAATTATTTGATCAGACCTAGCACGCAGTATGGAAGCACTAATTTTTGCTGACACCCCCTTTCCTTGAAAGAATTCAGAGCCAAGATCCTTGTGGGGATGTGGTAGGCAGTTAGACAGACATGAGTAGAACAAGGACGATGGGCCAACTGGAGGAGAAATGGATGGGCCAACCCTGAGATGTGCTTTTTACTACTCTATCTGCTCTGAAGCCAGCAATGAAGGGACCTGTGTAGATTCTCCTTTTCCCTTCCTCTGAGAAAGCCAACAGGTCTTAGAACAGCTAATGAAGATAGAATCAGTGTAAGAAAAAGAGGGGGGAATTTGTAAGAAACATGCCTCTGATTTATCTAAATAGAAAAGAAACAGCATGTGGCCAGGTGGCTATTGAATTTCCCCAGGGCAAACAGGATGTGGGGGTGCGGAGAGAGGATGAGAGCTGTACCTGTGGCTGATAGTACATATCCTACATATCCTCGGAATATTCCCCTAGAGTTGTCCTTGTTCTGCTCTAAGGCCTAGACAAAGGGAGGTGGAGACTAGAAAAGGCCTCAGCCCATTTTTTAAAATAACCCAATGGGAGACAGCAACACCTAGGCCACCTATTAGGAAATAGTGACCAAATAGTACTCAGCCCATGAGGAACTAGAGGAGGGTCTAAATAAATAGGCTACATTCCTTGCCCCATGTGTGATCCTATACAGTCCCCCCCCCACCCCCCACCCCCCGCCAGAGTGTTATTAAAAGTCTCATTTTCAGCATGCTTCTGTTTCCTAGTCCGTCATCTGAAATTTGGACAGGTGAGCCGTTGCTCACAATATCATTTGCAGCACCAAAGTTTTTAGTTCTGATGAAGGCCATATTATCTTTTTCTTTTATCACTTGTGCTTTTGGTGTCACATGTAAGAAATTTTTGCCTAACTCCAAATCATGCTCCTGTGTTTTCTTAAGAGTATTGTAGTTTAAGCTCTTACATTTAGGCCTAGGTCCATAGTGAGTTAATTTTTATGTAAGGTAGTTTTTTAAACTACAATAGACGTCTGGTATTTAGCCAATGAGTAGAAAAACTTAGTTCAAGAGGGCAATCATAAAAATACCACACATTCTTTTAACATTTCATTTTAACGTAAACTATAAATGTACATTCACTTACCGATCTTTGAGGTGGAGCCAAGGATGTGCCTTGGAGTGTGGGTTTATAGATGGGGCTGCCATGTAGCCTTTCTCGAATAAACACCCACAAGGAATCTTTTCCAGTTTGGGTTCTTTCCAGTGGAGTAGTCAGTGAAAAATCACTTGGAGAGCACTCAGAGTGAAGAATGCTTCTAGGTTTATACTTTCCTTTTCTTCAAATCTTTTACACTTGTCTATTTAACACCTAATTCAATAGTATTTTATTTTCACCAGCTTGCCTTTATTAAGTCTTCCCAAAGGACCCTTCTTGGTTTTATTAGACACAACCCGTTTCACATTCCTATTTCTCTGACTTACAAGTATAATTAAAGTACTGGCATAAACAGATTTGGGGACAACTCTTGATGGACACTGAGCAAACTCCTTGAGGGGCAGGGGCAGAGGGGCATAGAGCACAGGAGGGCTCAGTTTGCCCTAGGGACTGTCTGTGCCTTTATAGAGGGCATGGGGCGTGTTGGAAAACCCTTCACATCGGTCGAGTCGTGGTGGTTCTGAGAGCATCTTCACAGGGAGGGCTAAGTGGCAACTTTTTATTTGTGCAACATAAGATTTTTAACTTTGCTAAACCCTCCAATGAGGAAAGCGCAATAACCTGGTGCCAGACAACTGGAGACTCCAGGAGCCCCAGAACTGCCGGCCACTCTCCGAACCAAGTCTGATGAGCAGTCAGACACTCGGGAAATATTTGTTGAGTGAAAGAATGCCCGAACCCCCGAGGTAGCTTTGTTTGAAAGAAAAAGAAAGAAACGTAGTGCTAATGCCACAGGTCCGCATCTGTAAAATGAAGGCAGAGTGGTGGCTAGGTCTGTGTGAAGGTGCAGTCGTGTTGATGTATGTGTTGGCTTCATCTGCATGAGGGCACTGTGGCACTTGGCTGATTTCAGACTTCAGACTGCTAAGTGGGAGGACCAGGAAGAGAATGCAGCAGCTCTTCTGGCTCCCAGCCTTTGGCTTTGCCACCAGAACACACTGGAACAGAACAGAGCTCTTCATCTTCCTTCTCCTCCTCAACCTGCACCTTCCCAGTGTTCCCCCACTCACCTCTTCCACCAGAAGCCTTGGGGTCATTCCTGACCTCAGCTTCTCTCCTCCTCTCCATGTCCCAGCCCTCCACAGTCCTGCCTCCAGAGCTCACCTTGGTTTTGTCCACCTTCCTCTCAGCTCCTACCACCGTACCCCCAAACACCCCATCTCTCATCTGGACAATTCCATCAGCCATTGGCGTCCACACTTGCCCCTCCAATCCATTCCCTGTGCAGCATTCAGAGTCATCTCTTTGAAACAAAAAATGGGTCCATCATCCCTTTACATGGCTTTCCTCTGACCCTCTCTTTTTCTCTGTGTGCTTTCTCATTCTTCAGGTCACAGTTTAAAAGAAACCTGTGCTGATTCTCCCATTCTAAATGAGGTCCCCTGTCATTCACCATCACTCGTTCTTTTCTTTATAGTTGTGTGTTTATTCTAGTGACTTTGATGTCTTTTCTTGTCTCTAGACCATAAATTCCTGGAGGGCAGGAAGCCTGGACTAGGACAGTGTTAGCAGTAGTGGACACTCAGTGGCCATTTGTTATATGAATAAACAAATGAGTATGAAAGAGTGAATACACTACCTCTGGGTCACATGTGTGTATCCACCTAACCCATTGCTTGAATACACCATGTATTCTCTGGACAAAACAAAACAGAAACCAGCATATTGAACTAATCGATAGGACCCTTGCAAACCACCCTGGGGCTCTGCAGTTTGTGGATTACGCAAAGACATCTTCTGGAGGGCGTTCTTGTAATCGGGTGTGCCCTCCCACAGAGCTGCGTCTCACCCAAGGAAGAATTATCTTCCCTTAAGTCCAGGGCCTCTGCTTGCCCAGCTTTGTACCTGCAGGGCTGCCTCTGCCCAGGGAGAGTGCCTTCTTCCAATTCTCCCTGATTCATCACCTGGGCTAGCAGCTTGGGGAACATGGGGAATGGTGGGAAAAAGTCATAGCCAACATCCACCCAAGTCAGGCAAACCCCAAGTTTGAAAAGTGAGAGAGTTTCGGGAAATGCCTTTTCTTCCCCCTTTAGCTGTTGTCTGGATCAGCTTTGGCCAAAGCCAGTGATGCCGAAAGTGTCTGGCCAAGTTGTCCTGGGCCATCTGCTTTCTGACATCCCTGAAAGGCTGCAGATAAGATGTTGGCAGGTCCTTCCTTCCCAAATGGCAAGTGTGGCAGCCAAGCCATGACTCAGAAGGTTTTGTGTGTCCTAGAGACTACCTTTTGGATGCATTTAGGCGAAGAGAAGAGAAGTTGGGTAAATTCACTTGGTACTTAGGAAATATGATTTGGAGACTCTAAGGATATTGGTGTTATAGTTTGTTATTTTTAAGGAGGAGGGGGTCCTGAAGGATATTCGTTTTCTTTAACGGCTTCACGTACCATACAGTTTGCCCTTTTAAAGCAAACCATTCAGTGGCTTTTATTCTGTTCACAGAGTTGTGCAACCATCACCCCAGTCAGAAGTAGAACACTTCCATCTCTCCAGAAGGAACTCCACACCCCTTAGTGGTCACCCCCTACCACCCTCCCAGCCCGGGCAACCACGATTGAAAGGCACTACTAACTGTTGCATTGAGTTCTGGCAGTTTTACAGTTGGGACATTAGGGTTGTCAAACCAGAAAGAGTCCCAAAGTGGTGAAGGATTGTTTTTTGTTTTGTTTACCATTCAAATAAGATTAGTCCCCAGAGAAGATGAAGGATATTGCCGAAGACATTTAGGTAGTGATTCACTGTGCAGATTGCTACTGTGAGAAACTGCAAAAATTGCATTTTGTTGGCATTTGTTCTTTAGCTAGAAAGCCTGCAGGCTACCCATCTTTGCCGTTTTATAAGCAAAGCAATATCCACAATATGTGAAGGAAAAGATGTGAAGGCCAAAGCGTGTGTGTGTGTGTGTTTGTGTGTGTGTGTGTGTGTACAGGGTGGGGCAAGAGTAGGTTTACAGTTGTTTGTATGGAAAATAATATAATAATTAATAATAATGCAAGAATAAATTCTGCATTTCACATACTCACAACTGTAAACCTACTTTTGCCCCATCCTGTATACTTATGTATGTAGCTCCATCATCAGATATTCTCTGAACCCCACTTGGTACTATGGAGAATAAAGAAATGGGTAAGGTTTGATAGCTCTTCTCGGCTCAGACCAGGGTAAGAGTTCCCATGATTAATAGTCATGGAAACAGAAGCTCCCACTTGACTGCTTATTGTGTGCCAGGTCCAAATGCTTTACATGCATGAACTCATCAGTTCTTCACTTTACAGATAAGGAGACTGACTGAGGCACAGAGAGGTTGAGGGAACTGCATCATGTCATTTAGTTGGTAAAGGATGGAAATGGGATTTGAACCTGGCACTCAAGCCTCAGAGTCTGGGCTACACTGGGACCAAGTTAGGGCTTCAGGAGATGGAGGCCCAAAGTGGTCCAGAGGTGTTAAGCCCTTCCCCAAGCCCTAATGTCCTGGTATGATTTATCCCACCTTATGTTACCATTTGCCCTGGTCTCAGGGTCTGGGTACTTGCCTGCCATCTTTCTGGAGATTATCCCCACAGCTTCCCCCATGCCTGGCTTTCTCATTCTTCAGATCTCAGCTTCCCTGTCTCCTAGCTGCCCCATCCAACCAGAGCTCTCCCGCCCACCATTCGCTCTGCCTGTGATCACCTGATTATTTCTGTGGTCATATGGAGCACATGTGTGATTATGTTAGTTATTGGCCTGTTCGTTGTCCATCTCCCCTCTATTCTGTAAGGTCTTAAGGTATAGGACCTGTGGCCTTGCTCACGGTAGAATATCTGGTGACTAGTGTGGCCCCTATCATATGGTGGGTGCTCAGAACAAACTGCTGAATGGGGGAAGGAGGCAGAGCTGCAAGGGAGGGAGACAGGCTTTGTGGCAGAGGTAGTGACTGAGCTGGGCTGGGAACGACTGTTGGAACCTGAGTGGGGAAAAGAGTTGGTAGAATGGAGAGCATCCCTGGAGGAAGGGGTGGGAAAGCATGGGTTGTGTTTGAGGAGCAGATAAGGGTCCATTTGGAGGCATCCTGTGCTGTCTTGTGCAGGCTTTCTCAACCTCAGCATTGACACTGTGGGCTGCATTGTGCTTTGTTGGGGGACTACCCTGTGTAGTGTGGGATGCTTAGCACCACCCCTGCCCTCTATCCATTGAATGCCAGAAGCTCCATCCCCCTCCCAATGTGACATCCAAAAATGTCTACAGGCATCAAATGTCCCTTGGGTATCAAAATCATCCCTGGTTTAGAGCCACTGGTCTAGTGGGAACAGTAATCTGTACAGCTAGGGAAGTTTTGGGCTATTGGGCTACGTTTGAGCCCCAATTGCCAGAATGAGTGAGGATCCATTGCCATCCTCATTTATCCCTTCACCAAATGTTTACTGAATGGCTCCCACATGCCAGGGACATTATACTAGAAAGAGAAAGCCACATGCTGACAATATACTAGAAAGGGAAAGCACACTTGGGGCTTTTCTCACGAAGATTTGAGGGTTGTGGCCCTTTAACAAGGGAGTTTGATGATATGGGTAAGGGTTTCAGGAAGAGTCACACTGGTGGTGATAGATAGCCTGGGGTGGATCAGAGTGGGGAGCACTGCATAGAGCTGTCTTGGTAGCGGAGGTGGGAGTGATTAACACCTGGCCAAAGGTGTGCCGCTGCAAATGGGGAGGATGGCTGAGTATGGGAGATGATGTGGACAGCATTACCTGGTTGGCTAAAGGTACACAGTAACACATGACCCTAACATCTATAGATTGGTGGACTGGGGACCATGGTGTCAAAATCTGGGCTATCAGGAGGAGCCAGTCTTGAAGGAAATATGATAAATTTGCTTGTGGGAATGTTGACTTTAAAGTGCTAAATGGACAAGTTGGGAGCTTGGACATGGCCAGAAAAACAAAAAACTGCTTTCTACTCTACTTCCTTTTTAATTCTGTGGCTTCTAGTCAAATGGAGAAGTGTGGTCCCTGTTGTCCCAGTTCATGTATTATTTTGAGTCAGATTAGTTAATAGGAGCCAAAACATTGAATTTTGAAATATTTTTTACAGTGCAATAATGTGGTATTGTAACAACAGCAACCTTGTTAACCAGACTGCCTGCTAATTAAACTTGCTCACCAGTATTTTATTATTTTAAGTCTGTCTTCCAAAAGGCAAACTAGGTGTAGAAAATGAGGCTTTTCTTTATAAAAATTAAATTATCATTGCATTCACCTTGAAGTATTTGAAGTTGCCTATAGAGTAACAGGTTTAGCACATCACCAGAACATAAATTATTACAGTATTAGGTATTAATGACAGGATTAACTCCCATAGGCCTTTTCCTAGTTGGGTGATGAAAGCAGTGATTCATTTGCTTTGGGGAGTACATTTATTATAGTTAGTCATTGATTAACTGGTAATAGCGAAAGGATCAATGAAATTTCTAATTCTTGGTATATATTAAAAAGTCAGCTTTCATTAACAATTGACAAATATGCCCAAAAGGTATAATAAAAATGAGAGGAAATATATTGGCAGAGACAAATTTGAGAAAACAGTTAGTTCATGATATTAAAAGTGCAAATGCAAAGAGTGATTACAATTTGATTATCTTTCAGACAGGATATTGGCACATAAATAGTCTCATAGGAAGGATTGATAAGACATTGTGTGAATTTTTAAAGGTGTTTAAGATTTTTCTCTGTATGCAATTGCTTTGCACTTGATCATGCTTAAAGAAGACTCAGAAGCCTTTTCTATCCATAGTGTAATGCCACCCCAAATTCACTTTTTTTTTTTTTATCCCTTAATTTTGAACGATGGTTACTATGACAATCTCTATCAGTAGGTGGCCAAATTTTGTTGGGCTTTATACGATGGATGAATCAAAGTTCTTTCTAAGACCAACATTTTCTTTGAAAAATAATTTTAAATTAATTTAAAATTTTGATTTAGGCTATGTTAACTGTTTGATCTAGGCAATGGTAACAATAAATTATGGTGATGTATGATGGCAGCTCAGAGCTTGTTTTTCTGGCTTGTCATCCAGTATTCCTAGCTGGATAGTTCTCTGTAATTTCCCCTCTGTGATCACCTGCCCTGAAGTTGGGGCTCTGGAGCATACTAGGCCTGGTCTGCCCCTTGTTGATCTCCATCAAGTTCTTTACTCTTGACCTTGCTTGCTGGTTACCGTAGATAAATGGCTTGTCATTACAGATGTCTACAGGGGTTCGGTGGTGAATTGGGCTAGGTGTGGACTGTGGTGAATTTGAATGTACATGCCTCATAGAGGGGCAGCCACTGCTCAGCCCCAGCCGGACATTGGCACACTCCAATGGGGCCTGATATGGCCATTTTCCATGAGAAATCACAAGGCCAGGTGTACACTGAGTGGCCAGATTATTATGATCTCTGAACTTCATATATATATTAGAGGCTCAGTGCATGAATTCATGCATGGGTGGGGTCCGGCCAGCCTGGCCAGGGGGAGGGGACATGGGCGGTTGGCCGGCCTGCCTGTTGGTCGAACTCCTGGTCAAGGGGACAATTTGCATATTAGCCTTTT
Source organism: Cnephaeus nilssonii (assembly GCF_951640355.1). Classification (NCBI taxonomy): domain Eukaryota; kingdom Metazoa; phylum Chordata; class Mammalia; order Chiroptera; family Vespertilionidae; genus Cnephaeus; species Cnephaeus nilssonii. The sequence continues at coordinate 23,665,955 of NC_137073.1, read as the reverse complement.
ATTATCCTATCTAATAAAAGAGTAATATGCAAATTGACTATCACTCCAACGCACAAGATGGCTGCCCCCATGTGGACACAAGATGGCCAACAGGGGAGGGCAGTTGGGAGGGACCAGGCCTGCAAGGAAGGGCAGTTGTGGGCAATCAGGCCAGCAGGGGAGGGCAGTTGGGAGGGACCAGGCCTGCAAGGGAGGGCAGTTGGAGTGATCAAGTCTGCAGGGGAGGGCAGTTAGGGGTGACCAGGCTGGCAGAGGAGGGAAGTTGGGGGTGACCAGGCTTGCAGGGAAGGGCAGTTGGGGGGGACCCAGGCCTGCAGGGGAGAGCAGTTGGGGGGGACCAGACCTGCAGGGGAGGGCAGTTAGGGGTGACCAGGCCTGCAGGGGAGGGCAGTTAGGGGTGACCAGGCCTGCAGGGGAGGGCAGTTAGGGGCAAACAGGCTGGCAGGGGAGCAGTTAGGCATCAATCAGGTTGGCAGGGGAGTGGTTAGGGGGTGATCAGACTGGCAGGCAGAAGCGGTTAGGGGCAATCAGGAAGGCAGACAGGGCAAGCAGTTGGGAGCCAGCAGTCCTGGATTGTGAGAGGATGTCCGACCGCCCGTTTAAGCCCGATCCTACTGGACACAGGCCTAAACGGGCGGTCGGACATCCCTCGAGGGGTCCCAGATTGGAGAGGTTGCAGGCTGGGCTGAGGGACACATACCCCCATGCACGAATTTCGTGCACCGGGCCTCTAATATAGGATATACACTGAGTGGCCAGATTATTATGCATTCAGAGATGATAATAATCTGCCCACTCAGTGTATATGTGAAACTCACGATTAAAAATGTTGGCGACAACAGCGCAGCCAGTGTTGCTCAGTGGTTGAGCATTAATCCATGAACCAAGAGGTCCCCGGTTCGATTCCCTATCAGAGCACATGGCCAGGTTGCGGCTCGACCCCCAGTAGGGGGTGTGCAGGAGGCAGTTCATCAAATGTTTCTATCTCCCTTAAAAAAATCAAAAACATATTTTTAAAAAATCTTGGCAACAAATTTGAAATTTTATAAAACCTGTATGAGCCAAATAGAACACATCTGCTAGCCAGATCATATCCAAAGATTTGGAGTTTGTAATCTCTGGAGAAATCACCAGTTAGCATCCCACAGAAGATGAATGTGCCGGCCCCCAGCCTGTACTCCGTATCAGCCCTGTGCTGTTGGCAGGAACTGTGAGCATCACAGCGTACCAGGGAATTGTTCGGGGCCTTGCCAGCATTATCTTTGTGTCAGTCTTCTTATTTACCAAAATGTTCCATTCAAAGGAGACATTTTGGAGACAAAAGTGTCCTTATGGAGGCAGACAACTTCCGGGCAGCTCGGGCACGTTCCATCTTCTTTGTGGCCGTCTCCTCTTCAGACTGGCCTGGCTGCACTGAGATACTGAACAGTGAAAGCTGCTGCTTATTAACTGTGTGACCTTGAACGTGAGCCATGACTAAGATCCCTAGCTGGGCCTCAGTATCTCCCACAGCTTAAATGAGAGGGTTGGTTAACGTAACTTTGGGAACCCTTCCATCACTGACAATTTCAAGTTCTTCATTGGGAAAAGGTAGGCTTCTGTAAGGTAAGCCTTTGGCCTTCCAGGATGGGCTGCCATGAATGGGTTCACTTAGCTCAGTGGTACAGGCAATTTAAAGGGTGATGATTAAAAAGCGGTGAATAATACTAAGAAATGTTTAGGACCAAATACCTGAACTGGGCACAGACAGGGACCTAAAAATGAATAGGAACATATACAAAACTAGAGGCCCAGTGCATGATTGAATCATGCACATGTAGGGTCCCCTACACGCTTTCGCTTTCGATTGCGGGGGAGCTGGGTGCCTGTCTGCTGGTGCACCAGGCCTTTTGGAAGCCTCCGGCGTGGCGGAGGCTTCCGAAAGGCCTGGTGCCGGAGCAGACAGGCACCCAGCTCCCCCGCTTTTGATGGTCCGTGGCGGGATGTGAGCTCGCTGCTCCAGAGGCCCCTTCTGTTCCACAGAACAGCCATGTCGCAGACGCTGAGCTCGCACCGCCGCTGGCGACGCGAGCTCAGCGTCCTGCCGGCCCAGTTGGCTACCCCGGCCACCCCAAGTCCCGCCCCCTGCGCCTCCCTCTGGCCCAATCGTGGGCGTAGCGGAGTGATGGTAATTTACATATTACCATTTTATTAGGTAGGATAACACAAAACCATAAAAACATTACCACCACCACCAACAAGGAAGTCCTCCAAGTCATTATTTCAATTTAGGGAAACAACAATCACTTTGCTTCCGTGTCTTATGAACATGTTAAAGCAGTTCCTTAATTAATTGCAGGCCAGTGCTTCTCACATTTGGATTTGCATTCAGTCACCTGGGACTTGTTAAAATGCAGATTCTAACTCTGGGGTAGGCTTAAGATTCTGCCTTTACCACAAACTAACTCCCAGGTGGTGATGCTGCTGGTGGTTCGTTGGCCACACCTTGAGGATTGAGGTGTCGGCCCAGGCCCGCCCTCTGGGCCCCAGTGCAGCCCACTTCACTGTCACTCTGTCACCCTTGCCTTTTCTCTCTGGCTTAGCCTCCATTTCCAGGCAATTCTGCTTAATTGGGATGGTCATTCATTACTCTTTAACCAGGCAGTCTCATATTTAAGTTGACTAGGAAAAAAACAAACAACCCCCTCCCCCCTACTGGATCTTTAAAGTGTCTTTTCTACTGCTCATGGTGTATCAGGGTGCTTTAGGAAGGGACCTCAGTATATCCATACTCCACGGCTTGAACTGCCAGAACAGTGCTTCAGGGAGTCTGAAGAGAGCATCTGGGCTCCTCCAGGGGGCAGACACTTGCTCTGCCCTGGAAGGGAAAGCATCACAGGCTCTCCTCAGGCGCTTGTAGATGTCAGCTAACTAATACCTATGCCCTGCTCTGCGGGTAACTCTGGACTTTGGTGAAATAATTTAATGCAAATGTTAATTTATTCTCATAATATAAAAATTGGCCCTTCTGAGGGGCTGGGGGAAGTATAAATGTATACAAAAGATTCTTCCTTTTAGAACTAAGGATTACAGGCCTCAAATGTCTTTAATTCAGCCTTTATTAAAGTTAAGATGAGACCAAAGACCACCAGCTTCTGTAGCAGGAATCTTAAGGGAATCCAGGTGCTTTTGAGAATGCAGAGTCCTGCGTCAACAAATTTCCTTTATTAAGTACATAGGGTAAATGGAATAGTGAAATGTGAGCTGTCATACATTTTAGGTCAAATCTATTTATTTTGTACATTATTATCATAAAATTGAGATTCTAGCTAAGATTTTACTAAATAAACGAGTAATAATGAAATTTTTATTTTAGTACCTTTTGAGACAATGACTACCAATTTTCAACCTTTTTCATCTCCTGGCACACATAAACTAATGACTAAAATTCTGTAGCACACCAAAAAATATATTCTATTTTTTTTGCTAATCTGATGAAAAAATGGGTATGATTTTGATTCACTCATACCGGACAGCTATTGTTGTGTTGGCTGTTGTGATTTTTTTATTTGACCGTCTAAGGGAAAAGAGGTCAGCATGCCTGACCAAATAGTTAGATACTGCATGTTTTAAAAATTTTTATGGCACCACCAGTGTGCCTGCTGTGGCACACCAGTTGAAAATGACTGTCATAGGAAACTATGCTTGTTAAAACATTTGTTGTAGAAAACTGTTTATAAATCCTGTTTGTTGTAGAGCACGAATTTATGCTTCAACCTTGGGGTGACAGTTACCTCCCTGATATGGTTCTGGTTAATATGTCCAAGTTTAAACAGCTCTGCAAACTGTCTCAGAAACAGAAACATAGCTAAACCCTTTCATCAATGCAAAATGGTTGTTATTCAAGTAAAATAAATAAATGATGCTAACAATTAACTTTCAAACACAAACAGAACCTCGTTTTTTCCCATGACTCCTTCCTGACCCTTTATTTTTAATGCCTGACCCATAGGTATCTATTACTGTGTAATAAATTACCCTGAAAGTTGGCAGCTTCAAACAACTCACATATGTTATCTCACAGTTCCGGTCAGGATCTAAGTGTAGCTTACCTAGGGTCTCCCACAGGGTTCAGTCAGGGTGTCAGCTGGGGCTGTGGTCTCATCTGGAAGCTTGACTAGGGAAGCTCTTCTTCCAAGTTCACTCATGTAGTTGTTGGATTGTTGCATGGAGGGCCTTCACAGGCTGTGGGCCAGAGGTCTGCCTTAGTTCCTTGCCATGTTGGCCTTCTCCTTCGGGCTACTCACATCACGGCAGCTTCTTCCTTCAGATGGAGGGCTCCAGGAGAGAGAGTGAGAAAGATCGATCTAGATGAAAGCCACACTCTTTTTTTTTTTTTAAGCCTAATCTACCTTTTTTAAACCACTTTATTGAGGTACAATTGACATGTAAAAAGCTGTATATATTTGATGTGTAAATTCATTTAGTTTGGGGATGAGTAAATATCTTACTCTTGTTATTGTTATTATTATTATGTGTGTGTGTGTAGCGAGAACACTTAACATAAGATCTATCTTCTTAGCAGATTTTAAGTATACAACACACTATTGTTAGCTATAGGCGCTATGCTGTATATATCTCCAGAACTTCCAATCATGCATAAATAAACTTCGTACCCTTTGAGCATCACCTCCCCATTTCCCATACCCTCAGTCCCTGGCAACCATCATTCTCCTCTCTACTTCTATGAACTTGGCTCTTTCAGAATCTACATATAAATGAGATCAGACAATATTCATCTTTCTATGACTAGCTTATTTCACTTAGCATAGTGTCCTCCATGTCCAGCCATATTGTCCCACATGGTAGGATCTTTTTTTTTTAAGACTAAATAATACTCCACTCTATGTACTAGTATGTATATACCACATTTTCTTTATCCATTCATCTGTAGGTAGGACATTTAGGTTATTTCTATATCTTGGTTTAGACTACTTCTTGAAGGGACAGACATCCTATCACCGTATTCTGTTTATTAGGAGAAAGTCACCAGGTCCAGCCCACACTCAAGAGGAGGGGCTGCACAAGGATGTATTGTGACACCGGGGTCTTTGGGGCTCAGTGAATGAGTTGAATCCATTATCTTGCAGGATCGCTCACTGTCCTTAGCAGGGAGATGCATACACCAGGGTTTCCTTCAGTCCTTGTTCAGATTGAGCTCAGGTTGGCTGAGATTCACCAAGCAGCTGCTGTAACACTCTGAGCTGTAGGTCAAGAACTGGTAGATTATCATGTATATACAGTTTGTTCTATAAAGTATGTACAGGTGGTTATGTTTATTTGCATGGCTGTCTTTACGTTCTGATAAAGGAATTAAGAAGGAAGGACAGCCTAAAGCCAGAGGTCCACTTTAAGATGATAGTAAGCTAAGTATGGTGGGTGGGAGGGTGGCCATGGGATTTTAAAAGGTTACATACAACTGGTTCCTTCTTGCTGTACAGATCTCAGCTTAAATGACACCATCTCAGAGAGGCCTTCCCTCTCCATCCAATTTAAATTAGCCATCGGTTCCTTCTTCATCCTTGGCACCTTCTGGCTCAATTCTCTGCTTATGTCCTTGTCTATCTCCCCCATGAGAACTAAGCCCAGGAGACCAGAGACCTCACCTGTTTTGGTCCATCCCTGTATGGTCAGCACCCCGAATGGGGCCTGGGAAACTAGGCTCTCGGTAAGTGCTTACTGAGTAAATGAATGAATCGATCATGGAGACATGAGATTATTCCAAGGAGTTTTGGAAATACAACATTTTCGTGACTTCCAAAAGAAATGCCACTTACTCGGTTAACATGGAAAATACATTCATTTATTTTTAAAAAGAAAACGGTTTTAAGATAGTGGGGTAGTTTTTTTTTTTATAAAATATATTTTATTGATTTTTTACAGAGAGGAAGAGAGAGGAATAGAGAGTTAGAAACATCGATGAGAGAGAAACATCAATCAGCTGCCTCTTGCACACCCCCTACTGGGGATGTGCCCGCAACCAAGGTACATGCCCTTGACAAGGATTGAACCTGGGACCCTTGAGTCCGCAGGCCAACGCTCTATCCACTGAGCCAAACCGGTTTTGGCTGATAGTGGGATAGTTTTATCCATGTTACTGATTGCTGCTGGGCCATTGGGCAAGGCAGGTCACTGCTCTGGGCTTCAGTTCCCTTGGAGGGTTAACACCAGGGCTGCAGATCAGGGGGCTTCAGACTGTGCCATCCCCAGATCCCAGTTGGACAGGGACAGCTCTGTGTTTACAGCATTGGTCTGCCACCTGAGGTTTTGGTCGAAGAAAGGACCCTGTGGCCAAAAAAAAAAAAAAAAGTTTGCAATCCACAGGGCTTCCATGCCCATGAACGGTCTTTCCAGCTCTGAAGAAGCAGGCACTGGCTGTGGTTCTTTGGCCGAAAAGGGTAGATACCTGTGGCTGGTGAAGCTTTGGGCCAGCGGAACCAATAGGAAGGCAAGCCTGATCATTTCAGTGCATGTGATCTCTCTCCCTTTCCAAGAATCCCTTCTCTTCCCTCCCCTGCCCCGCCTCCCCCAATCATCACACCTCACTTGTGCCCACATCATGCTGTCTTTGAAATGTTAGCATCGATTTTTTTTTCACATCAACTAACTCATTTCAACATTTTATTTCTGGCACGGCATATCCCACCAGATAGCCAGAGCTCCAAGTTTTATAATTGAAATTCTGTCACATCCCCTGAAACAGTGCAAATTGTGCCATTAAGCCTGGCTAAAAGATTTGAGAGTACTTCACCTAGTAATTTAAATATAATACTTCTGGCAGCTTTCAATTGGGTTTTTTAATTCTAATTAAAAACCTATTATTGAACATTAATATCCTCTCTATAGTGGGCTATTGTGCCTCTGAGCTCCATTTTGGCCAGCTAGCTTTTAAACAAATAGCTTGTTGCATGGCTGTGAGGCCCACGTGGTTTGTCCTGGCCTTTGGGAAACACTAGGTCCCGGGCATAATTAGTATAAATCAACATCCTCTAGACTATGACAGGAAAATGGTATGTTTGACCAGCAGCTTATTAAAATGACCTACTTAATTTAAGAAAAATATTGTATCTACTTGCATGGTAACCTGGATGCTTTCCCTGGCAGCCTTAATAATATTTCTCCTCTTTCCTTTTTTTTTTTTTTTTTTTTAAAGAACAGGAAAGGGAATGGAAAGGCCCATTCTACTTCATCCAGGGTGCAGACCCACAATTTGGACTGATGAAGGCCTGGTCCACTGGGGACTGTGACAATGGTGGAGATGAGTGGGGGCAGGAGATTCGTCTAACTGAGCAAGCCATTCAGGCCATCAACAAGCTGAACCCCAAGCCCAGATTCTTCGTTCTGTGTGGGGACCTCATCCATGCCATGCCAGGTAAGATTCGGGTTGTCGCCGTGACCTTTTCTCCTTTGCCCAGTTATAACTGCATTTGGTCAGAAAAAAAATGATTTCTCTTAAAAGTTGTCTTTATTCGGTAATGGCTCATTTCTTCTCTTCATGACTGTTGCAGTATCATCAAACATCAGAAAAATGCACACTCATTTTATATTTAGAATTTGGTGAGATTAATCACAGTAATTAGGCAGAGCTGCAGTTCTGATGATCTGAGCTTAATATGAAAAATGGAGCAGATCCCCATGTGTCACCTTGCTTTATTTCCAGGGGACAAACTTGAACTGCTTCCAGATAACTATATCCATAAATGTAATTGTCTCTTCTACCAATTTTATTTCTCCTGTATTTGTTAGTGCTTTTTTAGTTTCAAGTGACAGAAATCTAACTTAAACTGGATTGTTTTAAAGTATTACCTAATGGCACTATAAATATCAGAGGTAGAGTTGGGTTTCAGGTATGGCTGGATCCAGAGACTCAGAGGTGGTTGTTTTGGGACTTGGACTCTCCATTGCTCAGCCCTGCTCTCCTTTGGCTTGACTTCATTCTCATGTAGGCTCTCTCTAGGTAGTGGTCCCTGGGGCTGTAGGTTTATATCCTTCTTATAGAAGCCACAACAGAAAGAAAGTACCTTATTCTTGGTGGTATAGTCAAAGCCCCAGACCAACACCCAACCAGCTCATGTGGCCCACTGAAGCTAGGGTGTGGGTTCCACTCTGCTGCAGCCACGTGGTCTAAAGAACAGGATGGGTCCCCTAAGGGAGAGTATGATGCTGGGAATGTGAAAATAATAGATGCTGGGAATGTGAAAATAATAGATGCCTTCTAGAACTCACTTCCTTTTTTTCTTCCCCTACCCTGATATCCTTCTCTGATAGCCCAATGAGCAAGTATAACCAAGTGGAAACTGCCCCTGCCCCTCAGGGAGGCAGAGCAGGCATCCATGGCCACTCTTATCTAGGTCCTGGTTTCTGCATAGTGGAATAGCAATGACCAAGGACTATTGCAGAAAACACTGCAGTGGCTATAGGTATTTGTTTTCATCTGATGTTAACTTGTAAACCAAGACTCCTACAATGATGTCTGACACCTTTAGAAGCCAAGGTTCCTTTGCAGTAAGCCAAAGTGCACTAATTTCTCCCCATCAGGGCTCACTTGTCTTCCATCTTACCTCTGCAAAACAATCCCAGAAGGAAGATAAAAGAATGGAAAAGGGGCTGCCCAGAATTGCTCTCCTGGCAGTGTAATCAGCAGGGAGAACCCCCAGACCTTCCCTCATCTGTTTACTAGCATTTTACACAAACTCATCAGTGTGCACATGCCCACGTCATCCACTCCCAGCAGGTAGAATCCAGTGATGTCATCTCTAGAGAAGTAGCCTGTCCTGCGATTGGGCCTCTACAAAGGTGGCCAGATGGAGAAGAGGGATAACAAACTAGTGGAGAAGGACCTGAACACTCAGGCTCAGGTGGCTGGGACTTCAGCTCCACATCTGCTCCTAATGCACTGGGTTATCTTGGACACACTCCTTACCTTCTTAAGGCCTCAGTTTCTGAACCAAGAGCCGTTGATGGCAGCAAGAATTTAAAACCTCAACAGTCTGGGGCTGTATAGTACAGTGGCAGATGACTGACTCTGTACTTCCAATCAGTTGCTGAACATCTTAGCAGCTTGGTACAGAAACACATTCACAGGAAGGTGGTGAGTTTGTTCCGTAGAGAGGTAAAATCTTAGTTTCCTGTGTCTTGGCCACCCGGTGACTCTTGGCCAAGGGTTCCTAGGTGCTGAGCTTGTACAGTGCTAAAGTGACCACAGAGTGCTCAGTTTCTAAAAGAGTTTGCCTCCTTTTCCCCCCATTGACCTCTCCCTGGCCACTTCTACCCCCCAGCACATACCCTCACCCCCCTACTGTCTGTGTCCATTCGTTATGCTTATATACATGCATACAAGTCCTTTGGTTGATTTCTTGCCCCCCCCCCCCCACCTTCCTTCTGAGGTTTGACAGTCTGGTTTCTTTTCTTTAAAAATAGAGTATTATGGGACTTGCTAGAATTATATAACATGTTCTTGTAGATGTTTACTACTTGTTCTGAATTATGTTAATGTATTCAGTCATATTGTCACCAGAAAGAGACCAGGACTGAGCATAAGCAGTGAGAGGAAACTTAAAGGACTGATTATTAGGGGCAATGTCTCTTTTGGAACAAGATAGGTTAGGGTGCAGGTCCCAGTCCAGTTGGCTGGGAGACAGGTATTGGTGTCACACAGAAAGAAGATTCCCTGATTTTCTAAGCAGACAGTGTTCTCACTGGTGAAGAGGTGAGTGACCTTGTTGTTCTCATTTTCCCAGACAAAGTTCCAGCCAAGGTTGCCCCCATAAGGGGCTGGAAAGGGCCTTTGGGATTGACCTGTGTAGCCCCAGTGGTGGTGTTCTCAGAAAAGATATATTTCCTCTCAGTCTCCACCCAAAATTTAGAATGTGTGAGTCCGTGGGAGGGGAGTTGACAGCAGTTAGATTGTAATTGAGAGTTGCAACTCTGCCAGGGGAAATAGCTAGCACAGGAAAGGGGTCGACCTAAACAGAACTGGGAGGTATCGGTCATTGGGAAGGTTGCTGAGATGATGGGCCAGGCTGATAATCAAATGGGGAGGCACATGGGTTCAGAAAAGAGGCTGTTGGGTTATGAAATAGCCCAGTTGGTGGAAGGCTGAAGGTTGAAGGTTGAGAGTAAAGTTGCATAAACGTTGATCAAGATATCCTAAAACTTTTCCTGCTGCGAGTGTTCTGTTGATGCAAAGAGGTGCCTGATGTGCTAGGACAGTGTTGGTTGTAACTGGTCCTAAGATGGAGACTCTTGGATGAGTGTTCAGTTATGTTGTTTAAATACGACTAGAGTGACTGAATGGCTCTGCCTGTGAGCATTCCTCTTGTCATTTTTGTGAGTTGGAAGTTATAAAGTTCACCAAGGCACACGAGTTGGAACAGGGGCCTCCATGTACCTTACAGTGGAAGGATAGAGTGGAGTTGGCCCATGTGTATAAGGAGGTTGGGGCTGCTGTGTAGGGGCTGCCGTTGATGAGAGGGGAAGATAGAGCCAGCAGTCCCGCACCAGAGGTGATGTGTTAGGTTGAGGGTTCGAGAGAGATAGTGAGGACTTAGATGTTTAAGAGGTATGGGGTAGACCTGCATACACAATAAGGGGAGGAGAAGGCTTGGGGGATCATTGTAGACTCTTAACAGATATGGGCGTAATTTCAACCAGATGGTATAAGGCAGTGGCTCATTAAAAAGTAAAAAATGACAAGGGAGACTCCGAGGAGAACTACCAGCCAGAATAAAGAGTGAGTAAGGGTCTCCCAGGCTAAATTCTAGTTAAGTTAATCCCCAGAGTTGACTTCTAGCCAGCTTATTTGGTCCCAGGTAAAGTCTTTGAAATCTCCCTGCAGATAACAATCCCACAAGAACGTCAGTAACTTTGTTCAGTCCTGGGACGAAAAGGAGAAGGGACTTCTTTGAGGAAGGATAGGGTAAGTGTTCTGCAGTAGGGACGGGGCTGGCCAGGGCAGGGGCCAAAAGACAGGGACCAGCACAAACAGGACAGTAAATTGAAAGATATGGTTTTTATGATCAGCCCTACTGTTGGTCAGAAGACCTCGTAAATGTGAACTGGTTTGAATAAGCAATGGGGGAAGCCTGGCTCATAGGGGAGTAGGGTAAGGGTCCAGAGCTTACAGTTCCTTAGAAATTTTTGTCAATTTGAGGCCAGTCGGTCCGAGTCTGTCACTCAGCTACAAGCTGATTGGTGGTGGAGTCTGCGGTGCAGGGGTTCGATTCAACTTGGAGGAGTAGACCCAGGATGGATATCCCCATAGCTTGGCCGCTGTTGGTGTGGTCAGGAGTGCCTGGTGTGGACCTGTCCATTCGGCCTTTAGCGTGCCCTTGCTGTAGGATGCCTGGAGAAATACCCAGTCTCCCGGCTGTAGTGGAGGATCAAGGGGAGAGTCAGTGGTAGGCCTGGGGAGAACTGGCCGACATGCTGCCGAAGAAGGTGGCAAGTGAGGTTGAGGGTGCGGAGATAATCTCCCAAAGGGCTAGAGCAGTGGTTCCCAACGTGGGGCACACACCCCACAGGTGGGAAATTTGTTTTTTAAGAGGGGCAATTCGAGAATGAGTTATTAACAGTGAATTTTTTGCATTTCTTATGGTTCTAGGGGCCTCATATACAGCATATAAATATACACTGAGTGGCCAGATTATTATGATCTCTGAACGCATAATAATCTGGCCACTCAGTGTATGTATGTGTGTGTGTGTATGTGTGTGTGTGTGTGTATATATATATATGTGTGTGTGTGTGTGTGTGTATATGTATATATATATATATATATATATATATATATATATATAGAGAGAGAGAGAGAGAGAGAGAGAGAGAGAGAGAGGGGGGGGGGGGCCCCAGTACATGAATTTGTGCGTGGGTGGGATCCGGCCAGCCTGGCCAGGGGGAGGGGACATGGGCGGTTGGCCAGCCTGCCTGCTGGTCGAACTCCTGGTCAAGGGGACAATTTGCATGTTAGCCTTTTATTATATAGGATATACACTGAGTGGCCAGATTACTATGCGTTCAGAGATCATAATAATCTGGCCACTCAGTGTATATTGTGACATATTTATGCATTTCAGTTATCTTATATGTTTTGAAACTATATTTGCTATTTTTTTCATATCACTTCATATTATTATTTTTAAATAGTTTCTTAGTGATTTCTTCCTCAGTACTTCAACTGTCCTTTCATTCTTTTATATTTTCTTTCATGGATGCCATGTTCTTTGGAAGCTTGTTTAGATCAAGTTAATGGCCCTTTAGGCTTCCTTCACGTGAATAGGAGTTCACTTTTTGAATAATAAGAATTATATGTCACGGGGGGGTGGGGGAGCCTCAGGATTTTAGAGATGCTTAGGTGGAGCATGACCTAAAAAAGGTTGGGAACCATTGGGCTAGAGGCAGTCGGGAAGTTTCAGAGTAAGAAGGGTCTGCCATACATAAGCTCGAAAGGGCTGAAGAATGTGGGGCTCGAGGGGCTGATCGAATGCGAATGAAGGCTAAGGGAGTAGGGTGATCCAGGTTTCTTGGACCTCAAGACTTAGTGAGGTGTTGTTTGAGGATTGAATTAATTTTCTCGACCTTGCCAGAGGATTGGGGATGGTAAGGGATATGCAGACTTTGGTGGATCTCTAGTGCAGTGGCAACCCCTTGGGTGACTTTAGAGATGAAGGCCGGACCATTATCTGACTGTAGGGAGGTGGACAGGCCAAGATGTTCAGTGAGGGCCTTAATTGCCTCAGTAGCCTTTTCTGAGGTGGCGGGAAAGGCCTCTACCCACCCAGAGAAAGTGTCTACAAAGGTTAGTAGGTACTTGAAATGCCGTAGGGCAGGGGTCCTCAAACTTTTTAAACAGGGGGCCGGTTCACTGTCCCTCAGACCGTTGGAGGGCCGGACTATAATTTAAAAAAAACTATGAACAAATTCCTATGCACACTGCACATATCCTATTTTGAAGTAAAAAAACAAAACGGCAAAAACACCCGCATGTGGCCCGCGGGCCGTAGTTTGAGGACGCCTGCCTTAGGGTGTGTGTGTGTGTGTGTGTGTGTGTGTGTGTGTGTGTGAAGTCAACCTCCTAGTCTTTACTGGGAACCTGTCCTCTGGCCTGGTTAGTGGGAAAAGATGGGGGCGTTTTGAGGGCACGCTGGGGAGAGGTCTGAGAGCAAGTAGAACATTGAGTGGTTATGTTCTTGAGGTATATAGCCATCTGGTGACAGATGATTAGGGGGTGAAGGAATGTAAGGAAGGCCTATTCCTACGTGGAGTGAGTTGTGAATCTGGGTTAGGATTTGGGTGTCTGCTGTTGTGGGAAGATCAGTGTTCTGCTGTGGTGAGCCAGGCCCCTTCCCAAACAGCTCCTGCCTGTGTGAGGCGGGAGAGTTCCTCAGTGGCGTAGGAGGGGTTAAGAGCCGGCATAGCTAAGAGCTGGGATTCTGCAGGCTGGTGTGTGGCTGCCCTTCTCGCCTCCCTGTCTGCCTTGCTCCCTAGAGCAATGAGTCCTGTATCAAATTGATGCCCCTTGCAATGGGTTACTGCTGCTGCTTTAGGGAATCTTGTGGCCCCAAGGAGCTTGAGAATAAGGTTGAGGTTGGTGATTGGGGACCCTCTGGTTGTGAGGAAGCCCCTTAAAAGGAAAGGTATGGCTTTTATTATCAGCCCTACTGTTGGTCAGAAGACCTCGTAAATGTGAACTGGTTTGAATATGTATTTTATATTCAGTGCGACCCAAGCAATTTATATCTGTTCTGAAGATTTGGGCTGTTTTGTGGGGTTGTAACTGAGCCAATGAAAGGACTGTGACTTTTTGAGTGTTGTGGTTTGAGATTAAACAGAATGTTTTAAAACTAGTTATCATTTTTAAATATGCAATTAGTGGCTTCCTCCTCATTTAGTTTTTATTCAGGGGCAGACACTAGAAAAGTAATTATTTGCTTTGACTGCTTAGCACATTGTTAATTATCAAATGCATATATTAATAGGCAAATAAAATCAGAAAGCATACTTTTAATGCCACATAAGTAATATCTTGGGCCAAGTAGTTTTAGGTTCAAACTGGAGAAAAAGAACTTTATGGGTAATTCTTTTCCTAATGAAAGTCATAATATGCTTTTTCATTGCAAATATCTGTCATAATATTTATTCATCCACAAATTTTCATTGTGTGCACACTAAGTGCCAGTAACAGTGCTAGATGCTGCGCATGTGATAGTTGGATACCCAGATCCTTCCACGGAGCTCAGAGTCTGGTACGGGAAATGCAAAACCAGAGGTGCTAAGAGGAGCTGTTGGAGCTGAAGAAAGCAGGGCAAAAGATGTTTCATTCTGCAGACATCTTTTTTGTTATCCTGGTATTTTTTATTCTCATAAAGCTTCTCTATGGGAGAAGCCACGTTATAAATAGCAAATGAAGATTTGTACAAATATTGAGACCATTGATTTTCAGTCCTTCACTCTTAAGCCCAGGGTTACTTTCTTCGGTCCTCCTGATGTTAAAGCATCGACCCACTGATACTGTCCCCAGGAGCCTTGTTAGATTTCAGCAATTATGTGGGAAGCTGACAAGTGGGAACAGGATGATACAATTACAGTGCAAGAGATTCCTTTCTGCCGTTAGTATAGTTTGTTATTAGCACACGTATCCAGCCCTGTTTATTAAAAAGTGCCATAACCAATCAAAACAGAAAATGTGGAAGGAGTTCTTCCCTTGATGTAAAGTCCCCTTGAAGAATTCTTTGAGTGTTGACCTCCACGTGGTCATCTGTTACCTGATTTCCTTTCAGATGGTGACTCAGCCTCAGAAAATCCTTTATTATGTGTTGTGAAGCAAGCCTGCGTTAGCATTATTCCTAGATGGTGTGTTAGTGTCCTATGACTACTGTGACAAGTTACCACAAACTTAGTGGCTGAAAACAACACAAATTTATCCTCTTAGAATGCTGAAAGTCAGAAGTCTCACATGGGTCCTCAGAGAAGCCTTCCTTCTAAAGGTTTCTGCTTTAGAGACTACCCACTAGGCTCCTTCCCTCATCTTCAAAGCCAGAAAGAGCATCTTCTCTCTGACCTTTGATTCTTTCATATTTCTATTACTCCTACTTAATTTGATAAAAACCCTTGTGAATGCCTTTTCATTGCAAATATCTGTCATAATATTTATTCATCCACAAATTTTCATTGGATTTGGGTGTCTGCTGTTTTTGGGTATCTGGCCCATTCCGATAACCTAGGACCGTGGTCGGCAAACTGCGGCTCGCGAGCCACATGCAGCTCTTTGGCCCCTTGAGTGTGGCTCTTCCACAAAATACCATGGCCTGGGCGAGTCTATTTTGAAGAAGTGGCGTTAGAAAAAGTTTAAGTTTAAAAAATTTGGCTCTCAAAAGAATTTTCAATCGTTGTACTGTTGATATTTGGCTCTGTTGACTAATGAGTTTGCTGACCACTGACCTAAGATAATCTCTCCATCTCAAGATCCTTAATTTATCACATCTGCAAATTCCCCTCTTGCTATGTAAGATAACGTATTCAGATTCTGGGGATGGGATGTGGACATCTTTGGGGGCCCATTATGTAGCCTGCCACAGATGGCCTAGGATGGACCTCAAGGTCTGTCATCTGCCAGGAACTGTTGCTAGCTCACCTACTCATTATAGTCATGAAAAGGAGGTGTCACTGTGTTTTTTTTTCATTTTTTACTGATGGTGGTAACTGGCTCAGAGCAGTTAAGTACTGTATTTTCCGGTGTATAAGACGACTGGGCGTATAGAAGATTTTCCTGGGTTAAAAAGTCGTCTTATACGCCGGAAAATACGGTACTTATCCCAGGGTCACTCAGCATGTCATTGGTGGAGTCAGGATCTAACTCAAGCCCATGTATTTCCAAACTTCATGCATTTCTCCTAGCAGCCACCTACAAGAAGGGTGGTCCCTAGAGAGCAGCCAGGAGCTTGTGTGAAATACCTGCCCAGACCCAGTGAGACAGTCAGCAGTGCAACAGATGCTCAGGTGAATCTTATGGACAGTCAAGTTTGAGAAGCAACTACTAGACTAAAATGCACAGGGCCACAGGGCCCTGCATTTTTTTTGCTTCTCAGTGTGTGGTAGGCAGTTAGACAATAAGAGCATAGCAAAGACGATAGGCCAGGTGCAGAAGGTCACCGGGGCAGAAAGCTCTGGGTGCTTAGCAATGGGCAAAACTGGGAAAACAAGGACCAGCGATATGCTAGGGCAGTGGTCGGCAAACTGCGGCTTGTGAGCCACATGCGGCTCGCGAGCCGCCTTTTGCCACTCTGTTGACTAATGAGTTTGCCGACCACTGTGCTAGGGTAACCTTTCCTCCCCTAGCATATCGCTGGTCATGGGGTTCGGACCCTCCCCTGACCTTTCCTCCCCTAGCATGTTGCTAGTCATGTGTTAGACCCCCTTCGAGGGCCGGGGGGAGACAAACAAGGGGGTTGGTGAACAGTCCTTAAGCATTACCCAGGACAATGAGTTTTGACGTGCATCAAATACATCTAGGCCTCAGTTCAAGTTTCAGCTCCAGGCCCAAAAAACAGCAAAACCAGATAAGTGACACCTTGGCTGACCTCAGGACCAGCTGCACTGACTAATGACCCCCTGCCCTGGCACTGACCAGTCAGTAGAGACCAAGGCCCAGAGCAGACATAGCTGGAAAGCTGATGCATATCTATTGGGGTTCTCCCCTGAGGCCTCCAGATAAATATCCTCAAGAGGTGAGGCTCTTAAACACCTGAGCCTTTCCCCACCCTGTTCTCCTTGCCTCTCTCTCCTAAGCTCCAAGGGTCCTTCTTTGCCTCTGTAACTTGTTTCCTGAGCCCTTTTCTTCTACGACTCACTTCTACTTCTGTGACTTTCTAAATAAACTTTTTCCTGTAGTTTGAGACTTGGCTCTGAATTCTTTCTTAGTCAGCACTCAAGTACTGAGGTTGCTGAACCGAGGTCTGGTCTGACTCCACTTGTCTAACACCTGGTGCCATTTCTCTGCCAACAAATGTATTATGTACAATTTTTGTGTGTTTGCAAGTGGTTTGTGAAAAGTCCTTTCAACTGTTAAAGATAATGGTGTTTAGCAAGGAAGCTATCAGTATTTTAGTCTTACCATGCTCAGCTTTCAAAGGGAAGTGCGTTAAGTTTGTAGGTTTTGTTTTGCTTTATAACCAGTTTGAATTAACCAAATCAGGGTGACTTCTGCCATTCAGGGCTTTCTAAACAGAACTTGATGAAAATATCGAGGAAGACAACAAACATTTTTGCTTTAAAAGGATCTTTATGTGGAATGGTCAGGAGACTTAGACCTGGTTCTTTGCGTTGGGTAATATATACATGCATAATCCCTTACCTGCCATTCC
This sequence comes from Cnephaeus nilssonii, assembly GCF_951640355.1. Lineage (NCBI taxonomy): Eukaryota > Metazoa > Chordata > Mammalia > Chiroptera > Vespertilionidae > Cnephaeus > Cnephaeus nilssonii. The sequence continues at coordinate 23,648,556 of NC_137073.1, read as the reverse complement.
TAAATTCAGAAAGCTCTGAAAACTAAGAAGTTTATCGTAATTTTGAAACTTAATTCAGTTGGCAGCAAAACTGACCTGTACTGGCATGAGACTATTTATAGTCTCTATTTATCCTACTTAGTAAGAATATTCATATGTTCATATATTTGCTAGGGAAATAATACTCAAGACCCAGCTTCAGGTGTTATTTGTTATTTGCCCTATGCTCAGTATTGGTATTTTAAAGTTTGAAAAACTTCAAATTTCAAATGCTATTTGGCACAAACCCTTTTGGATAAGAACATATGGATTTTCAGTATTGAACTTTTTGGATTTATAGATTAAGAAACCTTTGATCACTAGAAGCAGAAGTCTTTATCCTCCCTCTGATTTAATGTTGTTTTCCAAGTTAACTTCTGTGTTAACACAGAATCCATTTTAGTTTCAAAGTTAAAATGATCTTATATTTGGCCCTAACTGGTTTGGCTCAGTGGATAGAGCATCGGCCTGCAGACTCAGGGGTCTCGGGTTCGGTTCTGGTCAGGGGCATGTACCTTGGTTGTGGGGAGTGTACAGGAGGCGGCTGATCGATGTTTCTCTCTCATCAATGTTTCTAGCTCTCTATCCCTCTCCCTTCCTCTCTGTGAAAAATTAATAAAATATATTTTTAAAAAAAAGATCTTATATTTGAACTAGAGGCCCGGTGCACGAAATTTGTGCACGGTGGTGGTGGTGGGGGGGTGGGTGCGTCCCCTCAGCCCAGCCTGCATCCTCTCCAATCCAGGACATCCCTCTCACAATTCTGGACCACTGGCTCCTAATCGCTTGCCTGCCTGCCTGGTTGCCCTTAACTGCTCCCCACTGCTGGCCAGGTCACCCCCAACTGCCCCCTCCCTGCCGGCCTTGTCGCCCCTAGCTGCCCCCCCACTGCTGGCTTGTCACCCCTAGCTGCCCTCCACTGCAGGCCTGGTTGCTCCTAACTGCCCCCACCACCAGCCTAGTCGTCCCTCACTGCCCCCCCTGCCAGCCTGATCGCTCCCAACTGCGCCCCTCTGCCGGCCTGGTCACCCTTAACTGCCCCCTCCTGCCAGCCTGGTCGCCCCCAACTGCCCCCCCTGCTGGCCTGGTCACTGCCAACTGAACCCCCTGCCGGCCTGGCCACCCCTTACGGCCCCCCCCGCCAGCCTGGTCACCCCACACAGCCTGCTTGTTCAGTCGTTTGGCCGTCCCTCACTAACCCCCCTGCAGGCCTGGTCGCCCCACGCAGCCTGCTGTTCAGTCGTTTGGTTGTCCCTCACTAACCCCCCTGCTGGCCTGGTCATAGGCAGCCATCTTGTGAGGGCATGAGGGTTAATTTGCATATTACCTTTTTTATTATATAAGATTACATAGGATTTTTGGGACCATTTCTGTTGGTACCAAAGTAAAAAATGGAATTGGATTTAGAAATGATTCTGAAACATTGAAAAGAGAGGGAATGCCCCTAGCCGATTTGGCTCAGTGGATAGAGCATCAACCTGCAGACTGAAGTGTCTTGGGTTCAAATTCCAGTCAGGGGCATGTCCTATGGTTGCAGGCTCAATCCCAGGACTGGTCCGGCCTGCGTGGGAGGTAACCAATCGATGTGTCTCTCTTACATCAATGTTTCTCTCTCTCTCTCTCTTCAACTCCCTTCCACTCTCTCTAAAAATCAATGAAAAAAAAAATATCCCTGCATCACGATTAACAAAAGAAAAGGAAGAGAAGATGTGTGCACAGAGGTGATTGCTGTAGATAAGTGCAAAATAATCCACTTAGGTGGAAAGTCTTAACTCCCAGACAGAGGAGGACTGGGCTTCTGCAGTTATAGCTGCAAAGGATGGAGAGGAAAGGAGTCAATGGAGTGGTGGTTAGGATTGGGAGATGCTATGGGAATTACTGATAAATGGCATTCTGGTTTTCTGAAAAGACCCAAGTGAGACCTGAAAAGTTCCATTTCTCCTAGTTGGGTAGCCCCTCACCTTCAATTAGATGTGAATAGCTGGGCCAAGGTCCAAATAAGAGTAGTCTGGGCCGGTGAAATGACCATTAAGATTCCTTCCCCACTTGGAAATTTCTAATTCTATTAGGAGTGGACAGAATTGGGGAATAAAGTCACCGAGCAAAGATAGAATGATTTGGTACCCTGGGCTTCAGGCAAAGAATAAGCCATTTGTCCTTTCATTGTTCACACAGATCAGGAAGGTTGGTATTCATTTTCCTCAACTAGGCAGGCACAAATGCATGAACATAATTCTGGTACAGGCAGACTAAGATAAGCAAAGCTTCAGAGTCATAATTTTCGAAAACCAAAGCAAGGATTAAGGCTCTGGCGAACAAAAGGCCTTATCTCATTCCTCCAACCCTCTACAAGTTCACCTTCCCCAAGCTTAATTCTAAATTCTAAAGGGCAGTGGGTGTATGTATCTGTATCAGTGTGCATTTTCATCTAGTGCCCAACACTGTGGGCACACGAAAGGTATTCAGTGAAAGCAGGTCAAATAAATCATTTTATGTTTCCTATGAACTATAAGAGAGCAAGCAAGGAGCCTAGCACCTGATAGGCACTCAGCACAAAGTTCTGGATTAAATGAATAATTCATTTTTTAAACAAATCTTTATTGAATGCTCACTTTGTGCTACATCAGTGAATAAAACAGACAAAATTCCATGTTTGATCCAGAAATAAGGAATATGGACACATGGAAACATGAAATTATTTTCATTCTAATCTTTGGTAGGATTTAAACTCAGGTGGCAATAGATCTGTTTTATTGTTATTTTATTAGATTTTTAAATTATACAAGTAATATGTGACTAGATTCTCTTTGTAAAGATTTCAAATCTGTATCTAGAATAAACTGTAAAGCCCATGCTCACCTTCCACCCCCAAGTCCTTCTTCAGGTCACCATAGTTAAAGGTCTGTATGTGAGCAACTTGTCTTATGTCAGTGTCATCATTTTGTACACATTGTTCTGTGACTTTTCCCCCTTCCATCTATCTGGAAAAATCCTTTTATGTTGATACGTAGAGGTTTATGTCAGGCTTCTAATAACGGTATTGCAGTCCATGGATTGGAATATCAGAATTCGTTAATCTTCTCTCCTAGCCAGAAGTAGGCACGCTAATCTCCCCAGGTGGGAGCTAATGGAAACCATGCTGCTTTCAGACATTCTTCTCGTGCCCCAGACCAGTTTCTCCTCAGGCTTGAAGTCAAAAGGATTGGCTGGGTTTGGGATCTGCTCTGGCACTTGCATTGAGTGAGCACTAGCCAGTTCCCTGGAGGTCATCTCTGGGGACTAACCGGCCCTTGCCTTCCATGTTGTGTCTTTTGTGCAACCAGTGCCTCAGTCCCTATCATGTAAGTGATAAGGGCCTGCATGCCTACCACACTGTAGGTACTCAGGAAGTTCCCATTGAACAGAAACCTTTTGTCCCTATTACAGTAGGATGTGTTGTTGTTAAAAGAAGCTTAGTTAGCTCAGGTTCATTTCCTCAGCTGTATAATTAGCCTTGAGTTTTTATTTTTAAGTGCCTATTCTAGGCTCAAAGAAATGCAAAATTAAAGACAATTTGGTGTACAGTTTAATATACAGAAACATAAAAGGGGGGTTATGTAAGTACCAGAAAGTGACACGCCTGGAATGGGCGGGGGCTGCCCACTTGGGCTCCTCCTGCAGATTGTGCAGGCGAATGCTGAGTGTGTTACCAGGAGCAATCAGCCAGACCTGTGGCTCCGTGGCTCCTCCACATCCATTATAAGCGCTGTTAAAGCAGCCAGGCAATCAGCGACACTACCTCCCTTCTGCTGAGGCTGATTGAAAGTGGTTTGAGCTCATTTACCTAATATTGCTAATTAGAGAGCTTGGATCATTACTTGAAAAGTTGTTTGTGATTAGGTGTGCGATCAGAAACAGTGTAGTTGGCGTCAGTGTTCATTCTCCCTCCCTGCCAGCATTTGCCACATGGCGTTATGGCTGAGGGGCTGCACTCACTGCTGGCTGTCACCTCTTTGTTCCCAGTGGGGCAGCTTCGACCCCTTGGCAGATTGGTAATGCCTTTGGACTACCTCTCAGAATGTTTTTAAATGCTTAAAATAAAATGCATGGGATTTCAAAGGAAAACAATTATATTGAAATACAGTTATCAAAATATTTTAAAAATTATTCGATACTGTGATATACATGCTTCTTTGTTGATCTATTATACACCACAATCTAAGGTGGGGCTCATAACTGCGATAATTCCAAAGTGGTGCTGAGCTTAAACAATATTTTGAGATACTACAATAGCTGTAACAGGACAGGAAAAATCCTTGTGCTTTCTACTGGTGACAAAGTCACAGGAGCATTAATACAGCTATGTTTTTCTGCCCAAATCATAGTAGAAGGAAATGCTAAGCTAGGCAGGAGTGGGGAATGTCCGGGCCATATAAGACCCACAAAATCATTTGGCCTGGCCCTGCCAAGGCATTAGGGGTGAGTAAATTAAATGTTTGACCAAATATAGCAGGCTTATTTTTAAGTTGATAATTTTATATGGCCTGTGAATTATGTTGTAAATATACAAATGGTCCTTGGCAGAAAAAAGGTTCCCCACCCCTGAGCCTAGAGGTTAGTGAAAATGTAGATTTTTCCCATCCAGATTCACAGATCCCCATAGCCCCAGGGTAAGAGCCCTTTCCTTGTGTACATATGGACACTCTTATTTGACTTGTTGAAGTTGTCTCTTCATAGTCAATATGTGGATATTATAATTGACCAAAGTATAAACTTAATGCAGAAAGTCTACTTTTAATTAAAGGCTAAAAGCTTCTTAATTGTAGCTAGGAAAATGTGGACGTTTGATTATTTAATGAAAATAAATGACTGGAGCTGAATAACAGCAGGTAATTAACAATTGTCTTTTGATTAAGAAAAACAACACCTTCCATATTTTTTCTCTTTAGTTTCTAGTGTTTGGATCAAAAACTGAAAATTGAGAGATCCTTGTGTTATGTTTTTGTTCCGTGGGGTATTTGAGAAGGCTTAACATGAATGGAAACACACAGTGGAAAAATATAAGAATCGACTAATCAGGACCAAAGAAAATATAGGTTCACATAGGAAATCAAGACCAGAAGGAGGAGACAGAAGCACACAGGGCCATTGTGGTTGATAAGATGCAAGTTTAGCCAGGGAGAAAAGAGAGTTGTCAAAGAAACAAAATTATACCCATATCTAAGAGAGACACAGATTTTCATAGAAAATCTTAGATTTAAAAGAAAATTTTTATGAGGATTCCCTTCTGGGGCACTAAGAAATATAATATCAAACTGGGGGATTCTAGATGCAGGTTTCTTAACCTGGGTTCCAGGTCCATGAATAGGCTTCATCCGGCGAGGGGGACCCATAAAACTGGGCAAAATCCAGTGTATTTGCATAGATGCTTTGGGGAGTGGTGGGGACTATAGCTTTCATCGTATCCTTTAAGGGCTCTGTGACTCAAAAGAAGGATGAGGAGCCAAGGAACAAAAATCATTGATGATCTCAGTGCTCTTGTTTTCAACTCCCATCTAGGGATGCTTTCCTTCGGAACGACCGGACTGTAGAGGACATTGGTAGAGAATCCGTGATGGTCTGCTTAGAGATGCTGGGCCAGCCCTCAGAGCAGAATAGCTCTGGAGCCCACTTCCACCCTCCCCGCTTCCTGCGGAAGCTTGCAGATCCCCTGGCAAACAGATATGGTGTAGACAAAACTACTGTCTTTCCAGCTTCTGCTTAGCTGATGGGAATATTTACATCTCTCCTCTCATTGTTTTTTCTGCGAACACTCATTTTCTAGAATTGGAACATTTCACCTCTTTGATGGGCCTATTTTCTGCAACAAATGAAGTGCTAAAAAGGAGCATGATCCCAAAGGAGTTTAATTATCAAGTAATTGGTCAAGTGATCAGAATGTGAAATGAAAAAAACAATGAGGTTGGAAAACGGAGCACATTTAAATGCCCAGACAGCTGAGGACACCCATTGTGCAATTGCCAGAATGTAGAAACTCGCCGCATGTTTGGAATTCGATGTTGTTCCCTCCAGTTCCTAAATAATTTAGTGGAACTATTGGTAGGTTCTTTTTAATATATATTATTTGGGTTTTATAAAAAGTTTACTACTCCTTTCTTTCTTAAAACAATTATTTGTGTGAAATACTGCTGTCATAATCCATAAATATTCTTATGAAAAAATTTTATACTGATACGTAAGGTAGCATCTTTAGAAATTTCACTTGGATAATATACCTTCCTTAATCTTTTTGTCCCAAGCACATTAAAGTATATTTTATATCATACCAGAGCCCCGTTATGTCAAACAGTTTATTTTATTAATTGTATCCTAAGTTTGCTCACAGTACAGGTTCAACAGTGAGTTGCTCTAAATGTCTTGGAGCAACCAATGTAATAAGCTGTAGCAGGTAGATGCAAAATTAAATGGATCTTGTCTAATAACGTGTGTAATTTGAAAACCTGTAGAACCTGATTAAGCTTGATCTGTTAGCAATGTGCTACCGGATCACTACGTGAGTAAATGTTTATGCTTGCAAGGTTTCAGATCAATGAATTTACATACCTCAATTAATTAGGAAAAGATAATGGAAAGGGTTTGAAATGGGACTATTGTTCCATAAATTCTATGGGAGTAGATGAAAGTGAATGCTCTTTTTGAAGTAAATGTGTATGTGTTTTTAAGTAGATGTGGTTTTTTTAATCCTCACCCGAGGATATGTGTGTGTGTTTTTAATTGATTTTTAGAGAGAGAGGAAGGGAGAGAGAGAGGAAAACGTTGATGTGAGATACATCCATCAGCTGCCTTCTGCACGCCCCCTAACGGAGATTGAACCTGAAACCCTGGCATGCACCCAGGCTAGGAATCTAACCAGCAACCTTTTGGTATACAGGCTGACAATCAACTGAGCCACACCAGCCAGGGTGAAAGTACATGTTTTTAATCAAAGTACTAAATCATTTTCTTAAGTTTCACTTGCTTGTGCCACTGTGTCTCTAGTCCTAGTGCCCTTCTGTCCCACCAATCACTGCTTGTGCCCTGGACTGTGGCAGTTGAAGTCAGATAATTTGACCTTTAATCCATGTACTCATTTGTTTGTCTATGGATAATAGCAGTTCATTGTGGAGGGTCTGCTTATGTGCCTGGCACTGCTTAGTAAGAAACCAGCTTAGTGCCTGTCTTCAGGCAGCTTAGAGGCTGGTGAGAGAGAGGAGGCAAGAAAAAGCCATGCGAAAGGAAGAAATGGCGGCCTTCGCGAGTGACACTGGGAGCAAGTGGCCCCAGCGTGGTGAGTGGTGAGATGAGGAGATGCAGTGTGGGGCCCTGATCTGGTCTGGTGGGTTAGCGAAGGCTTCCCTGAAATTGGAGTAGAATTGCCGTGCTCAGAGTTTGGAAAACCAAGTCAAATCAAACAGAAGGTATTCAGAGAAAAAGTGAGACTTTCTGCCACCACTGACCTACTTCTCAGAGAAAACCAGTTACTAGTTTTTCATGAAAGATGACAAAAAATGGTCACGCTTATGTACATACAGTGTTCTGTAAAAAGCCCAGATGGGAGCAAGAAAGACATCATCTGGTTACGATGTTTCTGTTGTCTCTCCTTAGCAGCACATACACAGGTCCTCCCTCTTTTCAGTGGACAGGATACCGTATTCGGTATCTGTTCCCGATTGGTGAACATTTATGTGTGTCCCGTGTTCTGTTGTGACAAGTGCCGCCAGGCCCCTGTCTGAGCCCGCACCTCTGTACATGTATAGCTGTTAAGAACATGGCTGTGAAGTCAGATTGCTTACATTGAAATCCTGGATCCCTGTCACCTTGGGCATGCTAGCTCATCTCTTCGTAGCTGAGTTTTCTTATCTGTAAAATGCAGGTAATAATGGTACCTATTTATAGGCTTCTCATAAAACTTTTTAAAAATGCTTAGAACACTGCCTTGCATTTAGTACGATCCAATAACTAAAATTACATCTACTAGCTGTTTTTCAATAAAAGCTTTACTGAGATGTAATTCCCATATCATACAGAGTGGTCAAAGTAGGTATACAGTTCTGAATATGTGAAATCATTTATTCTTGTATTATTTATCAGTTATTGTATTATTTCCATACAAACAATGTAAACCACTTTTGTCCCACCCTGTTTAACTCACCTACATAAAGTGTACAATTAAGGGTTTTCAGTATATTTACGGAGTTGTGCAGTCACCACCATCAGGACTCCTCTATGGACCCTCGGAGAGTACAGCCCTGCCAGAGTGAATCCTTTTACTTGTGCCCTGCGACGGCCACGCCTGCATAGAAAGTAGGGAGAGAGGGTGCTGAAGTGAAAGGACAAGGTTCCCTACTAGAATTTGATGACAGCCGGCCCCAGGTGTGCTTTTGGGTATAAATCTACAAAATACAAAATGATCTGTCTCTGTCTCTGTGTAAGGGTGAAGCCACGTTTCTGTAAGTGGAAACAGGTGCTGTTCAGTTGCAATCTAGGCCATCCTGACAGCCCTGGACTCCATCAGCATTATCAGGTTAAGTTAATTGGGTGATATTGGCATGGGAATTGCTTCTCTTTGTTTAATAGACCAGGGCAGCAGTACTCAAAGATGTCACATTTTAAAATTTCACTTATCAGTAAATTAAAAATGGTCCCAGAGTCCCACACTTGCCACATGCTGCAGGAGATTTGCTGCACTTTGGAACAGAAGACAGATTTGCTTTTCTCAGCCTGCTGACAGCCCATCCTGGGACCACTGGCTCCCCCACAGCATGAAAAAACAACTCCATCGGCATAGCAGCTTCTACTCCACTAACATTGCCATCTTAAACTCTGTTCATTCGGAGACATGTAAAATTAACAAGCAATTATTTAGAAGAGAACAGATATTGCAAGGGACATTTATCATTCTTGACCTTCTAGTACCTTTGAACTCCATTTTCTCTCATATGTGTCTTGGAGGGAGGCAGAAACTACCTGTTGTGATTGAAGCTAGATGTCCTGATGTTCTTTCCAGCTTCCCTTGCAGCTAGACTCAGGCATGTGACCTGGTCTTAACCATGCAGGCACACCTGAAGCAGATTTTAAATCTTCAGCTGTTGACACAGAGAAGGCAGGATTCATCCTGGTGAGGGAGTTCACAGCTACATCCACTCTCCAGGGGCAGCATCCAGCATCACCATCAGCAGTGACAGTGGGCAGGCTGGGAGTGGGCTGATCTGTGCTTAGGCCAGTGTTTCTCCCTGGAAGCATTTTTGCATGTGATTTGAGGTACGGCTTCTGCCCCTTCAGCCTCAAAACCTGGTTTTCCAGCTTTCTTTAAAACTCACAGCTACCTGAAATCCTTTAATATGCTTCTCTCTTAATCTGGCCAGAGTCAGTTGTTTGCAACAAAGAACCTGACTGAAGGAAGCTTCTACAACCACTTTTTCTAGTTGCCTCCCAGATTTCACTCTGTGCTTCTCCCTAGGCACATCTGCCTGGTTGTTCCACTCACCCCTCAGTTTCATTATGTAAAAACCAAATTCAGTCCCTTTTTGGAGATTCCTTTTTGTTTGGTGGTATATTATTATTCCCTCAGTCATAATGATGGGAACTTTCTGGATTCATTCTTGAGCCATCTTTCCTCCCCAACTACCCCTGCTAAGCTCTGCCTACCCTCCCTGTAGCCTTATTAGCCCTAGACACGTAGGCCAGCTAGCTGCCTCCTGATGGAGCTTTCTACCTACAGGAGGGCCCCTCGTCACATTGTCCCTTCCGTTGTCCACCTGACCCACCTTCACTGTGTCATGTGCTTGGCTTATCACCCCTGTGGTGTTCTAACAAAATGGCCATAGTTTAAAACAGTGATGCTAAGATTTTGGACAGGATGGTCATATTCTTTCTTAGCTTGATTACACAATTTGTTTAAATGACTAGTTCCTCTTCTACCTTTCATTGCCATATATTTTGCTCTGATTTAGAGCAGCCCTAGCTATCTACCAAATTGATTTGGAAACTTGGTCTTTTCAGCCAAATGCTCTGACACACCATCATCTCCTGTAAGTAAGTACCCAGTGTTGGAATCTGGCATCATCTGATAGCATGCTAGGAGGACTTGTTATACTGTTTGGAAAGGTTGCATTGGGACTGGTTTGGTAGGTCATACCCTCCCAGTGTTCTCACCCTGCAACATGAGTTTGAGGCTCTTCCCATTGGGAGAGAGAGTGTGTTTCCTCATGTTTCTTCCACTGCATTAGCAAAGGGGCAGAATGATGTGGTAATTAAGAGCACAGCGATAGCATCTGTCTTTTCTGCAGGGGTTTGAGTCCCACCTCCATCCTGTATGGCCATGTGACTTTCAGCCACTCCTCTATGTAATGAAGCTAATAATGGTGCCTACCTCAGAGGCTTGTTATGGGATGGGGTGAGGTAATGAACGTGAAAGGGCTGGCACAAAATAATCATTGAAGAAATGGTGGCTGAACCATCTAACCTCCCCATCACTATTCAAGTTGTTGCTGTGATTCCTTCTACTTATAAACTCAGCTGTCCATCTACTTCATTAATGTGGTACTGAGTGTGGGCTGCATTTGTCAGTCTAGTTAAATAGTCTGGGTTTTGGAATCAGAAGATATCACTAATTAACCTTGTGACTTTGGTGTAGTTGATTTGCTTCTCCAAGCCTCAGGGCCCATAAAACATGGAAAATAATAGCTATGTCAATAGATAGTGGGAGGATTAACTGAAATATGGATTGGGAAACAGTTTGCATGATATCTGGCACCTGATAAGCCCTCGGTAATTGTAATAATTGTTAGTGGCATTGCTTCTTATATTTCCTCCCAACTTAGGAACCTCTTCAAGACACATTCTCTGCTATTTATCCATTAATATCCCAGAGCTACTACAGTATCTGACACATAGTAGGTGCTCAAAGTATAGGTGCTCATATAGCTTTTGGAGACAGGCAGACCCAAGTTTAAAACTGTCATTTAGGAGCTGTTTGACCCTGGGCAAGGTCCTCAACCTCCTTATCTGGAAGTCAGGGGTGGGGTGATATCCATATTCCTGGGATGTTTGGAGGATTAAACAGGGTCATAAATTACAGGGCCTGTGGCAGACCTTGGTGCTGGTGGAGTGCAGTGATGGCCCGGCTTGTTTTCATTTATCAGGTGACACCACGCTGGACCACATAATAGTACTGTCTCTTTCCTGTAGGAAACAGGAATGTGAGGAACAGGGGGGCTTTGCGTGTGTGTTTTTCTTTCTTTGACTTTCCAGCTCTTATTCAAAATACTCCAAAAGCTTGCACAGAAAATCAGCAACAGCCAGGAGCCCTATGAAGAGAAGTGGATGTTTGATTACACGATTTGCCTAAATGACTAGTTCCTCTCCTGCCTTTCATTGCCATATATTTTGCTCTGATTTAGAGCAGCCCTAGCTATCTACCAAATTGATTTGGAAACATGGTCTTTTCAGCCAAGTGCTCTGACACACCATTATCTCCTGTAAATAAGTACCCAGTGTTGGAATCTGTCATCTGACAGCATGCTAGGAGGACTTACACTGTTTGGAAAGGTTGCATTTAGGACTGGTTTAGTAGGTTATCCTGAAGGAGTGAAGCCTGCCTGGATGCAAACTGTTACTCACTCGTGCCACCTCTGCTGCCTGGACCCCCTGGAGCAGTGGTTCTCAACCTTTCTAATGCCGCGACCCTTTAATACAATGACACTGCTAGCGGTTCTCATGATGCTAGCAGCGTCACCTAAGACCATCGGAAAACACAGATATTTACATTACGATTCATAACAGTAGCAAAATTACAGTTATGAAGTAGCAACGAAAATAATTTTCTGGTTGGGGGTCACCACAACATGAGGAACTGTATTAAAGGGTCGCGGCATTAGAAAGGTTGAGAACCACTGCCCTGGAGGGTGTCAGTGCCTGGGTCGGAGGCTCTGTCTATAAAATACCAAGAGCTCAAAGGGAGACCAGACAGGCATTCAGTCATATGGGTTTTTTTAAAAAACGTTTTTATTTTTGAATTAGAATCTTTTTTTATTGAGCTATA